>NC_139014.1:6245093-6868075 GCF_964374135.1 Grampus griseus | reverse complement strand
TAGGGCAATCTGTCTTTAAGTAGGGATAAATTACTCTAAAAGAAATGAATCCTAGATAGTTTTCCCTTCAAGTCAAGCGTCTTGTTGTTTAAATAAACTTCTTGTTTAAAATGAGCTGTTTTCTTTATTCTGAGGAATATTAAATAGAAAGTTGAAGCTTAGAGAAAAACATGACCTGAATAGGCCTACTAGAAGTTACATTTCAAGGAAGAAATAAAGCTACTTTGCATTTCTGACAGACTAATGCAAAACAGGGAATAACAAAGTTATATAAATGACTAGCAAGGAATGTCCTGAGGCAGAGTGGGTGAGTACCTGCAGCTAAGAAAAAGTTCTCATTTTGCTGACTCTGCTGATAAATCACTTGACCATTCTAGTCCTCATTTTGTCTGGTGGTAAATACTCCCTAACCTAAAACAGTTTTTGTTCCTTATTTGAGGATGTTGAGGGACAGAAAATATTTACCTACGTATACCCATTCTTACAGCCTTAAATATGCAGATCACTACAGTTCTTAAATTCAGTTGTATGGGGAAAGATAACTACAGAACCAATAAACAGAATATTGGAGCTGGAAAGATATGTAAAGATTATCTAGTTCTAACCCCTGTTTTAAAAATGACAAGGCTGAGGTCTAGAGGGTTATTCGTCACATAGTTAGATGGCTATGAAACTGGAACTTAGAGGTTAGGTTTTCTGATGCCTGTTAATTGAATTTTCCAATAATGGTTTACAAGAGACTGAATTCCCACCCTTACTGCCTAACAATGTGGCCTTTTTGGATCAAGTCCCCATGAGCTATCATGCCTTGTCATTCACTTAATTCACTCTACCTCTGTTGCAATATAGTCTTTTTTACATTCCCCATTTCTATAGTGAATAAGCTTCCCCAGAGACAGCAGGAATTACGTAGGTTTTTGGCTCTGTGTATATGTGAGTTAATCTTGAATCAACTGAAGTTTTATTTTCCTATATGTGTAGTGCTGCCAACCTATTTTTACAATTTATATTGTGAAATAGTGTGAGAAGCCTGCCCCCAAGAATTCTTAGATATCGGGTAAGTACATTTCTCTTGCTCTAGGTACTATTAAGTACTGGAATTTTGTTGTCCCCAAAATTAAAGTTAGGATTGAAATTGAAGCCAGAGAACTTTATTAAGGAAGGATTCTTCAACTGGGTTCTTGTTGAACCAGAGGGAACTAATGTCATGTCTGAGCTTTCGCCATGTTGGGGGAACTTTTAAATTCTTTCATACTAGAAAAACTTTCGGTAGAATTTTAAAAGCCATAGGGAAATGTGTGGAAAAGGCACTGTTTCATAATATAGTATGTTGTAGCTTATTGATGTTTGGGTCAGTGTATAATTAAGATTTACCTTATTCTTAAGTGAACTTTTGATTGTTGCCCTTGCCTATTTCACATAAATTACCACCAAAAAGGCAAATATTTTATGGGAAAGCTTACAGAGAACTTTTTAAAAAACCCTTTGAAAATAAGCGGATCGTTGAAAATGCTGAAAGTAATTGTAGCATTTTAATTTTTTTGGCTTGAGAGGGGAGGTTCAAATGATGGGAGTTACACTGCTCTTTTGGATAACTGTTAGGACAATTTGACTAAACTCTTTTAAGTTTGTGCTTACATATCCGACATGTTTGTATCTTAAAAGTAGCAAATAGTACCTAAGTGAACCCAATCTGTATAGGGAGATAAATTTTATTCTCAAGCACCTCTCATATTCATCCAAGCTGCTAGAGGCCAAAACAAAAGGTATTAGCAGCTTCCCAGAAATAGGACTGTCAGGTTATTTGGCTCATTGTTTTCCTTGTTTATGTTCTCACAGAAATTAATTGGATGATCAGATTACATTCTGTCTAAAGGGGATGATGTTGAATGGAACATGGGAAGAAGTAAACATAGTTTGAGGAGAAATTGGAGACTTGAGTCAAAGTGTGTAATTATGTAGGAAATTGATACCAGGAGGTCAGTAAGATAATGGAATCCCAGGATTTGAGGGCAGCCTGTTGGAAAGTTTTTTCCAAGGTCTCTGTGGGGGCCATAGGGTATTGGAGAGGGCCAGCTGTGCCATTTTCAGAGCAATATTGAATTGAGAAGCAGCTCTGCGAGGCATTCTCACAACTCTTAAGAGTTAAGTACGTTATGGTGAAGATTAAATGAGATAATATATGTTCTAACTACCACATACTGAACTCTTTAATTTTAAATAAAACTTATTTTCAGCGTGAAGTAAGGGCTCTGCCGTAGGATGCTGAGGCTTCAACTGAATACCATAATCCCTACCAATTGGCCTGCATTTTCTATTCATTTTAAAAACTGAATACAATCTTTGTCTCATTAGGTTTTTTTTAAACTTTTTGGTTTGTTTGTTTTTTTTTTTTTTTTTGGCCACACTGCACAGCATGTGGGATCTTAGTTCCCTGACCAAGGGTCAAACCCATGCCCCTTGCATTAGAAGTGCAGAGTCTTAACCACTGGACCACCAGGGAAGTCCCTCATTCGGTTTTTATTAATTAATTAATTAAATTTATTTTTGGCTGCGTTGGGTCTTTGTTGCGGCACGTGGGCTTTCTCTAGTTGCGCCGAGCGGGGGCTACTTTTCGTGGTGGTGTGCGGGCTTATTGCGGTGGCTTCTCTTGTTGTGGAGCACAGGCTCTAGGCGCACGGGCTTCAGTAGTTGTAGCACGCGGGCTTCAATGGTTGTGGCTTGCAGGCTCTAGAGTGCAGGCTCAGTAGTTGTGGTGCACGGGCTTAGTTGCTCCGTGGCATGTGGGATCTTCCCGGAGCAGGGCTCGAACCTGTGTCCCCTGCATTGGCAGGCAGACTCTCAACCACTGCGCCACCAGGGAAGCCCCTAGGTTTTTAAATAAATGCTTAATACTAAATTGTGCTCTAACGAATTTTTTTAAGGAAAAACAAAAGGGAAAGGTCTTTTTTCCTTTTTAAGGAAAAACAATCCTCAGGGTTTTAATGATTCTCCAATACTTTAAGAAGCAAAGGACCCATCCACAAGATGCTTCAACATTTTGATTATCTAGGTGATGATTTGAGGGTTAGTCCTGGATGTAGTAAGAAATATATGTGTTTTATAATGAGACTTTGGAGCTTCCCTGGTGGCGCAGCGGTTGGGAGTCCGCCTGCCAATGCAGGGGACGCGGGTTTGTGCCCCAATCCGGGAGGATCCCACGTGCCACGGAGTGGCTGGGCCCCGTGAGCCATGGCCGCTGAGCCTGCGCGTCGCGTCCGGAGCCTGTGCTCCACGGCGGGAAAGGCCACGGCAGTGAGAGGCCCGCATACCGCAAGGAAAAAACCCCCAAAAAACCATATAATGAGACTTTGGTGTGTGTAGTGGTTAACTAATGAAAAGAGTGCCTCACAGTGGAAAACAGGTTAGGAATTTAATCTATTATTTGGAATGTGGAGTGTTATTTCCCTGTAAGCAGTGACATGTGACTATGTATGAGATCATTTTAGGATTTCCTACACCCTTAGGGCCTTTGTGAAACAGTTTAAAGTCCAAGACTTTTCATGTAATATTTGTTTTCTTTGCACTTGATACTATAAGATGGATTATGTGGCTAATTTT
The DNA here is from genome assembly GCF_964374135.1 of Grampus griseus. Classification (NCBI taxonomy): domain Eukaryota; kingdom Metazoa; phylum Chordata; class Mammalia; order Artiodactyla; family Delphinidae; genus Grampus; species Grampus griseus. The sequence continues at coordinate 6,864,475 of NC_139014.1, read as the reverse complement.
GCAACAAGTTACAGAATTTGGAATACCAAGAATTTTCCCATTCTTTTCTAGGCATACCCTTTTAAGTTATTTGATGTTTGTAATTTTAAAGATCTTTTTTTTAAAAAAATTTATTTATTTAAGGTCTTAGTTGCAGCACACAGGATCTTCGTTGCGGCGTGCAGGCTCTTTTTTTTAGTTGTGGCATGCGGACTCCTTAGTTGCGGCATGCATGTGGGATCTAGTTCCCCGACCAGGGATCGAACCCTGGCCCCCTGCATTGGGAGTGCAGAGTGTTTTTTTTAACTTGTTTATTAGAGAAATAGCTTGGAATTGAAGAAAGAAGACAAATTTAAATCACATAATCTCATTCAGCTCTTAGTCTGAGAGGAGGAGGAAATAATGGGGAAATATGAATCATGCTCTCCCTCTGCAGTTCAGAGTGACTAGAGGGGCATATCAGACCTTAGTACAGTGTATGTGCCATTTTGTTTATCTTAACTTTGGATAAAGAGAAGGCAAGAATATGACAGAACCATTTTCCTTATTTGAGACATCTAGGTTGGTTCATTTGACTTATTTAATGGCAAATGAATTTTTAGAGAAAATAAACTCCTTGGGTTGTTTTTCTCTTGGTGGCATTGATCTGCCTTTTTTTTTTTTTTTTTTTGTGGTGAGGATGCAGCTAAGAAAAGAATGGACAGATGCATACTAAATTTGGCTCTAGGAGTGATGGATGCAGAATGTATGTGTGAGTGATGTACTTACGGGGCACCCTGCAATACTGGGGTTGAGAAGTGAAACTTGTTAGAAATACTTGTTGGGCCGTTCATTAATTAAGTCACTTACCCAAGTTCAGAAGCACATGACCAGTATTTTCTTTTAATAATAAGGAATAGAAAACATTAAGAGTCTGTATTAAACTGTGGTTGAACATAAGTAACTGCTATACACGTAGGTCAAAAATAGTCAAATATCTGCCATGTCACATGGGTCAACCTAATATGTGTGTATTGGATCACAGCGAAAGCCACTGTTCTAAGAGATTGGTTCAAACCTGACTGCAGACTCTAGGTAGAGTAAGTTCCAATAAGGATGCCATGTAGATTGCCCATTTCCTCTGGCCTTTTGGAATAAATAGGGGCAGGTTGAAATTATGGGGGACTCAGAACACTTTGCCTAGCAGTGGAAAGCTGGTAACATTCAAGACAAACACATGCTTGAGAATGAAGAGATGATATGTTAGTGCACTTTTTTGTGTTTGGTTAAAATTTATTTATTGTCCTTAGGCACAAATCGTGAAGAACAACTAGCAGATTGTTCTATTTTAAGTTATACATTGCATTCTTGAATAAAACTGTCCACACGCTCAGCAACAAATGTAGAAACCAACAGGATTCCTGTCTATATTAAAGCAAAAATTATTAGGGCCTTCATCATTTTCTGACATCTTTTAAATAACGACTTTTTTGCCACCTGCTTCAGAATAGATTGTGTTCTAAGGAAATTCTGAGAATATTGGGTTTGCAAAAACCTGTTGGGGGACTTCCCTGGTGGTGTAGTGGTTAAGAATCCGCCTGCCAATGCAGGGGACGTGGGTTCGATCCCTGCCTGGTCTGGGTAGATCCCACATGCTGAGGAGCTACTGAGCCCACACACCACAACTGCTGAAGCCCGCACGCTCTAGGGCCCATGTGCCGCAGCTACTGAGCCCTCATGCTGCAACTACTGAAGCCTGTGCCCTTAGAGCCCACGCTCTGCAACAAGAGAAGCCACTGCAATGGGAAGCCCACGCACCGCTACAAAGAGTAATCCCCACTGGCCGCAACTAGAGAAAGCCCTGCTCAGCAACAAAGACCCGACGCAGCCAAAAAAACCCAATAAACCTATTGGACTTCTCCGGTGGTCCAGTGGTTAAGACTCTGTGCTTCGTTCCACTGCAGGGGCCACAGGTTCGATCCCTGGTTGGGGGAGTTCCCCCCACCCCACCCCCCAAAAAAAAACCTATTGGGAAAGGCGATTACTACTAGGCTTTCTGAATTGAATTACAAATAGAATAGTACTTTGGATATAGTAGGGAGGTGGCAGCGTGGGACTAAGGGAAGTTAAAGAGCACTTAACTGCTTAAAGACAAAGTTAAGGAAGTGGAAGCAACTGCACATTCTCTTCCTGTTAACTATATTTAAAAAGCAGGTGAAAATGGACATGCATATAGGGCAGTGGTTTTAAAATTTCACGGAACCCTGAGGTTGTGCAAAAAGAGGAGGACCAACTGGAGAGTGGCAAAGGACAGGAGGAAGCGGAGAGGGCCAGGATTCAATCATAGCTGCTCTGTTAATCTATTTTATATATTTGGATTCTGCTTTATAAAAGTTTAAAAAACACTGCTGTGGACTTCCCTGGTGATGCAGTGGTTAAGAATCTGCCTGCTAATGCAGGGGACACGGGTTCGAGCCCTGGTCTGGGAAGATCCCACATGCCATGGAGCAACTAAGCCTGTGCACCACAACTACTGAGCCTGCATGCCACAACTGCTGAAGCCTGCGCACCTAGAGCCCATGCTCCACAACAAGAGAAGCCACTGCAAGGAGAAGCCCGTGCACTGCATCGAAGAGTAGCCCCGCTCTCCGCAAAACCCATGAGCAGCAGCGAAGACCCAACACAGCCAAAAATAAATAAATAAATACATAAAACCACTGCTGTAGGTCATGAAATAGCTGTTAGACCGTTCCTTGTTATAAGATTTCATCTGTCTTTCTGTTTCTTTAGATTTTTAGGTTAACCTGGGAATTTGAAGCAAATTACTTATTGATACAGACCCTAGTGTGTATTTTAAAAATCTTAATGATGGGCCTTCATGATTTTATAAGCAGATGTTCACATTGCCCCATCCTTTTGCATCTTTTGATCCTGATCTGTGTTGATCTTTTGGGAAAAATATAATTTTATTAATATCCCATTTTCAACTTAGTTGGTCTTCTGGAGCAAAGGTTACAGCAGAGCTACATATCATATCTTTTACCCCAAATCTCCATGTTGCAGCAGAAAGTGGAGTACAGTGATTTGGTCAAAACTATTAAGTACACGAACAAGTAAATAGGAGAGCTAGTTATTCTGGAAATTTCTGGCAGTATTTACAAAGAATGTTCCAAACAGGCCTGCCTAAGATGGCCTTAATCAGATGTCTGTTTTATATAAATTTACTGCTCTTCATAAATCAGATTAAATTAAAAAGCGTACTGGAACTGATTCCTTACCTTTGAAGCAAAGGTTCTCAGCCCAAGCTATATGTGAGAATTGGCTGTTTAACTTCTTAAAGACATCCATGACTGGACCCTATATGCAGAAATTCCAGTTCAGTAGATCTCTGGAGCCTTGCATTCATATGTACTTCTTAAAAGCTCATAGGTTAAAAAAAAAAAAAAGCTCATTATTCTGGTGTGCAGCCAGGTGGGGTACCTCTCATAGAAAGCTTTCAAAAAAAAAAAGCCTTCATTTAAAGAGTAAAACATTCTTGAAATTATCTCGTTCCCAAGCTAGCAGAATAGGTGCTGTTAGCCCCATTTTACAGATGAAGAAACTGGGCTCAAGGATATAAATGACCTACAAGTGTCTTAAATTGGGAGAGAGCAGAACCAGAACCTAGGCTTTTTGGTTTCCAGACGAAATAAGGCAAGTCAGTACAAACTCAAAAGTTTAGGCCAAAATGGACCCTAAGAGTCAAGTCTAAACCCCTCATTTAACTTAACAAAAAACAATAGCAGATTGTTTAAAAAAAAAAAAGTATGTGGCTACTTTCCAAGTAAGTCTGATAATAAAAATGTCTGTCACTTTGGTGACTTATGTCAGGACAGGTACTTTACATGCATTACCTCATCCAGTCCTCACAGCTCTATGGAGTCCTTATTTTACGAATGAAACTAGTGCTCAGAAAAAGGTAGGAGTCAAGATTCAAACCTGGATTTCTCCTTTGAGACCCTGAGCTAGCAACCACCATATTCCACTACCTCCTAACTATATGCCTTTTCAGGAGGAGATGCATGCTCACTATCTAGGTTCACCTGAAGAGTTTTTTGTTTTTGTTTTAAGGTTCTGGAAATTTAAGCTCAGCCTTTAGGAAAGGGAAGATTTTAATCCAAACAAGTAGTGTGCTTCATGCTTCTGTGGTAAGCACATAAAGACATGATCCAGGCCTTCTAGAAGAGAAGAGCTTGTCTCTGGCTTTTCCTGAAAGCCCAGGAGAGTGGTTGACCAACACAAACTGCCTGGAAGGAGGAGGCCACACAAAGAGGAGTGTAGTTCACTTGTTATGGAAATACTGAAAAAGAGATCTGCCTTGAAACAGCATGACAGGGAAGGCCTTCCCTCTTGTTTGCCCAAGACTTTGCTAGTACGGTCTTCTAAACAGTCATTCCTGAGCCCTCCAAGTGTGTCTGCATTTGTTGCAGGGATAGATTTACCCAGACAGGTGGAAGAGTCATGACTTAATGGTTATAAACAGCTGCAGAGGCCTGGGCTACTCCCATGGTCTTAGTAGCAAGGGATGTGGCCATTCCCCGACGCCGGGCATTAACCAGCCTTGAGAACAGGCCCTCAAATCGGAACGACTGTAATTTTGGTCCAGTGCACGCACCACACGTTACAGCTAAGTAGTAACATTAAAAGGTAAAGGATTTCCAGTCCTTTTAGAAGGGATCACCTTTGTGTGCTTTCTGTTGCTGATTCATAGTGCTCCTGCTTTGGGACCGTCAGGTTTCCAAACAGGACACAGGAGATATTCAATAAACGTCAATTTGTAGCAGTAATTTTCATCCCTTGAGGAGCATGCCCTTGCTACCCTCCATAAGTAAGGCAAATAAATGAATGGTAAAGATAAACGTGCCCTCGGCTTGCGGATTCCAACTCGCCCAGAGCGAGCTTTTCCTTCTATCAAGGTAACTTTTTTAAGTGACAGCGAGCACAACTTGTACCGAGCGCGGGGCAGGTTTGTCCTTTGTCCAATCATCTCCGAGATTTGAGGGTGGGGGAGGGGAAACTTCCCTAGACCTTCCCTGACCAGGAAGAGGGTGGGTTTAGGCTGAGCAGGGGCCGCCTCAGCCCGTCGTGAAGCCGCAGGATGCTTGGCACTCCAGGAAGCCAATAGGAGTGAAGAGGCCCGTTTGAATTGGCCAATGCCGCCGGGGCGGGGGCGGGGTTTGTGAGCCCTATAAAGGCCGCGGTCCGGTTGGCAAACAGCGGCGGAGGCTCTTGCAGCGGTCGCCGGTTCTGGGCTGTGGGGGTACACTACGCTCCTCAGACCTGACCCTTTCAGCTCTCCGCTCCCGCGCCAGCCTACCTCGCTCCTCGGCGCCATGACCACCACCACCACCTTCAAGGGCGTCGACCCCAACAGCAGGAATAGCTCCCGGTGAGGCTCGGGGGCGGGAGGGCCGCTGCCCAGGGGGCCAGGCGGGTCTGGCGGCAGGTCGTCGGCGGTAACGTGCCCGGGGCGCTGCTCTCGCGCTCGGCCGGGCGGTGGGGCTCGGCCACCGGCTCCCCCTTTGTGCCGCCGGCTAACCTGACGCGCCGGCCCCGCCCGATTCCTGCTCCTCTTCCATTCATTCCTTCCCTGGAGCTAGGGGCTGGGGAGGGCCGTGGCCGCTCGCGCTCGCAGCGCGGCGGGTTTTCGTTAGTCGGAATGTGCCGAGAGGGTTCGCTTTCTCCCTTTTGTGGCGTGGCTGGCTCGGCCCCAGGGCGGTGGTCTTGGGCCCCGGGTGCCCGGGCAGCCCGCGGGGCACCTTGATCCGGCCCTATTGTCCCACCCCCGCCCACGCGCTCGTGCCTCTGGCCCGGGGCAGGTGGTGGCCCCGCGCCCGGCGTGGCGGTCAGATCCTGCAGCCGCAGCGATCGGTCCGGCGGGCTCCTACCCACTCGGGTCCGCCCGGCAGGTGGCATTTGTGTTCGGGCGGGGCTGGTCGTCGCGACCCTCACCCCCGTTCAGGACCCAGCCGTCAGCCCTCCGCGAAGTGCCTCCCCCTCTGCTAACAAAGGAAAGACCCCTGCTCCTTCCCCTCCCGCGCCCACCTCCGAACGGGAGGGGGAGCGAGTCGTTCCGAGTGGGTTTTCTGCGCTCAGACCTTCGGACCTCGGTGTTTGCAACCCACCTCTTTCGCTTCCCCCTTTGACGTATGCAAAATGAGTTCACCTCTGGCCGCGATTCCCCTGCCGGAGGAGGTTTCCTGTTCTTGGGCGGGGCCGGAGACATCCATTGTCTCTTCCGTACTATCTCCACCTGCGTAGCCGGGGCGTTTCTGGCCACTCATGCCACTGCATTTGGGGAAGGGGGCCCTGGGCACGGTGTTTGGACTGGGAGGGTCCCTTTTCCAAGCCCTTGCCTAACTTGGTGGAAGGGTTTGGATGCGGTGGTAGATGTCTACATTGTCTCGGCTAAGTGCATGCACGCTGTTCTTTAAGGTGGGATACAGGCATCTCAGGGATCCTGCTCAAGGCGTGGAGGAAGCTTAGATTCCACTTTTTCTGAGCATCTCTTCTTCATTGATCATGACCTGAAGTCATGTGTGGCCAGCCTTGGGGGTCCTGGGCAAGTGGCACAAAGGGAGCCATTTTGTGGGGCTAAGAAGACAGCCGTGAAATAGCAGTGTCTCACAAGGGTTGGAGTCCTTGGGGACAAAAAGCAGGCCTCAGCAGTGAGTCTTAGGAGGGAGTGTTGGAAATGACATTCCTTTTCAACTCATTCCTTTCCCTTTCAAAATGTAGAAAAGAATGGGAAAGATTTAAAAAAATAAATTAGTGTGTTACTGGGAGGAAGGGGAACTTGAGTAGGATAGACCTACGAAAACACTGGTCACTCCCTCTTCTGTTGTCATCCTTCCAGTGAGATCATTTTTTTTCAGAGGACGCTGGAACAAATTGAACCTCGGTTTTTCATTTTGTGCTGTGAGGCCAACTTTATGCTGGTCATACTGTAGTGATTGGAATGTGAAAATTTACACATTATATTTAAAAATCTGAGGTTTTATCCTTTGGGGTTGAGTGCAGTTTAGTGCTTCACAAAGAATTTAAGTAACCAGGTCAAATGAATCCTCACACTAGCTTTTTGATTTGTATCTTTGAAATGTGAGACATAAATGACTTTTGGGTCTGCAAAATAAATGTTTTAATTCGCCTGTTGTCATCAATTTCCCTCCAATATTGTAATCTCAAGACTGTAGCATTTTGTCCTTTTATTTACTTCCTACCTTTCCTTCTTGTAGAATCTCACCTAATTCTCTTAAACTTCTTTTCTCCAGTAACATTTTCCTGGCTCCATAAACACATTATAAATTTAGTTCGATAGGGAAGGAATGACCTGCAAAGATCATAGAGCAACTCTGGGACTTAAAGAGAGAAGAAAGAAAGAGTAATTTTTTGAAAATTGCTATCCGCAGTACACGGACACATTTTTGTTGAGCCTCGGATGTGTAATCCTGACCTAGTCATACGCATAGTTCAGAAAAAACAGCAGGATCTTAAAAAATAAAATTGAAATAATTTCTGTCTTATGATCCAAATCCTTTGTTTGGGGATGTCTCGCTGTTACAAATGGGCTCTCCAACACTGACGTCATCGGAGTAGGTAGTACCTGCTATTGCAAGAGGAACACAGACCTTTAAAAAGTTGGTCTGGTCAGAGCTTTGACTTTCTTTTTAAGCTGGTGATTGGGTTCTAGTGTCTTTTTTTTTTCAAGGCAAAAAAAAATTTCCTGGCCCATTAGGGTTCTGAAGATTTTCATCTTGCTGAAATAATTCATGAGAATTTAATTATGATAGTAAGGAAAATCATTCTAATCTCTAGGGGATGAAGGGGATGACAGTGAAGCAAGTTAATTTTGTTTTTTGTTTTGGGATCTTAGTTCCCCAAACTGTGCCTCATCCTGTGGAAGCGTGGAGCCCTAACCACTGGATCACCAGGTTATTCCCTGAAGCAGGTTAATTTTGATTATAGTATTTCAAGTGTCTGTTGATTTGAGGTACAAATGATAAAAACCTAGTCACTTCCAACTTTAACATAAGAAAATGACTATTAAGAATTTATAACATACCTTTAATTATGATTTAAACAATTTAATTAGCAAACCTAAAATTATCTTTATAAGAGGTATGCCTGAACACATTTATCTTAATTCATATAATGAATTTAATCTAAGTGGATATTTAATATCTGAGACTTAGAAACAGTGGGGTTTTTAATGTTTTACCTGTTATAAAAGCGGGTCTTCCCTGCCCGCATGGGGAAAATAATAAAATTTTAATTTAGTATAAATTGAGTACTGAATTTTACTGTGGACACAGACACGAATATTAGATTTAGGGGAGGATGCTAGAGGATGTATATAAGAGATAGCTTCAGTCTAAGGCTAGAAAACAAGAAAAGCAATCAAAGCACCAACCACATAGGCACGTAGTTTAAAGAGAAAAATGGCATTAGAGTGGTTCCCCTATTTCAGCACTTCGAGCATGTCTTGTGTGCCTGTCAGGGAGAGGGGATTTGGGATTTGGCCCCATCTCTGTCACTTAACTAATGCTGGGCAATTTATTTAGAACTTCTCAAGGCCTGACTTCGTTCTCTTAAAAAATGAGGCTATTTGCTGAACTAGATAGAGGAGAGCCAAGCCCAGCTGGCACCTGATTTTTACATTGATAAATGGTTGAAAAAGGCAAGAAGAAGAATCTTTCATGACTTGTGAAAAGGACATGAAAATCAAATTTCAGTGTCCAGAAATAAAGTTTTATTGGAACATAGCTGTACTCATTCGTTTTTGTGTCGTCTGTGGCTGCCTTTGTGCTACGTGATGGAGCTAAACAGTTGCAAAAGACCAAACGAAGCACAAGCCAAAAATATTTACTATTTGGCCCTTTACAGAAAGAGCTGGTGACCAGAAGGAGGGTGTCTAACATGCTTTCCTCTCAGTGTCCTACTTGTCATTCTTCAAGGTTATGGAGGGCTTCATGGAGGAGGTGGAGGTTTAAGAAATGGGCTGGATTTTGAAATAGTCGCCAAGGAAAGGGTGGAAAGTGCTCTGGGCAGGAGAAAATATGGGAGTAAATACTCCAAGGTGGAGATAAGCCAGAACAGTTCACTGAACAGTGAAGAAAGTGGCCTGACTGGGTTGGAGAAGATGGTAAGAACTAGATATGGTTGAGAGGCCAAGTTTATCTCGATTTCCTTGTGTTCTGCTTAGGTGTAACCAAGCCTACGTCTGCAAGTGTTCTTGTACATATGTCTAATTATCTACTTAGGATAACTTCTGGAAGTAGAAACGCTGGTTCATATAAGATGCAAACTTAAACATTTGATACGTTTTATCAGAATGTTCTTTAGAAAGTTTGTGCAAATTTATATTCTCACACTTTAATTCATGCTGGAAATTGGCATTTTTTTCATCTTTACCAGCCTAATAAGCAAAAAAAATATCCTTTTGTTTTAAATTTCATTTATTTGCTTGTGAATTTAAATTTTCAGTGTTTAGACGTGATCCATATTTTTTAATTGTCTGTTTACCTTTTGTCCATTTTTCTCTCGATTTTTAAAATTATTTTTAAAAGCATTTATATTACCCTTTGTCAAATGTGTATTTTTGCCAAGTTTAATCTGTCCATTTTTCATGGTTTCTGGCTTTCATCTTGTGCTTAGAAGGAAAGCCCTTTTCTTCAAGACTAGGACCATATTCGTACATGTTTTCTTCCAATATTTTTGTCTTAGGCTTTAAATTGAAATATTTGACCTAGCTGGAATTTATTTTGGTAAATGAAGTGAGTTAAGAATATATATTTTGTTTCTTTAATCAAAATGACTAGCCAGTTAGCCCAACGCAGTTCTCCCTACCGAACTAAATAAAATACTGCAGTGGTGGTCTTTTTTTTTTTTCCCCCTGCACCGTGTGGCTTGCAGGATCTTAGTTCCCCGATCAGGGATCGAACCCATGTCCCCTGCAGTGGAACTGCGGTTCCCCAGTGGTGGTCTTTTTGAGAGAGAACTCTGTCTTGACAGAGTCCTGAGGAGAAACTGACAAAACCCCCATTGTAGTAGAAGTTGATAACAGAAATCTCAGTAATTGATAAACCATATTTAATAATCAGTAGATTTGAACAACTCAGTTACAGGCTTTACCTGGTAGACACATAGAATACTGGCAGATACACATTCTTTTCAAGCACGTATAGAAGATTTACAAAACTGACCACATATCAAGCCATAAGGCACATCTTATCAAATTTCAGGGGAACATGTCACACAGACTTTGTTGTCCGTGTGGTAATGAAAAGCTGGAAATCAGTGAACTAGAAAGACCTTATGTTTGAAAACTTGCAGAGCTGAGTTTACACATGACAATGGTATTTATTTGGAAACTTGAATGAAATGGACACCTTCCTAGAAAAATGTTTCTTACTCAAAATGATTTAATAGAAAAACAGACCACTCTGATCACCAATAAAGGAAGTGAATCTGTAGTTAGAAAATCTTTCCATGAAACCATGTCCATTTTCTGTTTTGAGTGGTGACAGGACAAATTCAATTGAGTTTTTCCACAGAGGGGACAAACTGGTCAGCCTGTGTCAAGAAGACCTGGAAATGTGAATGTGCTGTATTTCCTTGTCAAACAAAACAGTTGTAGATGGTATCTAAAGGCGCCTGGACATACAGCATGCCATGGGGTCCTAAACTGAATTTCTCATTGACTTTCTCCTTGTGGCTGGTCACTCACGATGATTAGTGAGAACAGTGAGGTACAAGTGTATCAACAGGGCTTGTGAGTCATGCTGAGACGGGAGAGACTATCACCAGTTTTCCTTGGGCTTCTAAATTGGTCAACTTTTATATGTATATTCTTCCATTTTAAAAATTTCGTTGAAAATAAAAATGGAACCCTTCTTCTTTTTTTTTTTTTTTTTGGCTGTGCTATGGGGCACATGGGATCTTGGTTCCCTGACCAGGGATTGAACCCGAGTCCCCTGCATTGGAAGGTGGGTTCTTTACCACTGGACCACCGGGGAAGCCCCCCGAACAGTTTTTTTTAAAATAAATAACAAGATGTGCTTCTCAACTTCTTTGCAAGTGTGTCCAGCTGAGCCTGATAGACAACATCCATTAGGTTTCTGCCTTTTCCTATAATGGGATGCCGACCAGCCTGCTATGGGTGCTTTCAGGCCGTTTCAGCTGCCTCGTGTGAGGCACAACCTCGCCACAGATACTACGGAGCGGGATTTCATACCTTAACATCCAGCACTGAATTTATACCACGATGAAATCAATTCCTAATTTTCCCATTAGCAGCTCTCTTTTGTGTGTGTGTGTGTGGGGGGGATAGGTGGAATGAGTGGTTGAGAAAAATGAAAGGTGTTTGAAAACAAGTGTGCCAAGAAATGTTTTGATCTGATCTGAAATCGTTGTTTTGCCATCATTCCTAGGGTTTTGCGGCCTCCAGGTGGTGGATCCAATTTTTCATTAGGTTTTGATGAACCAACAGAACAACCTGTCAGGCGGAATAAAATGGCCTCTAGCATCTTTGGGACACCTGAGGAAAATCCCCCTTCCTGGGCCAAGTCGGCAGGTACTGCTAGTATCCGTGATCCCTGGTCAAAGGGACGGACCCAGCAGAACCACCACAGCTGGTTTTGTGCTGATGAGTAAAATCTAGCTTAATCATGAGAGACAACAATTAAAGCTTGTCATGGGAGGAGAGACGAGGACTAAGAAATGGGAAATGCTGGGAGTCTGTGTAACGGATCAGAATAAGGACAACCGTCAGACTGGGTTATTTAGACCCTCTGTAGAACTTTTAAGCCGTCACTCCCTAACACTGTTAGCTCATGTTGTAGTATGAGACTAACTAATTAAATAGTGTTTTGCTTTAGGTCTTTCCATTGTATTCCTTAAGAAAGTATATTTTGATTCAGGTGCCAAGTCTTGTGGTGGCCGGGAAGATTCTGAGTCATCTGGACCCCAGAGAAGTAACTCTTCTGAAGCAAACCCTGGAGACTTCTTAGATCTGAAGGTCAGTGTGACAGTATGGGCGGAAAGACAGGCTTTGAGGTTTATACAGTTGAGAAATTAATTCCACCTGCCCTGCACCACCCCCATTGTACTGAGACCTGCCACTGGAGTTTTACATAAAGGTAGTTAGGAAAGGGACTAACCATACTGGTGATGGAAGATTGACAGTCAGTCAGAAAGGTGAGTCAATGGGATCTTGGTCTGTTCATATGTCTCTGCTACCACTAGGATTAGTCTCTGTCCTTCAGTATTGATTTTTGAAACTGGATCACTCGTACTCCGTGTGTATCTCACACATAGTAGCATATCTGAGCTCAAGGACTGTTTCAGTTGTTGGCAGAGGTTGCCCAGTTGTTTTGAGCTGAACTCCAGGAGGCTGTATACCATGGTGTTACCATTCTTTGTCTGCAGGTGATCACGGCCTGTGAGCCCCAGGTATGTGTTTGGAAAGCCTGGTGGGATGTCCCCCTGAGTAGGGACCTCAGAGCACATGGAGGCATCAGCCATCTGGGTGTGGGGAGACCTGCAGAAAGGCTCTGGAATTGATGGAGGTCCTTCAATAGCTAGATCAGGAGAAAGCAGGGGGGAGTGGAAGGACAGGTTTGCCAATTTCCTGTTCTGATAAAAGATCCTCTGAAATGCGAATTGATATGAGGTCATCAGCGTAAATGTTAAGGTTTTTTTGGTGTTCGGGGCATGTTACTGGCACTGGGACAATTTGTCCAGCAGCATATCTGTGTAGCATTGTCCCAGGGTGAATAAAGTTTGCTTACTGTAATGGCAGCGTGACCCTGAACTTGACTCCATCAAAACAGAACTTCACATTTGGCTTCAAATAGTGGCTTCTCTGAACTGTTTTTCTTTGTGTGGCAAAATTAAAATCGGAAGTAAATTGTTAATTTTTTTCTTTTCCAGGGAGAAGGTGATGTTCATGGTGAGTACTTCTGAAAAAGTATCACAACTTCTGGTTCTGTAAATGTTAGAATAGACTGGAATTTGTATTCAAGTCATGTCTTGGGGAAGGAGATTGGGGAGTGAACCTGGCTTTACCCCAACGCCAGCGCCCTCTGGGTGGAGAGGAAGGCAAAATGAAACTGGAAAGCTAGCAAGTGTGGCCACGTTTGGTATCGGCCAGCAGTGAGAGCAATGCTAGAAACGAACTAGAAAGGAAAACCACTGGAGAATCCTTTAAGAACAGACGGGCGTTAAGCAGGTTGGTATTTGTTACACTCAATGAGAGCTTTTTAGTAAAAGTCTCTAGCATTTCAAGTCAGCCCTCAGCATTTAATTTAGAAAATGTTTGATTTTATACTGAGCTGCTGTAACCCTGTGATCTCGTGAATGATGACTTAGCGGGCCGGTGAAGTTTTCATTTAGCACCCATATCACCAATTACATGTGGAAATGAGCTGTAATCATTTAATTATTTAAAACCTTTGAAGTACTTATTGGCACTTCTTCAACAAGCGCCAGAGAGTTGCCGGTGCGTGTGATGAGAGGTTTACGCATGTCGGCCAGCAGCAGTCAGGTTAAAGTTGACTCAGTGACATGCAGCCGTCACAGGGCGCCCTGATCTAGGAGGATGAAGCCGCTTCCTCAAGGCCTTTTTCTGCCATTACAATTTGCGAGTCAATCTTCCAGGGAAACAGAAATGTTTAACGAGAATCACATTCCCCTTCTGTCCTCTCATCGTTTCTTGCTGGGCATGACGGGAGGAGGTGTATTAGTTATCGTTCCTGTCCAACTTGTTCCATTTTAAAAAGATTGTTCTAGAGGTAAAGAAAATCTAGGCTTTTTGATTCTGCTGCTTTTCATATTCTGAAGTACTTCCAATGTCAGACCTTGTTTAGCAAGCATCAGCTAATCTTTCACTAATTTTGGCCAATGGATATAATGAGAAATTTGGGGAGCCCAGAGAAGTGAGAGCCCTGAAGTTAGGAAAAGATAAGTCATTTGCTAATGATTAATTCTCCCCCCCCCACCCCCAGCTCAGTGTTGCAGATCCTTGAGGTGAATGAATAGCACAGGCAGCTGTATAGTGCAAGTCCTTCCTTTTTTTTTTTTAAATGATCATCAATTTTGCCACCTGATTATTCTGTGTTCCTGACTGCTGCTACTTTCAGCTCATTTGGCATAAAATGACAAGGGCACAATCATTCAGGACAGGTCTGGAGAGTAAAGGTCGACCCCAGTTCTGTTGGCAATTTCACTGCAAAGCCAAGCTGTTCTGCTCAGTTGAAATAAAACATATTTTGTTTGGATATATTGGCATCATCTTTTGGGTAAACACAGGAATGGCTATAGGGAGGACTTTGGAAATCTTGAAGAAAGAGGGAAAAAGTCCAGGAAGTTTGTTTATTTTTTAAAGTTTATTCATTTATTTATTTATTTTTGGCTGTGTTGGGTCTTCGTTGCTGCGCGTGGGCTTTCTCTAGTTGCGGTGCGCGGGCTTCTCATTGCGGTGGCTTCTCTTGTTGCAGAGCACGGGCTCTAGGTGCGCGGGCTTCAGTAGTTGTGGCACACGGGCTTAGTTGCTCCATAGCATGTGGGATCTTCCCGGACCAGGGCTCGAACCTGTGTCCCCTGCACTGGCAGATGGATTCTTAACCACTGCGCCACTGGGGATGTCCCTAGCGTTTTTTCTTTTGCAGTCTCTCTTGACTTTGATTCAATGGAAACTACCTGTTTAAGGATATATGCTTGTTGGGAATTTCACAAATCAGTCAGAGAATCAATCAAGCAATATTTAGGATATCGGATAATAATACACTACTAATTCTTAAAACTTTAATGTGGAAAGTGCCGGGTTAACATGATGGGAGTGACTGGGTTAATATATTACAAATCAGTAGCGGGGAGGTAGATTCTTTAATAAATGTCTGTACAACTGGATACTATATCGTTTAAAAAAAAATCAACCTCACCCATTAATCATGAAAATGTAACATATAACAGGAATTTAAAAATATTTTTCACCCATCAGTTCGTCAGATAGTAAGGTGAGATGGTTATCAAGTGGTGGAAATGGAAAGATGTAGGGAGAGCATACTCTGACACGGGCAGTGGGGTAGAACTTGTACAGCCACTGGGGAAGGTGGTGTGTAATCTGTTCAAATTGAAGATGACAGCTCGTGTCCCCGTGGGCACACGTTCCAGAGTGTGCGCATTACAGTTTTGGAATGGTTGGATTAGTTTCAATTTTTTGCTCTCGGTAGAGGCTTAATCATATATACTCTGTACATAATATAAAGCAATTATTTAAGCAAGGTGGATCATGACCATGTGTGTAAGTGGGGGTAAATGTCCAAAAGTTAAAAAAGAAAAAAAATTGATATTATTTATGTTAAATACAACAAAAACACTATTCTATGTAATTTGCTGGAAATAAAATACACAAAATATACATAAAACAAATGGACTAGAGGAATGCACACAACTAGTAGTAGGGCCTCTGTGTTTTGGGAGAGGAGACCCACAGAGGTGGAGCGGTGGTCAGTGACCTAGAGCTTTTAGCTGCGGCATGTGTGTGGGATCTAGTTCCCTGAGCAGATATTGTGATGGGCCCCCTGCATTGGGGACGCGGAGTCTTAACCACTGGACCATCAGGGAAGACGGACCTAGAGCTTATCTGTAATGTTCTCATTTAAAATATTTATGTCTTCATATATTTCTGTAATTTAGAAAGGAACGTACACAGAAAAAGATCTGGGGACAAATATAGCAAAACATTAACAGTGGTTAATTCTGGATAGTGGCTGCCAGATGGTTGGTAATTGTTGGTTTCTTCTTTAAAGCTCTAGGTATGGTTTGAACCATCCTCAAAAAAAAAACCCCAAAAGCCAAAACACTTAGGCTTTTCATCTTCACTGGGAATAGTTATTAGCCTTAATTTCATTCTGTTTTCCTAGAAAACGTAGACACAGACTTGCAGGCCAGCCTGGGGCAGAGCGAGGAGAAGCCTGTGCCCGCTGCCCCTGTGCCCAGCCCAGTGGCACCGGCGCCCGTGCCATCCCGGAGAAACCCCCCTGGTGGCAAGTCCAGCCTCGTCCTGGGTTAGCTCCGTCTGCCCTGAACTCTGTCGTTTCGTTTCTTTGTTTTCTCCATGCTTGTGAACTGCACAACTTGAGCCTGACTGTACATGTTTTGGATTTGTTTCATTAAAAAAGAAGCACTTTATGTACTGCTGTCTTTTTTTATTTTGGAAGAACAGGTTCTCTGTCTGTCCTGATTCCTCTGGGTCTATAGGCCTTGGCATGAGTGTTTTCTAGTAGTAGATTGGAGGGAAAGCTTTGTGACACTTAGTACCGTGTTTTTAAGAACAGATAAATTGGTTTCAAATGTGTTAGAGGATCTTTTGTACTGAGGTTTTTAAAACCCTTTTCTTGTCAGCTTTACTAGGGTTTACCAAGCCTGGATCGGACAGGCCAGTAAACGGTCCACAGGCGCTGTCCCTTCAGGCCCCCCAAACAAGGGTGTCTTGATGCTGAACCTACCTGGTGTTGCCCTAACTTGTCAGTGCCCGTTGCAAAAAGCATCTTCCTGTGCCATATGGAGCGACAGAGGCCTGCGCCCCATGCCTTGCTGCCTGCAAAGCAAAAACACAAAACAAACAACTGCCTTTCATTTCTGAACCTTGAGAAATATTTCAGCCAGATACTAACTTGGCTGGCTGAGCAAAGCCTGCTGCTCCCACGCAGAGGGAGGCTTCGCTGTGCGCTCAGACTGACGAACTCCAGGTGGTGAAGCAGGGGTGGGGACCACATGGAAGTGGGACTTCCTGGTGAAGGGACCCCCCACCCCCGCCCCGGGGGCAGTGCTCTTCTTAGATAACTTGAAGCTGTGTGCATGATGCTGGTGCTTGACCATGAAAGAAAGTCTCATCCTTAAAACGTGTTGTACTTCACAATCCTGGACTGTTGCTTAAAGTAAACAATGTACAAATTTTGAAACACTGTGTCCTGTGTCATCTTTTTGAGATTGTTTCAGGAGTTCTACTTGCTTAGTTGCTTTTTTCTTTGTTACTATCAACCTTGTTGCCCAATGATTTGATGAGCCATTAAAGTTAAAACACACTAAGGAAGGCCCAGAGAGAAGTGGGCTTCTCTCTGAAGAAAGCAGCTTTCAAGTCAGAGAGCACGAGTTCAGAATGCCAAAATGAAAATTAATGGCTCTCTGGTAATAAAATACAGGAATAATATGGATGATTGGTATCCAAAATAATTATTAGCCAATACCCTTCACACTCTTCTACCACCTACCCTCCTGTGCTGGGTGCTAACATTCAAAATTTCAAGTCCTCTCATGCCTGTAGGGTGCTTCTCAATGGTGGGTGGTCAGAGAAGAAGGCTCCAAAGGAGGGGTCCACGTAGATAGAAGGGGACAGGGTCATCTGAGTCCTCTCAAGTGATACAGGAGACAGAAGATGGGAGAAAGCTCACTAGGTGCTAGGCAGAAAGTTCCAGACCAACATGCTATATTAAGTGTCCATTGGGCACTGTAAATCGGCTTTTTAGGTCTAGCTGTGCTACCGACCAGCTATGTGCCTTGGGCTTGTCATTTGGGAGCTCAGGTTCCTAACTTAAAAGCAAGACTTTTGAATGAGGTCACCTCTAAAAACCTTCCCATGACTGAAATGACTCAAACCTAGTGTGTAACCACCAGCTATTCTGACTTACTGGGCATGTCTTTGGGAAGAATAAGGGTGACCATAGGTTGTGGAGGTGTTAAGTGTTTCTCCCTTACTGTGTAAAGTATTTGCAAAATGGAAAATCAACAGCTGTGCTACAGTCTTTCCAGGTTCACCAGAACAGGTTAGCCCTACCAATCACCTGAGTTACGGTTTGCCATGACTTCAGAGATAGGGAACCTGCACCCTTTTCTCTCAGTAATGGTGGAGCTCCTGGGCAAGAGAGGTCCCTGATTTGTGTCACAACTTGTAACTTGGCTTTAGTTTTTTATTCTGTGAAGGTAAGTGCCTAGCCTAAAGGTGTTCTGCCAGTCATTTTGGTACTATTACAGATTGTAGAAAATTCTATGTAAACATGTTTGCTAAGGGTGTTGAATTTTCCAGTTAGAAAGCTTAGGGTTTAGAAGATGAAGTTGAATGATCTTAAAATGACGACGATGGCAGAAGAATCAGCATTTTGTTGACAGCGTGGACTTTTTACACAGTTATGTGTCTCAAGTGGCTTGGTGTTTACTGCTGATGTCTATTCTACGTCTTTAGCATTTTAAAATTAGATCGCCAGGCTCCCCTTCCTTATGCTTCTGTTCCATTGGGTTTAGACATATTGGGGTGCTGAGGTGGGGAACTACAGGAAGATGGGTCACTTACTCAAATCCGAATCTAGTCTGTAGGTAAATATATTTACATGTAGTCAGGAAATTGTGTGAAATCTACGAAAAGGAGAGTCAACAAAACTTAGCAATGCTCAGCAATTTCTAGAGGAGGGTGGAGCTGCCGATCCTGGAGACCTGTCAGGTCCACAGCAAGGACTGTCCCGATTACCTGAGCCTGGTGGAAAAATCGCCTCTTCCAGGTGGACCTGGATGTTTAAAGCAGATGCTCCCATGTTTCACGCCAGCTCTGGTTTATGCATTCGTCTCTGAGGAGCTCTGCTCACACGAGCCAGTTGTCTTCAGCGGATTCACTCACTTCTAACCGTTACTGGGAGTCCCCGCGATTCGGGCCGTGGGTTGGTGCTGCCGTGCCGGGGCGGACGCTCTGCTCCGGTCCCCACAGCAGGGTGCGCAGGTATGGCGTCTCAGGTCTACGGAGGCTTGACTCCTTGTTAGACGACGCTTCCCAGTATTTAGGATAGTCCCTCCTGTCGGGCCCCTGGAAGTTCTGCCCCGAGTAACATTCGGGGTGAGCGAGGACGTCTGCTACAGCGTGGAAGGCTGCTGATGTGCACGTAGGTGCGTCCTCAGACCAGAACGCAGCCCAAGCCATCGCCACGCCGCCCCCCACCCCCCCGAAACGGGGCTGCCCATGCAAATCAGCCGCGGTCGGGCCCGCCCACCCCACGGCTCCGGAAGCTGCAGTCCCCTTGCCCAGCTCCGCGCGGCGGCTCCCGGGGCCACATTTCCGCCGGGCCGCCTGCCTAGCTGCGATGGCGTTGCAGATGGCTGCGCGGCGCGGGCGGCCAGTGCGGGTGCTGGTGGACATGGACGGCGTTCTGGCGGATTTCGAGGCCGGCCTCCTGCGGGGCTTCCGCCGAAGCTTCCCCCGGGAGCCGTACGTGCCGCTGCAGGAGCGCCGCGGCTTCCTCGCCTGCGAGCAGTACCGAGCCCTGCGCCCGGACCTGGCGGTAGGGAGGTGGGGGGGCCCGGCGGCGCGGGGCCGCCCTGGAGCGGGGAGCCCCGACCCCACAGGACACCTGGGAGCGGGGAGACCTCCCCTTGGGTCAGGACTGTCTCTGCTCCATGTCCAGTGACACCTTCCTGTTTAAAATTAACAAAGCTCTCACTTCAGAATCCACAGTTCACCTCAGGACTAGACAGTCTGGGGGAGTACTTACCCCTGAACAAAGTCCTGTACCTGAGACTCTGATTTGGGGACCGAAGCGCCCCAGGAACTTCACTTTGAGAGTCCTCGCTGGGGCTGGAGAGGTCTGCTGGGATCAGAGCCAGGACAGGAACACTGTATCTTTCAGGACAAAGTGGCCAGTGTGTATGAAGCCCCAGGCTTTTTCCTAGACTTGGAGCCCATCCCTGGAGCCTTGGAAGCAATGCGGGAGATGAATGACATGCAGGAGTGAGGAAGGGCGGGGAGGGAGGGGGTGGGGAGCAGGCGCTGGCATCACCCTGTCTAACCGCCCCCCCCCCCCCCCCCGCAGCACCGAGGTCTTCATCTGCACCAGCCCTCTGATGAAGTACGACCACTGTGTGCACGAGAAGGTGCGGCTGCCCCAGCACTTCACCCGCAGACTTAGGCTCCTAAGCCCTGGTCTTCTAAAGAAAGCGGCAGAAACACAGACAGTCGGGGGTGGGGTGGGGGGTAGAGGGGAGCCCTCTCTCTCATGAGCTGCTGTAGACCCTCCCTCACACCTACTTGCTCACTGGCCCTGAATTCAAGGGCCCATCAGGCCCTACTGAGCCACCTATGCCCACCTCACAGTACCGCTGGGTGGAGAAGCACCTGGGGCCCCAGTTTGTGGAGCGCATTATCTTGACGAGGGACAAGACGGTGGTCTTGGGGGACCTGCTCATTGATGACAAGGACACCATTCAAGGTAGGAGCCCTTTTCCCTAGCAACCTCAGGCATCTAGCCTGCTGGGATTAGGGAGAGGGAGTAAAAATAACCAGATTACAGAGTGTATCACTGCCTTCCTCCCGTGTCCTGTCCCAGGCCAAGAGGAGACCCCAAGCTGGGAGCACATCTTGTTCACCTGCTGCCACAACCAGCACCTGGCCCTGCCCCCCCCACGGAGACGGCTGCTCTCCTGGAGTGACAACTGGAAGGAGATTATAGATAGCAAGCGGGGAGCCCTGCAGCGGGACCGAACCGGCCTGGGGCCGCCCCAGGAATAAGGCGAGGGGCCATGGCCGTGGACAGTAGCTGAAGGAAGGGAAGGCAGACCAGCAGGGAGCCCAGGCAGAACTGAGCGACAGGGCAGCATCATGGCAATGACCCCTCAGCACTGTGCCAGCCACCTGAACCCTCCTGGCAGAGCTGGCCTGGAAACATGGTGGGAAAATCAGGAACCTTTTTAATAAAACACTTTGGCTCACTGCTCTCTTATGGCCTTTTATTTGGGGGAAGCGAAGGGACAGGAGCCCCACAGGGGCAGCTGGGACAGAGGCCAATGAGGAGGCCTTTGCCTCCCTCCCTCTCGTCTCCTTAGTCCATTAGTTCCATAGTCTGCCCACCTCCACGTCCACCTGGAAACCATTCCTCTCGAATCTGCCTTTCCTTGGCCATGTAAGAGGTCATCCTTGGGCTTTCCTGGTGGCGCAGTGGTTAAGAATCTGCCTGCCAGTGCAGGGGACACGGGTTCGATCCCTGGTCCAGGAAGATCACACATGCCACGGAGCAACTGTGCCACAACTATTGGGCCTGTGCTCTAGAGCCCGCGAGCCACAACTACTGAGCCCACGTGCCACAACTACTGAAGCCTGTGCGCCCTACAGCCCGTGCTCTGCAACAAGAGAAGCCACTGCAATGAGAAGCCTGTGCACCCCAATGAAGAGTAGCCCCGCTTGCTGCAACCAGAGAAAGCCCGCGCGCAGCAACAAAGACCCAACGCAGCCAAAAATAAATAAAATTTTAAAAAAGAAAAAAAAAAGAGGTCATCCTTAAGGGAGGCCAGGACCTTCCACTGCTCCTGAACCCCACCTTTCTAAGGGGGCCCACACCCCTTCCCCCGTGCTGAGCAGCTGACACTAGACTCTGAGCCATTCGCTTGCTGTCAGTATCTGGTCCCATCTCCCTCGAGCACCTCTCTTACTTGCATCCCTGAAGCCAGCCTGAGACAGATTTCCAGGGACAGGGACCCCACCACCACCACCTCACTAACCCTGATGGCAGAGAAGGCAGGCCAGGGCTTCCAGGCAAGTACCATGGGGTGGTGAAGGGAAAAGACAACAGCTCGTAGAGTTTGTGCCTGTATTCTAATGTGTCACCCTCATGGCCTCCGTCTTAATGCCTGATGGCCATGTTAACAGTCACTGGGCTGTGACACTCAAGATCAGGAACCACGTCTTCGTCTTTGAAGCCCTAACATGGTCCCCGGCTGATAGGCCTGTGTAGATAAACAGTTAATCCTGGGCCACAGAGTTCTCCAGGCCAGCATTCACCATGCCCAACACCCAGCCTGGAGAGCTTGCAGGACAGGTATCCGGCCTCCACAGCAGTGGACACAACACTTCCCCAGCTTCCCAGGGCCCCGAAATACTTTTAACGACAAGGCTTCTCATCTCTATTTCTCAGAATTACTCCCGACACTTCTGTTAAGGTATGATGCCTGTTTCCTCAAGCTCAGGCAACTCTCCTAAGCCCCAGGCCCAGCTGTTCCTCAGGAGAAACACCATCTGCAGAGCCTCTGGGTCTAGGGACCTGCTGCTTCTCACACGAGGGTGACAGCTCGGTGGCGGGGTGGGCCAGGAGGCAGGACCTTCGCCTCTAGCTGGTTGAGAGCGTCATCCTGTCAAAACGGCACCCTTCAATTTCCTTCTCCACGTGTCTCAAAGTCTGGCTTCCTCACTCATCTCCTGGTGCCTTTCATCACAGTGTAAACACCTGTCCCACTGAGAAAACTCGCCTTTAAAGGGGTTGACAAAGCACCACTTGGGGAGAACGTGCACAGTGGGAGCTTTGCTGCTCCCACTTCCTGAGTCCCCACCGGGATTCTGGTCTTGTCTCTGGCAGTGCCGGTGCCGCGGCCTGAGGGCGCCTTGGATCAGGGCTGCTGCGGGGCCTCAGCCCTTGGTAGTGGGATCCCCAGGGCAGAGTGAGCCCGCCGGCTGCGGGCTTCGGCCACCTGGCTGGGGGAGCAGAAGTCTTCCAGGAAGATCTGGGCCAGGTTCCGGAGCCTCGCGTTGGCCGAGAGGGAGAAGCGCACCATGCACTGGACCACGGGCGTGGCGGTCAGCTCGGGGTGCGAGCTGGAGCCCGGCGAGCTCAGGTACATGATCGTGGTCACGGCGGACAGCACGGTCTCCTCGTTGGGACTGGACAGGCAGTCGATGATGAGTGGGACACCCCCAGTCTGCAGGATGTGCTCCTTGTTGGCCCTGTCTGAGCACAGGTTGCAGAGGCCTCCTGGGGAAGAGCAAGGTGAGTCTGGATGCCTTAGCCCTGGGCCTCCTTCCATCTTTCCTCCGCCCACTGAGTCCCAGGGAAGGCCCAGGCCTGAGAAGGTGGCCCAGGGACAAGGGATCCCAAGTCTATTCTGATCTCCAGCCCTCCCTTTCCAGATTCCAGAAAGGCCTGCCTGCCGTCCACTGCCCAACCTTCTGGAAGTGGGCACTGATCCCTTTCCCTCCTGGTTCAGCCAGCTCAATGACTGATAGGCTTTCCTTTTTTTTTTTTTTAAGTAGAAAACATAAAACCCACAGTGTATCATCACTTTAGAAGAATTAAGAAACATAGGTAAGGTGATGGTTTCACAGGTGTACACATGTCAATACTTACCAAGTTATACTCTTTAAGTATGTAAAGCTTATTATGTGCCAATTATACCTCAATAAAGCTGTCAAAAATATTAGAAGTCAAAATATAAACCATCTTAATCCTACCACCCATTTAACATGTTTTTCATCCCACAATTTTTAAATATGTGACGACATATAAATATTTAATAACAACGTGATACTCGTTTTGTAAGCCAGCTGTTTTCATTTAACCATGTCCTGTGAACATTTCTCCACGCCAATAAATCTACAATCATGGCATCATTTAATAGCTGTTCAGTCCACCATTTTATGGAAACAGCATAATTGAGAGTTTAAAGCATTTCAGCATCATTCCCACATCACTATTGCTAGGAACCTGGGGGACAAAAGAAAAGGACAGAGTGAGAGACCCGTGGTTCTGGATCTAAGAACCACTGCTCAGGTAAGATGCCCAGACCCCTCATTCTCTCCCGTCAGGCCTAAATCACTAGATGTGGGAAGCTGATTTTCGTGGGTCCTGAGTGAGCTTCCTGCCATCAGGGCACCCTCACCCTTAGGTTCCTACTCCAAGTAGAGAACGAACTTCTAGCTCATTTGCATAACATGGCCGACCAGTACTGAGTGTCCAATCAGGAGTGAGTTACAGCCCACCCACTTCCCCAGCATCTCTAGAAACAAGCAAAGGGGGGACCTCCCCACACGCCCGGCAAAACCCAACTAGGACCTCTTTCCCAGCAAGAGGGGACAGGTGCAGGGAAGTGGCGCAGGCCTGGCAAAGATCTCCGCCTACTCCGGGTAGGTACAGCCACCCCTTCCCTAGCAGTACCTGGGTAGGGAAACATTTTACCCATTCAGCCTCCAAGGACTTCCCACTGCAAAGATCCTTCTGGGATCTTTGCATGGTGCCACCCTCTTGCTAGTAACCAGCACGTCACTGCTCCGTGGCCAGTGTGGTTTCCCTGGAGTACCCCATTAGCCGCTGCCTGCCACACCCAGGCACGTCCCTCATCACCTGTCTCACCGTCTTCATACGCTTAGAACTCTGAGAAACCTTTGTGGAATTTTCTTGCTCACTGACTGCTGAGCCCCGCTAGAAGCTACTGTGCCATGAGGTCAACACCTAGGCTGTCTTGGGATTTCCCTGGTGGTCCAGTGGTTAAGACTCCACGTTCCCAATGCAGGGGGCCTGAGTTTGATGCCTGGTCAGGGAACTAGATCCCACATGCTGCAACTAAGAGCCCACACACCGTAACTAAAGACCCCGCACGCGAAAACGAAGAGCCCCCGTGCTGCAAGTCTAATTAATTAATTAATTAAAAAAAAAAGACCTAGGCTGTCTTATTCCCAAGACTTCCTGGGTTTCTGGCACAGGGGGCGCTCCGCAAATGTTTGCTGGAAGGATTTTAAAGCAGTGAGCAGGGAAAAGGGCTGCACTGCAGAGGGTTGGGAGGCTGGATGGACTGGCTCCCTGGGACCCTGTGCACCTTGGACATCTGCAGTGCTGAGGGACGGAAGAGGCCGAGTGGTGCTCCTGAACCGAGGAAGATGGGCAGCAGGAGACGGACTGAGGCACTGATGGAGAGGTCCCTCCCAGTGTCCACCTCAGCACCCATTCACCCCAGTGGAGCCCTTAGCACAGCCTGGGGTCATCCTGCCGACTACCTTCTTTACTTGCTGTCTGTCCCCCCATCACTGGG
The DNA here is from genome assembly GCF_964374135.1 of Grampus griseus. Classification (NCBI taxonomy): domain Eukaryota; kingdom Metazoa; phylum Chordata; class Mammalia; order Artiodactyla; family Delphinidae; genus Grampus; species Grampus griseus. The sequence goes on along the minus strand of NC_139014.1, from coordinate 6,839,650 downwards.
CACCACAGGGTAGTAATTTACCTCTGTATTTCCGGAGCCTGCAACTGAGGATTCTCGCTGGACACATGCTGGGAACATGACTGAACCCCACGAAGAGTTACCACCACCCCCATTTAAGGGAAAGAACCTGAGGCTGTTGAGTAACTTGACCAAAGTCCCAGAAGATAGGGAGCCCTTTGCTACTCCCGTGGGAAAGGGTGTCCCTTCAGAAACCACAAGGACAACTAATCCTACCACGGGCAGATGCCAGGCTCAGCCAGGAGCAGGGGCAAGTAGAAATGCTGTGGCACAACTGCTGAGCCCGCGCGCCTAGAGCCCGTGCTCCGCAACAAGAGAAGCCACTGCGATGAGAAGCCCGCGCACTGCAACGAAGAGTAGCCCCCGCTCGCCACAACTAGAGAAAGCCCACGCGCAGCAACGAAGACCCAATGCAGCCAAAAATAAATAAATAAAAGACGTCACCTCTTCTAAGAGCCTTCCATGACCACCCTAATCAGTCCCTCTCCCCAAGAGGCCCTCCCCTCACCACCTTCACTTCTTTTCTTCATACCAAAGAAGAAAAAAAGAAAAAGTAAAAAAGCAAAAGAAGAAAATATTCATAGATTCTGACAGAGGACTCATATCCAGAATATATAAAGCATTCCTATCAATAAAAGATGAACAACACAATAAAAACAGTGAGCAAAAGACTTCGATAAACTCTGCACAAAAGGGTCAATATATGAAAATGTGCTCAACATTCCTTATCAGAGAAATGAGAATTAAAACCACAATAAGAGGGCTTCCCTGGTGGCGCAGTGGTTGCGAGTCCGCCTGCCGATGCAGGGGACGTGGGTTCATGCCCCGGTCTGGGAGGATCCCACGTGCCGCGGAGCAGCTGGGCCCGTGAGCCATGGCTGCTGGGGCTGCACATCCGGAGCCTGTGCTCCACAACGGGAGAGGCCACAACAGTGAGAGGCCCGCGTACCGCAAAAAAAAAAAAAAAAAAAAACACAATAAGAGGCCACTACACACCTATCATAATGGCTAAAACAAAAAAAGACTGATGATACTAAGTGTTGGCAGGGAGGGAGCAGCACCGGAACTCTGATATGCTGGCGGTGAGGAGTGTAACACATCGTGATGACGGTGGAAAGCTAGTTGGCAGCTTCTAACACAGTTAAACATCCATCTACCCTACGACTCAGCAATTCCACTCCTACCCAAATCTGTCTGAGAAAAATGAGCACATATGTATACAAGGAACCTACCCGAGAGAAATGAGTACCTATGTATACAAGAAAACTTGTACAAAAATTATCATAACAGCTTTATTCATAAAGGTTCCAAACCAGAAACAGCTCAAATCTCCATCAGCGGGTGAATGGATGAACAAATTGCGGCCTATTCATATAAAGACGTGAACTACTGATACTGTAACAATTTGGATGAATCTCAGAAACATTATGCTGAGTGAAAGAAACCAGATACTATATCCTGTAGGATTCCTCTTACATGAAGGTCAAGAACAGGCGAAACTGATCCATGGGGATAGAGGTTAGAATAATGGTTACCTCAGGGTGGAAGACACTAACTGGCAGAGGGTACGAGGGACCTTTCTGGGGAGATGAAAACATTCTGTATCTTGACTTAAGTGCTGGTTATATTGATGTACATACAGCTTAATGAATTTAAAAATTCATCAGACTGGCACTTAAGCTACGTGCATTTCACTGTATGCCGATCCTGCTGCAATCTAAAAACTGGTTACCAGACAAAAAGGAGAACAAGTTCTGACTGGCGGATGAACATATTTTGGACAAACCTGGCAACATAAAGAGAAAAAGAGGCAAAGGCAGGGCCCTTCTAGGTGTGGGGAGCCACAGGAACCCCCGGGAGAGACAAAAGAGAAAACCCTAGTGCAGTCTGGGATGAGAAAGCTGGCGGCTCAGAGAGGGCAGGTAGGGGATCTCAGGTCACAAAGCAAGGAGGGCAATGGTGCTGGAAGGGACAGGAGGGTCTAAGTATTGTCCTGGGGATTAAATGAGGTCATGCTGCCAAGTGCTTAGCCAGCACCTGGTGCCTGAGAGGGCTGGGCAAGTCCTTGGAGACAGTGGCTCAAGACCGTTACAGCTGAGGACCCGCCCGACGACCCGCCCGCCCCAGGGTACTGGGCTGGCCGTGGTCAATCCCAGGTCAAAATCCTCACTGGGGGCTATTTGTTCTTGGGTTTTACTTCAGTATCTTGAAGATGGTTCTCTCTGAAATTTCAGGACAGACATTCAAGGGACAGAACAGCATATAGAGAAAGCTACTATTATACGTAAGAAGGTGAGAGACGAATATACATATATGTATATGCCCACATTTGCTGGTTTCATATGAGGGGGGAACAGGGTGGAAGGGACAGGAATGGTAGTGAGACCATACTCGTAATACAGTTTTGACTTAAACAGATATGTTTTGTATAAGTTAAAAAAAACAAATTAAATTTTAAAAAATCATGGTTTTTCGCACTTCTGACCTGTATTTCAGTTCTAAAATTTTATCCTACAGGTACACTCCCACAAGTGAGAAATGACATACAAATAAGGGTACCCACTGTCACACTGCTCATGACAGCAAAATGGAAACAACCCTAAATGGCCCCCCTCAGGGGCCGGCTAAATGTTAGTCCCTTCATGCAGTGGACATCATGCAGCAGTTACAAAGAATCAGGCAGCTCTTTATGGGCTGACACTGCAGGTGTGCCAAGACATGGTGCTAAGTTAAAAAAATATATATATATAGATACAGTATACTTCAACATGTGTAGGATATGCAAAAAGGTATACATAGTATACAAACAAATATATACGTATTTGTTTATCAATCCCTAAAATATCTCTGGGAGAATACACAAGAAACTAGTAACAATGGTTGCCTCCAGAAAAGGCTACAGACCGAGTTACTGTTTATTACCTACCCTTTTGAATTCTGTACCATGTGAGTCAATTATGTATTCACATAAATTAATAAAACACACACGCACACCCTGCTTCTGCCTAGAACTGAGAGGAAGGGGGATTGGTCTCTGCCAGTTGGGGAGGGAGGACACAGGGGCCTGGAGCCAGCCTTCCCAGCTGGTGTGGAAGGGAGCAGTGGGGTGAGGACCTTGAATTCACCTCTTTCCTGTAACAAATGGATAGCTGAGGAATTTCTTTTTAAGCAGAAAGATGTGTGACCCCAGGACACTAAATGATCAGTGAGAGAAGGAGGTACACGGGAACCCGAGAGTACGGAGGATGGAGCGAGGGCTCTGTGGTGGGCAGATCTAGCTAGAATCCCAGGAATGCGCCAGGGGACTCAGGTGAGCAGAGCAAGCAACTCCATCTCTCTAAGCCTAGGTTTCTTTATCAGTAAAACAGGAAGAGAGAATTAAATAATGTAAGACCCCTCCCTGGCACACAGTAGATATGGACCAAGCACGCACCTGTTTATAGCCTCGGAGGCTGGCACAGGGCATATCTTCAACCCACACACAGAGAAAGGGCTGGCACATACAGGTAGAGTTTAACAATGAGAAAGCAAGTGCTCATGTAACCAGCACTGAGGTCAAAGACTGAAACACTGTCATCAGTCCAGAAGCCTCTGCATGTTCTTTCCTGATTCAATTCTCTCCCCTTCTCAGAGATGACCCTCTTCCTGACGTGTAACAATGCAATAAAATAATTTTAAATTAATAGCAGGACCTTTTAAATTTTTAATAAAAAAAATTTTACTACACACACACCCCTAAATACTATAATTCAGTTCTGCCTCTTTTTGGACTTTATAGAAATGGAATCACACTGTACATATTATTATGTGTCTAGCATCATTTGCTTAACGTTATGTTTTTAAGATAATTGCAAGGAGCTGTAGATTGTTCATTTACCTTGCTAAGCAGTATGAATATCGACAATATTGATAATTCATTCCACTGTTGACTGTTTCCAGTTTAGGACTGTTACAGACAATACTGCTGGTGACATTTTTGCATGTGTCTGGACGTGCATGTACCTAACCCTATGATTGTAACTGCTGGGTCACGCGGCATGCCTATCTTCAATTTTACTAAATCCTATTTTTCCAAAGAGAGGCGGCTCAGGATTCATCTACCAGCCTTTTTCAGTACACCACCACCATCTGGTGGCAGCTACAGGTATTGCATGAAATAGAACAGAGGAAAGCGATTTAACCTGAATCGTGGGAGGCCACCTACTTGCATTACTGTTGTAGTAACAAAACTGCCTGAGTATTCCGTGACATACTAGGATTCAGCCAGTTTTCATGGAAGCAGAGAATTATCTCCTGGTTCCTTTACATCTCCATACACCATCTAGAATGGTGCAGGTGTGCACACACAGCATATAAGACACCAGAGAATCAACCAATGGTGCTTCAGTCCAACACTCCCAAATTAATGCCAAAGCCTGCCAGAGTTTTTATTTGGGGCATGAGCGCTGAATTCTCTCGCTCATTCAAGTATTTACTGAGATGCTGGCTTTTTATCTGGTTCCTGATAATTCACCCGCTTCCTATCCCCCATCCCAAATGAGGGTGGCTCAGGCCTGACCAGTGCCTGTCTCCCCGTGGTACTTCCTCCTACTACTGCCCGGACACCCACTGTGAGGATAAAGATCAACTTTCATACCTTTTCCTATCATTCAACGATGCTTTTCCAGAAGGGCCGAATCCCTGGAACAGCTGGGTGATTAGACACTATCCCATCCTACCTCACCTCTCTGGGAGACTCGGGAACTGTTTATCCTCAAAGGGGTCTGGCTACCTAGGGGACCTTGCAGCTGCAGGCACTTTATCTCATTTACTTCTCTCAACAACTCTGTGAGGCAGGTACCGATCCTCCCCCACCTGACCGATGATGGGAGAAGGGAAATCACATGCCCAGAGTTAAGTCGGGGAGTGAGGACTTGAACCCAGGCCTGCCTGACCCCAAAGCCCCACTCTTACCAAACTCTCTATATTCCTTGCCAACAAACCAACATTGGTTTTGGTTCTGCCAAACCATGGCCATGGGCCATCTAACCCGGCAGTTATTCCAGAACCAAACGCACTCAGGGCTGCAGCACGAAGTCATGTCCGGGACTGCGCACATTCCCCGGCCCCATCCTCGTCCCAGGCCAAAAGGCCTGGGCATTCAAGACGTAACAAAGGTAAGCAAGGCACTCTGATCTCATGGAGATTCACCATCTCAGATCTGCCATCAGAGACAAAAGATTCAAAGCTACAAAGCCCAGCACAGAATAAGCACCGACAGTGTTTCCCATTTAGCAGCACAGACGTTAACAGAAGAGGAAACAGCAAGAGTAACAAAATCGGCTTCTAAGCACCACTGGGACTCTCCTTTTAAGTTATGCGCAATAAATACGAGAGGATTTTAATCTCCAGAGGATCCCACGGAGGGATTCAATGCTAAGAAAGCTGCTGCTCTGGGGATTGGGGACGCTGGAAGGAGAAGAAAAAGAGAAGGAAACAGTGGCTATGAAAAGTAAAACTGGTGATGATACCAACAATTCTAGACAAAGTATCGATACCTTCACGGAGACAGACACGCGCACACGCTCCGCTCCCCGCAACAGTCCTGCAAGGCAGACGAGGCTCAGGTGAGGAAATGAGGCTCAGTGAAGGGACAGGACTCATCCACAGACTGGCTACAAAGTGGAGAAGTGGGGACCGTGGACTCCAGGTCCAGGGCTTGGTCACCCACTCTGGGAAGCTGCCCAGGAGGGCAAGAACCCAGGCCCAGCCCTGATCTCTGGCAAAGCTCCCAGCTCAGTGGGCCAGGAACTCAAGAGTGTTCCTGCCTCGGGAAAGTTGCTTCCTGATCCTGTAAAACTTGCCCGGGTGACTGCTCTTTTCAGCAAAGGTTTCTCCAGAGTCAAGAGCTTGAGTTGAAGGAGCTGTATCACTCTCAGGTGGAGGCCTAGCCACGGGCTTCTGCAGGGGTCACTGTCACCACTCAGGCGGCAGAAGCTGGGGAGCAGAGTTCCAAAAAGGGAGGAGATGGAGTACTAACACTGGAGAAAATCTTAAAGTGACCAATTTTTCACGATATTTATTCAGCATAATAATCTTCCAGAGGGGCAGAGACATGAGCTATTCCCACCCTTAGACCTGGGCAACCGGGGCTCCTGCTCCCAGCCCAGGTTTCGAGGGCCTCACTCTGGCCCTCTCCATAGGTTGAAGAGTCCAGGGAGCCTGCCCAAAGCCCATCCCTCTTCCCCCATACCCAGAGCTCCAGTTCCTAAACCTGCTCCCCCAGCTGCATGGGCCTCTTTCCTGCATCCTGACTCCCGGCGGTGAACCCCGCTGTTTTTGTGCACACGCCGAAGTCCAATGAGTGGCCACCAGGCAAGTGTTTGTGGGGCTGTGAGTGAAGCTGGGATGTCCACACATGTGTGAGGCCTGTCGTAGTAAGAGGAGTCCCAGATACCACAAATTAGAGGCAGACCTGGATGGCCTTTCAAAAATTTAAATCACATTTGCCCAGGATGTATTCAGGAAAAAAAAAAAAGCGTGTTACTTGATTCTAGAAAAGTTTTCAATCTAATTTCTAAGTTACAGGAAATAAAGCAGTTACAGGAACAAATGAAATGACACCATAAAGAGGCAACTAGACAATTCAGAAGGTGAGACGTTCTGCAGAGCTGGTCTGTATCCTTCAACAATTAGTGTTAGGAAAAAAGAGTCTATTAATGATTAAAAGAGATATAAGATGGGCTTCCCTGGTGGGGCAGTGGTTGAGAATCCGCCTGCCACTGCAAGGGACACAGGTTCGAGCCCTGGTCCTGGAAGATCCCACATGCCGCAGAGCAACTAAGCCCGTGGGCCACAGCTACTGAGCCTGAGCTCTAGAGCCCACGAGCCACAACTACTGAGCCCACGTGCCACAACTACTGAAGCCCACGTGCCTAGAGGCCATGCTCTGCAACAAGAGAAGTCACTGCAGTGAGAAGCCCGCGCACCACAACGAAGAGTAGCCCCCGTCACCGCAACTAGAGAAAGCCCGCGTGCAGCAACGAAGACCCAAAAGAAGTCAAAAATAAATAAATTTATATTAAAAAAAGATATAAGATAATTGATGCTGTGATTTCCTTCCAAACAGCCCCATATGGAAAGGGGGGAAGGGGGAGGATAAAGAGTAACTTCAGGGACTTCCCTGGCGGTCCAGTGGTTAAGACTCCATGCTTCCAATGCAGGGGGCATGGGTTCAATCCCTGGTCAGGGCACTAAGATCCCACATGCCACAAGGTATGGCCAATAAATAAATAAATAAATAAAAGAGTGACTTTATAGTGGAGAAACCTGACAAACACTACTTCATCCAGGTGATCAAGGTTAATATCAACAGTGATAAGTCATGTTGATAGCATATGCCCTTGATATGATGTAAATGAAAATGGCCTTTTACCGTTTACCTCTGTGGTCATCCTCCCCAAAACCCATAGCCCACTCTAATCATGAGAAAAATATCAGACAAACCCCAACTGACGGAAAACCTACAAAATACCTGACCAGTACTCCTCAAAACTGCCAAGGTCATCCAGAAAAAAGGGAAAGTCTAAGAAACTGGCACAATCCAGAGGAGCCTAAGGAGACATGACAACTAAATGTAACACAGTATCTTGGATGGAATCCTGGAGGAGTAAAAGGATTATTAGGGAAAAACTAAACAAATCTGAATAGAGTATGGACCTGAGTTAATAATAATGCATCGATATTGGTTTATTAATTGTAACAAACGTACCATACTAATGTAAGACGACAACAATGAGGAAACTAGGTGTGGCATATATGGGAACTCTGTACTATCTTTGCAATTTTTCTAAAACTGTTCTAAAATACAAAGTTTATTTAAAAAGAGAGAGATTGAGATCTAAGGAACGTAAGAACAAGATTAAGTGCGTGAATCCTGGACTGGATCCTGGTTTATACAAAACAACAACAACAAAATGTCCTTTTGGGACCTATTAGAGAAGTTGGCCTAACTGGGTATTTGGTGATAATGGAATTATTAAGTTCATTCTCTATGTAGATAAGATTCACTATGTAGAGAAATGTTCTTTTTTAAAGATGCATGCTGAAAAAACAATGTTGGTTTGCCTTCAGAATAAACTCCAAACTCTTTCCCAATGCCGAGACCTGAATCCCTGTAAACTCTGGTGCCGTGAGCTCTCTATAACCTCACTTAGTACCACTCTCTGCTTCACTCAACACAATGGTGCCACATCAGCGTTCCTTCTGGCTCCTCCTGCTCTAGAGTCTTTTTTTTTTTTTTTTTTTTTTTTTTCCGGTACGCGGGCCTCTCACTGTTGTGGCCTCTCCCATTGCGGAGCACAGGCTCAGCGGCCATGGCTCACGGGCCCAGCCGCTCCGCGGCACGTGGGATCTTCCCGGACTGGGGCACGAACCCGTGTCCCCGGACTCTCAACCACTGCGCCACCAGGGAAGCTCTGCTAGAGTCTTTGCCCACGTTGTGCCTTCCCATGATGGTCAAACAAGAAGTAGCCCCTCCCTCCCCTTGCTCTCTCTCATCACCCTGTTTATTTTCTTCAGAGCCTCAGCTTTCTTGTTTGTCAACCATCTGTCTCCCCCTACTAGAATGTAAATTCCTTGAGGGCAAAGACCCTTTGCCCAACTTGTTCGCCATCTCTCCAACATCTAGAACAATACCTTGCTCGCACAATATACGTCCAATAAATATCTGTCCAGTGAATAATTCAGTAGGTCTTAGACCATAACAACTACAGGAGTCACAAGCCATTCCAAGTCACCGCTACTTCTCTTGATGGTAAAACTTTTTTTGGCTGTGCCCCACGGCATGTGGGATCTTAGTTCCCCATCCAGGGATTGAACCCGTGCCCCCTGCAGTGGAAGCACGGAGACTTAACCACTGGACCGCCAGGGAAGTCCCGATGTTAAAACATTAAGTCAAAGATGTTTAAAAAGGGCACTCAACATTTTTCCCTCCAATGGGGCTTCAAACCATTCCCTCATTTTCGATCTCACCTCTAAGCGGGAGGGAAGCTAGACAGGCAGAGGGGGTCCTAAGAAAGAGTTCCAAACCTGATTCAAGCGAGCCGTGACCTGGACAACGTGTGAACCGCGGAGGCGGCACAGACATCGCGAAAGTCTGCCTTCGCAGCTGAGCGACTGCCTAAAAGATTCCTTTCCCAACAACCCACTTCTAACTCATTATCTCATTACAGCCCATCAGGTATCTAGGAGAGCGGCCCCATCCTTACCAATAGCAAACTCCACCAGGGTCTCATTCTCCTCCGACAGTGAATCGAGGAATAAGTCCAGGACCTGCAGCTGCCGCAGATACTGGTAGTTACTGGGGTCATAGGCGAAGTTGGCGAGGTTGGCCAGTACTTGCTCCTTGGCGTCTGCAGTGGAAAAGCGGCACTGGAGCCAGGTCCGGGGCGGCGATTGCGGCCAGACCCCTGCCTGGTACCCTGCTCCCCACCCTGCCGCTCTCACCTTGGCTCTCGGTCGCCTGGAATTCCGTGACCAGCGCCTGCAGGTATCCCAGCCGGCCGACATGGGGGTCTACCTTCGGCTTCTGGGCCATGGTCGGGCGGCGGAGGAACCCCGGGGGACGGGCAGGGGAGTGTGGAAGGTGAGGCTGGAAAGCGGGCGAGAACCTCACCTGGGCCTCGCCGGGTCCGGAGAGGGGCAGACCGGAGCGGGAAATAGGTTCCTTTCCTCGGTTCAGGTTCTGCAGTAATTTGCAGCTGAAATTGGGCTGGGGAAATGGGGTGGGGACACAGTACCTCGTAAGAGTTGGGAGTGAACGTCCAAATTGGGGCGCGGAAAACCAGGACGCTGTCGCGCGCCGAAGGAGGGAGGAGCAGCGCCCAGCGGCGCTTAATTTCCGGCTCAGTTCCGGACTTCCGGGGCAAGCCGCTCTTAGCCCCGCCCCAGGGGGCGGAAGGGGCGGGCCGAGGAGGGTGAGGGGCGGGGCTGTCACTGAGCTCCCTGGGCTTGCTTCAAGCCAAGGTCTTCTGCTGGTGCTTAGGCCGGGAGCTTCAAGCCTCTTGTCTCAGGCAGGTGGCGATCCGCATCGTGATGGAAGCGGTCATGGAAGGTTGCGGATGCGTTGAGGAGCTCCTCTAGGGCCCTTAGGAGCTCAGAGGTGCCGGAGCGCCTGTGGGGGGGGCTGTCGGGGCAGAAGCACCTCCAGATGCCCCTGCACTTGACGGAGGGGTGCAGTTCCCCCACACACACCAAGGGCCCCCAGGAACGCAAGTGTCGGCTCCCTGTGTCCCCCACGCGGGTCCTTTTGAAACGGAGCAGGACCCTATGGTCCTTGCCCCCCATGTCCTCAGCCTGCCTTTTCTCTGTGGAAAAACTTTAGCCAAAGAATAAGTTTAATCAGAAGTGAAAAAATGCAGAAATAGAGGAAAACAAAGGAGACCAGATAATAATAGTTTAGTCCTTAAGCATAGTCAAGGACCTTTAGTTCGTCCTTAAGTTCTATAGATAACATTCTGAGCTGTATCCTGTGAGCCGTTTTGCAGCTACTGAAGCCCCCACCAGGTGGAGGAGGATGACTACATGATGGCCAAATTGAAGCCATGACATAAGCTGCTCCACTTCACACAATTCCTAGAACTGGCCTCAAAGAAATGGGAACAAACCCTGGAACTAAAGATTAACCGTACTTAAAACGACCAAGATGACGCTGATCAGACCACATTACTGGTTTCAAGCTGACTGTCAGAACTGACTATGCTGTTCTGCTCCCTCCCTCCGCCTATATAACCCTGAAACTCCCTTTTAAAAGCCCCTGTCCCCTGAAGAGCAATCGGGAGTTCTCGGACAGGACTCCACCCTCTCCCCGGTTGCCAGCCTCTGAAGCAACCTTTCCTTTCCTACCAACACTTGTCTCTCAAGAATTGGCTTTGTGGGCTTCCCTGGTGGCGCAGTGGTTGAGAGTCCGCCTGCCGATACAGGGGAAACGGGTTCGTGCCCCGGTCCGGGAAGATCCCGCATGCCACGGAGCGGCTGGGCCCGTGAGCCATGGCCGCTGAGCCTGCGCGTCCGGAGCCTGTGCTCCAAAAAAGAATTGGCTTTCGAGCGGCGAGCAGCCGGACCTGGGTTCGGTAACACTTTGACACTACCTTCTCGTCTGCTTTTCCCAAAAGCCAGGCGACGACTTCCCCGGCAGTCCAGTGGTTGACTCCGCGCTCCCAATGGAGGGGTCATGGGTTCTATCCCTGGTCTGGGAACTAAGATCCTGCATGCCGCCTGGCGCGGCCAAAATGAAAAGCCGGGCAAGCCTGGTACCCTCTGCTTCCCAATCCTGAGCTGAGTCTGCCACCTCTGGCTGGAAGGCATTTTATCAGCCAGGTGGCAGAGAGCACCAGGGGCAGCACCGTCGGGCCCTAGAAGGAGCCCAGCTGTACCGCTTGGGCGGTTTTCTGATGCTGAAGCCCTTCCGCCCACTTCCTTCTCGGGGCTTCTCAGGAAGGGGGCTTGCGACCCAGACCTCATAGGCACAGGGGACAGAGCACCAGGGAGGAAGGTGGTCCTCCCAGACTCCAGTTGTGCTTGAAAACGTGGGGATGAAAGGGGCTTGGGCTGCGAGCTTCTTGAGGGCAAGGGCCATGCTCCTTTTGCCCTGGGCCTGGCATGAGTGTGGCAGAGTGGCTGCCACACTCCAGCCTACCACAGCCCCGTTGAGAGCAGCCTCCACCTCCGTGGTGGGCTCAGGTCCCTGTGATCAGCCCCTGCCCTGTGCACACACCCCTGGGGCAGGAGTTATGACCATAGTCTGGGTGCTTGGGTACCCTGGCTGCTTCTTGCAGGACAGTGGCCCCAGGCCCTTCACATTCAGAGGGGAGCTGATTCGACTTGGGGAAGTATATCTCAGCACGAGGTGGCCAGGGGGCTTCTCTGCTTCTGTCTGGACAGAGCAGTAAAGGCCTGGGACCAGGAGCTCAGAGCTTGGGGACAGGATGGAAGGGAGCTCCTGGTCAGGAACTGCTCTAGACCCTCTCTAGAGGAATCCCAGGATCAGCTAAGTGTGGGTTCTGGAATCAGATGGGCCACCCCAGCCTCCCTCATTTGTCCCCTCCTAAGGCTTCAGAGGCCCTCATCTCTGGGAAGAATTCTTCCTCCTTGGTTTTGTGCTGAGGGCAGCGACCAGGTCTTAACTCCTCTCTGCCAGTTCCTGACACACAGTAGATGCTCAATAATATTTGCTGAAGGAATTCTGCCCAGAGATTATCACCACGCTTGCCCAGGGGGCAGAGGAGGTCAAAGTTTCCTATGCTAAATGTTTACTAGTATCTTTTTTCCTTGAAAGAAATCAGTTTTCAGGCAGTGGGCCTAAAAGGGGACACACTTCAGAGGCTTGTGGCTACCAGCCCCATCTTCTTTTCTGCTCAGTTAAGATGGAGAAGGTGGCAGGACCTGGTAAATGTGTCCAGCTGTGGATTCCCCCTTCAGTGTACAAGCTATGGATGGTGCCCAAGTACAGGACAGGATGGAGGGGCAGGGAGGCAATGCGGGGTCTTCAGGATCAGACTTTTCAAACTGGAAGAGACTTTAACTTATCTAGGCCAACCTCCTCCTTTTTCAAGGCCCAGAGATGGTCCAGAGTCACACAGCAAATTATGGCGGAGTCAAACGTGAATTCAGGTCTCTATTCCAGCCCAGAGCCCTTTGCTTCACGTCCGTACTACCTCTTTTGGCCAGAAGGGGGCACTCGTGAGTCCTGGGAAAGACAACATCCCCAAGGATGCTGACTCACGCCAGTTGGACTCGTGCAGGAGGAAGGCCGGAGTCGGGTCATAAAAAGAAAAGCAATTCTCCTGATAAGGGTTTCTTGTTGAAACCTGGTTGAGCTTGAATCAACAAACAAGGTCCTTGGTGGGAGTAGCCCTAAAGGGGGATGGGGGAAAACTTACTCCAGGCCTCTTTTCTAGCTTCGTTAGTTCACAGGGTTTATAACCCGCTGCAGAAAGTGTTTCTGTGTGTATTCAAACAAACTCTGTTTTTCCTTTCACTCAGTTGGTACACTGTTGGGACAAGCCTGGGCTGATGACAGCCAGCCCCCAGGTGATGATCTCAGGGAAGGCACCAGCAAAAAGAGTACGTGGCGGCCGGCCGGTCTGGGGGAGAAGCTCTGACTTCCAGGCCAGACGCACAGGCCAGTGGGGAGCAGGGGTGGCCTGGCAGCTGGCCCAGCCAGCCACTTATCCCAGGGTTGACACCTCTGACACAGCAGGGAGAAAAGGCTGACAGGAGAGGGGAGTGAAAGGGCTTCTGCTGCAAAAGCAGCTCCGTTTCCACAGAGGTCCTGGGGCCCTGCCTAGCAATCCTTCCGCCCCTGGTCTGATGTGTGGCTCTCCCGCTCCCCCCAGCACTGATCTTCCCAGCCAAGATACAGGATGGGGCAGAGGAGGGAGGAGACCCTGGAGCAGGCCCTGCTGAGTGTGCAGGGGGCCCTCAGACTTCACTGATTCTAGGACCCAAGCCAGGGGCTCCCCTCCAGTTCTCTGTACTGTCGCCAGGACGGGTGCTCCACCTGGCATTTAATCTGTCCAAATCCTGCATCCAGGCCAACGCTCAGCCTGGCCCTCCACCACTGCAACACATTCTCTTCCAAAGCCCTTCTTCCCAAGGTTCCAGGTAGCATGAGGTCCAGCAACCTGTGCTGGGGGCAGCCCTGCAGGCAAGGGCTGGGCCACCTGGGAAGAAGGGGGGCAGGAGAGACTCGGAGGAGGGTTGAGCTCTTCGGAGCTGTCTAGAGGGTGAAGGACAAAGAGATCACATGGGAGGCACCCAGGCCGGACTTGAGGGTCCAGTGTGTTGAGCTGTAGCAGCAGCGCAGGCAGCCAGCTGAGCCAAGCCGGCCGTGACAGACCTGAGCTGGGCGCAGACCCACCTTCCTGGGCCCCGGGTACTCTGATGCCCCAGCAAAAAAGTCAGGAGGATCCGCTCCTGGATTCTGCTGGTTAGAAGGAACCCTGAGCCTCTGGAGGTCAGCCTCTAAGGTCCCCACTCCTGGCTGAGTCCCGACGTGCAGAACCCAGATGGCCTTTGGTTCAGGCTTTCTGGGCAGCCCTTCACCCCAGCCTCTGGCGAAGTCGCTGGACATTCCTGGGCTGAGGCAGGCCTCACTGACTTCAGGACTCAGATGCCGGTCACACATGTGAGTGACCCCGGGCCTCAGACGCTGGTCACATACATGATCTCCACGCGCAGCCGCTTCTTGGGACCGTCTGCGTCCTCCAGAGTGAGGCCCTGCTCTGGGGCAGCCTCTGTTACAGCTCCTTGCACCTCAGCCTGCGGGCCCTGCCTCTCAATCTTCCCCAGGGCCCAGAAACTGCCACCCATGAAGAGGGCGGCTGAGATGAGGAAGAAACTTGACATGTAGAAAACATAGCTGAAGTTGCTGGTGGTGTCTAGGAGGAGTCCTAGGGGACAGAGAGCAAGTCAGGCCACTGCCCTTGGCTACCAGGCCTCCCGCCCCGCCCTCACCCCTGCGAAACTGTGTACTCTGTGAGAGCAGGGGTTTTATTGTTGTCTCTCCTGCAGCCCCAGCACGAGGAACCGTGGTTGGCACCTAGTGGGAACTCGTTAGGTATTTGTTGAATGAAAGGAAAGGAAACACTAAAACAGCCCCAGTCCGGGCAGGAAGAGCCCTTGGGCGGCCAGACGAGCACTTAGGGGCATGTTTCCTTTACCCTTGGTGGCAGGAAGCCAAGGACTCAAGGGCCAGTGGCGTCTGGGATATCTGCTCAGCCCTACCCCAGGCCCGCCACGCCTCCTCCTGGATTGCTCTCCCCGCTCATCGGCTTGGAGAACGCCCTTGGAAACTGGGACTTCCAATGCCACACTTGGGAGGTATACAGTCCCCGTTGTCTGACTATAACAACCGTGCTGTCTGTTGACTGCCCCCCAGCACCACGGGCTTCACAAACCTTCCCTTTTACTCTGAATGTCACACGCTCAGCCGCCCAGCAAGTCCACTCCTGTGGGTCCCTGCTTCCGTATCTGTTCGTTTCCCTCCCGGCACAAATCACCATTATGATCACAAAGGGGCCTCTTTGCTCTAATCCCCGACTCCTCCACCAGAAGGTAAGCCCTGAGAGGTGGGGACTAGTTCTCTGTCTTCAGCCCTGCCCACCCCGTGACTGGCACAGGTGTAGGGATGGGTGTGGCAGGTGTTCTCGTCTGCATTTTGCAGATGACACTATGGCTCAGAGAAGGAAAATGACTTGCCCGGGCCCCACAGGCAGAGGATGTTACGAACAGCAGACATGTGCATAGCACTTACCGTGTGCCAGGTTCTCTACTAAGCTCTTTGCTATATGACACTTGTGATCCCCACAACAAGCCTGTGAGGTAGATTCTACTGTCATCCCCACTTTACTGATAAGAAGCCAGAGGTACAGAGGGGAAGACAAAGGACTGAGATAAGTCTGGTATGAAAATCCTTATTTTTCACTCCTCATACCCCGAGTGCCAGCTGCGGAACAGGTTACAGCCAGTCCCCTGAGGTGCTTGAGAAAATCACAGATTCCAAGTCGCTAACCCTGAGATGCTGGCGGGGGCCCAAGTCTCCAGACTGTTCCTATTTGCACCCCCCCATGCCCTGCCCAGGCCACCCCTGGCTGCCCTCCCTCCCAGGGCCTCACCAGCCAGTGGCGGGGAGATGAGGATGGAGATGCTCTCCAGGACGGTGAAGAGGCCCAGGGCGCTGGAGAACCGGTCCATGGGGACAATGTCCATGAGGACCTGGAAAAGGAGAGCACCAATGCCGCTCATGGACACGCTGTACACCAGGCAGTAGGCCACCAGCACCCGGAAGTCGGCCGACGCCGCGCACGCCAGGTTGGTGAGCCCGTTGAGCAGGGCCGCCAGGCTGAACAGGTACTTGCGGTGACTGGCGAAGTCCCGCCGGCCTGCCACCAGCCCAGCCATGGGCCGCAGAAAGATGTTGCTAAAGCCAATGATGGAGATGAGAAGGGCCGCCCTGTGTTCGTCCACCCCGTGCCAAATGGCATAGGGCACCAGGAAGACGTGGGGCAGCGGGAAGCCCACAATCATCCAGGCGACCCCCAGGGTGTACACGCGGTAGCCCACGTTGTGCCGCAGGACATCGAAGGCCAGGTGGCGCCGGATGGCCCGACCGCATGCTGCCGGGCAGCCGCGTGCGGGTCTCTTGGAAGGTGGAGGGAGGCCGTCTCTGGTGTCAGGGGTCACACGGGCAGGCACGGGCCTCAGGATGGCCCCACACACACAGCAGTGGAGGAGAACCCCGCCGAAGATGAGGAAGCTGCCTCTCCAGCCCAGGTCCTCCAGGAGATAGCGGGAGAGCAGCGGCCAGAGCATGATGCCCAGGGAGACGCCCGCCGAGGCCAGCGCGTTGGCCAGCACCCGCCAGCGGGTGAAGCACAATCCCAGCACAGTGATGCTTGACTGAAAGCTGAAGCACATGCCCAGGCCTGCGGAAGGAGAGGGGGGACCAGCTCCAGGGCGCGCCCAGCGCGGGGACGCTGGGGCCAGGCCCCAGGTCTGTTCTCCTTCCGTTCCAGCGCAGCCCCACTTCCAGGCCCCCAGGGATTTAAGATGGAATCAGCCTACCTCACCACCTCCCTAGAAGCATCCCGCCCCTCAGACCTGCCCTCTCAAGGCTGCCAGGGGCACACCTGTTCCCGCTGGCACAGCACCAGGGGGGTTTTCAAAACCCTAAATCAGGTTAAGTCTCTCTGCTGCTTAACGCCTTCCAAATATTTCCCATCACACCTAGAAGAAGAGCCAGAGTATCTACTCTGCCCTGGAAGGCTCTGCACGGTCTGGCCCCTGGCCACCCCTTGGGTGCCGTCTCAGGCCACTCTCCCTGACACTCGCCACGATCAAGCCCCATCAGTCTCTTTCTCTTCCTCCGGACATTAAGCTGCCCACCTACTCGGACATTTGCAGTTGCCATTCCCTCTGCCTGGAATATGCTTCCCTCAGACTTTCCTCTCCTGACTCAGCTTGGATGCCACCTCCCCCCTGCCACTCCATGCACAGCTGAACACGCTGGAGAGAAAGTTCGCAACCACGCTGTGACCACTGGCCTCAGGCGGGCCCTCGGGCCACCCACGGTGCCACTGTAGTTCCCTCGACCATTTACTGTCCCCGCTCTTAGACGACCACCAGGCCTTCCTCCTCTGAGCACCCCGACACCTCCCTCCCGCACTGCCAGCTGACCATCTACCTTCCCGTCTGTGACAATGGACAGTCCGTGCTCCCAGTCAAGGGCAACCCTCCACTTCTGCCCTGCATCCTGTCTACTTGAAGGCACACCCCTCCAGCAATTTCTCTCTCCTGCGGCATCCATTATCCCCTCTTTACTAGATCATTCTCCCTCATTGTTATTTCTCCCGTTAAAACAAAACTCTTGACAACAGTCTCTTCTGGGTACTGGTCCATTTCTCTGCTCTCCCCTTATACCAAAATTTCTTGGAAATACTGTTTATCTCCACTGTCTCCAGTTTCCTTCCTCCTCTTCTTTCTCTCTTGTTTTTTTTTTTTTTTTGGCCGTGCCACGTGGCTTGTGGGATCCCAATTCCCCGACCAGGGATCGAACCTGGGCCACGGCAGTGAAAGCCCAGAATCCTAACTACTAGACCACCTGGGAACGCCCCTATTGTTCTCTTTTGAACCTGTTCCAATCAGACTTTCATCCTTACCTCTGCTCCAGGATTCCTCTTATCAAAGCCGCCAACCTCCACTTTGCAAAGCCAAAGATGGAGTCTGATCCCCACTCGGTCTGATCCATCAGTGGCTTGACAGTCGATCACTCCCTCCTACTTGCGCACGTTCCTCACTTCCTTTCTCAAGAAACCCCACTCCCTCTCTGTCACTTCTTCCTGCCCAGGCCGCTAACCACTGGAGTGTCCGTGTCCTGGGCCTCAGGCCTCAGTCCTTTACATCCATCCTCCCTTGTTCCCTTAGTGACAGCAGGGTGATACCTCATCTCGAGACTTGAGTACGAGCCATCTCAGGATTCCCCAGCTGCCCGCTCCAGCTCAGGCCTGTTCCCTGAACTCCAGACCGGATGTGTCCAAACCTGAGCTTCCCATCCTCCCGAGAACCTGCTCCTCCCCTAGTTTCCCACTGTAGTTAGTGGCTACTGCATTCTTCCATTCTCCCCTTGGTATCACCCTTCTTGGGTCTTGGGTCATCTTGGCCCCTTCTCTGCACCTCACATGCAGTCCTGAACACAACCACGTCCCATCACCCCAATCATACCACCCTGGTTGAAGGTACCACCACCTCCTGGCTGGGTGGTGACCACGCCCCTGCCTGTTCTCTGCTCCCAGCCCAGCCCCCTATGGTGTATTCTCAACACCGCAGCCAGAGCAGTGCTCAGTGCTTCACAAACAGCGGCTGGATGACGTCCCTCTGCCCGAACCCCTCACACGGCCTCCCATCTCACTACACAGCCTTTTAGGAACTAAACCTGTTCCTGGTCCCCCCACCCCCTGACCCCTTTGACCCTTCATTCACGCCCCTCCACCCCACCGGCCTCCACGCTGCTCCTCGAGCACTTCTGGGCCTTTGCTTTTGCTGTTCCTGCTGCCTGGAATGCTCTTCCCCTGCCGGCAGCCTCCCTCACCTCCTTCTGCCCAAATGCCAACTTCTCTGCAAGGCCTTTCCCGACCGCCCTGCTGAAACCAGCAACCTCCCCCAACCCTGCTTCACCTTCCGCATTGGCTGCTTTAGTTACTCTACCTCTTTACTTGTTTAATCTCTACCCACCCCCAGCCGAGCCGGGACACTATCACATCTGCTGTCCTGTCTTCGTCATGATCAGATATGATCCTTCTTACTCCTCTGTTCATTGTCCCTCTGCCTGGCCCTTTTCAATCTTGCACCCAGTAGCTACCCAGCAATTCTCGACATGGAATGACAGTCACCTGTGATGAAGCCTGCCGTGAGGTAGAGCTGGCCAAGGGTGCAGCAGAAGGAGCCGGCCACCATGCCCAGGCTGGCCAGCACGCCGCCCAGCATCACCGTCGCTCTGCAGCCGAAGCGCCCCACCAGGATGCTGCACAAGGGTCCTGTGCGGAGGAGGCAGCCGGCAGGTGGCAGCGAAATGGCGAGGTCAGAGGGAGGGGGACAGTGGGCTTGGGAGGGGGTTCCAGCAGGAACTAGCAGGTGGCTTAACGGGCACAGCCCCGGAACATACAGACCTGGGTTCTGAGCCCCGCCCTGCCACAGACTGGCGACGGGCCAAGCAACGCCAATCCCTCTCTGTGCTGCAGTTTCCTCCCCCAGAGACTGAGGGGTCAGACTGGGTGATGTCTGGCCAGCTGTGAGGTGAGGTGCTGCAAATATTCCATTTGACCCTGACAAGGATCCCCGGAGGTACAGACTGAGGCCGTTCACTGCACTGACCTGAAGCCGCTTCTGTCCAGGTGAAATGGGATTGGCTTGTGACCTGGGTGGACGCCCCTCATGGGGGTCTGTCTTGGTGGGCGAGGGTCCCAGGGCAGTTAGATCATGGTGAGCGCCGCCTCCAGCCCCTGCTCCCCCTTCCCCCATCCTCAGGAAGACTGGCCACAGCCCTCCCACCATCCTTCAACCTGTCCAGGGTGGGCAGCCTGGGGCTCTGGGCCACCCTTCACCCGCTGGCTCTGGCCTCTGGGGCACTCTGGAGAAACGCAGGTGGGGTACCCTCTCCCCCCAACCCCCTCCAGCCATCACCAAAGTCTTGCACCCAGAAGTTTAGCTCCTGGTAGAGAGGGGCCTGTTCTCCCTCACCCACCCCCACCCTGAGCTGCTTTCTCACCAGTGCAGACCCAGAGTAGAAGCCAGTCCTGGCCGCCTGCTCTCGTCACCTCACAGGGCCCCATTCACCAAGTACCCTGCCCCCGAGTACACACAGCAGAGTTTCCCCAGAGTTGCTCTCCCAGAGAGCAGCCAAAGGGACAAGGAAAGTGTGTGTGTGCACTCGGTGTGTGTCTGCGTGTTTGGCGTGGAGAGAGGATGTGTGGGTGTGAGCCAGTACGAGTATGGGAGAGAACATGGGAAGTGAGAGGTCCGTCCTCAGAGGTAATCAAGGAGAGGTAGCCATAGAGGGAGAGGCAAGGCTTTGAAGTGGACATGACTGCTGACTCACACATCTCTCCCACCTCATACTCTGGCCTGACTTTGGAAAGGTGACACTGGGGAAAGCCCTGCGTCATCGAGTTGGGAGTGAGGGGCCGGGATGTGTGCCAGCTCAGCCGAGACAGCCGAGGGCGCTGGGTGGGGCGCTGGGAAGCAAGGTGTTTCTGCTTCCACCCTGAACTCACCCTGCAACACCGGCAAGGCCTTGTACTTTGTGCTTGCTTTCCTCACCTCTAAAACGTGTGGGGGTGAGAGGTACTTAGGATCAAGGACACTTTCAAGTTTAAAATTTCCATGATACTCTGAATGAGCGTGGGCTAAAGGGGTGTGTGTGTGTGTGTGTGTGTGTGTGTGTGTGTGTGACACAGAGAGACAGACAGGAGTCCCGGGCCCACTGAGATGCTGGCACATCTGCTAGGCATGAGTCTGAAGCTGGTAGGGGAGTGAGGTCCCCAGCGAATGCCTGGCTCCCAGCCCCTGGCCCAGACCCCTCTCTGGCTGCAGGGAAGGAACTGTCTGAGACTCCCACTACTGCTCAACCTTGCTGACAAAAAGGTTATGCGGTCTGGGCCAGGCCTGGCCTTGCTCCTTGCCAGGCAGCGTGTTCAGGGGTCACTGCAGTGAGGGTGGCTTCTATCCCAGTCTGACTTCCCTCCCCATTCGAGGGAAGGACCTGGAATAACAAGCAGGCTGCTGGTGCCAGGTGGAGGTCAGGGCAGGAGGTAAGCAGGGAGATGGATCAGCTGAGACAGGCAAACACACCCGTGGGGAGAGCCCGGCGGGCTGTGAGGTCCAGCTCTCGCTGACCAGGCCCCTCTGCGGGAACTGCCTGTGGAGCTCTCCCTGGAGATCTTCCAGGAGCCCAAGGCTATTGTGGAGGACCCTCCCGCGCAGCCCCTGCCCTTCCCTTTCCCTGGGGTCAGGGTGAGGTGCTCACATCCCTGGGGGAGCCCTCCCTCCGTCTCCCCAGCCCTTGCAACACCCCCTCTGCTTCCTGGTGAAAGATGGGCTCTTGCCCTGCCCCCCTCCTGCTCCTGGTGTCTTCCTTGAGCCCTCCTTCCCATCCTGAAGCCCTGATGAGGGTCTCCGGAATACTAATAACTCACAGCTGCTTCCACTGCCCTAGCTCTCGGACCTGGCCGGGACCTCATGTGACCATCTCTGCAATCCTGTGTGGGAGGTGGGCAGGATGGGATACTGGGTGTTACTCCCATATTGCAGAGGAAGAAACTGAGGTTCCGAGAGGTCACCCAGCAGGACCCCAAGCCGCTCCTCCTCCAGTCTGTGCTTGAGTGCCCGGCACGCCTGCAGTCTGGATCCATCCTCCCACTGTCATCAAGGGGACCGGCTTTACCTCTCAGGGGCCTCTCCATCCTCTGCCCCTCCCCAGCCCAGTCCAGCCCAGCCCCCCCAGACTCCAGGCAGGGGAGCTGGCCCTGTTGAAATCAGAGGAGGTCTTAGGGATACACAGCACAGGGCAAAACCTGTGGCCTCAGAGAGAGGGACCCAGGAGGCCAGGGAGGTTGTGGCTTCCTCCCCAACCCAGGCTCTTTTTCATCCCTCCCTCCATCCCTCCCCTGGCTGCTCACCCCCTGCATGGAGCATGGCTGTCAGGATGGACGGGAACCAGGAGGTCTCGCTGTTGCTGGCCTGGAACTCACGCTGCAGTTCAGTGAAGAAGATGCCGATGCATGTGGGGAAGCCCAGGGTGAGGCCCTGGGTCACCACAGAGGCCAGGAGCACCATCCAGGCCCAGCAGCCCTCCGAACACTCCAGGGCCTGGGGCATCCTCGGCTCCAAGTGCTGCCGCCACAGCCTCGCGGCCACTGCTCCTACTGCCCGGGCCGCCTGGGGAAGGGACAGAATGGAGCTGCCAGCCCTCCCTTGGCCCACCCGCCACCTTCCCTGAGTGCTTGAAACCGTCCCTTCCTCTTGCCCCAGCACCAGGTATCACAGAGGGGCACCGCCCCCTGGGAGGTGGCCAGAGGCCCATGCGCTGGCCTTGGCATCTCCTTTCACCTGCTTCCCAGAGCAAGCCTGGAGGGAGGGACAGGAGGGGCAAGCAGGTGAGCCATAAGTCAGACAAGGCAGGTGGGTGGAATTCTTTCTGGTTGTTACATCACTTAGTGGTCGGCAGGTGGGACCTCCCAGCCAGCCTTGGCCCGACCGCACACACCACGTGGCACGCACTCGACAGTCGCTTCCAGAATGGAGCAGGCGTCTGAGCCAGCCTAGCCCCGACGGCGCACAGGCGCACACGGATACCTTCCGAACATTCATAACCAGGCTTCCTGCTCACAAACACGGGCTTTCGCGATGCCACATCAACAGCCAGGTTCTCTGTCAGTGCTGCTGTGACGGCTGAGGTTCCCTGTCAGTGCTGCTGTGACGGCTGAGGTGAGCAAGACAGGGCTGGGGTCCCCCAGGAGCGCACACAGAACAGCTACACGAGGGCTTACGTAGACACACACACAGAGGGTTTCCCTGGTGGCGCAGTGGTTAAGAATCCGCCTGCCAATGCAGGGGACACGGGTTCGAGCCCTGGTCCGGGAGGATCCCACGTGCTGCGGAGCAACTAAGCCCGTGCGCCACAACTACTGAGCCTGCGCTCTAGCGCCCGCGCGCCACAACTACTGAAGTCCGCGCACCGAGAGCCCGTGCTCTGCAACAAGAGAAGCCACCGCAATGAGAAGCCTGCGCACTGCAATGAAGAGTAGCTCCCGCTCGCCGCAACTAGAGAAAGCCCGTGTGCAGCAACAAAGACCCGATGCAGCCAAAAAAAAAGAAAAAAAAAAAATACACACGCAGACACACACCACGCAGACAGGCAGAGAGAAACACATGGAACCACCCAGGAACACAGATTTATATGCAGACACACACCGACATAGACACATACAGAAAAGTCTAGAGACACACAGACACACACAGTCACACATACAGATGCGCACAGACATATACAGAGACACACAGACATACACTTACGCAGATACACACTTAAAGAGACAAACTCAGACAAGCCTAGAGACATACAATCAAATGCACACAGACAGACACATGCTACACAGACGTAAGGACACACACAAACTCACAGGGTTGCACGCTCTGCAGACAGATACACACACCCTCACATCTTTGATTCAGTCCCACCTCGGTTCCTCGCCACCACCCAGGCCACTCCCCCCATCACAGAAGCTGCCTTAACCAGGCTGCAAAGCCCCAGCCCCCTCCCCAGATGTCGAGCCCTTTTCCAGTCCCCTCCATCCTGGCTCTCCAAAGAGCCAAAGGGTCCCAGGAGCTCCTGTTCCCAAGCCTCCCTCCTTTTAGCCCCAGGCCCGGAAGATCCATGGAAACTCAGGAAACTACCAGAAATATGAAACCCCCTTCCTGCCAAGCCCAGCACCCCACCCCTCCCCCCCACCCCAGGGCCCAGGAGCTTTAACACAGCACCTAAGCCGGACCCACCCTAACTGCCTCCTTCACGGGCTCCAATCCCTTCTCCAGCCACAAGGCCTCTTCCCTCCCCAGAGGACCCCCAGGGGCCCTGCCAAGGGGAGCAGCCCATTCATCCTTAGCCCCAGAGAGTGTGGGACGTGTGTGTGTGTGGGGGGTGGGGACCTCGAGTCCTGTGTGTGGGCTGGGAGCACCTCCTGCCCTCCTAGCTCCTGCACATGACACTAGCCCTAGAGATCCCCCAGCTCCGATTCTCCTGGCTCAGCCCCATGCTCGGGGCAAACCTCAGACACAGGCTCCTCCGGCAAACTGGCTCTCGCCCCTTCCAGGACTTCTGTTCCCTTGGCAAACGAAAAGGCCACTGGTGCCACCTGATCCTCTCTGTGAATGTCAAGTCTCCCCACCCTGCTCTACTGCTCACCCCCCTCCCCACGCATCCCGGCCCCTCGGTCCTCCCAGACCTGCCACCTTCCCCCTCCTCCCAGAAGGGCCGCCAGCCTTCCCTCCACCACCCTCACTTCCTCCCGCTGCCCCCCATGGCGCCCCACCCCAGCACTCCCCAGCCCCTCCCTGCTCTGGTCCCCTCTCCTTCCGCCCTTGTCCGGCCCCTCTGTGGAGAGGTCTCCCCTCTATGGAGAGGTCTCTTTCATGCCCTTAGTCCAGGACTCTGACCTTCGCTCTGCACTTACCTTCCCTCTGAACCTTTCAATGGAGCTAGTTTCTCCTCCCTCCAGGCCCCCCAGACAATCAGAGTCCAGGAAACCCTAAGCACCTTTGTTCTCTCTTTGCCCTGGCCTCCCTCTGGGAGCTGTCTTGAAGACTTTGGCCTTCCACAAGGAGGCTATCTCCTCCCATACACCCCCAATTCTCGGGTCACACACATAGCTTTTCTGTCCCCCAGCCCCTCCCTCAGCAAGCTGGTTCCCCCTCCGGCTGCAGAGATTCCAAAATCCTCAGCCAGAGAGAAGTCCTGTTGGTCCTTCAAGATTCAGCTCCAGCAGCACCTCCAGGAAGCTACCCTGACCCTTACCCCAGGCTAGGCTAGGCCCTTTCCCGTACTTCTCTCTGTAATAGCAGTTCTCACACCACATTGGAGTGGGTCCTTCCCTTGTTTATCACTGTCGCCCCCCTCCTCCTCCCCACCTTCCATACCACGAGCAGGACCTGTTCACAGCCCCGCACCCAGCCTCCACCTGAGCACAAAATGTAACATTAATGTGACCCACCTGTGTTCTCCAGGGGGCAGGCAAGCCCAGGAACAAGGGTGACCTGGTTTCCCAGCAGGTAGGTCCATTCCAGAAGACTCGAGCAGAGCGGAGCAGAGCAGAGATGGGGGCTCCGGCTCCACCTCTGCCCCAGCAGAGAAGTGGTCTTCCCTTGGTACTGGGAGCCAGGAGTCACAATCACTGCCTGGTGCGTGGCTGGGGCAAAGGAGGGAAACGCGGCTGGAGACACTTCACTCTCCCTTCCCGGGACTGGAGGCGAGCAGCTTTCCGCAGGAGCTGCCGACCTCAGCCCTCAGGGGTCCCCCACCCTGAGTGAGACCATCTTCATGCCCAGGTGGCCTGAAGCCGGGTTTGTGGGCAGGGCAGAAGTTCACATGACGCCTCTTGTCCTTCTCCCGTCACACACAGTCCCTGGGCTGATTTTCAGGGCTTCTCATCTGATGACAGAGGCCTAGCTAGGCCCTCAGAATCCAGTCCCAGCCCCTCTGAGCTTGCAGGTACCGGCAAAAGGGTGAGCGGATGCTCTCACACAGGGCTTTGGGGCTAGGCGCCGCCCCCTCTCCCTCTGCCCCCTTCCCGCAGTGGGAGAGCTGGTGAGAGGAAAACAAGGAATCACCAGCTTCACCAGCAGCGGAAGGATCGCCAGACCCTGCAGACCCCCTCTCTCCCCAGGCCCCACATCAGGCAGGATCCCGGGCCTGAAGCCCAGGACACAGGACAGGCAGCAGTGCGGGTTCCTGCAGGACAGGAGAGCAGCAAGAACCAGCCTGAGCTTGGGGTTGACAAGCCCGCACATCCCTGCACCTGGCAGGGGCCGGCTGGCGCCAGCCACGCTCCTCCCTTCTGTGCCTCCAAAGGTGCCCCGCCATCCGGGCAGGGGCAGGCTGACCACAGCCTGGAAGGGGGATGGGATAGGCAGCAGGAACTTCCTGACCTCTTGTTACCCTGGCTCAGTCCCTGCTGTCGGGATCTAGTTTCCTTCCACTCGGCTTCCCACCCACCCCGAGATGGATCTCCTCTGGGTGGGGCTTCTGGACGTCCAGGCGGCGTCCCCGTGGAGATTTCAGCCCAGGCCTTGGCTGGTGCCTGTCCCCTCACCCCTCAGGCCATCGCAGGCTGGGGCGGCCCAGGACCCGGGCAAGAGGCTTTTCTGGATCCTCTCCCCCCACAGGCGGGAAGGGGCCCCGGAGGCCCACGGCGGGGCGGGCCCGCGACGGCGCTCACAGGGACCCCGGCACCCTGGGGACTGTGGGGAGAGCCCGCTCACCGGCTCGCCCGGGCCCGGCGGAGGGGCGGCTCCACTCCAGCGGAGCGCGGCTTCCTGCGGCCCGGCCCGCTCGCGGTGGAGGCGGCAGGACGCCGGGCGGCGGCGGGGACCGGAGGGGCGGGCCGCAGGGCTCCGGTGGGCGGGCCCACCTCCGCGTCTCCAGGGAGCCGGGCGGGGAGGCCTCCGGGCGAGGCGGTGGGGCGTGCCCGGTGCCCGGGGCCCGCAGCCGCTTCTGTCAACTTCGACCCCTCCTCTGAGTGGCCCCGACCCCAGCTCGGCGGGTTCATTTGCATGTCGTTAGCATGTCATTTGCGTAGCCCGCCTTCTCACTTTGCGGCTTCTCGATTTTCCCGCTCTGGGTTCTAGGGGCGCCAGGAGTGGAAGAGAGAAAGCGTGTGATAAGAGACTCCACCTCCCAGCGGCAGCAGGGTGGGAGGCCAGGGTGCAGGATTCTTTCTTTGGGGGCTTTAGCTGCCCAGGAGTCCTTCCAGTGAAAACCTAGAGCTTTGAGGGCCACATCCAGGGGAGCCCAGGAAGGCAGCTGTGCGGAGCAGACAAGAGCGTGGACCCCTCAACCCTGGGGTCAGGTCAGACGGCGCCCACCACCTCCGCGTGCGCCTCTCCCCCACCTAGCCAGCCCTTCATATG
The DNA here is from genome assembly GCF_964374135.1 of Grampus griseus. Lineage (NCBI taxonomy): Eukaryota > Metazoa > Chordata > Mammalia > Artiodactyla > Delphinidae > Grampus > Grampus griseus. The sequence goes on along the minus strand of NC_139014.1, from coordinate 6,812,914 downwards.
CATTGTTTAAAATGTATTCAATCAGTACAAAGTTACAGTAACCAGTACAGGCATAAGAGTAGACATAGATCGGTGGACTAGAATTGAGAATAAACCGTTACATTTACAGTCAGTAAGTGTGCTGCGACGATCCGGGGTGGGAAGAATAGTGTTTTCAGCGAACAGCGCTGGGTAGCTGCATGTAAAAGAAAGTGGTTGCGGTTGGCCTTCCACCTCACACCATTTAAAGAAAAAAGAAAAAAAAAAAAAAAACCGATAGAAATCTAAAAACTAAAACTAAAACTAAATCTTACCGATAGAAATCTAAAAACTAAAACTGTGAACTTCTTTAAAAAGATTTTTGATGTGGACAATTTTTAAAGTTCTTATCGAATTTGTTACAATACTGCTTCAGTTTTATGTTTTGGTTTTTTGGCCGGGAAGCAGGTAGGATCTTAGCTCCCCCACCGGGATCAAACCTGCACCCTCTGAATTGGAAGGCAAAGTCTTAACCACTGGACCACCAGGGAAATCATTGAATTCTGTTGAAGAAAGCACAGGAGTAACTCTTCATGGACTTGGAATTAGGCAATGGATTCTTAGACACTACACCAAAAGCACAAGTGACAAAGGAAAAAACATAAATTGGATGTCACCAAAATTAAAAACTTTGGGGGAATTCCCTGGCAGTCCAGTGGTTAGGATTCCAAGCTTTCACTGCCAAGGGCCCGGGGTCAAGCCACGTGGCATGGCCCAAAAAAAAAAAAAAAACCTAAAATCTTTTGTGCACTAAAGGACACCATCAGGAAAGTGAACAAATAACCCTCAGAATGGGAGAAAATATTTGCAAATCATATATCTGGTAAGGGACTTGTATTGAGAATATATAAAGAACTCTCACAACTCAACAGTAAAAAGACAAATTAACCCCATTAAAAATGGGCAAAGGATATGAATAGATATTTCTCCAAAGAAGATATGCAAACGGCCAACAAGCACATGACAAGATATTCAACATCATTATTCATCGGGGAAATGCAAATCAAACCCACAATGAGGTACCGCTTCCCACCCGCTGGGATGGCTTAACTTCTGGATGAATGATGTAAGAGATCCTCTATCAAGTTGTGAGTCCATCTTAAACATAAGACATTGTTGTGACTGTGGTTCATGTTCTTGCCAACAGTCACTGCGCTGGGTTGCCTCTTACTGGGGGCATATTCAGCTCAGCCTGAGGTTCCCTGGATACAAACTTTGGGAGGAGGGGATTAAGGTTTATCCCATGGTTCCATAGAGATGGTCCCAGGCCTTGAGAGGTCCAGTGTGGGGGACAACAGGGATCATACTACAGGGTCTGCACCATCTCGTCACCCCTTATCTCAGCCTGGCCCAGTACTGATTGGCAGTAAGACAGGAGGGGAGGGGGCAGGGCACAACCATTAAAAGAATGACACAGCTGAGGATACAAAAAAACTAGTTAGAACCAACTAGGCCCAGGGACTTCTCGCAGACCTGGAGCCTTATTATACACTTACGGTAATACATTAGCAGGCTAAATGACACACATACCAGTACCATGACAGTTCCGAGGCTGACCATAAAAGGCCAAAAGTGGGTGGTGGCCCAATTCCTGGAAATCCCCACCCCTTCCCCAAAATAGCTGGAATAATCTTCCCACTTGTTAGCCCATGAAATTACCCAGCCCATAAAAACTAACAGCCCCATGCCCCAGGGCCCCTCTCACCTTCAGAGAGGGACTGCTTTCTGCCTATGGAATGCGTATTTTTCTAAATAAATTCGCTTCCACTTTACTATGGCTCGCTCTTGAATTCTTTCCTGCATGAAGCCAAGGACCCTCCCTTGGCGGCCCGTCCCAGGAATTTGCCCGAGACCTGGGACTCGACTATTCTCTCGTGCTCGCTTCTCCTGCAACAGCAGTACCTGCCCCAGGTACTCAGAACAGGCTAGATGTAGCCCTCCAATCCATCCCTGGGTACTCTGGCGGGACCCAGGGACTTAATACCCAGGGACTTCCTGGAGGCTCTTAACGTCTCTGAAAAAATCAAACCAAGAGGTTTTCCAGGACCTCACTATTTCCTCGGGAGCCCCACCCTAATATTCGACCTCTACTCATCAAGATGAAATTGAGAGCTGTGAGGATACCCCCTCCACCATCCTGGACTCTGGGTACTTCTCCAGAACGAAGCTCCCACCAGGTTGGGGCATAGTCACTGTGGCTGCAGAGCTCAGAGCCAGGGTCTGTGGTTCCCACAGGCAGTCCCCACAGCCTTCCCCAGCCTTCCTCCGTGACTCTGTACCCTAAGTGTTGGTCTGAGTGCACACCCTGGTCACCAGGCCCAGTTTTGTTAGGGCCCATGACAGCTGTCAGTGAGGGGTGGGTGACAAGAGACTCAGAGTTGGAAAGGTCCTCATCCACAGAGAAGCAAACTGCGGCATCTGCTCAAAGAGAGAGGGAGGCACCTACTCAAAGTCATAAATCTTTAAGAATTAATAGTAAGTTATTAGTAGTTAATAACGCAATCGCCGTACATCACTAAGAATAACAACCACTACATTCATTGCTCATCTGCCAACCCCCCTGAGATCTTCACACCTGCATGGTTGGTCCCCTTCCCTGAAACACTCTGTCATGATGATCCTTTTTTTTTTTTTTTAACCCGGTTGGCCCGCAACTGTCAGCTTAGAATCTGCTTCCTCCAGGATGGCCTCCCAGACCTCCCATGTTGAGGCGTTAATCCTGCTGAGTGTTGTGCATCTCCCCCACTAAGCTCCCTGAGGCTTAGGAGCTTTCTTGCCCAGTTGATCAACACGGCCCCAGCACTTAGCACAGTGTGTAGCACAGGATAATAATAACTATAATAAGAAGGGTCAACACGTATGGATGGAGGTTCTCAGGGCTGTCCAGATACTGCCTCATTGGCTGAATGAAGGAATGGAGTATTGCCCGTCCAAGTCACTCCCCCCATTCTAGGATCTTATCACCCCAAGCCCAGGACCTGGCATCCTTTAAAAATATTTTAGTTACTGGAAAGCGCCAGGATGTGATTCTGGTCCCTCTGCCCTTCTCTCCAGGTCTTGGCCTCTGGCAGTGACCCTGTGGTGTCCCTGACATGGACAGAGTGCCGACTGCTGGGATAATGGGGACAGTCTGTCTGTCCAGGCTTTTCTGAATGCTGTTGGCTCTGGGCCCCTGGGTGCCTTCCTACTCGAGGGCCCATTTCCTTCTCCACCAGCTCTATCCTTTTTCTACCCTCTGCCTGTCACCCCCCTCTGCCTGTTTGTCCTACTCTGCCAGGGCATGCGGCAGCTTGTCAGCTGGCCCCAGAGGCCTAGGCCATGCCACCCAGCCGGCTATTTCCCCAGAAGACCCCCTGAACTCAGATCTGAGGTGCATAGTCTCTCCCAGGGCTGGCCATGGTTGCGGGTCTAATGTTGGGGTATATCGTACCCCGGCCCCCTCCACTCCAGCCCCCACCTCCTGGGGGAGCAGAGATGCCCTGATGGCTCCCATCGAGGGGCAGCAGATCGCCCAATGCTGGGGCCAGCCTGGGGAGCAGGACAAGAGAAACCACAGGGTGACCTCCTGCCCCCTGATTTGGGATCATCCCTGTGCTGACCCTCGCCCTGATTTCAGGTGTGCGGGAAGGGGCAGCGGTCATCAGGCACTGCTAGAAGCATCACCTGGGCACAGCCCTTGCTCCGAGACCCCCGGTGCTTTGGGCCACCCCTCCCTCTGAGTCCCCTCTTCCTTCTCCCTCTTTCTCCTTTTGCCTGTCTTACCCAGACTCTCTCCTCCGTGCCACCCTCCTCTCTGGAGCTCCAAGCCCTTCTCCTTGAGATTTTCTCACTGCCACCGGAACTGAGCCTGTCCCCATACTGCTCACACCATCTTCCCCTTAGACCAGGCCCCTCCTCTGTTCTCTGACTCGATCCAGCCAGGGCCTCCCTCCCACCCCTTGGCCTTCATCTTCACATCCAGCTGATCTCTACAGCCTCTTCCCTTTGCGATTTCGCTCAGCTGTCTTCTCTCTTCCTGATGCTGGGGTCACTTCAGGCCCACACTCAGCCTTGACAGATCTCTCCTCAGCCTCCCTGCCTGAAATACCAGATCCATCTTGCAAAAGCCCCCCCCACCCCAACTCTTTTCGGGGCTGCATTGGAAGGCCTTCCGGCTCTGAGTTCACAGATCACTCTGCCAACACCCTGGCAGGCCTCCGCTCTGCACACTCGTTTCCCAATACTCCCAGCCCATGTGCCTGGAAGCTCACCCTTGGGGTTCGTCTCCTCACCCATCCCTTCCCCATGTGAATTTCTGCTCTTACACCATCCCCTCCCGAGTCCTCACTTCACCTCCAGCACACTTCCACTCACTCCCACTCAGCCTGGCCCTGGTGCCCAGGCCACACATGGTTCTCCCCACCTGGGCTGCCCTGATACCCTCAAAACTGTCCATGTAAAAACAAACTGGGGGGGACTTCCCTGGTGGCACAGTGGTTAAGACTCCGTGCTCGCAATGCAGGGGGTCCGGGTTCGATCGCTGGTCAGGGAATTAGATCCCACATGCATGCCGCCACTAAGAGTTCACATGGCATTTAAACAAGCTCGAGTCTCTCCTACAATGAAACAAGAACAAAAATCTACCCTCCCTCCCCTCATATCCCCCTCGGGTTCCCGCCCTTGCCCCTCCACATCCTGACTTGGTGGGAACAGCATCTCCTCTCACTGGGTCCACACCTCCCCTCCCCCTCCGCCCTCTAAGGAAAACTTCTGCCCCTCTGGTCATTCCCATGTTACACATCCAATGAGCATGTTTAGTCTTGATCTGCCTGAAGCATCGGCCCACATTGATCCCTCCCTCCTGGAAATTTGCTCTCTCCTTGGCTTGCAGAACATCATTCTCTCCTGGGTTTCCTCCCATGTTTCTGGCCGCTCGTGCTGTTTGCTCTGGACCTTTAAATGGCCGAGTCCCACAGGCTCTGACCTTCATCCTCTCCTCTTCTCTCTCCCCTTCTGTAGCTCCAACCACCACCTTTATACTGATCACTCCACATGTTCTGTGTCCAGACCATATATCCAGACTGGCACCTTCAGGTGTGTGCCTCAACAACCCTAAAGCCCGACATCAGCTAGAACCTGCCATCAACGCTGGCCTCCACTGCCCCTGGTGTGGCCACAGGGCCCTCAGAGCCTGGCCCTTGCCCCCCCTTCCAGCCCCAAGTAGCTCTCCCTCACTTGATGCCCTCCAGCCACCTGAGCTTTCTCTGCTTGTCATGTTCCCCCAGCTGAGGGGTCTTTGCCTCTGCTGCTCCCCCTTGCTTGGAGCCCCATCCTGACCCTCTGTGCCTGGCTAACCCCTGTCACCTCAGACAGAAGCTCAAGCGTCACCTCCTTCGGGATGCCCTCCCTGGTTTCCCTGCTGGGGCTGGTGCTACTGGTTATTCCTTCCCCTCACAGGTCTACTGCTCCGCTTGGCACTGTCCACCACGGTGTGTTTATATTGATTTAAATCAGGAGTTACACACTTTTTCAAGGCCAAGAGGTAAATATTTTAGGCTTTGCAAGCCAGAGAGTCTCTGTCGAAACTACTCAACTTTGCCATCATGGGCAAACGCAGCCACAGACAATATGAAAACAAATGAGCACGGCTGCGTTCCAATAAAGCTTTATTTATGGACACTGAAATCTGAATGTCACCTATCTATCTTTTGGTTGTTTTTTTTTTTTTTAATTTGGCCGTGCTGCATGCCTTGCAGGATCTTAGTTCCCCAACCAGGGATCAAACCCGGGCCCTGGCAGTGAAAGCGCAGAGTCCTAACCACTGGACCGCCAGGGAATTCCCTGAATGCAATTTAATTTTCAGGTGTCACCAAATCTAATTCTTCTTTTGATTCTTTCCCCATTAAAAAAGTGTAACAACCTTTATTAGCTTACAAGCTGTACAGAAGCAGGCGATGGGCCATAGTGTACCGACTCCGGATTTAAACAATTCTGTGATGAATCTCTCTCTTGCCATCACTAGATCATAGGCTCCATGAGGGCAGGGACTGAGTCTGTCTCAGCTCATCACTTTTGTCCCCACTGGTTGACCTATGGGAAGAATATTCTTCCCTCTTTTTCTACCACCCCTCACTCAGCTCATTGACTATCTGCTGAATGAGTAAAAACAGCAGGGTATGTAGATTGACTCGCTAAATCCTCTCTGAGGTGGGTACTACTGTTTTTTTCTTTTCTTTTCAAGTTGGGTGTTTATTATTTCACTCCACTGCTTATGTATATTTGACATCAATTATTCTGTACATATCAAATATTGCATCATTTTACAAAGTGAACTCAACATGCTGCCTGTAAACCTTCTGTCTCTGGGATTCCCCCATCCTTGAGAACAGTTCTGCCTTCCACATAGAAGACTGGGGCCGCTGGGGCCCTTTCCCTCCCCTTGGTCCGCCCCCTCCAACCCCTCACCCCCCACCCCCGCCAACACACACACTTAGTCAAATGCTGCCTCCTGGCCCTTCATACCTTCAGCATCTCTGTCCACCCTGCCCAGCCCGGAGCGGGCTGTCTTTATCTCTCCCTGAGCGGCTGCAGCAGCTTCCTGACCACTCTTCCTGCTCTAACTGATGCTCCCCTCCCTCCTCCAGGCCGGCGCTCTGTCCAGATCCGCTCAGCTATCTCCTGCTGAAACCCCGCAGTTTCTTCCCACTGATCCTGGATAAACCCTAAAGACCAAAGAGGCTGTTTACAAGACCCTGCGCCATCTGGCTCCACCCACCTCCTCAGATTCATTTTCAGCCATTCTCAGCCTCTCTCCCCAAGCTCCAGTCATGCTGGGATTCTCTTTGCTTCCTAAAATACAGAGGTGGGTACTACTGTTATTTGCTTTTTTTTTCAGATTATGGATCTAAGGCACAGAGAGGTTAAGTAACTTGTTCAGGGTCACACAGCTGTAAGTGGCAGAGCCAGGATTTGAACCCGGCACGTCTGGCTTTGGAGTCCAGATGCTTAACCAGCACATCATGTTTGCTGAGGACTGTCATGGTGCAAGTTCAATAATGATGTGGCAATAAAACCGGTCTCCACCCTCCACCAGCCACCACCCCGCTTCCACCTGGCACACCCTCCCCATCTCAGGTCAACTTCTTTTCTTTAGGGACACCTGGTGTGGGATGGCTCCTTGGTCATCTCTTCCCCTGAGGAGCCTTAATCTTAGTGTGTGGCTAGATACACTCACCACCATGACTGAACTTAGGGTCTGTCCCCTCTACCCACAAGCTGCGCCAGGGCAGAGACAGGGTCTATCTTGCTTCCCACCACCCCCTCCGCCCCTCTCCTCCCAGGAGCCCTGTGCCTAGCGCACAGGAGCCACACAAGACACATCTGTGGAGCATTGGAACAAACTGGGCAGAAACCTAACCATTGGTGTCATCTCCAATTGCATGTAAAACACAAAAGGCACCAAGGCTCATACTCTCCAGGCAGGAAGCATCTGTAGCTGTAAATGAAGAAGATTCAGCTTTCAGAAACACTTGGCAGGGAACCGAAAGCCTTTTAATGGGTGCGCTTGGGCTTCTGACACTTTGATTGTGATATTGGCAAGGCTGAGCAGCTAAGCAAACATTATTTAACTTAATCATTTGAAGCATCGGTGTACATACACGTTACCAACAACGGGGCATTATAGGCGTTTGCAGAATGACTGTTCTGAGCTTGCAGGACAGTTGGCATCCCTGACACCTTGCCCTGGTCCAGCTACGAAATTCCAGACATGTGACACCCCGTCTGGGGTGAGATGCGTGAAGCACTTGCCTGGAGCTCAAAATGTACTGGGACACCAGCAAAACTCAGTGATCAAGATAAATGATAACCTAATAATAATTTAAAGGTAACAGTTTTAGAAAATCAGACCAATAAAGTATGGCCAATGGAGCGGTCACTTGGTTTCATGAGTAAAATTTTGTTGGAATCAGGGCTGGGATTAGTGCGAGGGGTATGGAGCAGGTAGTGCAAGCAATGGGTCAGGTCACAAAAGATGGGTCTTTTTTTTCTTCTTCTTTTTGGCCACACTGTGCGGCTCGTGGGATCTTAGTTCCCTGACCAGGGACTGAACCACGCCCCTGGCAGTGAAAGCGCGGAGTCCTCGCCACTAGACGACCAGGGAATTCCCAAAAGATGGGTCTTTATTTACAATTTTGGTATTCTGTCTATCATGGATTTTTGCATTAATTTTGATTTTGTCATATATTGCCTTAAAGTATCATTTACTTTGATTTCTGAGTTTTTTGGCACTTGCTCTTAAATGTTATGCCCTTGGTGAGGGTCTCACTTGCTTCACCCTAGTCCTGTCTCTACCTGAAACGCCCCCATTCCCCAACCACCTGGTTTGAGAAGCCCTGGGAGTCGTATAATCTTCAGCAAATATGGGTGATATCTCGATCCATGCTTTTTTAAAAAATCTGTTATTCGGGCTTCCCTGGTGGCGCAGTGGTTGAGAGTCCACCTGCTGATGCAGGGGACGTGGGTTCGTGCCCCGGTCCGGGAGGATCCCACATGCCGCGAAGCAGCTGGGCCCGTGAGCCATGGCCACTGAGCCTGCGCGTCCGGAGCCTGTGCTCCGCAGCGGGAGAGGCCACAACAGTGAGACGCCCGCGTACTGCAAAAAAAAAAAAAAAAAAAAAAAAATCTGTTATTTTATTTATTTATTCATTTGGCCTTACTGCACAGCATGTGGGATCTTAGTTCACTGACCAGAAACTAAGCACGGAGCCTTAACCACTGGACCGCCAGGGAAGTCCCAATTCATCCCTTTCTATAGGTCAGGAAACAGAGGCTGGAGAGGTCTGTGTCTCTCCCCTAACACACCTGCTGGAGGGTCCTCAGCCTCAAAGAACCTTCAGGTGGGACTTCCCTGGTGGCACAGTGGTTAAGAATCCGACTGCCAATGCAGGGCACATGGGTTCAAGCCCTGGTCTGGGAAGATCCCACATGCCATGTCGCGGAGCAACTAAGCCCGTGCGCCACAACTACTGAGCCGGCGTGCCACAACTGCTGAAGCCCGCACAAGAGAAGCCACTGCAATGAGAAGCCCACGCACCACAACAAAGAGTGGCCCCCGCTCGCCGCATCTAGAGAAAGCCCGTGCGCAGCAATGCAGACCCAACGCAACCAAAAATAAATAAATATATATATATATATATATATACACACACACATATAAAGAAGAACCTTCAGGCTAGAGGGGAGATCGAGATGGAAACCCGGGAGGAATAGGCAGGTCCTTTGCAACTATCTGGATGCAGTAGGTGCGTGGAACTGGCTTCAGGAGGAAGCAAACGGATGGCAAAGGGAGAAGCAGGTGAGCAGCCATGCCTGGGCCACTTGCACCCAGCCTGGCCTGACCCAGGAGAGGATCTGAGTGGCCTCCGACCCTCCAGGGGTTAAGCAATGGAGACAGAGATGAAATACCCGGCCAGGCGCTGGTCTGATGGAGAATTCCCACATGAAACAAGGTGGGTGTGAGGAGGGATGCATGCAGAGGGTGATGGCAGGAGAGGGGGAAGCCCACCTGGCTTAGGGAGAGGAGGGTTCAAGAGTGGCTTTCTGTGACGCGGCACGTCTTAGCTGAGACTTAAGGACTAGGGAGGAGAAAGTAATAAATAATGAGGAGGAGTAAGGAAGGGGATGAGGGTGGAAGAGGGCTCCCAGCAGGGGCGATGGCAGGTGCAAAGGCCAGGAGGCAAGCGCTTTGAAGAGTAGAATGGAGTGGGCGCTGGTGATGAAGCCCATGAAAACGAGTGAAGACTGATGTTTGGCAAGGAGCGGGGGTGGGGTGGGGTGGGACTGGGCTAGCAGGGAAGGCTGGAGAGGGTCCACCTCTCCTGAGCTGGTGGGACCTGGTCCAGGTTACAACCAGGTGCCTTCCTCGCTGGAAGAGGGAGGAGTTGAGCATAAGCCCTCTTGGGTGAGATGCTCCCGACAGCATCAGGTACCCACTGCATGCCAGGCAGGGCCTCTGCCAGAGGCTCCCACAAACATCCTCTCCCTTCCACCTCCAGTCTGAGCACACCCTCTCTTGGGGGAGGGAAGGGTTAAGGCTCCCTCCCAAGGGTCCTGCCATCTGATCCTGCTTCCCGCTCTGTCCTCACCTGTGGGATGGGATGGTGAGACGATGGAAACCATTGATGCTGCCAGCCTCCTTCAGCTTCGTACTTTAACCCTTCTCCTCTTGAGTCAAACTTGCGGTGACATCCAGGAAGCAACATCTGTGGCTTTGGCTGGGTTGCCACTTGCCACCTACCTCTAGAGGGAATCAGGGAAGGTGTTAAAGACAAAACAAAGATATAGGACAGATGTGTAGGATGTAATATTATGCAGCCAGTGAGTGAACAAGCCGTTTTTGTATTTTGAAAGTAACTTTGGAAAATGCACGATATGAGTTGTAACTATCTTTTAGCTATCTCCATCTTCAACATCTACATCTGTATAAGAAAAGAAGACTGCAAGGTGGAATTTCCTGGTGGTCCAGTGGTTAGGACTTGCACTGCCGGGTGCACAGGTTTGATCCCTGGTCTGGGAACTCAGATCCCACAGGCCGTGCAGCGTGGCCAAAAAAAAAGACTGCAAGGAAATTCTCCAGGAGCGGTTATCTCTGGGGGAAGGCAGTAGTGATCTCGGAGAGGCAGCAGTGAATGGTGGCATGAAGCGAGATCTTAATTCCCTGCCCAGGAATTGAACCTGGGTAGCCTGGATGAAAACCAGGAATCCCAGCCACCACACCTGCCCTGCCCTAGGCCCCTCCCCAACATGCGTGTGCAACTCTTTCCAAGATGGATTACAGCCCAGAGGCCTATGGGACGGCCTTAGTATCATATATTATGGAGTGGTGCTCCCTCCTCTTTGACCCCCAAGGAGCCTTTCTGCACATGTGCAATGTTTCCCTTGCCCCAAAGATGGGAAATATATGACCTCGTGATCTTTTAACAGGGTTTAACCCCTCTCTGTCCCTGCCATAAAAGCGTCCAATGTCCAGTTACCTACCCTATTCCTGTTGTTTCTTATATCAAAGTGCAGATCTTGAAATATAGACAGGAGTCTGGTAAATACATATGCAGTCCTGGAGCCTGTATGTCTCTTGCCTCAGGAAATGTAAACAGGGGGTTGGTAATGAATGTCTGGCCTGGAGCCCATCTTCTTCGCACCCCAAGAAGTGTGAACAGGAGGCCAGTCATAAATGTCTAGTTTGGGGCCCACCTATCTCCTGCCTCAGTAGGATCATGATAGGAATATTTTATTTTCTTTTGTGTTTCTATATTGTGTACATTTTCTATAATGAATGTCATAGAAGAGGGGGTATAGCATAGTGATTGAAAAAGCAGACTGTGTGGGTTCAAATCCTGGCTCTCCAATTTAGGTACCTTCAAGACCTTGGACAAGCCACTTAGCCTCTCATCCTCAGTTTCCTCCTGCATACAATGGGGAGAATTAATACCTATTTATAGGGTTGTTAGGATTAAATGAGTTCATATTTGGCATGAACATTTCAGTTGCCATGCACGGGGCCTGGCACGCAGTAGGCACTATGTGTTTGTTAAATAAAAGCAAAGTTACTTTTGGAGTTCCCTTGGTGGTCCAGTGGTTAAGAATCTGCCTTCTAATGCAGGGGACGGAGGTTCGATCCATGGTTGGGGAACTAAGATCCCACATGCGGTGGGGCAACTAAGCTTGCATGCCACAACTAGAGAGAAGCAATGAAAGATTCTGTGGGCCACAACTAAGACCCGACATGGCCAAATATAAATATTAAAAAAAATACAGATTATTCTTTAAAAAAAGCAAAATTACTTTTATAGAATATGCAAAAAGGTTAATTTAAAAATTATCCAAGTAATACAGGAACACAGTCTTCTTGTAAGGAATAACATGGGAATTTTTTAAGTGAAATAATCCTTGGGGAGGGATTAGTTTACAGCCTGTCTGGATCCACATTAAAAAAAAAAAATTTTTTTTGGCTTCGTTGGGTCTTCATTGCTGCATGCGGGCTTCCTCTAGTTGCGGCCGGCGGAGGCTGCTGTTCGTTGCAGTGTGCGGGCTTCTCGTTGCGGTGGCTTCTCTTTTTGCCGAGCTCGGGCTCTAGGCGCGTGGGCCTCAGTAGTTGCAGCACACGGGCTCAGTAGTTGTGGCTCATGGGCTCTAGAGCGCAGGCTCAGTGGTTGTGGCACACGGGCTTAGTTGCTCCGCGGCATGTGGGATCTTCCCGGACCAGGGAATCGAACTCGCGCCCCCTGCATTGGCAGGTGGGTTCTTAACCACTGCGCCACCAGGGAAGTCCCTGAAAAACGTATTAGTTGAGTGCTAAGGCAGGAGCAGGAAGGCATGAGAAGTGTGTGGGTGGCATTCCAGGGACCATCCCCTCCCGGCTCGCTCCACACTGGGGGAAAGGGCAAGGCCAGGATTCACCAGTGTGGATCATCAGCACGGGCTGATCCTGCGCCCCAAAGCTCCCGCTTTGATATGTTCCCCCAGGAGGCAAATGCTGAGCCAGGAACCCAGACATTCTGGTTTGCTGGCCAGCCTCACTGACGTGCAGGCCTACTTGCCATTTGGCTTTTTGAAATATTGGCAAGTATCTGACAACCCCCAGAACTACCATTGTGGATCCCTCGGGGTCTAGGAACTTCAAATCAGGAACTGTTTAAGAAAGCAAATGGCACGCTTCTGATACGGATTTCACACCAATGTGTGCCTGAGGGCATCACCGTTCCAGCATCACGCACCACGTGAAGTGTCCCTCAGAACCAGGAGGAACTGGCGAGGGTAGCCCCCCTCGTCAGCTCCCTGCTGGGGAAGGACTCAGATCCACGCAGCTACACAGTTACCTCCTTAGCATTTCTTTCTTTTTTTTTTTTTTAATATTTATTTGGTTGCACCAGGTCTAAAGTTGTGGCAGGCGGGCTCCTTAGTTGCAGCTTGCCGGCTCCTTAGTTGTGGCATGCGAGATCTTAGTTGCAGCTTGCACATGGGATCTAGTTCCCCGACCAGGGATCGAACCCAGGCCCCCTGCATGGGGAGCAAGGAGTCTTGTCCACTGTGCCACCAGGGAAGTCCCCTCAGCATTTCTTGACCTCAGCCCATAGATTAGGAAGCGTGCAGCCTCTCGCCCAGGAGGAATAGGTTTTGGGGGTGGGGAGGCAAGATTTGAGCATTTTGGCGTGCAAGCTTTCTGTTGAATGGGAAAAAGTTTAGATTTCATTCCTACCCATCCACACCAGTAGCAGCCTGTGAGGATGAAAGTGATTGGGCTGGTGCTGAGCGGAGCCTCTAGGGAGGAAGGTCAACATGAGCCGCAGCCCAGGCTCAAGGCAGCCAAAGGGCGCCCCACCCTGCGAGGCCGTCAGAGCGCACCCAACGCCTGCCGCGCGGCCGCCCTGCCAGGCTCCACGATGACGGCCCCCCCAGTGAGAAACTAGGGTCACTAACTTCTCCGAGAACAGGCCAGGCCGGGATGGAATTCAGGCGGGTCACTAACTTCTCCGAGAACAGGCCAGGCGGGGATGGAACTCAGGCACACCCTGGTTCTGGGTGATGTGGCCCCAGGGATTTTCTCCCCCGTGACTTGTATCATTTCCTCTTGAGAGCCAATCATTAACCTTACCGAGGCCCTCACATGAGAAGCCACAGGAACAAGTGACTGGTTGAGGCTGGAAATGCCCAGGCTGCTTCCCCAGAGGGGCCGGGTCCCCAGTCACACTCCTGCCAGGGTCGCAGGGCAGGGGCCCAGCCCAGGCCCAGCCTCTCCTGCTGACTTCTACACACCCTGCTGGGCAGGTCAGATGGCAGAGGCCTGGATGTGGACGAAGCCCCTTTGCTTTCGGGCAGTGCTACCCACCGCAGCTGAGTGCCCTCTGCTTAGGGATGGGGGTGGGGAAAAGAGCTTTCAGGAACACTGGGGAGGGTGCAGCGGGGTTAAGGTTTTCCCACCCGGACAGCCTCAGTTCCACACCCTCTCCATGCTGTAAGACACCTGCTGTGTGAGAAAGTCTGCTGGGCAGCAGGGTCAGGGGCCCCAGCCCCACCTGGACCTAGTCCCTCAGCCTTTTTCCGGGGGTGGGGATGGGGTGGGGGCTGGGATAGTCATGGATTCCTTGGCTTAACTTCCCAGCCTCCAATTAAGCCAGTAACAGACAGAACACCTCTACCCTGGTGGGTCGGGTGCCAACCCTCAGTCTGGCCAGCTGCGGGGGAGGAGCCGGAGAGAAGCCACCTGGTCAGAGCCCCGCCCATTCTCGGGCAACAAGGCCCTGGTGCTGAGTGGCCAGGACCAACCCGGAGACCCTCTGATGGGGTTTGGGAACTCAAGGGCGGGGGAGGCCATGCATCCTGGGCCAGCAACCTCCCCGCCGCCCCGGAGGCCACAGGGCTGTCCCCAGTCCCGGGGGCTCTCCATTCTGGTTCAGAGCCCTTCTCCCGTGACGGTGAGGCCAGAGGGGTCGGCCTGTTTTCTGGGATTCCCAGGACCTCCCGGGACCACTGGGCAGGCGCCACAGGTCAAGTCCAGGCAGCGGGTCGGGAGGCAGGTTCCCCGCCCACCCCTCAACCACGGGCCAGGGGTCCCTGAGGGCCGGCCACCCTCCCCAGCGCGCCCCTCCCAGTGGGCCAGCCAGCGCTTGAGTCCAGCTTTATTGGCCGCCGCCTACGCCCCCGGGCGCTGCTTGAGGGTGACCGAGGCGCCGCTGCTGACCATGACCGCGGGGTAGAGCGCTCCAGGAAGGAGGCCAGGAAGCGGTAGATGAGGCTCACGCCGCCCGCCACGCCATAGGAGAGGCAGCCGGTGCCGCAGTCGAGCGCCACGCCGAGCGTGCGGTGGTAGCCGCTGTGCAGCACCGTCTGTGTGCTGTGTGCCACACGGAGAACTTGAGCGAGTCCCACTCCAAGCACCACGACTGGGGGTTGCGGCCCAGCAGGTAGATGATGTTGCGGCGCGGGCGGCCGCTGGGCGTGGGGGATGCGGCGGTAGGTGACGCCCAGGCACGCCCACGAGTTGGACACCTCGGCCTCCCACTAGTGGCAGCCCTCTGCCAGGCCGCGCGAGCACAGCACCTGCGGCCACTGCTTGAAGCCGCCCGGGAAGGGGCTGCCTGCGGCGAAGGGCTCCAGGAGGATGCCCAGGTTTAGCCCCGAGTGGGTCTCCTAGAACAGGAACAGCTCCTCACTGGCCATGGTAGGGTCGAAGTTCAGGTTGCACTAACCTGGGGCAAGGGGGATGGGAAAGGAGGCCAGGGTCATTGGCCCCGGGCGCAGAGCGCTGGAGGCCCGGAGGGGGGAGGGGCCGAAGCCGCATGGCTTTTGCACAGAAGTCACCAAATGCTTCCACCCCCAGCTCCCAGAAGTGGCCCCTCTATACCCTCCTCTTTAAGTCTCCAACTGTGGCCCCCTGGGGGTGGGACAGGACGGCCCTCTCCCCTTCCTATCAGGGCCTTGGAGTCACGGGCCGAGTGCTTCTGAGGCCTCCAGCCCAGGGTGCGAGGCCAGGGCAGGAGAGAGCCGGCACCTCTCTGGAGCCCTGGCCTGAATGGAGGTGGGGCTCGGTAAGTCAAGGCAAGGGCCCTGTTCCTCTCCTTCCCACCCCTGGGGCTGGACCCCAGTACTGAGGACTCACACTTGAGAAGTGTCTCCCTGCCCACAGCTGGGGGCGGCACCTCACAGGAGCTCATCTTGACGCCTGGGGCTGGACCCCAGTACTGAGGACTCACACTTGAGAAGTGTCTCCCTGTCCACGGGGGTGGCAGCGCCTCACAGGAGCTCATCTTGAGAAGTGTCTCCCTGTCCACAGGGGGGGCGGCGCCTCACAGGAGCTCATCTTGATGCCTGGGGAAGATGGAGGGGCTTTGCTGAGGACACTCTCACAGCCCAGCATCTTTCCAGAGAGAGGCGTGGGCTTCTGGGAGGTTGAGTTACCTGGGGAAGGTGCACACAGACAGGCAGGGTTCTCTACAAGTGCCTGGAATCCCAACCGCTGCCCTGTAGGGCCGGCCCACACCCAGAATGCAGGTGAGTCTTCAGGAGGCCCAGGCAACCAGGTACTAACCAACCCTTCAGGAAGAGCTGGTTGATGAAGCTGAGACCCACGTCCACCAGCCGGGTCCGGAGCTCTGCCAAGGTCTCTGGCAGCTGGAGGAAGCTCTGCTTCTCCTCACACTTGGTGCTCATCAGGGGTTCCATGCAGGCCGGGAAGTGCTTCAGCCTGGGGAACTCCTGCGTGCAGGGCGGGGCTGGCAATACCATTTGTTAGCCTGGGCCCAAGCAGATTCCAGGAACTCCTGCTTATGCCAGGGGCTTAGCGGTCCCCAGAACCATGGGGCAGGTGGAAAAGCTGCCCATGTTCAAACCTGGACCTCTTTCTCCCCTCCTCCCAGTTTTCTGGACATCTTAGGTTAGGGATGTCAAAGGCATAGCCACTGTGGCCTAGTGGAGGTTGTGATGGGCGTGGGGCAGAGGTGGGGGTAGGGTGGGGCCTTGCCTGCAGAAATTGCTGGTGGCTCTGGTTGGCGAGCAGGGTGTGGAGCCAGATGCTGTCCCCCTCCAGCTTCAGGAGACGGTTGTGGCTCTGCTGGATGGAGCCGCCCAGCTTCCCCAGGGCGGCCGCCTCCTCTTTCTCCATGAAATCCAAGACCTTCATCTGCATCTGTTTGACCTCCTGGATGATCTCCGAAAAGCAGGCGTTCACCTCATCCCGAGCTGTCTGGATCAATTTCTGGGGGGTGGAAGGGCGTATAGAGAGGCATCTCTGAGCCCCAAGCCGGTACCGCCATTGTCTTCTGCTTAGGCATCCCGTCTCTGTCCTCCTGGCCTCACCCCATTCCCTCCAAGCCCTGAGAGGTCCCCTCAGTCTGGGCCGGGGCTGGGGGTGGACCAACCTTACCGAGAGAAATGCCACCTGGCCCTGGTGCTTTTGGCTGTCAGAGGTGACGACCGGCATCTGGCTCTTCACGTTGGCCTGGACCTTCTGAACCTTGACCTGGGGTGAGAGGGTGGGGTGCAAGAGGAGAGAGCCACTGATTCAGAGAGGTGCCCCAGCAGAAGCGCTTCTGTAAGCAGCCCCACGTCAAGCCCAGAAGAGATGGACCTCTTACATTTTTTTTTTTTTTTTAAAGAATCAATTTTATTTAGTTAAGTTATTTTTTGGCTGTGCTGGGTCTTTGTTGCTGCGTGCGGGCTTTCTCTAGTTGCGTTGAGCGGGAGCTACTCTTCATGGCGGTGCATGGGCGTCTCATTGCGGTGGCTTCCCTTGTTGCAGAGCACGGGCTCTAGGCGCACAGGCTTCAGTAGTTGTGGCTCGCGGGCTTAGCTGCTCCGCGGCATGTGGGATCATCCCGGACGAGGGATCGATCCCATGTCCCCTGCATTGGCAGGTGGATTCTTAACCACTGTGCCACCAGGGCAGTCCTCACCTCTTACATTCTTAAGAGGTTTGAATGAGAATGAGGATGGACAGAGCTGAAGGGTAGATGGCCCAGGGCCACCCCTCTTTTTTTTTCTTTGGCCAAGTGGCACGGCATGCGAAATCTTAGTTCCCTGATCAGGGATCGAACCCGTGCCCCCTGCAATGGAATTGCGGAGTCTTAACAACTGGTCCACCAGGGAAGTCCCTGAGGGCCACCCCTCTGCTCCTGTTCTCTCATTCCCTGAGAGACTCTCTCCTCGTTCTTAGGTATCAGGTTCTTTGTCTCCGACAGTGATGACCATTGGGTTTCAGATCACAAGAAGCTGCTGTGGAGGGTTCAGTGACTTGAGAAGCCTGAGAGGCAGTGGGGCGAGGAGGGGCCCATCAGATATGGAGCACTTGGCTCCCTGGGCAGCGCTGCCAGGCCCAGGCAGCATTATGTTTCCAAGTTCCACGTAAGCCTTTAGTCTCACCTGTTCCAGAGGTGGGCATTGTCATGTTTTACAATCTACTATAGGACAGTGCTGTTCCAAGGGCCTGTCTATGAACTGTTGCTGACCCACAACAAAAGAAGAAGCTCCTGCCAGACTGTAAATCAACGCGCTGCTTCCTTTGTCGAGAAAGTCTTGCTATGAGAAAAGCATCAGCTGAACGGAAGAGTGTGATGAGTTGGCTTACATTCCGGCACAAGCTCCATTCTTGCCAGGGACCATCAACAGGTGGCTACATTGGAATAGCACAGTTCTAGAATATACGTGATAGAATGTCTAAAATATAAGTATTCCATTATAAAAGCAATACAAATACAGTAAACAAAATTTTAAAATAGAAAAAAGGGGGCTTCCCTGGTGGCACAGTTGTTAAGAATCCACCTGCCAACGCAGGGGACATGGGTTCGAGCCCTGGTCTGGGAAGATTCCCACCTGCCGCAGAGCAACTAAGCCCGTGCGCCACAACTACTGAGCCTGCGCGCCACAACTACTGAAGCCTGTGTGCCCTAGAGCCTGTGCTCCACACAAGAGAAGCTACCACAATGAAAAGCCCATGCACCACTACGAAGAGAAGCTCCCGCTTGACACAACTAGAGAAAGCCCGCACGCAGCAATGAAGATGCAGCGCAGCCAAAATATCAATCAATCAATCAATCAATAAGAAAAAAGGAAGGGATTCACCTAACTGAACATGACATGTTTGTATTTTGATATGTTCTCTTTCAGCCTTTCCTTTTTCTGTGCAAAAAAAATTTAAATAGGATTCATCACAAATAATTTTGGATCCTTATTCATTCAACTTGCCATCACTTTTCATGTCCTGGCAGGACCCTCGTGACCATCTTTTTTTTTTTTTTTTTGGCCACGCAGCACCGCATGTGGGAGCCTCGTTCGCAGACCAGGGATGGAACCTGTGCCCCCTGCAGTGGAAGTGTGGAGTGTCAACCACTGGACCACCGGGGAAGCCCCATCGTGACCATTGCTGTAATGGCTGCATAACTTTCCTCCAAGGAAAGGGGTGCCCAGAGCTTCTGAGAGACCTTCCCTTTCCACGGAGGACTCCCGAGTGCCCTGGCTCCGCCCCTCCCCCTCCCCCCAGCTCCGGCCTCACCTCCTTGCCGGCACACTCCTCCTCCAGGGGGATGGTGTCGTGGTTCTTGTGCTCCTTCAGCAGGCGGGCCCCACACACGCAGCAGCCTTCCGTGCGGCAGTACAGCCTCTGTAGCTTGCGGTGCTTCCAGCACAGCCGGCTCTTGAGGTCCCACACGGGCTCCAGCAGCTGGTGGCCCTGGAACACCTGGTCCTCGAAGTGGCTGCGCAGGTGCTTCTCGCACAGGGAGGCCATGCACCGCAGGCACGACTTGACTGACTTGAGCTCCTCTGGGGCACAGAAGTCGCAGGGCATGTCTCTGGGCCCCCGACCAGGTTCTGTGAGGACCCCAAGGCCTGGCCCTTAGCCTGGGTGAAACAGGTCA
This sequence comes from Grampus griseus, assembly GCF_964374135.1. Taxonomy (NCBI): domain Eukaryota; kingdom Metazoa; phylum Chordata; class Mammalia; order Artiodactyla; family Delphinidae; genus Grampus; species Grampus griseus. The sequence goes on along the minus strand of NC_139014.1, from coordinate 6,793,511 downwards.
CCATCTCCTCCAGGATGACGTTCTTGCAGAGGCGAGGCCTGGAGCGGAAGCTCTCTCGGCACTGGGGTCAATAGAGCGTCTCTCCCACAGCTGCCTGGTGGTCCCAGAAACCCTGGAGGCAGGTCCTGCAGAAGTTGTGCCCGCAGGCGGTAGTGACCGGGTTGCGGAACACCTCCAGGCAAATGGGGCAGAGGACTTGGTCCTCCAATGTGGGGAGACTGTTGTTGTCATTCATCAGGAACTGGCCTTGGGGAGGTCTTGAGGGCTGGGCAGGGGGCTGCAGGGCTGGGACTTGGTCCTGGACTGGCCCTGGGAAGATAGAGCAAAGCTGTGTTGAAGCCAAGGCAGGAGTTGAGGGGCCCTTTGAGAGACACACCAGTTCTTCTCTCGGAAGCAGCTGTCTGCCCACGGGGTACAGGGACTGTGCCATCGGTCAGCCCACATGGGGGCATAAATTGGGGCCTGTGTTCTCCTTGTCGCTGTTCTAATTCCTGGACAAGAAGGTGGATGGGAGGAAGAAGACACATCGTGACAAGGGAAAGGAGCCGCTTCCTTGGCCCTTCAGAAGAAAGGTCAAAACACAAGTACTTACGTGAAACTCTATGTCAAGAAGAGCCAGAGGCTTGGCTGCCCTATGGAGGGAGAAAAAAGAACCCTGGGGCGTTCAGGCATAGGGGCCTTGCCCGCACTTCACCAGTGCGGGGAGGATCCCCATCAGTCCAGTGTGCCCTCACCCCAGCCCCTTACATCTCTTGAGGTTTGATGACCACCTTCTCACCTTTCCCTTTGGCTGCTGTTCTGCGGTCTCCCCATCAAGTTGGCCCCCCTCCTCGAGACTGCCTGCAATTTTGCTCCCTGATGTCACAGTTCAACCGTGACCAGCCCCAGCATTCTGCTTCTGATGTCAGCAGGGCAAAAGGTGTGCCACCGGACACGCTGCAACGCTGATGCGTTCTGCCCGCCCAAGAGATTCTTTGCTCCAGAGGCTTCATCCCAGGAGGCGGAGCCACTGCTGGGGCCCCTTGCAGTGGACTTGGGGGACTCGCATTACCAACCAGAGAGGGAAGATGGCAACTAAGTGGCAGTGGGATCTTGGGCAACTGGTTTAATCTCTCAGGACCATGGTTCTCTTGTGAATTGACAGGGCTGTCGTAGAAGATACTTCAAGGCTCCTTGATCTGAAGTTGAGTGAGCCAAACACTATCTGATTGGTCATCCTAAAGACTGTCGCTTCCCACTGCGGTTCTGATCCTCAGAAGGAAAAAAGGGATGAATGAAGCGGAAGACTCTTTTCACTCTGATAGCTTCTTGTCAGTGTTTCTGTTTCCCAGTCCTTCCAGCCCAACACGATACATGCCCTGAAAAGTTTACAATATTTCACTCTTTTCCTCCAAAAAGTTAGCTTGATCCCACTTATTGGATAGGAATGGTAAACAGAAGGCATCCTTTTCTCATTTCCTTATCTCAGAGGAAACATTTTCGGCATTTTTCCATTAAGTATGATGTTTGCTGTTAAGTTTTTTGTAGATACCTGTATCACATTCTGTAGCCTCCCTTTCCCTCCTGGTTTGCTAAGAGGTTTTGTCTGGAATCGTTGTTGACTTTTATCTAATTCTTCTTCTGCATCATTTGAGATGATTATAAGCTTTGCCTCTTTTATTCTGCTGGTGTGGTGAATTTATATTTATTGATTTTCAATTATTAAACGAACCTTGCATTCTGGAATGAACACTTCTTGGACATAACATGCTGGGCTTTTTATAGATGCTGGATTCAATTTGCTACTATTTTCTTAGGATTTTTGCAACTATGATCACGAATGAGATTGGCCTGTAATTTTCCTTTTATGGAATGTCCCTGTCAAGTTTTGGTGTTAAGGTATGATAGCTTCATTAAATAAGTTGGGAAGTGTTATCACTTATGTGGAATAATAAGATGGATATTACTTCTAACTTAAATGTTTGGTAGAATTCACTGGTAAAACCACCTAGGACTGGAGACTTCCCTGGCGGTCCAGTGGTTAAGACTCCATGCTTCCACTGCAGGGGACGCGGGTTTGATCCCTGGCCAGGGAACTAAGATCACACATGCCGCTCAGACAAAAAAAAACAAAAACAAAAAACCCCACCTAGGCCCAGAAAATCTTTTGTGGAAAGGTTATTAATTACATATTCAATTCCTTTCAGAAATTATGTTGTCTATTTATTCCTGTGTCAATTTTGGTAAATGGTGTTTTCCTAGGAATTTGTCCATTTCCTCTAAATTTAAAAATTTGGGGGGTATAAAGTTGTTCATAATATCCACTTATTTTTTTTTCTTTTTTTTCTTTTTTGGCCGCACTGTGTGACTTGTGGGATCCTAGTTCCAGACCAGGGATTGAACCCAGGCCCTCGGTAGTGAAAGGCAGAGTCCTAACCACTGGACCACCAGGGAATTCCCTATCCACTTATAATTTTTCACATAACATGAAACTGGCATTTTAACCATGCTGGTGTACAGTTCAGTGGTACTGAGTACACTCACAATGCTGTGCCACCATCACCACTATCTATACACAAACTTCTTCATCACCCTTGACAGAAACTTTGTAACCACTAGGCAATAATTTCCCATCCCCCCTCCCTCCAGCTCCTGGTAACCTCTAATCTACTTTCTATCTCTATGATAACTCTATCTTTCTATCTCTATTCTAGATATTTTGTATGAGTGAAATCATACCATATTTGTCCTTTTGAGTCTGGTTCATTTTACTTAATGTTTTCAGGGTTCATCCATGTTATAGCATGTATCAGAATTTCATCCCTGTTGATGGCTGAACAATGTTCCTGCTGTCTCTATATAAACACATTTTGTTTATCCATTCTTCTGTTGATGGACATTTGGGTTGCTTCTACCTTTTAGCTATTGTGAGTAATGCTGCTATGAATATGGGTATACAAATATCTGTTTAAATCCCTGCTTTCAATTCCCTTGGCTATATCCCTAAGAGTGGCACTTATAATCCTACAGTCTTTGGACTGTAGGATTTGTAGTTGTGGCTCCCTTTCACATTCCAGATATCCTTTGTATTTTCTTTTTTCTTGATGAGATAAACTCTCTAGGAGTTTATGCATTTTATTAACCTTCTAAAAGAATCAGCTCTGGGTTTTGATGGTTGTATTGTATGTTTGTTTTTTATGTCATTGATTTCTGCTCTTCTCCTTTATTATTGCTTTTACTTCTTTGGGTTATTCCTTCCTTTTACTTTCTTTATGTTGAATTTGCTTTTCTAAGTTCCTGAGATGGTTGTTTATGTAACAATTTTTAGCATTTCTTCCTTGTAAATACATATGTTTTCCCATTTAAGTACGACTCTTATTGCACCTTATACTAAAGAGTATTACCATTATCATTCAGTTCAAAATGTTTTCTGATTTCCATTGTGATGTCTTCTCTGACCCATGAGTTATTTAGAAGCATGTTGCTCAGCTTCCAAAAATGCAGATATTTTCTAATTATCGTTTTTTATTATTGATTTCTAACTTGATTCCACTATAATCAGATGTTATGCTTGGATTTAAATCCTTTGACTTTTTTAAAGACTTGCTTTATGGCTCAGAGCGACATGGTCAATGTTGGTAACTTCCACATGCACTTAAAAATTCAGAATGTGTTCTGCAGTTATTTGATGTAGTGTTCTATATATTTCAGTTATGACATTTGCCAATCATGGTGTTAAAAGCATCGGTATCCCTATTGGTTTTCTGGTCCTTTTTTTTTTTTTTTTTTTTTGCTGTACGCGGGCCTCTCACTGTTGTGGCCTCTCCCGCTGCGGAGCACAGGCTCCGGACGCGAGGCTCAGCGGCCATGGCTCACGGGCCCAGCTGCTCCGCGGCATGTGGGATCTTCCCGGACCGGGGCACAAACCCACGTCCCCTGCATCGGCAGGCGGACTCTCAACCATTGCGCCACCAGGGAAGCCCTCTGGTCCTTTTAATACTAAAAGATGTGACAAAATTCCTAGTAGTATTATGGATTTGCCTATTTCTCCTTCTAGTTCTATCAATTTTGAGGCTAGAACATTAGATGCACACAAATTTATAATTATTATGTTTTCCTAGTGACTTGTTTTACCATTATTGATTTTTTATTATTCAATTTCCTCCTTCCTATTATCTGGGTAGTTATACTTCTATTATTTGGGGAGTAGTTACATGAGAAATTATAACATGCATCCATGGCTTATCAAAGTCTAATATTAAGCGTTACTTTAATCTTAAATAATGCAAACCCTTAGAATTCTTCAACTTCATTTACCTCATCCCAACTTTTACTATGGTTGTGTATTTTCTCTTTATATATTTTAAAACTATAAAGTGCTAATAATGCTTAAATGGTCTTAAAGTGGTCTTAAATAATGCTTAAAGTGCTAAGAATGCTTAAATGGTGTGTAATCTATATATCTATATATATCAATCCATGTACTTACCATTTTAATTGCTCTCCATTTTTTCCTATGTCTCTAGCTTCTGGGGTCATTTCCTTCCTCCTGAGGAACACCTTTTAGTATTTCCTTTAGTACAAGGTCTGCCGGTGACAAATACTGTCAGGTTCTGGTTGTCAAAGTTGCTTTTATAACATCTTCATTCTTAAAGGATATCTTCATTAAGGACAGAATTCTAGGTTGGCAGATACATTCTTTTCAGCACTTTGGAGATTTAATTCCACTGTCTTCTGGTTTATATTTTTCTGTTGAGAAGATGACTGTCAGTCTTATTGCTGTTCCTTTGAAAGTAACCTCTTTCCCCCTCCTTCTGGTGACTTTTAAGATTTTCTCCATATTTTGTTTTCATCCATTTTGTTATTTCTATGTGTGTTTTTATTTATCCTGTTTAGGACTTGTAGTGATTCTTGAATACGTGGCTGCCTTTAAAAAGGGGCTCGATTCTGGCTCAGCATTTCCATCGCCCTGCCTCTGCCAGGTTCTTTTTTTTTTCCCCCTACTATTTATTTATTTATTTTAAAAACGTATTTATTTATTTATTTTTGGCTGCATTGTGTCTTCGCTGCTGCACGCGGGCTTTCTCTAGTTGTGGCTACTCTTCGTTGAGGTGCACAGGCTTCTCACTGTGGTGGCTTCTCTTGTTGCGGAGCATGGGCTCTAGGCCCGTGGGCTTCAGTAGTTGTGGCACGCGGGTTCAGTAGTTGTGGCTCGTGGGCTCTAGAGTGCAGGCTCCGTACTTGTGGCACATGGGCTTAGTTGTTTCGTGGCATGTGGGATCTTCCCGGACCAGGGACTCGAACTCGTGTCCCCTGCATTGGCAGGTGTTTTCTTAACCACTGCGCCACCAGGGAAGTCCTCTACTATTTATTTATTTATCTGGCTGCGCCAGGTCTTAGTTGAGGCACATGGGATCTAGTTCCCTGACCAGGGGTGGAACCCGGACCCCCTGCATTGGGAGTGCGGAGTCTTAGCCATTGGACCGCCAGTGAAGTCCCTTTGCCCAGGTTCTGATGAAGCTCCCTTGGCCACTACAGCAGCTGCTTGGCTGCTTCCTCCCTGCCTCCAGCATTCCCCTCTCTCTCACTGTTCCAGGCATGCAGTGGCTGTGCAGCACATGGCAGCAAATAAGTGGACGTTTGCTCGAGCCCTGATAGAAGTGACAGAGCTGAGCAGCACATCCTTTCTGCACCTGCCAACCACACCCTTCTCCAACTTCGGGGTCTAGTTCAGAACTCTGTGGAGCCTTCCGAATCCTCCCCCCTCCAAACACCTGCTTACTATCCATCATAACTGCACAAAGCAGGCATGTTTTGAGGATGTTTAGCTCTTTGATTTGCCAACTGTGAGACGGTGCGCATGCAAAGGTTATCAGAATGAAATGTGAGTAGAAGCAATAGCCCAAACTTAGACATAAAGTGATCCAAGAATATCCAAGGGAGCTTGCTCACAATCTCCTTACAAGTAAGCTAAGAAATACAAACTATTGGTCTTCTACTCATTTTGTGTTTTGTTAGAATTAACAGAAAACGGACCAGTTAAAAAATACTCAAATTTAGATATGAGTTAGATTTGGAGCTGCCAAATTTGACTTGGGGGAAAATAAACACAGAGGAGGTAAGAGTCACAAAAGCAAGCCCACGAGGGCAAAAGGTACAACTCACAAGGGCAAAAGCGCATGGAAAACAATGATCTCAATGAAAATATTTTTACGTGAAAATGAAAATAGAAAAACGATTGAATTGCATTGTATAGAAAGCTGACCAAGGAATTAAACTGGCTAAATAGAGTAACAGTTCACTCCAGGGGAAAGCTTCACTGATGAAAATCCTTCAGCGTGGCGTGATTCTTATTAAAAATTCAGCTCTGGGCTGCCACCTGGGCTTTACGACGGAGCGGATTCAGTCAAACTCAAATAACCTGTTGTAAACAGCGCCGTATGGAACCTCCAGCAAGCTCCAACAGGAGACTCACCGTGCAGACTCCAGGGTGTTGGAACAGAACCATGACTCCTTTTACAGGTAACTCTTCTTCTGTGGAGGAATAGCTCCAGCTACCTAATCAGGGGCATCAAGTGACCATGTGGCCTGAGCTGCCCATCACAACCCACCCAGCCAATCTGAGGAGTAATTAACACAGCCCAGAAATAGACGTGACTGTCTCTCAGACCTGGGAACAATGACTGTTTGCAGTGTCTTGTGTTGCGGGGAGGATACGATCATCTTTGTGTAAAGAGTAGCTGCATCTTGGGACTTCCCTGGCGGTCCAGTGGTTACGACTCTCCGCTTCCGCTGCAGGGGGGCGCGGGTTCGAGCCCTGGTCGGGGAACTAAGGTCCCACGTGCCTCGCGGCGCAGCCGAAAAATTAAAAAAAAAGAAGGAAAGAAAAGTAGTTGCGTCTTGTTACACGGAAGCACAAAGCTGTTCTTACGAAGTTCAAATATGCACAGAAGCGTGCTTATGGGTGCGGAGCAGCCCCAAAGTGGCAGAGCTGCTGTTAACTCTCAGCCCCAACCCACCCCGACTGCCCTGTGCTGCTGGGGCCGGGAAGCTGCTGAAGGAATCCTGAGAGGGAGACAGCAAGGCTGGAGGGGAAAAAGGAGACGTGGCCCTTCCTGTTAGAGAAACCACAGCGACGCAGCTTTGCTCCGGCGGCAACAGCTGGTCCCAGCAGTGCGGTTCCTTTGCGGTTTTCCGCGCTCCCAGCAGCAGCCTCACTGAGCCCTGAGATGGCAGCATCCCTCTACAGGCCCCTCCTCCCAGCCTCGACCGTTTAATGCCAACCTCTGCCCTTTGCTCCCCAGTCCCGGGAGCGATAACTGTGTCCTGCGACCACTACAGCTGTGACACCCGAGTCCCCGGGCCCTCTCCTTTCTCCACCACCTGTCGACGACGGCTGTGGTCTCCCGTCGGAGCTGTTACAGCCACACACCTTGCTCAGTACCTTTCTGTGTACACACCACCTCCTCAACTGTAAGCGCCCCATAGGAGGGACGACCTAACGCCTTTTGAGGATCCCACACCCCGCCTGATGCCTTAGGGATCAATACTTGACGTGCTGGTGACTCGATTCTCACCTCACGTTTCTTACCCCTCCTCTTCCTTGCAGAGAAAATGGGCACCCCGTCCCTTATTCTCTTCCAGGAAGACTTTTTTCCCTTGAAAACCACCTCATGCCCGCCCCCTGTCTCTTTCCGGCTCTCTGGTGGGAAGCCCATCTGTCCCCACCTTCTGTTTCTGGGCGCTCTCTGGGTCCTTTCAGATGCAGTCAAATGAAAGCCAGGAGGAAGAAGGCCCAACACCCCCTCAGGCAGTTTTAGCAGCAGGAGAAATCAGGGCTTTGTAAGAAGCCCTGCTAGAAAAAGGTGCAGTGAAATTCATCCCCTGAGGACAGCATGACAATCACCAATAGTGAGTGACAGCAGGAACCCAGGAGCTCGCAGTATCGGAAAACATACACCAAAGGTTTCAAGATTCAGAAGTCTGTTTCATGTCTTTATTGACCAGAGAGAAAAAAAAAGGGGTCACAGCATTTCAGACTTTATTCAAACACACAAATGGTAACAAAGGGCACCCACAAGTGACAGGCATGGTCCCTAAGGCCTGGCTCAAAGGCCATGCTGGAGGGTGTGGGTGACTTCTCAGCCCTACTCCCTCAGCATCTCTGTCCCTTCCTCCTCTGCACCTCACGGACACCCCTGAGATCAGTTAAAATTGTGCAGAAACTAAGTTACTCTAGAGGAGGTTGGGCCCTGCCTCACTGCCAAAAAAGAGCAGGTTCTGAGGAGAAGATGGAAGCGGGCTTCGGGGTCATCACTCAGGAGACGCCAGGCTGCTCCCTGGGTCTGGCCTGCATCACCCACGGCCTCGGACCTGGGCAGGGAAGGAAGCAGGGAGACACTCCCCACGTGGCAGCCCTGGGCAGCTGGAGAGCGTGGGTCACTGGTCATGTGATACCCCCCAGCCCATGGCCAGACCTCTGCCTGAAGTTACTCCCCCGGAGGGAGAAGGCTTTCAAGAAAAAAACACCAACTAGGTTCATAAAGGGCTTGGGTAAAACACTTTTCCAGAAACCTTAAGAAACGAATCACTCTCAGATTCCTGGAGCGTTGGAACAACTGAAATTGTCATGGGGTTGCCGGGAGGAGGGAAGCTTGGTGAAAGGCAGCCCTCTAGTTCCTCAGATCACTTAGCAAGGGGCTCAGCAGTCTTTTCGCAGGCTCCACGGTGGACCTCTGAGAAGCATGATGAAAGAAACAGTGCATCCTGAGGTGCTGGCCCGCGCCTCCTCGCTCCTCCTTGCTGGCTTGGGACCAGAGGCTGACCATCAGGTGAGCCCCAGAAAGCAAACCTGATTGGCCGCGAGGCCCCACATGCAGCTGCTTCCCCTCCTTTCAGTCCGACGGTTCTTATTCAGATCGGCCAAAGAGCACCTCGCCCATCGCTCTGTGCTACTCAGGGCAGCTTTTCCTTGACTCACTCAAAATCTTTTTTTTCCCTGAAAGATGACAGGATGGACATCTGTCACCTTTCTGAAGGGGTGACTGTTTTTATTGTAGGTAGAAGTTCCTCTAACGTTTTACAACTGTAAAAATCCTGGGCTCGGGCCAGACTTCCGAGGTGCCGACGTGCACGTTCACGTTGGTGCGCAGACATGGCGTGTCAGCAGACGCCCTGGATACACACTCCTACCCTACTCTACACAGACACATGAGGGCAATGTGCGAATCCTGGAGAAGGGTCAGGCCACCTGGGCAGGGGCAGGTCACAGGCTCGGAAGACATTTGGCTTAGTCGATAGTCATTTCCAAAACACCATGACCCCAGACCCACGCAGTAAGCAGCTGAGCTGTGGAGCAGAGAGAACCTCAGCTTTGAAGGCGCCCAGGAGCCATGGGCTTGAGGGGCTCTTATGGATGGAGCATTCCCCACGGGCACCTCCCCCTCCTCCAGACCATCTGCCACCCTAAGAAAGTCACCCGGGGCAAAGTCAGGATTCTCTGGTCCCTTTGCGTTCCACGACTGCTCATCGAGACTCAAAAGCTTAGAGAGTCCAGTTACCAGCTCCGAGGGCACAGCCCAAAGGAGGGCTTTCCTCCTCTGGGTCCAACAGCGTTTGATCCTCGACGCCTTGGCACTCCACAGAAAGAAGTGGTGGTGAGGGCTAGGTCAGAGACGGGGGAGTCCTCAGACTGCCCAGCAAACCCACACACACTATGGGGGATGGTGGGGGGTGGGGCTCACTGACGCCGCCCAGGTCAGAAACCAAGAAGAGACACAAATATCGCACTTTTGGTCAAGGCATTTCCAAGAGACGATCACAAAAATGATACCACTTTTGGATACGACAATATAACACATTTGGCAACTTTCAAAGAAAACAGCCGGCCCCACCCCAAGCCATCGAGGGTCCAAAGTCCCTTTACCCTCAGCCCCAGTTTAAAAAGTCAGGGAAGGAAGATGGGCCAATGCAGGGCAAGAAAAGGCTGCAGAAGCAGTTACATCAACTACCTAAAGCGCCTGTCTGTCTGTCTGATTCGGCGCAGGTGCCGCCTGCCTCAAACCTCTTCTTGGGGAGAAAGCAAGCTATCTGGGGGGTCCAGGCTGCTGGAGACAAATGACGCAAAGCTGAACATGGTAGCAGCTGGGTGCCCCGAATCCAGAGCTGCAATCCCCAGTCTCCAACCACCACCAAGGACACCCTATCCTCCCCCTCCTCCAAGAGGCTTTGTTCATAGGAATGTGGGGTACTCTGGCAACTCTATCCAAACCTCAGTTCAACAACCTGAAGCTAGAACCCTTTGCATCTGCTGCATTATTTGGGGGGGCATGGGCCGGGAAAGATGGTGTTACAAAGCGGCTGCTAATGTCCGACGTGGCCCACTCAGGTGGAAACATGGCACGGCGCAGGGAAAAACCTCTTCCTTTGCTCCAGCTTCCTTGAAGCACAGCATATGTGCAAAGACCTAGGCCTTCCTCTTCCCCTCCCCCTAGCCCTAGATCAGCTCCAGCTGAGAACCCGGCCCAGCTGCTCTCATAAAGATTTGTTGTAACATTGGCTAAGAAAACAGAAGCAGGTACTGAAAAGGTATTCTGCAGCCGGAAGCGGCCTCTGTCTTCCGGTTCCTGTGGGTGGGGCTGGGGTTCCTTTGGTTTTGACCAGAACACTTCTCCACCAGGGGGCCAGGCTCAGCTTTGCTTTGCAGTAGCTCGGTTACTGTACAGGAGCAAGATTTAACTTCACAGAGGTGCTCTGCTGGGTTGCTCTCTCGTCGGTTAGGACTCCGGACTTTACATCCGAGATCCTCTCTCCTGAAGAATCTGGAAGGGGAAGGTGGGGAAGAGGGCTGAGGCTTGGAGGCTGGATGCAGACTGCTTTTGGGCGGTGGTTGCTTACCAGACCGCCAAGGGAAGAGAAAGAGCCCCGGAGCCGCTTTCCACTGGACCCCACGGAGCAGCACGACAATCGCTGTTACCCCAGGAAGCCAGGCAACCGCCCCTGAAGCACTGCAGTTGTAAAAGACTTTTGCTGAACACGGCCACGCCTAAGTTTACGTGTTGTTGGACCACTTCCCCTGTGGGAAAGGACACGGTCCGGGCTCACCACATACTGATGATTTAGAAGCATGTATGTGTGTCTGTGTACGAGGGGGCACAGTGGAGGAAAAAAGGTAACAGTGTGCAACCATTTTCCAGTAACTTCAGGGCGTCAGGGGGCGGGGGAATCACAAAGGTAACCAAACTCCTTTTCTCTTGAGATGGCAGAGAAAGAGAGAGAGAGAGAACAGTTTCAAAATATAAAGGTGAAATACTTTCCAATTTTGAGTTTCAGAATTCTCACCTTATAGTAATTAATGGCCATAAGCTTTTTCATTGATTTGACAGAGGCTGGGAAAAGTCACCCTATTTTGGTTCACATGTCCTAACTAAAAGCCTCTGTCACTGCTCCAAAAGTCCTGATTTAATTTACAACAGTCAGGGGCTCCCCTGGTGGCGCAGTGGATAAGAATCCGCCTGCCAATGCAGGGGACACAGGTTCATTCCCTGGTCTGGGAAGATCCCACATGCCACAGAGCAACTAAGCCCGTGCAACTAAGCCCGTGCGCTACAACTACTAAGCCTGCGCTCTAGGGCCCACGAGCCACAACTACTGAAGCCCGTGCGCCTAGAGCCCGTGCTCTGCAACAAGAGAAGCCACGACAGTGAGAAGCCCGCACACTGCAACGAAGAGTAGCCCCCGCTCGCCGCGACTAGAGAAAGCCTGCGTACAGCAACAAAGACCCAACACAGCCAAGAAAGAAAAATAAATTACAACAGTCAAAAGGCCAAAATGAAGGGGAAATGCAAAGCTGGCTTGAGAAGGAAAGGGAAGAACCTGTGAGCAACAGTTCAGGCAAGGCCTGCGCAGGGGCTGAGAGCAAAGGGTCAGAGACGAAAGTCGGGTGAAGGAACTTACCTTTGCCTTCTCGCTCGGCTCAATGACAATGCCATTGGTAGAATTATTTAATTCTCTGGAGACAACACAGAGGAATTCTGCCTGATCCTCATTTCCATAGTTATAGGAAGATCCGATGCTGATTAGCTGATAAAACAAGAATATGGTGAACATACAAATAGTGATCTTAAAATATTTAAGTGGCACACAAATCAAACCCTCCTCCTCACTGAACTTTTGTTGTGTTGCTGCTCAAAGGATGAAGAATTCTCTGGGTCTATCAAGGCCCCAGGGGATAACTGGATCCCAGCTGTGCACCAGGCTTCCCCAAAGAAAAGTGTGAGTTCTGCCACTGTCCCCTCACCCAAGCACTTGAAACAGTGCCAAAGGCAGCAGCCAGGATTGATACGGTCACATTATTCCTTCTAGCAAACATTGAGGGGAAATAGAATGCTTCTGTGAATGAAAACGGACACTTGCTTCAGCCAAAACACCTACACAGAGCTGGCTCATCTTTAAGCAGAAGCCCTAGACAGGAGACCAGAGCTCGGGAGGCTCTGGAAAGCACCACGCGAGAGTCACTGAAGAGCTGCTCAAGCCAAATGCTGCTGCAACTTCTAACCTTTTTGGTGAATTGAACTCGAGCTCTAGTCTAAAGAGGAAATACGGATGCAGAGAGGGAGAAGCTGAGCCCGAGGGTGTGGTCATCCTGGCAAGTCTGCAAGGCCTCAAGTCGGGAGACCATGGCTGACTTGCTGTATGACCGGGCTGCGGACACCTCAGCCTTCCTGGGCCTTAACTTCCTCCTCCATGTAATGGAGTCAAAGGGAGCAGACTTGGTCCTCCCACAGCACATCAATAAGATGAGAAAAACAGCAGGATAAATTATTCATTAGTTTCACAAAGAATAGTTTTAAAAAGTTGTTATAGGGACTTCCCTGGTGGCACAGTGGTTAAGGATCCACCTTCCAAGGCAGGGGACACAGGTTCAATCCCTGGTCCGGGAAGATCCCACGTGCCGCGGAGCAACTAAGCCCGTGCGCCACAACTACTGAGCCTGAGCTCTAGAGCTTGCGAGCCACAACAAAGAGTAGCCCCCGCTCGCCGAAACTGAAGAAAGCCCGAGTGCAGCAATGAAGATCCAATGCAGCCAAAAATAAATAAATAATTTTTTATTAAAAAAAAAAAAGTTGTTATAATATCCTTTGTCTTTGAAACTTTATACCAGGGAAAAACTACTTCTGGAGTGGAAGTATGGTGACATTTTGAAGAACACCTGAACAAGAACTAGGCTGCCACATACAGGTAGCACTGATTCTGCAGTGGAGCTGAGTGTGAGGAATCATCCAGTATTGGTTCTGAAGACAGAGACACCTGTGTGTTTGATCTATAACATAATACTGTTAACACATAGAGTAACTGTTATTTAAGAAGGTAAGCTTATGGTGACAGTTCAGCTGACCTCTTAAATCTACCTAAAAACAGGCATGATTCATTGAATTTATAACACAGTCATTCTGTTCATGCTCAGCCTCCCTTGAAGACAACAGATGAACAATTCTGCCATCTAGTGGAAGAAAGCAGTAAAATCCTGGCTCTCAGACACTGTTTTGAGGCCTCAGTCAGGTCACAGGCACAAAGCTAAAGAAGAGAAACCCAGAGTGAACGGAAAGGACCTCGCCATCCTCCTTGATGTCTGATCCCTTCACATCACAGCTGTTCACCACGCCGTGCATGGTGGATGGCGCACACACTCGGAAGGATGAAGATCTGACCCTGGGATAAGCAAAGGGAGGGTTGTTGCTAAACCCTGGTCTTCTTTAGCTACTTATTCTAGAAGGTGTCAACAAAGCACTTCTTTTTTAACATCTTTATTGGAGTGTAATTGCTTTACAATGGTGTGTTAGTTTCTGCTTTAGAAACACAGCACTTTCGAAAGGAATCCCTCTGAGGGAAAAAAGCCCAGAGAGGCACTTTCAAGCCTAAACAAACTGGCTGGCTCTCTCTCGGCAGAACCACGCGGAAACTCTGGATATGAAGCTGGGAGACACAAGCCTACCCTCAGCTCTCCCCAACTCATCACGTCCTACCACGCAAAGAGTCCACGTGGAGCGGCTCTTTCTCCGTTTTGGAACAGGATCACACCTGGCCCCCACCCGACTCCCAGGGTGATTAACTGGCTACAGACGGTGACTGGCTCCGAGACTGAGATACAGGGCTGCTCCCACGAAAGAAACATTACCTGTTCGAATTTCCAACCATCAGACATAGTGGACACCATCTGCGTGAGCTCCTCTTCTTGGCACTGCAGGACTCTGTACACGTGCTTCACGGGGCCCTGTGACAACCACACACAGACTTTGAGGACCGGTTTCAAGGGCACAGCAGTTTGCAGCTGCCTCGGTGAGACTCTCCAAAAAATAAAGACTGGAAAGGAGTTTGCTTGGAATTTTTTTCTTGGCGGCCACCCACTATCCCCTTTGCAAGCAGCACTGTAGTTTTTCAATAAAAACTTACCCAAGAAGAAAATAAGGGGTCCAAGAACATGAATAAAATAAAATAATCCTGAACTCTGGAGGGATGAATCATGTGAGTGACCATATGCTGATAAACTGAAGACTTCATCTATTTCCCAAAGTAGAAAATAAGAGTAAAACTGCTCTGGACAAGAAAGTCACATTTTCTTCTTCAGTCACTATAGCTGACATACACGCTGAAAATGCAGACCATATCTTGGTTTATCCAGAATGATACCTTATATATGGGAATAATACATTAAATAGGGACCCCATAATATACACATGTTCAAGCTATTCTACCCTCTGCTGAAGCTACCTGGAAGTGTTTCAGTGTTACATGGTAACATTCCTGCTATATATATGTGTATAATAAAAAATATTTGGTCTTTGTTCCTGGTTCCTTGCACAGACCTCCTAAAACCTTTGGAAACTCGAGTGACAGAAGTATCTTTTGGGGACTTCCCTCGTGGTCCAGTGGTAAGACTCCTCGCTCCCAATGTAGGGGGCCCGGGTTCGATCTCTGGTCGGGGAACTAGATCCCACATACATGCCACAACTAAGAGTCCGCATGCCGCAACTAAAAGATCCCTCACGCTGCAACCAAAACAAACAAACAAATAAATAAATAAATGGGGGGAGTGTCTTTTGTATGCTAATGAGCTGGTCACCAGAAAGACTGAGGGAGTTAGAGGATTAGAACTTTCAGCCCCATCCTGTGACCCTGGGGGAAGGGGGAGGGGCTAGAGATTGAGTTCAATTACCAAAGGCCAATGATATAATCAACCTTCCCTACCAAATGGAACGTCCTGAAAAAAGCGATGGGGTTCAGGGAGCTTCCAGGTTGGCAAACACATCCGTGTGTTGCGCAGCTGGGGGCTGGCGCGTGCTGACTACACGGGGACAGAGGCTCCTGTGCTCAGGACCCTTTAGGACTTCACCCCATGAATCTCTCCATCTGGCTGTTCATTTGTATCCTTCATAATAAACTATAGTAAGTAGAACATTTCCTGAATTCCACGAGTTAAGTCTAGTAAATTACTGAACGTGAAGGGGGCATTGTGGGAGCCCCCGAATTTGTCACCAAGCCAGACAGAGTGCAGGTGGCTGGAGACCCAGACTTATGACTGGCATCTGAGACCCGTGGAGTCTGATGCTGACTCTGGGTGGTCAGGGTAGGGACAGGATTGAACTGTTGGTCACCCAGTTGGTGTCAAAGATTCAGAGAAAGGCCATTTGCTGGCCAGACTCAACTCTCTAGAACGTAAGTTAGAACCGAAAGCCAAAAGGCAGAGCAACTCAAATCGATGCCCCACGGCCGCAGCACTAAGGCCCCTGCACTTCACTGACACTTGTGATCTGGCCCATGGGGGACGAGACGCCAGTCACGAGAGAGCCAGGGTGGCTGCAGGGAGGCAAGCTCGCCAGATGGAAGTTCCAGTTCCCAGAAGGACAATTACAGGCGCACAGGAGGACTCGGTATTTAGCAATCTGGGACCATTCAGTGTTGGGTGCAAAGCTGCCCACTCACTACCCATCCCAGAGGGCATAAGGCACAAACAGCAACCCAGGTTCACAACAATGACTCCTGGTCATGGAGAGAGGGGTCAGTTGTGTTCAATCGGATTTTAAGGAAATATGGACTGTTCCCTTAAGAATGATGAAAACTTAACACTTTTTCAAAAGGACAAGCTGGCTTCAGCTACCTAGAAAATTCATTTTAGAACAACTTGGGGAATACTGGAAAAATAAAAGCAGCTACTGATCACCGAGTGCTACAAGCCCCAAGTGTGACACCCTTCTCCTCTAGTCTTCACTGCAGTCCTGGAAGGCAGGTGTTGGCTTCCTTCTACACATGGGACACTGGTGTTCGGAGCACAGTATCTTGCCCAAGCTGTACAGCGATTAAGTGGATTGGAGGTAGAGCTGGGACTTGAGCCCAGATCGGCCTGACAACATTATAATCTTTCTTGTATACTTTGTCCTTCTAAATGAGGTACAGCTACCATTAAACAAGGTGCTAAGGTAAAAAAAATTTTCTTCCATGTAAAATACAGGACAAATCTTCTGACAATTCCAATTACTCTAGTCACGCATTTCGGAAACAACCAGATGTCTTATATTGTAAGATGGAGAGCATCCGAAAGACCTGAGAGTGGCCACAGCTGTCAAAGTCCCAGGTATTTAAGATATCTGTGCTGCCTCTTTTTTATTCTCTTCCAAAGTAAACCATTGGTGCTCTCAAATGCACCAAGATTAATCACCTAGCAAAAAATACTACCAAGGACGGCAGAGTAATAGAATGGTGGCAGCCAGTAAAAGAGGTGTGAGGTCACTGAGAAAGGGCAGAGTAGGTCCCCCACATCTTGGGCTTCGCCCTATCGTCTGCCATGTGCGTCTCCTTTCAAAGCAGACAAGTTAAAGGAGATAACGTGTTTGAAGGGACAGCCACGGAAATCCACACTCAGCCTTAGAGCCACTTGGGACAAATGCAAAAGGGGACGTCATTGAACAACATCAAATCCATTGCCCAGAGTTCCACTAAATAAAGAGGACAGATGGAAAGATCAATTAACATCAAAAGGGTCTTGACATTCCTAGAATAAAAAAGCTTCCAACTGGGTATAAATCCACAAGCCTCAGAATCTAGAGAACTAATTAACTGCTGTCATCAAATAGAAATCTAACGATGCTCTCAAGGAATTTGCTAATGGCAAAGAACTGAGTGTTCAGGGGCCATGATTCGAATGGTTTCAAATGACATACTCTATGGTACCATCAATATTTATATTAAGCAATCAAAGGGGTTTTTTGGAATGTGGAAAACTGAGGATGAGGCAATATTCTCAGAACGTCTGATCTATTAAGTGTCTATAATAGTGAAAGATGCCATGTAAATATACTATGAGATGGCAGAAAGACTGGTGACACTAGATCATATTTCATATGGTAATCTGCAAACCAAATACAAGTTCATCTTTGAACATTAAAAAGAAGCCTTTCTGCCATTGGGCAGATGTAAGAGAACTAAATGAATAAGCCTTTCCACCTTTGCAAAGTGCTAGAGATAAAATGTATAAGAGAGTTCATTTTTTAGCATAGGTGTCCGTTATTCATCCAGATAATTCCATTTAGAGCCAGAAAAATTTTGATATCTGAAGTCTTACACAGAAAGAGCAAGGAACTATTTTTTACTTTTGAAAAGGAACATACTGCCTTCTTATTTCAAGGAAAATTCTATACTGCAATAGATTAGATCTCAAGGAAGCGACCACCACCGGTATCTGATGGGATAAGAGGCAAGTCATGCTGGAGTCCAACTCTGCCCCGTTACTGCAGCTAAACTCTCTTAAAATAGAGCCTAAATACACGAAAGGGAGTGTCTGTGTTTCTTGCTAGACTTTAAGCTTCTTGAAGGCGTGGACCTTCTCCTATCAGTTGGGGTCCCCAGGGCCTAACAGAAGCTATTGTGGCCACTTACTTAGGACACATGATGGGTGACGAGACATGAAATGAGGTAAGAGTGCCTCACTGCCTTCCGTTCTGTTCTCAAACTATGTGGCAAATTCTGTTTGATTTTTGTTACCATATCTACTAGGTTAGCATAAAAATCCAGACTTCATCATAAAAAGAGAAGCTTGACATTATTTTCTTCGAAGCATGATTCGCAAACCACTTGCAAAGTCTATGCCATGACTGGTTTCAAGAGGCTGTCAGGAGCTCGATGTGACATGGCCACAGGCTGAAGGCTGGTCCTAATAAACAGAAGCCAACAGGCGGAAGCAAGGCCTTGTTTGGCCTCCACGTGGACATGAAGGGAGACAGATACTCCGCCGGAAAGAACAGGCTTTGAACCTCAAGTGCAGTGGCTCCTCCCACTGCCAAATGGAGAGCGGCCACGACCTCCCGCTCTGCTAAGGGGACACGGGGCTGTTTCGTCTACTTTGTGATTTCTTCTCCTCTGTTTCCTTGTTCTGAACAAGGCTGGCAGAGTACACGCTGTCTGTCTGGCAGACGGGCGGTGTTCCGCACAGAGACCTCCGGCTCTACGGGGAAAGGCAGGGCTCTGGCCATCATCCAGAGATCACATCATCCATTTCAAGTCACACCCAGACACATGGACAAAGAGAGCCACTTGGGATAGCTTCCCCTTAAGAGCTCAAAACCCATTACCTGTGAAGTTCTGTTCTCGTTGTCCCGTATCCTTTCCTTAACAAGTCGCACGAGAGACGCAATGTTATAAAACTCCGCTTCCTCCAGCACACCTAGAAGGACCAAAACTGTAGTTAGATGTGTGTCAAGTCCCCAGAAAACGGCAGGAAGAGGCTGGAGTTCATGAGCTTGCTAAGAACTCTATCTTTCAAATGCAAGTCTAGTCTAACTCCTTCAGCCTGGGAAATGTTTCTTTGCTGTTTGGTGTGCACCGTGACCTCTTCCCCAATGGCAGTGAGTCAACAGTGCTCTGTTTACTCCGTTTCACCCCTGCAGTTTCCCACCTGGCACCTTCCCCTGCTCTCCCTGCACCTGCCCGTGAGCTGCAGGACACCTTTACCATATGTCACTTAGTTCCTGGAACTAGTCCCACTGGACAACTCTTGAGCTTGCAATTTCTGCCCAGTTTGTCCTAAAAATGACCAAAGGTCTGTGTGTTTGTGTGTGTGTGTGTGTGTGTGTGTAAATTTATGTGGACCAAATTTAACAAGATGCTTATTATTTGAACAATATAAGAGGCAGTCATTGAAAGAATCCCATGCATAGGACTTCCCTGGCGGTCCAGTGGTTAGGACTCGCAGCTTTCACTGCCAAGGCCCTGGGTTCAATCCAAAAGAAAAGAATCCCATGCTAAACAAAATCAAAGGCCTGGGCTTCCCTGGTGGCGCAGTGGTTGAGAATCTGCCTGCCGATGCAGGGTACACGGGTTCGAGACCTGGTCTGGGAGGATCCCACATGCCGCGGAGCAACTAGGCCCGTGAGCCACAACTACTGAGCCTGCGCGTCTGGAGCCTGTGCTCCAGAACAAGAGAGGCCGCGACAGTGAGAGGCCCGCGCACCGCGATGAAGAGTGGCCCCCGCTCGCCACAACTAGAGAAAGCCCTCGCACAGAAACGAAGACCCAACACAGCCATAAATAAATAAATAAAACAAAAACAAACAAAATATCAAAGGCCTGAGACAGGATAACTAAATGGGATGTGTGATCCTGCACCAGGAATAAAATTTGCTATGAAGACCATTAATGGAACAACTGATAAAATTAGAATATAAGCTATAGTTAAGGTGTTCATCAATATTAAGTTTCCTGAATTTGATAACTGTATTGTGGTTATGTGAGAGAATGTCCTGTTCTTGAGAAGTACACACTGCAGCATTAAGGGGTGAAGTCTGTAACCTAGTCTCAAATAGTTCTGAAATTAGAAGAGGGAGAGGAAAAAGAGCGGGGAGGAGGAAACAGAGAATGTACTGTAATGCAAATATGACCAAAAAATGTTAAAAATTGGTGAATCTGGGTAAACGGAGTTCTTTTCTCTAAATCTGAAATTATTTCAAAATGAATTTTTTTAAGGCATTAGAAAAGATGCTTCAGATCCCTCTTTTCAAGAAACAAGAGCACCCATGAGTTGGTAATTGCTGAAGCTGGATGCTGGGTGGAATTTACTGCACTATTCCCATTACTTTGTATGCGTTTGAAATGTTAAGGAGAAAAAAAAAGGGAGAGTGATTCCTCTTGACTGGTTTTAGCAGCAGTGTTCTGCAGCCACTTCATTAATTAGCACGGCCATTACAGCTTTCTCACGCAGAGCTAAAGCTCCCAGGTCAGGGTGCCCTGGCTCTAGGGGCAGGCCCCAGTCTTCAACGGAATGCCTCAGTGAGACCAAGATAGCCTTTTATTTTTTATTTTTATTTTTTTTTTAACATCTTTATTGGAGTATAATTGCTTTACAATGGTGTGTTAGTTTCTGCTTTATAACCGTGAATCAGCTATACATATAAATATATCCCCATATCTCCTCCCTCTTGCGTCTCCCTCCCACCCTCCCTATCCCACCCCCAAGACAGCCTTTTAGAAAGATGTCTAGACCCACTTACGGTCCAAATGCTGTACAAACCAAAAAGATGAGTCAAATAACGACGCACCTGACAACGGGCTGGAGAATGAATTAGGTCAGATGCAAAAATTTACAAGGAAGCATGAGACCAGTCTTAAAAGAAATGAGGCCAAGCCTTTATTATTATTTCTTTTACAGCTGCAAGTTCAAACTAAAATTGAAAGTACGAATAGCTAAATGTCAGAGATTTGTTGCTTCAGGCTGTGGACATTCACGGCTAGCAATAAGTAAATGTAAAAAGGGGTCCTGACAATTCTGCAGGTTCAGAAAAAACTCCAAAGCTATCTCCAAAGCTGAGCTACGTAGCTTCCTTCTCCCGAAGGAGGCTGAAGCGAACCGAAAGGGGCTCCTTCAAGACCCTCTCGGACGAGACCAGGTAATTGGAGGCTCCCTATTTATTTTCGTAAAGCTTTCCTACACTATCTACTGCACGTGAGTTTGATGAAAACCTCAAAATTCAAATCTCAGGACTTCCCTGGCGGTCCAGTGGAATGACTTCTCGCTCCCAATTCAGGGGGCACGGGTTCAATCGCTGGTTGGGGAACTAAGATCCCACAGGCCGCACGGCGCGGCCAGAAAAAAATAAAATAAAATAAAATCTGTGGGGAAAAAAAATTTCAAATCTGTGAAACAGCTCTAAAGATTTGACCTGAACTTTGAAAACGCCCAATGCAAACATCGTTCTTACCTTCTTCTGCCAACTCCTTCGTAATGATGAGCTTCCCATGGCGGAGGTAGTTCAGGATAGGACCAAAGTAGGTAGGGTCCCTGTCAATCAGATAGGCCCCTGTCTCGTCCTGTCAACCAAACATAAGGGTATCACTGTGGAGCTTTCAGGCTAAGTCAGGGCACGGTTTCCACCTCTCTGTCACAATACACGAGTGAGAGGGCAAGTTTTGCTAGATATTTATCACAAACTATTGGCAAGAAGCCTAGCTTTGTGTATCTTGTACTTCAAGATCATTTCAGGGAGGGTGTTACAGATGTACAGTCATATTCATCATCTAGGCATTAACTTGAACTTCTAAAATTTTTACTCTGACGCAATTACCAACATTCTTCCTTTGGGATACTTGTTATAAAGAAACCGAGGAAGAAAATGCCATAGTTGCATGATCTAAATTTTTGCTTGAGATGGACATTCTGACTTCTCTATTGTGCCTGAATCACATTCCTAATTCTAAGAAAACCTCTGTTCAGTTGGCAATGCTCCAGAACTCAGGGCCAACAACCGTGGGAGTCTGCATTGGCAGCTGTAACTCACACACTCCAGATCTGTGCCCACAGGAAGCTTGGCACAGCCAGGACTTGGCTCTGAGCAGTTTTAATCCTACTCATCTTTACAGTAAAGGGAACAAGAAGAAACTGGCTTCTACTGCAACAAGGACAATTTGGGGTAGATCAAATAATTCCTTTAGAATAAGCAAGGTTTTGGAAACTCTTTAAAGTTAGGGCAGGACAGGTTTCCTTCAATCTGAGATTTATTACAGGAGAGGCAGGAGATGAATAAATGAAATCAACCAATGTTTACCCAACTCTAGCTCTGTTGCAAGGTAACAGCTAAGTGCTCTATGGGATACAAGGCGCTGTAAGCAATGATCAATGCTTTTAAGTCGGAAACTAAAAGATGAACGTGTAAAGTTAAAAAAACAACTCAGACAACAGCTCAAACTGAAAACGGGTTAGGCGCCTTGTCACCTCTCAACTCTCTGGTTAGCAGCCATGCAACTTGCCCAACAGCACTCTCAGGGTTTCATTTTCCCTGGTCTTAACGGGTCAGCTTAGGTTTGCACTGGCAAATGACAACCTCTTTCCAAGGAACGTATCTGATCTCAAATATCGACCTAAAACAATGACAGTTACCAGACAGGAGCTCAGGGACCAGGACCACAGGAAAGAAGTGTGATATCATGAGAAGCACTTCCTGCAGCTGTCGAAGCCATCATCAGACCCAGGCTTTCACCCAACTTGGCAGAGGGGTCCGAGAGGAAGTCTGAGAAAGCTACAAAGATGCCTTAGCTCACCCTGACCCAGTTCTGGATGCATCTGGCACAGGCGGTGAGGGGCTGACGAGGAGCCAGGGGAAAACTCATGCAGACCTGAGGGGCTGGGATGAGAGGTGCAGAGAGGAATACGGAGAAGGGGTGTGGAATGGGTTCTCGTGGGTGAAGGTGGGCACAGTATGGGGAAGGAGCCGCTGAGAACGAAGGGTGGCGTCAGAGAGAAAGCCCGCGTGCGCCTGAGGATGGGGGAGAATAGCCCCGGGGGTTAGCCTGGCGGGGAAATAGGAGGAGGAAGGGGTCCCGGCCCGAGGTGCCCGCCAGTGAGAAGCGTGTTGCAGGAATCGGGGGACAAGCCTAGGAGGAACGAGGGGGTCTGAAGGCCGGGGGCGCGCCCGAGGGCGGGGCACACCTTGTCTGAGTCCAGCTCCGGGTCCTCCTGGCAGCAGAGGCGGCAGAGAAAAGACTTGGGCTCCCGGCCTAGGGTCTGCCTGGTGGTCACGAAGTAGGTGCCGCCCACGTTCAGCCGGACCCAGCGGGCGGCTCCACCGCCCCCTGCCCGCTCGGGCGGTCCGGGACCCGGCTCCAGCGGCTGCGCGGCGGCGGTGGGCTGGCGGCCGTGCCCGCGGGGCGTGGGGCCAGCGGGGCGAGGGCTGGGGGGCCCGCGACCCGGGCCGCCACCGTCGCCCAGCCCACTCCCGCCACCCCCTCCCAGCCCCGCCATCGCCGGGTCCAGTTGCAGCTCCGCCATCTTGGGCCGCCACCGCCGCCGCCGCTGCCCGCGCGCCGCCGGGCCGGCCCATCTCTTGGCAGGGAGAGCCGGGCCGGCCCATCGGCGGGGGAGGGGCCGGCGGAGAGGGACGGGAGCGCCCCCAACCAGCTCCCGGGGACCCTGGCAGTAGAGGCTAGGCGCCCGCCTTCGGGGACGGGACTTCCGGAACCAGCCCCCATCACCATTGGCTGACCTGAGAAATAGGGCCCGCCCCCTTGGCTTTGGGGCTGGCTGAGGGGAGGATTTCCGGTGACCCACTTCCGTTCTTTGGTGTTGTGGACTGTGGGCCGCTGGGGTCGGTGAAGGTGAGTGAGGTTTGGGGCGTTAGGTCCGACCCCAGGGGGTTCCTCTGCTCTGCCGCCTGCAAACCTCGGCCTGACCCTTGTCGCGCCCCTACCGAGGACGCCGGGCCCTGCGGTTGCCCTGCTGGCAGTGTCCCGGTTGTAGCTGCTGCTCCGCGCTCCCTTCCTTTCCCCTCCCCCGAGCGCGAGGTCGCAGGGGCCAGTCTGTGACCCTGCCGCGTCTGACTTAGGCACTTCCACTAACCTTGTCTCGTCCAGCCCGACCCCAGCCTGACCGACTTCAGTAGTCCTGTTTGGAGGCTGCGGAAACGTTGCCGGGAGATCGTTTTAGCTTGCTGAGTGACACCCAGCAGGCTGGAGGGCTGTGCCCTTCCCTCCTGAAGGTTTCAGCATTCGAGCGTGTGGAGCTTTCAGAGCTTCTCAAGTGCAGGGTTCATTTACCGATTCAGCAAATATTCACTGAGCACCTCCTGTGCAAGATCTGTTGTTCTAGGCGCTGGGGATTCAGCAGTAGATAAGAGACAGCAATCCATTTATGAACCCTATCTTCTGTGCTTGGAAAAGTCTCTGTAAGGGCACTTATTTCTCTGGTGTATTTAAAGAGATGCCCCTCACCTCCACTCCAGGAAACATAAGCTATCCTGAGAGTGAAAGGAAGCGGCAGGTGTTGGATACGTGTCTTGAGATCCTGGGGAAGATTTCTTCCATCTTCCTTGTAATCCAGCCCATAACTTGTAAAGACCTTTGACATTTCAGTCTTTTTCCTAATGTTTGACATTGATCTTATTTAGTTTAAGTTGACTATTTTCCCATATTCTATCCTGGTTTTAAAAAAAATGGCTGTAATCACTTTCCATCTTCTCTCACATTCACACATGTATTGAATACCTTTTTTAAGCATATTGTCAGTATACTCAGGGTTTGTGCTAACACTGCAGGGGATCATCAGACATGAATAGGAAGGTGCAGGTGTATTACTAATCTGACAGGGAGCGGGTAGAGAGCCCCTTAAGTTTGTATAAGATTGTAGAGCAAATTGATGTGCACAATTACATCTGATATTTTTAACAGCCTTCTTAGGTAAGCAGGGCTATTATCCCCATTTTTCAGGTGAGGAAATTTTGGTCGAGAGTCTGCCCTATTTAACTAAGCCTTGTTGAAATGGGGGTATGTGTCAGGTTCTATGCACTGGAGAATCAGTGAATAAAACGCAAACTGAGTGGAAATGCATTTAAATTATTTTATGTAATGCATGACTGTTGCATTACCAGTATTTCCAAAGGTACATGGAGTGCAAACACTAGAGAACTGGGCTTTGGTAGGTTAGGAATTGGGGAATAGGGGGAGGACCATCTAGTGGGGAGAGAATATATTTATATGCCAGGTTGCACACCTTGAATTTGAAAAGGTAAATTGTCCTCTTGCTGATTTAGTAATCCTAATTCCTTTAGTTGACAGATATACCCACACATATGATGCTGATCTATTTCTGAAATACCTGAATGTTTCTAAGATGCCCTTCAGACGATCCTCTCCAAGAGTCCTGTTTTGATCTGACCAGTTTTATTTTCTAGGCTCTCCAGATGGCTGGACGGAAACTTGCTCTAAAAGCCATTGACTGGGTAGCTTTTGGGGAGATCATACCCCCCAACCAGAAGGCTGTTGCTAACTCCCTGAAATCCTGGAATGAGATCCTCACCTCCAGGTCAGTACCTTGCTGAGAGGGAGCCTCTTAACCTGTCACTTAATGTGGAAACAAAATGTGCTTTGGAATTGCACATAAATTTTTGATGTTCTTCCGGCAGAAAGTATAAAGAAATCCATGCATTTTCCAAATACAAGTAATTTTTTTGCATTCCTTTGATCTCCCTCCAAGGGAAGAGTGTGATGATAGCCCCAGGCCATAGGAATAAGGAACAGGGAAATTGCTGTGTGAATTTTTTGTTGCTCATGGAACAATCTTAACTTTTGCTTTTCTACGTGATCAGGTTGGCCGCTCTGCCTGAGAAGCCACCTGCCATCGACTGGGCTTACTACAAGGCCAGTGTGGCAAAGGCTGGCTTGGTGGATGACTTTGAGAAGAAGGTGAGACTTCAGGCAACTAAAGTTCTGGTCTTGTAACACGTCCTGCTTGGGGAGCAGGACGGTGGACAGTTACACATGCAGGATGACAGGGGGGAAAGAGGGGTGGAATTAACACCCAGAATCCAAAGGAGGCTCAGGAGAGATGGGTGTGGCCAGAGGTCTTGTGATGATAGATTTAAATGGTTAAATAGGTGCAAAGACTTCAGGGTCTCTTCATTCAGCTGGTTTCTTATCCAAGGAAACAGTATGGCAGAGCCTTAACCTGGGAGCCAGAGGGCTCTTGAGTTGGATGTTTCTGGCCAACTCTGAGTTCCTTCTTAGCTCCCCACCTGTCTCCTTTTAGAACAAACGTAACATTATTTTTCTATCCTTTTACTGTTTTCCTCTTTTCTCTGCTGTCTTTTTTAATGTCCCTTGGAGCTGTGATCTCTTGCTCACCTATCCTCTTCTGATGTTAAATTTCAGCATCTGTAGTTTGTTGATTCAACAGTTGCTTATTGAGGGCCCACTCTGTGCCAGGTGCAGTGCTAAGTGCTGGGGCCACAACACTAAGCTGTCTTCTAAGGAGACCATCTCCTCCATCTCCATTATGCAAACATGACTTACGCCAGTCCACTACGGTTTCTTTTAAAAGAGAAATCAGGGGACTTCCCTGGCGGTCCAGTGGTTCGGACTTTGTACTTCCACTGCAGGGGGCACAGGTTCAATCCCTGGTCAGGGAAGTAAGATCCTGCATGCCGTGTGGTGCAGCCAAAGAAAATAATAATAATAAATAAATTTTTAAAAAGAAAATCAAAGAGATTTTATATATTTATCATTGGAGAGCATTGTTACACTGTAGTAATTAATGCTGAACCATAATGTAGTGAAACCCAAAGTAATACATTAGGAAAAAAACAATAATTTTCTAAACCTGTGATCTGGGTAATACAGAGTTGCTACTCAACATCTAATAAAGCTCTTACTTTCTATTGTGAATTATAGAACACTACGTTTCTTTGGCTGTGTTGGGTCTCTGCTGCTGCGCGCGAGCTTCCTCTAGTCGCGGCGAGCGGGGGCTACTCTTCATTGCGGTGCGCAGGCTTCTCATTGCGGTGGCTTCTCTTGTTGCGGAGCAAGGGCTCTAGGCATGCAGGCTTTAGTAGTTGTGGCATGCGAGCTCAGTAGTTGTGGCTCATGGGCTCTAGAGCGCAGGCTCAGTAGTTGTGGCGCACGGGCTTAGTTGCTCCATGGCATATGGGATCTTTCTGGACCAGGGATTGAATCCATGTCCCCTGCATTGGCAGGCGGATTCTTAACCACTGTGCCACCAGGGAAATCCTAGAACACTACTTTTTATAAAGCCATATGTTTTTAGGGAAACTTAGGAGTGACATAGAACTGATAAATGTGTAAAGTAAATTTTTCTGGATTTTTGTATATAATCATCTCTAGAACTCTGGACACTGAGGATTCATTATGCTGTGGTCAACGTCAAATACTTTCCAGTTCCAAATATCTCAATGAATGAGCCTTGTCTTTTACAAATATATGCCAAGCTGGGCAACATCAGTGGATTTTCTAAAAATAATGTAAACGTCTTCTGTTCAATGTTATTTGAGTGCAATAAAATGCAGAATTCTTAGAAAAAAAAACAGATCAGAATTTCTTTAGAACTGCAGGGTTCTTTGAGGTCATGAAGTCCAGCTCTCTTTATCAGGTGAAGAAACTGAAGCTCACTGTAATAAAGAATTGTCCAAGGTCTCCAGTTAGTTAGTGATGGGGCAGAGAAGAACCTTGAGCTTCCCTTGGTAGTCTAATACTCTTTCCACTATGACGCCCTAGATGCATGCTGGTTTCCTCCCTGAATGGAGAATGTGTTTTTATACGCTCTATTACGATTAGCAGCTTTGAGCCCTTTTGGGGGGCTCTTGGTTATATTAACGACAACTCACTGTCACTGTTTTGTAGTTTAATGCCCTGAAGGTTCCTGTGCCGGAGGATAAATATACTGCCCAGGTGGATGCTGAAGAAGAAAAAGATGTAAGTATTGGAGGCTCTTATTTATTCTAAAATTCTCTTAATTCTGTTTCTTCCTAGTAAGGTTAACGTGGAGTGACTTTAAAGGATCAATAGAAAGGAATGAACTATTAATAAACGCAATAACATGGATGAACCTCAGAATAATTATGTGAGTGAAAGAAACCAGCAGAGGAGGACATACTGTGTGATAACGTTTCTGTAAACAGAATTTCTCCCTTCTCTTAAAAGGTGAAAATTTGTGCTGAGTTTTTGTCTCTCTCTAAGACCAGGATTGAGGAATACAAGAAAGAGGTAAGGATGAGCCTAGGCCTTTGCTTATATTTCCTCTCTTTCACGGCCACACATCTTTCACCTAGTGGGGGTAACCTGCCTTGGTTTCTTTTTTGCATCTCTGCAGCCCTATTTATCTTAACACAGTTCCCGTCTTTTTCTAGCTGGAGAAGATGAAGAACATCATTCCATTTGATCAGATGACCATTGAGGACTTGAATGAAGTCTTCCCAGACACCAAATTAGATAAGAAGAAGTATCCCTACTGGCCTCACCAGCCAATTGAGCAATTATAAACTTGAGTCTGGGAGAAAGCTCTGGCCCTTGAATTATAAACTCTGGACATTAAAAATAATTATATAGTGCTGTGTGTGTCTGCTCCTTTGCGGTTGAGATAGTTAAACTCTGGAGTTACCTCACTGGGAGCGGAGTTTTTGTTAAAATGGAAAGGTGTGCCTATAGGTGTGTGCTGTTGCCTAATGGTGAGGGCCTGTAGGAGCCAGTTGCTGAGCCCCCAGGGCTGCTGAAATCTTAACAAATAACAGTAGGGTCGATGACAGTGTTTTTCACTGGAATATGGTAAAGAGGAATCATTATCTACTGATTGCCTTGAACTTTCTCTTTGCTTTCAAACCATTGATTCCTAGGGAGTGCTTCCTTCTACGTGTCCATGAGTAAGTCACATGCAGATGTAACAGCAGGGCGAGTAGCAGCAGGGATCTACTTTTCTGTGCTTCAGCTCTTCAGTTTAAATGTGGTATGAAAAGAAATTTTGTCACAAAGTTAAAACCTGTTATAGCTTTGTATATGAACGTAGGAAATTATTTTAATTCCATTGTTTCATTAAAAAAGATCCTAGGGCTTCCCTGGTGGCGCAGTGGTTGAGAGTCCGCCTGCCGATGCAGGGGACACGGGTTCGTGCCCCGGTCCGGGAAGATCCCACATGCTGCGGAGCGGCTGGGCCCGTGAGCCATGGCCGCTGAGCCTTCGCGTCCGGAGCCTGTGCTCCGCAACGGGAGAGGCCACAACAGTGAAAGGCCCGTGTACCGCAAAAAAAAAAAAAAAAAAAAAGATCCTAGTATTGATTGTAGTTAGCAGGACTCCTGAGCAATGCCAGGAAGTGTAGGTGGTTTAAAGTAAGATGAGGTGGTGGGGGCTTCCCTGGTGGCGCAGTGGTTGGGAGTCTGCCTGCCGATGCAGGAGACACGGGTTCGTGCCCCAGTCCGGGAAGATCCCACATGCCGCGGAGCAGCTGGGCCCGTGAGCCATGGCCGCGGAGCAGCTGGGCCCGTGAGCCATGGCCGCTGAGCCTGCGTGTCCGGAGGCTGTGCTCCGCAACGGGAGAGGCCACAACAGTGAGAGGCCCGCGTACCGCAAAAAAAAAAAAAAAAAAAAGATGAGGTGGTGGGAAAAGTTCTATTGCCCTTGAAGTCAGAGGACCTGGTATGCCTATTGCTTATGCCTGCCCTTGGCCATTTAGTTGCTGGTTCTAGACTAATCGTTTACCATCTCGGGACTTTCCTTTTCTCATTTACAAACATCACGATTGTAATGAGAATTAAATGAGGTAACCTGGGAAGTTTCTTGGTAAGAACGTGATCTAAGCAAAGGCATCTGGCTTGACATGGCTTGATATGGCTTAAATCCTGTAGGAAAAACCTACCGAGGGGCTTCCTTGGTGGCTAGGTGGTTAGGAATCCGCCTGCCAATGCAGGGGACACGGGTTTGAGCCCTGGTCCCGGAAGATCCCACATGCCGCGGAGCAACAAAGCCCGTGCGCTACAACTACTGAGTCTGCGCTCTAGGGCCCGCGAACCATAACTACTGAGCCCGCACGCCTAGAGCCCGTGCTCCGCAACAAGGGAAGCCACCGCCTGCACACCGCAACAAAGAGTAGCCCCCGCTCACCATAACTAGAGAAAGCCCAGGCGCAGCAATGAAGACCAAAAAAAAAAAACCTACGAGGGGAAGGGTAATGTGCACAGGCCAATAATTTTGTGACACTTCTGCCAGAGATTCCAGAATTTACTGGAGAAGATCAACAGTTGCTGATAACGCTCAAAAAAGTAATGTAGTCTTAAAGGACATAAGCAGAGGAAGCCTGGGGCACTATCACCTCTAATTTGTAGGGCAGGGGCTAGGCCGAAGGTAAACTGTAATTGAGGAGCAAGGCATGTTCCACTTAGAGCTGCTTTAGTCGTAACATAATCTGATGTTCAGCAGTAGTTCTGCCAGATGGACTTCAATGCACAAAACGAGTACCCTTCGCTCCCTCCCCCCAGGCTGTGAATCATTGAACTGGCACCCAGCCATCCAGCTGAAGATACAGGGATTCAGACAAGTGAAAACATGGGAATCTTAGAAAAAGCCATTGAGTTTGCTTTTGGAGTGTGGTTAGAACGTGTGTTCAAGGGAAGAAGCAACATGAGTCCTATGAAAGTTTTGTAACATAAAGGGAGGGGTCCCTAGCACTTGAGGGAGAGCCTTTGGAAGACTCACAGGAAGAAACAACAGTGAAAAACTGACAACATGCTCTCAGTCCAAGGCATTTAGGAAGGATTGGGGCACTTTTAAGTTTTATATCCTGAATCATTTGAAGTTTTTGCATTGAGCATGCATTAATTTTACATTAAAAATTATCACTAGTGGGGCTTCCCTGGTGGCACAGTGGTTGAGAGTCCGCCTGCCAATGCAGAAGACACAGGTTCGTGCCCCGGTCCGGGAAGATCCCACATGCCACGGAGCGGCTGGGCCCGTGAGCCATGGCCGCTGAGCCTGTGCGTCCGGAGCCTGTGCTCCGCAACGGGAGAGGCCACAACAGTGAGAGGCCCGCGTACAGCAAAAAAAAAAAAAAAAAAATATCACTAGTAAAATAGGATTATGCTTTTCAAGTCACAAGAGAGAAAAGTACATCCTATATGGCAAAAGTTAAAGAAATCAGCAAAAACGTAAGTAGCATAAATACAGAACCAAACATACTTAGGATTATTATGGATCAGTAAAGACCCCTATTAGAAGACAGTAATTCAAACTGGGTCAGCTAAAATCCAACTACAAGCTGTCCATCCTTTAAAAAATAAAAGGCAATTCCCTGGTGGTGCAGTGGTTAGGACTCGGTGCTTTCACTGCTGGGCTAGGTTCGGTCCCTGGTGGGGGAACTAAGATCCCACAAGCAGAGGCGTGGCCAAAGAAAAAGTTAAAGAAGGATACATTGGCTATATCAAGGGTTCCAACTCCTTACTCTAAAAACCGGCATTGAAGGAAAAAAAATGCATTTATCCTGCTTTAATTTAAACAACGGTATTTCAGGATAAACTAATAGACCTAGTTAATGATAGAAAGTGCTTTACAAACTATGCGGAAAGAAAGCAACATTGGAAAAAGCACTATTTTGTAATCCCTAATGAAATACAGTTGACCCTTGAACAACACGAGTTTGAACTGCATGGGTCCATGTATATGTGGACTTCTTTCAATAAGTACATACTACAGAACTACACCATACAAGATGGGTTGAATCCAAGCTTGGTTGAATCTGTGGGTGGGTAGGGGCCAACTGTAAGCTTAGATTACTTGACAGAGGAGGGTCAGCAACCCTAATCCGCAGGTTGTTCAAGGGTCAACTGTGGTTTATTCAGGCAAAGATCATTAATGGATGAGACCATAATATGAAAGTCTGATGAAGCACTTGACAGTGATCAGGCTGTCACCTCCTGATGCCAAGCCCATATTATGTACCTTCTGACATATTAACTACACAGCACCATTTGAAAGTATTTTTGCCAAAATGTTGAACCTGGATTTAAAAATCAAGGCATTAAAAGTAACTTCCAATTTAGAAGAAATATCTGGGATAGAAGAACAAGTTAAATGACACCACAAAGAAGATAACTCCAAAATGTGGGACATTTTACAGGAAATCTGACCTTTTGTTATTCAACATGTCAATGGCGTGGGGCAGGAGAGGAGGGAAGGTGGGGCAGCTTTAGATTAAAAAGCGACCCGGCATCCAAATCCTGTGTGTTTGGACCTTATTTGGATCCTGATTTGCACCAATCAACTGTAAAAAGATAATTAATTGAGATGATTATTGAAGTATGTAGGGATAAAACGATGTGATGTCTGGGATTGCTTTAAAATACTTAAGAAAGGGCTTCCCTGGTGGCGCAGTGGTTAAGAATCTGCCTGCCAATGCAGGGGACATGGGTTCAAGCCCTAGTCCGGGAAGATCCCACATGCCGCGGAGCAACTAAGCCCGTGCGCCACGACTACTGAGCCTGCACTCTAGAGCCCACGAGCCACAAGGACTGAAGCCCGCGTGCCTAGAGCCTGTGCTCCACAAGAGAAGACACCACAATGAGAAGCCTGCGTGCGCAACAAAGAGTAGCCCCCCCCCCCCGCTCACTGCAACTAGACAAAGCCCGCGTGCAGCAATGAAGACCCAATGCGGCCATAAATAAATAAATGATTTAAAAAAAAATACTTAAGAAAAAGAAAAGGATAAAAGGGATTAATAGAGTGAATGCAACAAAATCTTGATAACTGATGGATCTAGGTTGGTTCATTTACTATTCTCAGTTTCTGGGTATGTTTGAAATTTTTCATAAGAATTTTTAAAGCATGGGCAGAAATGTAGATTTATAATATTACTATCTAGCAAAGTAGAAATCGAGACAAAAACATGACATGGGCCAAATGCAGCTCTTAACTAATAAAGGAAACCATTCACATGAAAAAAATAATGATTGGAACCTTGATGTACTGAAAAAAATAACATTAAAACCATATAAAGCAAAAAAGTTGAAAAGAAATTTCTAGAAACATAACTTTTAAAGATTTTAACATACCTTTCTATTTTTGACATTTGCAAGACAAGTGAGACTAGAGCAAACTATAATAAAGACTCATTTAATAGCTTATATACTAAATTCTATGTCATGCGAACAGAATAACTGGAAACCGATAACATTAGACAACCAACAATTAATACGCACAGTACAAACTACAATAACACAAAACAATACAGAAATGCAGCCACTTGGAAACTGAAACTCTCCTAAATCTTGGATCAATGAGAAATTAAATATGTAATTACAGAATGTTTGGAAGAAAAAATAATATGAACATTTCATATTAAAACAAAGCAAACTGATGGCATTAAATTGTGTCGTAGAAAAACATTTCATTACACAATACGTTTTGATTACAGAAAAAAATCAGAAAATATAGATAAGAAAAATAGGAAATATTGAAAAAATTAATAAATTGGGTTATAAGTTAATACTCTCATATTAAGTATCATAAAAAGCTAAAGAATAGAGATTTCCCTGGTGGTCCAGTGGTTAAGACTTCACCTTCCAATGCAGGGGGTGTGGGTTCAATCCCTGGTCGGGGAGCTAAGATCCCACATGCCTTGGGGCCAAAAAACTAAAACATAAAACAGAAGCAATATTGTAACAAATTCAATAAAGACTTTAAAAAAAAAAAAGCTAAAGAATAATTAGATCAATGGAAAAGAACAGAATGTTCAGGAAAAGTCCATACTGTATTAGGATTAAGTACAGTTTACCCCTGTACAACCAGTGTTTGAATTGCAGCTCACTTTCACGCAGATTTTTTGAACTGTAAACACTACAGGACTACATGATCCGGGTTGGTTGAAGCTGAAGCTCGGCGCCCCTAACACCCCCCCCCACCCCACCTGCGTTATTCAAGGTATATGCATATAAGTATTTACTAAATAATTTAAGTAGCATTTTGAATCATTGAGGAAAGGCACTGATCTAAGTGTTTAAATATTTGTAAAACAGGAACAGATCCTTACTTGACACTTAAAAATAAATTCCAGTTACAGATGTAAATGTTAAAAAAAAAAAACCCACAAGAACAACAGGAAAAATTGTAGGTGAATATTTATATAAGCTTCAGGTGAGAGAATTTTTCAAACACCAAAGCAGAAACCAGAAACTACAATGAAAACAATGGATAGATTTGGGTGGGGCGGGGCGGGGAGTGGGGATCAGGCACTTGGGGATCCTGCAGGCATCTTCAACTTGAGATAATCAGCCCTGAACTCATCCCTTCCCCATCTGTCTTGGGGGGTGGCACCACTGTCCCCCAAAATCCTGGGCACCATCTTGGGCTCCTTGTCTCCCTCATCCCACAGCAGTTAGGAACCAGATCCACAGGTTCCATTTCCTGAACATCTGTTTTACTTCCCTCCTCTTGGTGTCCCTGCTATCGCCTCCATTCATGGTTTGCTTATTTCTTCCCTGAACCATACATCTTTCCCTAAGGGGTCTCTCTGCCTGCACCCTCACCTGCCTCTAATTCATTCTTTTTTTTTTTTTTTAATATTTATTGGAGTGTAGTTGATTTACAAGGTTGTCTCTAATTCATTCTTTTTTTAAAAAAAATTTATTTATTTATTTATTTTTGGCTGCGTTGGGTCTTCATTGCTGCACGCGGGCTTTCTCTAGTGGCGAGCAGGGGCTACTCTTCCTTGCGGTGCGCGGGCTTCTCATTGCAGTGGCTTCTCTTGTTGCAGAGCATGGGGCGCGCAGGCTTCAGTAGTTGCATCACATGGGCTCGGTAGTTGTGGCTCACGGGCTCTAGAGTGCAGGCTCAGTAGTTGTGGTGCACAGGCTTAGTTGCTCCAGGGAATGTGGAATCTTCCTGGACCAGGGATCAAACCCGTGTCTCACTAGCATTGGCAGGCGGATTCTTAGCCACTGCGTCACCAGGAAAGTCCCTCTAATTCATTCTTTTTTTTTTTTTTTTTTCTATTGCGGTACGTGGGCCTCTCACTGTTGTGGCCTCTCCCGTTGCGGAGCACAGGCTCCGGACGCGCAGGCTCAGCAGCCATGGCTCACGGGCCCAGCCGCTCCGCGGCATGTGGGATCCTCCCGGATCGGGGCACGAACCCGTGTCCCCTGCATCAGCCGGCGGACTCCCAACCACTGCGCCACCAGGGAAGCCCTCTAATTCATTCTTTACCATGCTGCCAAGGGGATCTTTAAAATGCAAGTATAGTTATTTTGCTCCTCTGCTTAAAACCCTCTGCCCGCAAGATCAAATGTAAATTTCCTTACTCCAGGGTTCTCTCTTCGTACATTGTTCTCCTTCCTCCATTATAGCCATAGCAGATTGCTAACTGCCCCTCTCACGCGCCCCTTACCTTCAGACATTTGCGATTCCGGTTCGTCATCCTAGAAGGTTAGGAAAATCTAGAGGATTCTAGAAGATTCTCTGTTGAGTGCCAGTACTATACCTTAGTCATATTTATATTTCCCAGGGCTTAGCACTGTGCTTGGCATTTAGAAGAATTTTAATATGAATTCCTTATGAATGAAAGAGAAGAGATGTAAGATGAAATTTGAGCCTTCAGGGGTTCACGTCTGGTAGGAGAGTATCACACAAAAACCTTGAATAATGGAGCAAGCTAGTATCATAGTAAATAGTGATGACCATGACTTACAGAGCACACACTACGTTCCAGGGACTGTTCTAATCACTGAGCATAAATACTCCTCACGATAACCCCATGAAGTAGGTAGTGTGTCACCCAAGATATTAAAGAAGTCCTCTGAAGGTGACGAGATTACCAATGGTACCTTTGCCGTTCTGTACCCAGAAGCCTTCTCTGACTACTCAACTAATAGTTTCCCATCACCCTCTTTATTTTGAAATCCTCCTGGCATTAGTTTACTGTCTTTTCTCTCACTTGAATGTTGGCTCCGTGGACGCAGGGCCTGGAGGATGGTTTTAGCGGTAGCCCCAGCTTTGCAGGCTAGGCCTGTGATGCTGCAGCCACGCGGCAGGGCTTGGGAGCCAGAGAGAGCTGGGAAGTATCATCCCTAAAACTTGGAGGCTGGCTTAGAGCAGAGAGCACAGGAAGAATTCTGGACGACTCTGGAGAAGGGAGAGGGGGATTCTGTACTTCTAGTTTGTTATTTCTTTCTACAAAAGTACAAGGAAGGGTGGTTTTTAAACTTTTTTGAGTCAAGGACTTATGAAAACCTGATGAACAATACAGCCTCTCCCCGAGTAAATACAGCATCCCTGAAGGGCACACAGTGCGATAGTCAACTTGGATGCACACCCATAGCTCCTCAGGGCTTCAAGGTAAAAAAAAAAAAAAAAATCATCCCTGGTCAGAAAAGTACAGTTAAA
The DNA here is from genome assembly GCF_964374135.1 of Grampus griseus. Taxonomy (NCBI): domain Eukaryota; kingdom Metazoa; phylum Chordata; class Mammalia; order Artiodactyla; family Delphinidae; genus Grampus; species Grampus griseus. The sequence goes on along the minus strand of NC_139014.1, from coordinate 6,757,352 downwards.
ACAAAAATTAAACATTTTACCAAAGGATAATTATATATATATACACACACACACACACACACACACACACACACACACACACACAGGAGAGTGTGAAAATCATAAATGTACATCTCCCCGATAATCCTTTTATTTATTTATTTTTTATTGAAATATAGTCAATTTTCAATGTTGTTAATTTCTGCTATACGGCAAAGTGATTCAGATATGCATATTATATATACATGTTATATATATATACACACACATTCTTTTTAATATTATTTTCCATTATGGTTTAATCACAGGATATTGAGTATTGTTCCCTATGTTATACAGTAGATAATCCCTTTTTATTTTATTTATTTTTTATTGAAGTATAGTTGATTTTAAATGTGTTAATTTCTGCTGTACAGCAAAGTGATTCAGATATATATATTATATATACATAGACACATTCTTTTTAACACTTTTCCATTATGGTTTAATCACAGGATATTGAATATAGTTCCCTGTGCTATACAGTAGGACCTTGTTGTTTACCCACGAATCCCTTTTTAAATACTCCTGGGATCACCCGATGTGAGCGTGCCATCTTTTCCCCGCGGGACTTGGGTATACTCAAGAGATTGGCAGTTATCCCCACTGTCCAATGCGCGTGCTGTACACACGAGCTTCGTTGCACCCCTCCTGGCCCTAGCACAGGGCAGTGTGGTGGGTGCCGTCTCAAGGGAGACAGAGTCCACACCAGGACTGAGGGCATGGGGGTGGGCGGCGCCACACACCGCCTGCCCGTCTCCCGTGGAGGGTTTAGGGGGCAGGGAGGGACGGGCTAAGGTGTTGCCTGATTTTAACTTTATAGCGGTGGACTCACACAGAACACGCTCGCTTCTTTTGCACAGAGATTTGTAGCTTGCAGAGCCCTTTCACCACGTTGTCTGTTTAGATGCCAACCCGAAGAGGCAACAAGAAGTGGGGAACCATTTTCCGTCATAACGGTTTACCTTTAAAAGTATAGTCAGGTTCGATCAAAAAGAAAGGGCAAATTAATTGCAACAGAGACATACACACACACCCGCACACACACAAATGGTCTTAAAAAGAGAAAATGTGCCTCATGAGTTTTTTACCTTAAAAAGGTAGAGATGCAAAAGCGACACGCAGTGGTTAAGCCACCTCACCCCAGATGGGACTCGAACCCACAATCCCTGGCTTAGGAGGCCAGTGCCTTATCCATTAGGCCACTGGGGCTTCTCGCAAGCGGCGGCGGATCACATGCCTCTTGAACTATGAGGTCGCATGGCTGCGTAATGACGTCAGCCCGGAAGTTTCCAGGTGCAAAGCCCGTTTGGACACGAGCCCGAACTACCAGGTCCAGGTGACGGAAGTAGCTGCTGTGAGAGGGTCCGAAGGGCTCTACGTGTCTAAAACAAGGGCAAGGACTGGGATTTGGTTGCAGTACAAGAGTGCTATCCTCTTTTCGGGACGAAAACGTTTCGACCACGAAGGGGCTCAAACTGTTAATCCGAAGTCAGACATTTTATTCATTAGGGCACGCGGCCTCCTCGCGAAGTAGGAGTCACCCGTAGACTTATTTGGTGACCCAAGGCCGCACCAGCGCTGACGCCAGACGCAGGGACCGCACTGTGGTTCTTCCTCCGCCACACCTGGGACACACCTTGTGGCCAAACGCACACGGTCGTTTCTTGCGCCAACGCCACCTTCAAGGGGGGTGCACTTAACTATCGCATTGCGAGCCTGTGGGCGTCGTGACCGCGTGGCCTAACGGATAAGGCGTCTGACTTCGGATCAGAAGATTGAGGGTTCGAGTCCCTTCGTGGTCGGCTTAGTTTTGGACGAGGGGCTCCTGGCTTTGGTGGCTCAATAATCCTAACCCGCTTCGTTTGCGGTTTCACCAACCTCTTCGCGCGTCCTTCGGGCATCTTGACGCTCACCTTCCTGCCCCCCGGCACTGCGCAGTCGCCTCACCTTGAACCTTAACTTTTCTCGTAGCCCCGCGGGTGTGCCCTCCGGTTGTCCTGCAGGCTGCCCAGGGCCGGCCCTCGTTCTTCGGGTCCACTGTGAGGCGGGCGTCATGGCAGGTCCGAGTGAGGCCTGTCCGCGTGCGGCTTCACGTTACCATGGACCACGTGGTGCACCCTTGTTATCGAGCCCCAGTGGCTTAATGGATAAGGCACTGGCCTCCTAAGCCAGGGATTGTGGGTTCGAGTCCCACCTGGGGTGGAGTCAGGGTTGGAGAGTTTCACCCCAGAGTAACTTTTGTGCTCGCATTGCGCGGGCCTCCGAGGCTGTAGCCTAGGGATCTAGGGACCCAGGGGCTCCCCACCCGCCTGGTCTCTGCTCGCCTTCTGCCGTGCAGCGTACCAGGGCCTCATTTGCAGCCAAGTAGTTGGCGTGTCCCAGCCTCGGGCTCAGTGTCCCGCACTCCCCCTTCGTGTCCTGGTGACGTTACACCCTTGCTCTGGCCCTTTACCCTCGGCCTGTGAGCTGTCTCAAAGTTGGTGGCTTCCAGGGGCGCAGGGGTGTAGTCACTGGCTTTGGGATCTCTCCTTGGGGAACCGGTTGTTCGGTCTTCCACCCGCGGGCCCGAACGCAGTGTGTTTGGAGTCTTCCATGCGGTGGAACCACAGCGCAGGAATTCCAGAGTCCTTTACGGACGGAAGGAGCCAAAAAGGTGCCCTTACCCCAGGTGGGACTCGAACCCACAATCCCTGGCTTAGGAGGCCAGTGCCTTATCCATTAGGCCACTGGGGCCTGTGCTTCATTCTCTCTGGCATCTCTCCCCCTAGTAGGCGGTCCGACCCCGGGCCTTGCAAAGCACGACTTAACGGGGGGCCGAGGCCGCGAGAGGGTAGGCTCTCAGGTGCTCACAGTCAACCGTTAGGAAGAAACCACGGTGGGAAGTGAACTCACCACCTTCTGCCACCCGCACCCGGAAGCACAGTGGGGCCTGGGAGGCCGGCGCTGAGGCTGCCGGACACCTGGACCATGGATGGCGGGTGAAGGCTGCCGTTTGTAGGCATTTCCAAATTTTACCACCGTGGCCATTTTGTCCACCTCTACAGAACTGACAGAAAATCCAAGAATTTTAGGAAAAGGTAGTGTAGGAAGGGAAGGAGAACAAACTAGTATCAATCACAAATACTGAAACACAAAGTCAAAATCCCCCATCATGAAACGATGTACAACGGGGAGGAACAAATCCTTCCAGTCTTAATAGTAGAAATATATACGTACGCAAATATATAATATACAGGAAAGAAATGGATCACCCAACTAGATACTTCACTCTAATATTCTGTTCCTTTAAACTGTTATACAAAAGGTAATACAAATACAGAAAAAGCACACTTTAAAATGTTACACACGTTTAAAATCCATTACTAAAAGTCACGCGGATCTGAAAGATATAACAGGAGAAGCTTTAGCCAAGAGCAGTGTTCACTTCCTGTGGTGCCTGCGTTGAGACCTTTGCCTTCCAGGGACTTGGAGACATTCTTTTTTTTCTCTCACCCACGTATAGAGTCTGCACAAACCCTTAATACCAGCAAGAAAGAGGAATGTACTCCACCTGGCTCCAGTCTCCAGCCTTGAGAATGTCCTCCTTTCAGTTACTAATTGGTCTGTTTGCTGAGGTGTAACATCCATGCAGTAAGGTGTACAGATCTTAAGGTCATGGCTGGATGAGATACAGAACAGTTCCAGCGCCGCTGAAGGCTCTCTTATATCCCCTCCCCATCAGTCACCACTGCCTCCGAGTAAATACTTCCCTCTCGTTACCATAAAGCAGTAGTTTTGCCTGGTTTTGAACTTCATACATATGGAATCATATTCTTTTATAGTCTGGCCTCTATCACTCATCATTGTGTGAGTTCACCCATGTTCATTCTTTTGCCCTCAACCTTTTTTTTTTTCTTTAAATGACAGGTCCTGCCCTTGTTCTCCACTCTCTGTCCCCTGGCTTTTGTTTCTCTTTACCTCCTTCCCCTCTTCCGTATCTCGAATGCTTTCCCAGGTCCCTTCACATGCCACCAATGTCTTCTGAGGGCCTCACAGGTCCAGCACTAGGCTCGAGTTTAACCAGAGAGATGCCCTCTCTGGTTTCCCGCCACCATCATCTTGCCCTGCCTTGCCTCATCTTCAACTGCTCCTCCATTCCCAAGACTCTACTTGTCCCCTGTCCTGCATCTCCAGCTTTGACCTCACTCCCCAGCTCCAGCTCCATTCCCTCTCCTGGCTATCTCCACCTAAGCATTCCTCCTCAGGCCCCACAAAGTCAGCTCCTCGAAGGCAAAACCATACCCATCATTCAACCATCCTCCCAAGCCTGCTCCCTCAGTGACTTTCCTGGCTGAAAGCTCAGCACCCTGTCACACACCAGCTCGCACTCCACCCAAGCCAATTTTCTGTCCCCATAACCCTTTTGCACCTGCTATTTTCTCTCCATGCCAGTAGTCACTGCCCTAGTTCCAGGATGGGTCCCTAACTGCTCACATGGGTCTGTCCATCAACCTGTGTCCACTTCCCCGCAGTCTTTTCTCATTCAGTCACGGTCAGATTAATCTTCCCCTGACAGCCTCTGTAGGGGTGGAGTCTAAATGTCTTAGCTGTCACATTTAAGGCCTTTCTAGGCCTGGCTCCCACTCAAGGTGGCAGGTGTGTCTTCCACAGCTCCTCACCCCCTGGCTTCCAGCCAAACTGGAACTGTTTAATCATGGCTAAACTGTTAATTATGGCTAACATTCGCTGGGTGTAGGCTCAGTGCCACTAACCACTACCACCCTACGAGGTGGGCACTAACAACATCATCCCTAGTTTATAGATGGTGAAGCTAAGGTTCAGAGAGGCCGAGTAGTTTGCCCAAGGCTGCACAGCTGGGGGTGGTGGAAATCAGCAGCTGATCCAGCGCAGCTGGCTTCACAGCCCATTCTCTCAATACTATGGTTTACTGTCCTGGCCACAGGCAGGGCCCTTGGCCATCACTGGAGCCTCCAGGTGACAAGCTCTTACCTTGCTCCCTTGGCCAGCCCCTCCCCTTCTTCCATCCCATCTCAAGCACATCAAGTACATCTTCACTGACCATCCAGCTGGAACTAGTTCCTTCCCAAAATCTATTTAGACCTTTCTTGTGTTATTTACCACGTTTTAGGTCATGTTACCCAGACGAAGCCATTTTTCTTCTCAGCTTTTATCATCCTCTGATCAAATGGAAGTTCTCTGGAAGAAAGGACTTTTGTTTTGTTCATTGCTGATTCCCCAGGACCTGGCCCATTGCCCGGTATTCAATAAGTATTTGTTGAATTAATGAACCAAAGAATGCTGCACTTCCTTGTATATGAGCCTCAGCTCCCTACTGGGCTCTGAGTCCCTTGAGGACAGGGACCCTATCTTCCACATCTTTTGTATTTCATAAGAGTCATTTATTGGGACTTGCCTGGTGGCACGGTGGTTAAGACTCTGCCTGCTAATGCAGGGGACACAGGTTCAAGCCCTGGTCCAGGAAGATCCCACATGCCATGGAGCAACTAACCCCGTGTGCCACAACTACTGAGCCTGTGCCCTAGAGCCCGCGCTCCGCAATAACAGAAGCCACCGCAGTGAGAAGACCACGCACTGAAACGAAGACCCAACACAGCCAAAAATAAATAAAATTAAAAAAAAGAAAAAAAATCTAAATTCCTCAATTTGAACCCGAGACCCTGCACCTTGAACTTCTATCTCCCTCTCCAGACTCACCTCTCACAACGACCTGGACAAATTCCCCATTCAGATGGATTCCTCATCGTCTCCTCCACCCCAGCCTTTTCTCTGGTCTCCTTTATTCACACTGTTCCCTTCAACTGGCATGTCCTCCCGGCTCTCGACTGATTAATATTCTAGCCCTGTCTCCAGGCCCAGTTCCGATGCCCACGCACCTGTCTCAGCCCTTCTGCCCCGTGTTCCCAAAGGGCTCATCCCTCTGTGCTCCCCCGGGGCTGTACAATCAGCCAATAATTATTAGGCAGATTTAAACTGAGAGAAAAGGGAGGAATTCTGTTCTGAAGCATTCTGAGAAGCGGAAGCCCACTGAGTTTAGAACTTTATTGCAATTAATATATTAAATGGATAATAGAGGTTTGACAACATGGTAATTGCCTGTAAAGACCTCTGCAACCACTGCCTACAACCCTCATTCCAGATGAACATTCCTGAGATGGTTCCAATGTTACAGACAAGCACTGACAACAAACAACACACGCGTCTCCTGATGGTGTTAAAGCTCCCTCGGTGGCAGCTGCCTGGAGGCCCTAAAGAGGGTCTTTGCCAGCTCGAGGGGATGATTTCAGTCCACATCTACCCTCCTGCTGGTCTTTATGGCAGAATTTATTCTCTTTTTTCTCAGCCTTTCCCGATTCATGTTTTCTATCCTGAAAACAAAGAAAAACACAATTATGCCCAGATGCCCAATCAGTGGTTATCGAAGTGGTGAGAGGAGCTGGCAGCTGAGCGGGAAGCAGAGCAGCCGAAGCAGCAAGCGCCGGCCCAGAAGCCTCCACTCCGGGTCCGAGTCTCTCCCATTCCCGGAGCTTGTCCACCTGCCTGCTGGCAGGTCGTGGGCTTCACCGTGCCTCCTTTCTTCCCTGTGTAGCCCCTTGTCCACACGAATTGGTTTGCAGAAGCTCAGGGAAGTTTCCGGTACCTGATTTTCTGAAGTGCAGCATCTTCTCTGGATGGCTCCTTGGCTGGCTGGCTGGCCTCAGTAATCATGTCTCGAATTTTCTGTAGGCAATCTGCCAGATTTCGGAACTGATAGCGGCTGCATTCAGAGGTAAGGATCAACTCTCCTGCCCTGTTGATCTTATTTTTGTGCTGCGGAGAACAAAGGCAAAACCAGAGTTCTACAGAGTAAAGGCCTAAAAGTGACTGAGGGTTAAAGAGAAAGGAAGGGGCCCGTGGTCACGGGGCCCGTGGTTACCGTGACCGCCATCTTCTGCCGTACAGGCTCTGCAATCCACTCGGCGCTGGCCAGGTGGAACCTGACTTCAGCCTTGGAATTTACTGTAAATAGAGGGAGGGGGCGCGGGTCACTGAGACGCTCGGGCAGGCTCAGCGCCGGGTGGCTGGTGACCACCGGATTCTGAACCACAGGGAGGTGAGACACCCACCCGGGGCTGTTTCTACCCTGTGTGAACTCGGGGATACAAACTGGGCTATGGAATGAGCCTGCAAAGATAGTGAGGCACATCCAGACACAAATAAACTTCCAGGAACAAAACGCCTAGTGCTTTCTTCCTCTTACAATGTACTGGGTTCTGAAAAGAACGTGGGGGGTGCGGAGGAGCAGTCTTACAATGTACTGGGCTCTGAAAAGACTGTGGGGGGGGGGCGCAGGAGCAGGGAGCGGGTCCAGGAGAACGAAGGAAACCTGCTCTTGGAGCCGGCTGCCAGCTCACACTGTGACTTCCCTTTGCTTAGACTCCCAAGCCAGTCCTAGTCCTAGCAACCCACAACTGAGAGTCTGAGAATCAGACCACATTCAGAAGAATAAAGAGGGTTATTATATAAATGGGCGGTATTTAAGTTTCTGAAAAAAAAAATCTCTTTACTGCCACATGAATGTAAACACAGAAGTCCTCAAGTCCGTCTCTCAGAAAAGCTTTAAAGTGAAAGAAAACAAGGCACCGTTGTACCTTTGTTAACATTCTGGCCCCCAGGACCACTACTCCGACAATAAGATATTGTCAAGCGATCTGAAAAACAGAACACACACCAACAAAATATTATCACAGGGCAAAACATGCAAACTGCTAATTTACCATCAACATCAGTATCCCTATTCGTCTCTCTTTCAATGACGTATCGTTCAGATCAGTAAAGTCAGAGATTAGTTACAGATGTCAAAACTAAAATCAAGGGTCTCCCAAGGCCACAGAGAGAGCAGAGGAGGTGAAATTACAACCCAGGTTGTCTGCTTCTGGTCTAGTATGTTCCACTAGATCTGACTGCCCTTGTTTTTTGCTGTTAGTTTGTTTTAAGGCAAGGACTCTTGGGCTTCCCTAGTGGCTCAGTGGTTAAGAATCCGCCTGCCAATGCAAGGGACACGGATTCGAGTCCTGGTCCGGGAAGAAACCACATGCCGTGGAGCAACTAAGCCTGTGCACCACAACTGCTGAGCCTGTGTGCCACAACTACTGAAGCCCGCGCACCTACAGCCCGTGCTCCGCAACAGGAGAAGCCACCACATCACTGCGCACCGCAACAAAGAGTAGCCCGCTCGCTGTGGCTAGAGAAAGTCTGCGCGCAGCAACAAAAACCCAAAGCAGCCACACACACACAAAAAGCCTTATTAAAAAAAAACAGGGCTTCCCTGGTGGCGCAGTGGTTGAGAGTCCGCCTGCCGATGCAGGGGACGCGGGTTCGTGCCCCGGTCGGGGAAGATCCCACATGCCGCGGAGCGGCTGGGCCCGTGAGCCATGGCCGCTGAGCCTGCGCTCCGCAACGACGGGAGAGGCCACAACAGTGAGAGGCCCGCGTGCCGCAAAAAATAAATAATAATAATAAATAAAGCAAGGACTCTTTCAAAAGCTCAAGCTAAGGGACAAACTGAGTTTAATGTTCTATTCTGAAATGCAGTGGATGTGGACTCCCCAGAGGGGAGGTGGCTCTCATTCCTCGTGAGTTGCGCGTGCACCCCTGGGCCTCGGTCACGGTCAGTGGATGAAAACACCTGCTGGGTGAATGAGCGCTCCATTTGGAGCTGGGAGCCCCGTCTTCTAACACCAGCTCATCACTGACTGACTTTGTGACCTCCACAAACTCCCACCGCTTCTCTGGGTCTTGGTTGGTCTGTTTTGGATCTGTAAAATGAGGTTTCTTCCTTCTATTTTTGTAATTCATGAAAAGCAGCCTTGTAGTATCTGAGGGAAGCCGGGAAGGCAGAGCAGCGGAAAAGTTCCAGAAGACTGGGTGGTGAGCTGCAGGGGCTTTGGGGGGCGAGGAATGCGACCCCGTGGTGGTGGAGGGCCGGCCTCAGCGGGCAGCGGTGACCTCGCCAGATGGCTTCTGAGAGGCCCTTTGACAAATCAAATGAACTCATTTTTCTGAACAGGTGAGGAATACGTGTGGTTCCGCGGGGGGAGAGGCGGGCGGTTCTACCCCGGGGCTGGTGGCCTTGTCTGCATCCGTACAGGCCAGCCAGGCACGGGGAGACCTGGGCCCCTCTCAGAGAACACGAGCAGAGGCAGCTGAGGAGCGGCCACTGGGCCATCTGCCTGCCCGTCCCCCCGAGGCTGTCAGGAGACAGCCTCCCTTCTCTCTGGGTCTCGGCCTCCTCCTGCCTCAGGGCACAGCTGCGGGCCTCAAACTGCTGAGCAGCGCAGGACGCCGGCTCCTCTGCTGTAGACCGTGGTCGCCTGGCTTCCCTGTTTCAGGGTCACCCTGAGCAGCGCAGGACGCCGGCTCCTCTGCTGTAGACCGTGGTTGCCTGGCCTCCCTGTTTCAGGGTCACCCTGAGCAGCGCAGGACGCCGGCTCCTCTGCTGTAGACCGTGGTTGCCTGGCCTCCCTGTTTCAGGGTCACCCTGAGCAGCGCAGGACGCCGGCTCCTCTGCTGTAGACCGTGGTCGCCTGGCCTCCCTGTTTCAGGGTCACCCTGAGCAGCGTAGGACGCCGGCTCCTCTGCTGTAGACCGTGGTCGCCTGGCCTCCCTGTTTCAGGGTCGCCCTGAGCACGGGCCACCGGGCGCCGGCGCCTCTGGCTGCTCTCCTCTCGCTGTCTGCGCGCCAGAAACTCTCTGAACCTCAGGAGGGTTTTGCTTGTTCCTTTACAGGCCACGCCTTAGGCTTGATGGGCACAAAATTATGAAGTTATGCAAATGGTTTACAGGGAGAAGTCCCCACTCCTGCTCCCCAGCCACCAAGTTCCCGGTTTGTCCTTTCCCCTCCCCTCCCCACGGCAGTCCCTGTGTCCAGGGTCCTTCACATCCTCGCAGATCTACGTGTACATCCAGAAGTGTGTCTTTCAGATATATGTAAGTGAAACACAAATGGTAGCTCACTATACAGATGCTTCCGTACCTTACTTTTTTCAAATAACAATCAATTCATCTATCGTAAAGACTGTTCCACGTCACAAGACCATCAGGAGCTCTCTGTTCGTGCTGGGCACTGCACAGCACTCCGGAGTGGCTGCCTCATCACTTTTTTTTTTCCTTTCTATTCTCAACAATGCTGAAAGGACTCTGCTTTTGTAACCCCAGACAGTTTCTTTACTTTCATTGGTTTGGAGAGACCTGGAAGGAATGTGTGAGGGGTAGAGGAAATGACCGATTTTTTTATCAGCCCAAACTACTCACCTATAGGAATGTCGTAGTTGGCTTGCTCTGCATCATCCTGTAATGTAACATATACGGTGTCAAATAAACATTACCTACTGGGCGACTCCTAACTGTTCCAGGGCAACAAAGCAGAAATGATGTAAAGCCACGACATGAATGTAATACAACTCTTTTCAGGTCTCCAGCAAAATCGTATCAGGATGACAGAAACATCTTCCCCAGACTCCAGAGGTACTGCCTCAGAAACACTCCTCCAGGGAAACAGAACTGACTTCTCCAGCCTTCCCTGCTGCTGCCCCCTGACTCCACTTAGCTAGTGTCGGGAACTACCAGCGCCCAGGGGAGGGAAGGTGCCACAGTACATGTACATCAGGCAGACTCCAAAAGGAACACCCTCTGCCAACCTGGAGCAACAAACCATGGGTCCCCTGTTCCTCCCCAGACCCCGGGAAGCTCGCATGTGAGGCTGTCTGCCTTCAACAGTGACTAGCACATCTGCCTTGAGGGTTTGTGTCAAGCTGACCTACTCACCCCAGGACCTCTCACCTTCACGTCTCCCCCGAGTTGTTCTTCCGAAGCCTCAAATCCTCGCATCCACAGGCCCAGTGCAAACACTACCCACTCTGAGGCTCTTCTGTGCCCCCAAGCTCAAAGTGTCTTCATCTGCCCCCACTCTGGCTGCGTTCATCACCCACCACCCCGTTTTTGCGGGGGGAGGGGGGCCCCGGGCCCCACCCCTACCCCCCCGCTGCACCGCATGTGGGATCTTAGTTCCCCCACCAGGGATCAAACCCGCGTGCCCTGCACTGGAAGCTTGGAGTCTTAACCACTGGACCGCCAGGGAAGTCCCTTCATCCCTTTTCATCTTAGAATTATCTGGGGGTGAAATCTCAGCCTACTCAACCTCTGCATCGTGGAGACCCTGGGCTGCGTCCTCCTTGAAGCTCGCTCTTCCCTCCTTCTGAGCCGGCCTCTCCAGTTTCCTCTCACCTCCCCGTGACTTTCTCACTCTCCTTTGCTTGCTCTTTGCAACCTTTAAAAACTCTTGAAATGTCCTGAAATCCTTCCTCTTCTCTCTTTCCCTAGAACATTCCATCCATCTCCTTTGAAAATACCACCTTTGGGAATTCCCTGGCGGTCCAGTGGTTAGGACTCAGTGCTTTCACTGCTGGGGCCCCTGATTCGATTCCTGGTGCGGGAACTAAAATTCCACAAGCTGGGCGCCACCAAATTAAAACAAAAAAAACAACTTTGTTGATGACTCCCAACCTTTTGGCTCAAACTCAAACCTCTTTCTTGAGGTAAAACCAACTGCTATTCGAGGTCTCCTCTCTCGAGTCTAACAGATGCCTCAAACCTCCTCACAGAAGACCTCCCTTCCTAACAACCTGAAGTAGCTCTCTGGCTATCACATCAAAACACTCTGGTCTATCCATTACTTCTCGCTCTCTGGTATGTTTTCCCCATTTGTCTACTGTCTGCTCCTTCCACTAGAACATAAACTCCATGAAGTGGGAACTCTGTTTTATCGTGGTGGTATCTGCAACGCTTGAAACAGTGTCTGACACAGTAGGTGCACGAGAAACTTTTTGTTGAATGTATGAACAGACAAACGAATGCTATTACCGTTCTGTCGTCTCCATTAATGGCAACACAATCCTTCCATTACTCAAGGCCCTAGACCTCAATTCCTCTTTTAATCTCACTTCTCAGGGAAAATCCATTAGCAAATCCGGTAGGCTTTCCCTTCAAAATTTATCTAGAACCTGACCAATTCTCATGACTCCTATTGCTTCCACCCCGCTTATCATCTCTTGCCTATAATATTGCAATCTCCTCACTGGTCTTCCTGTTCTTGCCATTCTGCAACCTCTTCTCTAGAACAGTGATTTTTGTAAAACTAAGTTGGATCATTCCGCTCTTCTGCCTCCATCACATTCAGGGCAAAACTAAAGCCCTGTAAGCCCTATACAAAGGCCTCCCCACAGCCTTCTCCCCTTCAGCTTCATATCTGAGCCCTCTGCTCAGCCACACTGGCCTGCTTGCTGTTCCTTGAACCAGCGGAACATGCTACTGCCTTGAGGGGGGTGGTGCCTGCTGTTCCCTCCGCAGGGATGCTTCTCTCCCTGCTTTTCTCACGGCTCCCTGCTGCCTTGTTTCTCCCGAGTCTTTACTCAAGCATCACCTTCTCAGAGGCCTCCTCGGACCAGCCTACTTACAATTGTAACCCCACCCCCTACCTTAGCACTCCTTCTCCCTTCCGGACTTTATTTTCTCCGAAGTACTTATCACATACTCTATGTTACTGATTTTCTTCATTGCCTGTCTCCCTCCATTAAGCAGATAAGCTCCACTAGCATTAGGATTTTTGTGTTTTGTTCACTACTCTGTCCCCATGCCTAGCATCGTGTATACACCATGCTTTCAACTGAAGTTTGTTAAGTGAGTGAATGAATGAATAAATGAATGAACGCTCTCTTCCAATCCTGTAGGTGGAAACTCCATAGAACTGGGTGGGTCCAAACTCTCCCGCTCCGGGCCCTGATACAGCGCCTGCACACAGCGGACTGTCAATAAAGGTATCCTGAGGCAACGAACCAGAACCTCTGTTTCGTCAGGCGTGCTGGGGTTACTAGAGGCTAAGGACCACGTCACTTGCTAAAAGGCTCCAAAAGGGAGCTACTTGGCAGCTTCCTGCCTTAATTGTCCTCTGTGGACGGCACTTTTCCCTTGGGACGAGAATTTGGGCCTGAGGGACGGGGAATGAATGCGGAAAAGCTGGTGGTCTTGTAAGAAGCATAGCCAGCATGCTCTCCCGGCGCCGGCACACCTCGAGCCACACGGGAGGCCGCCAACCGCCCAGCCGCCCCCGTCCCCCGGTTGCTCGGGCAACCAGCCTCCTCCCGCGGCGACCGCCATGTTTGAGCGCGTCCGTCTCTTGGATTAGCAGCACGCCCGGCCAATGGGGCCCCGGCTGCCCGACGTCACCCAGCAAGAGTCCAGGAAACGCCCCTTCCGTCCGGCCCTCCCGGCTCACCGGAACCCTCCAGGCGGTGTCCGAGCCCCGCGATTTGGGGTAGAGCTTGTCCAGACTGTAGATGCTCTGGAATTCGGTACCCTCTACCTGTTTGTTCAGAGTCCGGTGGGGGCAGCGCGCGGGCCGCGGGAGCAGCCAGGATTCGGCTCGGTTCAGGCCCCAGCGTAGCCACCGTACGGCCGCCATGTTCGGGTCTCGGGGCCGCTTCCGGTGGGCGTTTTCTTCCGCGGTCCGTGGGCTCGCTCTTCCCTCGAGACTTTGGTTCCGCTAGACCTTTAGCGCCTGCCATGGGGAGGAAGCGAGCAGAGCTTCTGGCGTTGCTCTCGCGCGGAGCTTATTAGAGGCTTCTGGTCGGCCGCCTTCAGGAGGCCTGGTTGGTGCTTTGAGGGCATCTGCTGCGATGGGGAAGACGTTGGCCAGACAGCGAGCTCTCAAGGGAGCCTCCTGGTGAAAAGAACCCCCGGATGCCGTGTCCCCCAGAAACACCACTTTTCTTCCTTTCGGTCTGTGCCTTCCTGGACCTATGTTCCCCCAAATCTCACAGCATCAACGAAGCATGCCCAGGTTCATCTCCATCCCCTTTACTCTTTGCCACTTTTTTTTTCACATCGCTCAATCTTATTTTTGTGTCTGTTGCCTGTCTCCCAGCCGGAATGTAATCACCTCCAGGAGGGCACTGGCTCATTGCTGGATCCCCAGTACCCAGAAGCTGGCACGTCATGGGTACTCAATAAATATTGTTAAAAGGGATCCTTTGGGAAGGTGTTTTGAAAGTTGAGTTCCGCCAGAGCTGAGCTTTAGTAACTTCAGGCTCATTCGCAAGGCAGCCTAAAAGCAAATCCCTGCTGAGCACCTGTGTGAAGGCTCTGCAGGACAAATACCAGGATGGAGGAGAGGCGGGCAGGTAGAGAAAGAAATACTTTAGACAGTGGACACCCGCCCCAGCCGCCTGCTTTGTGGAGCTTGATGGCAGTCTCTCCAAGCCAGGAGATGAGGGGAGGATGGGGAAGTAGGTAGAGATTCAGACAGCCACAGACAGCCTAAGCAGAGCCCTTTTTACCGGACTGTTAAAAAATGAACTTGAAAACTGAGAAGTTCTAACTCTGAGAAAGGTTTAAAATAGAGCAAGCAGTGTTTGGAAACAGGTAAATGTTAGCTAAGTTGCTTTGTCGAGAGGCAGTGTGGTAAACGAAAACAGCTCAATAAATGTTAGTGATTATTAGTAATACTAGTGGTTATTTCTTAATGGCGGGTTCTATTTTTAGGAAAAGCACAATTATCTAGAAAAACATGTCCCTGGGAATGCGGCTGTTTGGAATAGGAGATCGTCATCAAGTCAGGGCTTTACCATCTTAGCCTCATGGATAAAGGCAAATTCTTTAGGAGGGAAAACAATACTTCCCAAGCACTGGCTTTGCAAACCCAGACTAGGAAGGGAATGGCAATTGACATGCGCTTTGGGGGCTCTAGGCTTTAAAGGGAGTCTCCTGGGACCCTCCCTGTCTGACTTAATCCCATGACCTCAGAGGGAACAGAGGCATCTCCATGGTGACTGGAAAAAGCTGCTCAGGGGAGCAAAGCCAGGGACTTGCCCAGGTTGACGGCTCAGGGATTACGAATAAAACCACCATCCCATGGCATCACTGCTCTGAGGCTGGGCTCCAGCTCTGCGCCTGACCCAGAGTGATAGGAAAAGGAAGCTGTAGGTTTCCATGGCCCCAAATAAACAGCCTGCTCAGGCCATCTGGTGGCCTGGATTCTGGGAGAGGAGGGGGTAGAGGAGAGAATGGAACAAGCTACCCTGTGGTGGATAGAGGAGCAGCTGGCAAGCTCCTTTCACCTGCTGCTGCCAAGAACCATCCAGCACAGAGGCCCTTCTGGGAGAAACAGTCCTGAGAGGTGCCACCTGTTCCCTTAAAAGGGGCACTGAAGGCTGAGGCCAACCTTCTTCCCTTCTCTGGTTCTCCATAGGTTGAATGGGTGCTTCAGGAAGGGGACACACATAGGGGCGAGAAGAGGGGAAGAAAAGATAAAGGATCATCAAGCCATTTCTGGTAGCTGAGGAGCTTGCAGTCACCAGGCCTTCTCTATAGCTGTGAGTTGGGGTACCACCCCCATGTAGAGGGGGTCCACAGGATTTTCCTTTCTTCTTTTCTGGAGTGCCCTAGGTCAGACTAGCTCTTAAAACTCAACATTACGTGGAGGTAGGGAACATGCAGTATCACACAATGGGATTGATCAGGTCTGGGTTCGACTATTTCTATGTGATTTTTTTTTTTTTCGGTACGCGGGCCTCTCACTGCTGTGGCCTCTCCCGTTGCAGTGCACAGGCTCCGGACGCGCAGGCTCAGCGGTCATGGCTCCCGGGCCCAGCCGCTCCGCGGCACGTGGGATCTTCCCGGACCGGGGCACGAACCCATGTCCCCTGCATCGGCAGGCGGACTCTCAACCACTGCGCCACCAGGGAAGCCCCTCTATGTGATTTTGAATGACTAACTTAACCTCTAAGCCTCAGGATCCCTATCAGTAAAACAGAGATTTTACCGCTGCCTCATGAGGTTGCTGAAGGCCAGGGTGATTCAAAAGGCAAAGGAAGGCTTCCCTGTTGGCACAGTGGTTAAGAATCCGCCTGCCAATGCAGGGGACACGGGTTCGAGCCCTGGTCCTGGAAGATCCCACATGCCGCAGAGCAACAAAGCTGGTGAACCACAAAGCAGGTGTGGGTTGGGAGGAGGGATTTCAAAATCAGTACAGCAAGGAGGGTCCACCCCACGGGGTACCCTGCAAGGCCACGTGACCGGCCTAGCTGGTACTCAACAAATATGGAAACTTCCAAGCGCCTGCTACTTAGAGCTGTTTGGCTGCCAATCACGGGGGTGGTGAAGCTCAGGCTGTGCCCCTCCCCCCCATAGATAGCTGTGTGATGGGAGGCGGGTGTATGAGATGCAGAGACAGGACCATGGCTCCATTTCTGGCTTTAGATTACTGGTGCGTTTTTTATTAAAGAAGAGAATAAAGCATTTGTAAATATATTTCTCTCATGTATACTTCGAAGATGACGCTGGTCAGCAGCTACAGAACCGGGGAGCAAACAGGCAGAAGCCCTTCCCCCACCCGTCCCATCCCACCCCACCCCCTCCACCCTAGGTGCCGGAGACACACGGATGGCTGGGAGCTGCCCAGCTCCAACGGACCAAAGGTTCCAAGATGTGTGAATGGAAGGACCAGCTGACAACTCTCATCACAGTGCCGCCTGGAAAGCAGGGTGGCGCCTCCAGGGGGGTTGGGCAGGCTTGTTAAGAAAACCCCTTTACCCCTTAGAAACAAGTAAGGCATGAAGGTTCCCCACTGGGCTCCCAGCACAGAGGCCGGGGCTACTGACTTCCACTGCGTTGTATGGCTCCTCTGATTTCTAGGGTCTCAGGAAGAAGGAACTGGGAGGCCTGAAGAATTTCTCAGGGCAAACGGGGGACCTGGGCATCTCTTAGCTGAAGCTCTTAGCTGAAGCTGGACCTTCTGAAGCCTTAACAAAAGACTAAACCCCTGACCCAGCTGGGTCCTCAAAAGCAGGCATTGTATGGGAAGGAGGAGACATGTTCCCCATCTGGTCCCATTTCCCAGTGTGGGGTGAGACTCTTGGGCAGGCCCCAGTAAAGGGGGCCAGGGGAGGACGCTGGGACCATGGGCTGGTGGCACACATCCAGGACATTCTGGGGGTGGCAGGCATGACCTGCGGTGGGGTGGGCCTGGGGGGAGCAGGGGAGTGAATGAGACACATCATGGTCCCTGAGATGGGGACAGGCAGAGGCCAAGCTCGGTGAGTCAGAGGAGGCATGCAGAGATAGGGGGCTCCCACTGCCCAGACCCCTGGAAGGCTTGATACCCAGAAGGCATTTCCAGGGCTGGAACCCGGGGAGGCTGGCTCTGAGTTGATTGGCTACAGATCTGCAGTGGGCTGAGGATCTCCAGGGAGAAGCCCGCCCTCACCAGGGCTGGAGTCAGGCCACTCGGGCCTGGCTCAGGCTTTCTGCTCTGCATGGCAGGGGCTGTCTCTGACCTGGTCAGGACCCTCGAGGTGGGACAGCTGGTGCTAAGGGAATAACAGTGTGTCACAGCTGGAGAAGCAGTGGATGGTCCAGGAGACCCCTGGAACCTGCAACAGCTGGCTCTGGGGTCCCCCTTCAAGTGTTTTCAGTTGTGGCGAGGGGTCAGGGAGACCCTGCCTTGCAAAAAAAACTCTCAAAAAAATAAAAATAATGGAACTTTGAAAAAAGAAAGCCAACTGGTCCAGAATGGCTTTCAGAAGCCTGGCTACAAATCTGAGAGCAAGGCCCAGGGTCAGGGAGTCGGGTCTGGGAGAGCGGGGAGTGGGGGCTGGGAGAGCGGGGAGTGGGGGCTGGGAGAGCGGGGAGTGGGGGCTGGGAGAGCGGGCAGTGGGGACATTTGGCTTGCAGACTCTCGGCTGTGCCTTTGGGCTGGCGCGGGGTGGTGGAGGGTCCTGGGAGGCAAGAGGTGTTGACCGCCTCCCCCGTCAGCAGGGAACGGGTGTCCCCCGCATGCTCCCTGGGTCAGAGAGCAGCCTCCCTCTGGGGTGTATTGCTGCTAAAGGGCTCCCTCTCTCACCAGAGGCTGCACAGCCCAGGTGAGAGGGACCCCACGGCCTGATCCTGGGGGAGGCCACTGGCCGGGGAACC
This sequence comes from Grampus griseus, assembly GCF_964374135.1. Taxonomy (NCBI): domain Eukaryota; kingdom Metazoa; phylum Chordata; class Mammalia; order Artiodactyla; family Delphinidae; genus Grampus; species Grampus griseus. Next base: position 6,739,307 of record NC_139014.1, on the reverse strand, counting down.
TTCACTTGCCGCTGTGCGTCTTGACTTTGGTGGCGTTGATGTCGGCCTTGGTCTTCTGGATCCTGGAGAAGATCTCCTTGAAGAGCGCCTTGTACTCAGGCTGGCTCTGCTCCAGCCGCTTGTCCACGGCCTCCACGTGCTGGCTCAGGCTCTTCTCGCCCACCTTGGCCTCCCCCTGGCCCTCCTCGCTGCCCCGCAGGTCCTTCCACGAGCTGTCCCGGGAGATGGGCCGCGAGGTCTGCACGCCCGCGTGCCGCACCCCCGCCCCGTGCTGCCGGCACTTGCTCAGCAGCTCCTCGTACTTCTCCAGCAGCGCGTGGTACTGCTCATCCACCTCGCGCAGGATGGACATGCCCCGCTTGCGCACGCTGTTGGCGTGCAGCGTGAGGTTGCCCACGTGCCGGCCGGCCGGGTCTTTGGCCACGATGGCGTTGAGTGCCGTGTCGCTGCAGCTCTTGCGCACGGTGTGGCCCGGGGACGCGGCCGGAGAGGAGACCCCGTCCTGGGTGCCCGAGTCGTCCCCGCTGCCCGGCTGGGGGTCGTCGGCTTCAGGCGCCTGGGTGAGGGGCGCCAGCAGGGCCTCGGCCAGGTGGTCCTCCCGGCCCAGCAGGTAGGTCTTCGCCTGCTTCATCTGCTGCAGCTCCAGCAACTCGGCCTCCAGCTCCTGCACACGGAGGCGGCAGCCCTCCATCTCGCACAGCCGCCGCTCCAGCTCTGAGTACTCCTGCAGCACCACCGCGTACTCGTGCTCAGCCCGCTGCTGGCGCTGCCGCTCCTGGCTCACCTGGGAGCGCAGCACTCCCACCAAGGTCTGCAGCCGCTCGTTCTCCTGCTCCAGCGGCCGCGGGCCCAGCTCCAGGGAGGAACTGTGCAGGCGGAAGGCATCCTCACACCTGGGAGGGAGCAGGGGCAGGTGGGCAGAGGGCGGTGGGCACGGCCAAGGCCCCGGGAGCCCAGCCGCATCTCTCTCCCCGACGGGGTTGGATAGGCTGCCCCACCTAGAGTCGCTCTCAGCCTTTCTACCCCTGTTCTCTGCCCTGGGAGGTTGCCCTTAGCTTCCACCAGGTTTCCTGGCTCTCTCTTGGGTTCAGCCAATGGGAGGCACTGGCAGGAGGGCCAGGGGGATGGGGGCAGAGGGAGGTCACAGGGAATGTCTTCCCCTGGGCTCCTTCCCTGGTTACTGCAGGCCAGACAGCGCTCTCCCTGCCTTCTAGGTTCCAGTAACCTCCCTTCTCCTGGTCCCTTCAGGCCTCAGGATGGTAACAGCTCCTTGCTACTGCAACCCCAGGGTGCTGGTGTCCCCCTGGTTTCCCCGCACCTTGCCCACACCTCTTTATTAAGCACTGCTCAGTTACTCTGGGCGGAGGCTATCTGTCTCTTGCCAGGACCTTTATTGAAACACCCACTAAATACACCGTGTGTACAGTATTCTTACATTAGGGAGTCGTCCTACTCAAAAGACTTAATGAGAACTGAAAGGTAGAGTTGTTAACCCCTCCTGGGTGAGAATTCTGGCTTACTAAACAAACAGGTGACCTTGGATAAGACACATGATCTCGGAGTTTCAATTTCCTCCTCTGAGTAGTGGGGACGATAAATCACACCTTAAGGTACTGCCGTGAGAATTAAATCACTTAGCAGAGCGGTGGGCACACGGCCAGTGCTCACAGGAGCCAGCTGCTGACTGTCGTAGCAACGGGAGCAGCCCCTCCAATAGCCTGGACAATGCGGCAGCTCTCCTTCCCACCTGCTGCAGGGCGCCTCCCCGCCCTTCCCTGCCGTGGTTGGCAGCCCCGGGCACTCGGAGACACGGTCCAGGGTCCACCTCACCTACCCTCACCTACCGGGGGCTGGCGCACAGCTCCTTGAGGCAGGGGAAGGTGTGGATGGTGCGCCGGCGCTCTCGCTTCTCCCGCCGCACTCGCAGTTGCTCCAGGTCCCGCAGCTGCTCCACCTGGGCCTGCAGCTCCTCCACCTGGGTCTGCAGGCGCTCGATGGTCTCTGTCAGCCTGGGGATGGGGTGGGGGACACACGCATGGGAGGGACTTTAAGGGGACGGGGCCAGCCCTCCTCACTGCAGCCCTAGGGGGACTTGGGGGTAGGGGACAAACAGGTGACCTTGAGCCATGCTGCCCGGTGTTGAGGTCAGACAGGGAACTCCTTGTACGTACGCCCAAGGACCCACTCTTTTCCCCCACCTCCCGAGGTGACCAGGCCGAGCTGACCATTTCTCCTCCGTGTCTCCTCGGTTCCTTGTACACCCATCTAATCACTTATCACCCTATAAAATAAAATATTTTGCAATAAAATATTTACGTGTCTGCCTTCCCTCCCAGAGGGCGGGACAGTGTCTTTGCATCCCCATCACTGTATTCCCCAGTGCCTAAAACAGAGCCTGGTGTGTAGCTCGTGCTTAAAGAAGGTTTGTGTCCTGAATGTTAAGCCAGCCCAAATCGACAAGGACAAACTCACTACCATCCCGGGTTCCCAGACCGGGGCTTCTGAAAGAAGGAGACTGAGTCACACCCACTGGTCAATAGGCACACATGTACACCCAGCCCTGGGCCTCTCCTTGGCCATCCCCAGCCCCCGGCTCCCAGCCCTCCACCCGGCCCTCACCCATGGATCTTCTGCTGGGCAGCCTTACTCTCCAGCACCAGCTTCTGGTTGGTCAGCTCCAGGTCTCGGGCCGCCAGGTCCAGCTGTTCGTACACTTTGGCGTGCTGATCATTTACGTGCCGCAGCGTGTCCAGCTGTTTGGTCAGGTACTGGGGGTGGGGGTGGGTGAGTAACCTTTCAGAACTGGGTTGGGGAAAATGTCTCCGCCTGGGCCCTCCTCCCACTTCTAGGAACAGGTTTGCTTTGGGGTATTCGTCTGCAGCAGAGGGAGGTGTCAAGATGGTGGTGCAATAGGGCTGCCTGGGACAGTTGTGCAGGTTGTGAACTGCACAAGGCTGTTGGGCCAAGCCTGGGCCCGCTAAGAGGGCACCTTTTCCTAAGCTGCACAAAGGTACACACGGGCCAACAGGTCCTTGATGGGTGGCGGAGCCTGTGCAGGGCCCGTGTGGCCCCTCACCTCAATCTCCTGCACTTGCTCCTCGTTGGTGGAGTACATCTGCTGCAGAGACTGCTCCAGCTCCTTGTTCCTCTCCAGCAGCGTCTTCCCCAGCTCCGCAGCTAAGTGCAAGTCTTGGGGGGGGAGGGGGCGGGGGGGGAGGATATGAGCAGCTGAGAATGAAGTTGGAGGACCCCCGCCATTCCTGTTCTGAGCACTCATTCTGGGCTGGGCCTCTGGGGACCCTGAGAGAACCAGGACCCAGGGGCCACCCCTGGGGAGACTCCAGGCCTGGAAGGGGATGTAAGCCACAAGCTAAGCCTGTGCATTGGCTGTCACTTCTGCCTGGAATGTCCTCTCCCCAGACACTCCCAGGGCTCACCCCTCTCTGCCTTTAATGTCACCTTCTCCAGGAGGCCTTCCTCAGACATTGACCTCACTGACCTCAAAACTGCACCCTCCCCCACGCCCCACTCCCTCCCTGCTTCATTTTTCTGCTGAGCTCATATCACCACCAATTTACCAAACAGTTTGGACCCTTATCTTGTTCGTCTCCCTTGACTAAATCGTAAGCTTACAGGGCAGGGATCCTGCCTGTTTCGGTCACTGATATTCCCAGGACCTAGAACAATACCTGGCATAGAGCAGGTGAATAAGAAATCTTTTCTGAAAGAATGAGTGAGTGGAATGTGATAAGAGCATCAGCAGACATAGGGGCAAAGTGCCCTGGGATGATAGGTAAAGGAGAGTTCACGCAGGGGACAGTGGGAATCTCAGGCAATGAGCAGCCTTGGAGTTGGGTTTGGAAGGGCGGCTGGAGCTTACTGAGAGGGGGAGGGGCAGAAGGGCTTGCTGGGTGTTAGAACTGGACATGGCTTCAGGGCTCTTTGGCCCAGGACTCCCCGGGTGGCACAGTGGTTAATCCGCCTGCCAATGCAGGGGACACGGGTTCGATCCCTTGACTGGGAAGATCCCACATGCCCCGGAGCAACTAAGTCCACGTGCCACAACTACTGAGCCTGCGCTCTAGAGTCAGCGAGCCACAACTACCGAGCCCACATGCCACAACTACTGAAGCCTGCGCACCTAGAGCCTGTGTTCCGCAGCAAGAGAAGCCAACACAATGAGAAGCCCGCGCACCGCAACAAAGAGTAGCCCCCGCTTGCAACTGGAGAAAGCTTGCGTGCAGCAACGAAGACCCAACGCAGCCAATAAATAAATATATTTAAAAAAAAAAAAAGAGAGAGAGAAAACAGGAAAGTAAAAAATGGTGCAATAAAAATAAATATTAAAAAAAAAGCTCTGGCCCAACCTCCTTATTCTATGGATGACAGGTTGAAGAGGAAAGAATGAAACCCGAGGTTTCATTACCTGGGTTATAGCCACATTGGAAGCAGAATTCACATCTCCTCACCCCAGTTGGGTACCATTTGGTCCTAGTGACACACGCCCCTCTCCAAAACCTTCTCCTTTCCCTGGGAAGCAAAACCAACCTCTTCCCCCAGTAGCCCCGATTCTTGTACCCTGTGGGACCGGAACCTCCTCTCCCCAATCCCAGCCAAAGGTAAATGAACACCTATCAGAGAGGTCGGGAGGGAACCTGGCCTGTCTTTAGGGGGCTGTATCGTGGGGAAGGGGAGGGGTTAGAAGGGAATGGCAGGTGCTGGCATCCCTAAAAATTCTCTCAGTGGGTCTGAAGTTGGTCGAGGGTACCTAGACATTTGGGGTGGATATTTCCCCATACATAGGCCTAACTCCTTTTAGAAGCAAAGGGTAATATATAAAATAGATAACTAATAAGTACCTACCGTATAGCACAGGGAACTCTATGCAATACTCTGTAATGACCTATATGGGAAAAGAATCTAAAAAAGAGTAGATATATGCACATGTATAACTGATTCACTTTGTTGCAGAGCAGAAACTAACACAACATTGTCAATCAACTATACGCCAATAAAAATTTAAAAAAGAAAAAAAATTTTAATGTTTGTAAATATATTATTATTTATATTTAAATATATAAATATATGTCTAAGGGAAGCCTAGGATCAGATTGTGGTCTCAAAGAGGAGGTCAGATCAACTTAGGTTGTGTGCTTGGTGGAAATTCAGCAAGACCACCCCTAGTTCGTGACGAGGGAGGCATGCCAGCTTCCTGCTCCCTGTAATGGGATGGCGGACATTTGGCTCATCCACAAAGCTATCAAGTAATTCATGTATACGTGAAAAAGAACAGACGGTCACGCTAACTTTTTTTTTACCCTTGGGAACTGTCAGGTCGTCTGTGACGAGGCCACTGCTAGGGATGCTGCCTCCTGCACTGGCGTGGGAGGACAGGCTCTGTGGGTGGCCTGCATGAAGGCCCTGAAACTTAACCTTGAGTCCAAGGTCAGAGGCAGAGTGAGGAAAGGCCAAGAACAACTGCACTTTATGCTCTTCCTTCCAGGTGAGCATCTGAGCTGTGTGTGTGTTCCTACTGCCAGTGGGTTGGGCTGGGGCAGCTGTCATACTGCAAGTCATACTGTAAACCGGGGATATTGAAGGCAGCGAATGTGACCCGGGCCGCTTAGCGATTCCGAGATGCGAGATGCAGGAAGGGAACACAATAGAAGCGGCTTGGGGAGAATCCCAGAGACTGTCTCAGGGAAATGGGATCACAAATGCAAGCTAAGCTGGTCCGAGCTGCCAGGAGGGATCTTGAGAGAAGTCTAGAAGCTGCAGGGCAGGGAGCTGAGTAGAGCCAAGTGCTGGGGAAAGGACACCAGCTAGATGAGGGCTGGGCACGGCTTTGGCTTCGGGGAGGGTGCAGCTCCCTCTGGACCAGAGGGGGAGGGAGTCTTGGGAGTGGGCGGACGGGAGAGCTGGCTAAGCCAGAAGTGGAATCTGGAGTAATGAACAGCCTGTCACAGCCAGATTAATGGTTACACTGGACCAGGCCAGGGAAGGTACTGAGTCTGAACTGGCATCTCCTCTGCCTGGACCCCAGCATTTTCTGGGGTCTCCTGCAGTGGGCTGCAGCAGTTTTGCCCTCTGAATGCCAGCAGAGGTGTCGCCCAGCAGCAATGCCCCAGAGCCCTAGAGAGAATGGCTGGGAGCCAGGGGATGTCTTTGAAGAGAAATCCTGAAATCCTACTGCCCCTCCTGGTTGGGGTCAGGGTGGAACCCCCTAGACTCCAGAGAAGAGAGGTAGGGAAAGGACAGAGGACAGACATAGGGAAGAAAAGACAAAGACAAAGGGGGCAGAAGGAGGCCAGCTACCACCTGGCAGGGCTGCAAGGGTCCTGTTCACAACCTCCGGGGCACCAACGTCAGGAACCCTGGGTGCGCAGAATTGGGGTCCAGTCACCTCCCTCCCCTCGCCATGTCAGAGTTCTCCCCTGAGGCTGAGACTCAAGGTCAGGAGCCCAGGACCTCAATTCTGTGACTCAGCAGTCATCTCTCAGCCTGGAAAGAGGTACCCACAGGGCCGGCCACACCTTGTCCAAGGTGGGGGAGGGAGGCAGGCAGAGAGAGAGTGCCAGTGCTTAATAATTAATGGTTTTTTCTATTTTTACTGGTGCTCGTGACAGTGGGCAGAGGGAACACAGTGAGAAAGGAGGACCCTGTTTGTCCCAGATGCCTGCCTCCACTGGGACGGAGCAGCATCAAAGTCAACCAGGAGCTTGATGGCCAAGCATCTGAAAGTAAAGTTGGGGCCCGTCCTCAGGGGAGTTGGGGCTAGCTGAGAAAAACCATGTCTTGGGACACTCAGAGGGGGGCAGCTGGGCGGGAGAGAATTTGGGGAGCGGGTGTGGGGAAGGGGGAAGGAACAGGCACCCGATCCCCCACGTGTCTGGCCTTTGGTCCGCGTTCACCCCACCATCCAGCCTTCCGTGCCGGTCCCCATGGGGTGCCGCAGCAGCTGTGCCTGGGACTTCCTCTGACTCCCACCCTGGCACTCCAGATAATTCCTACTTTGCAGTCATGCGTGGTCTTTTCGCATGGCTCTGTGCCTCGGTACAGGCACCCCCTCCACTTAGACTGCTGGCCTGCTTCCTCTGCCGGGGCGGGGCGGGAGGGCCCTCTTCACCCTACAGCTCGGAGGGGTGTGTAAGCCTTTACGTGTCTCACAGCCGAAGGCCCTCACTTCTGTTCTCACTGTCCGCAGGGGCTCACTGCTGCAGAACCCCTGTCGCTTCGTCACAGGTGCTACTCTGATCCCATTTCTGCCTCCTCTGCCGGACTGTGGAGACTGCGAGGGTGGAGATCACGTCCCAGGCTCAGCACAGCACCTGGCCTACGGCAAGCAGACGTTTGGCTTCTGGTGGAAAGCTCCAGTGTCTTCTGAGACTGTCTCATTTCTGGTTTCCCTCCTCGTTCCTGGGCTCTGCCTGCTACTCAGGCTACGAGGCAAGGCTGACTGCTGCAGACCAGTAAGGCCAGAAAAGCAGGGGCCTGTGGGGCCCATTCCCGACCCCAGACCCAAAGCATGGCTGCCCGGCCCAGCTGGAATCTCGACATCTCTCTCCCTCTCGGGATGCAGCACATCTCCCACCCCTACTCCCTAGCTCCTTCCTCCCACATCTGGGCCGGGCGCAGTGCCAGAGACTCCTTTAGGGGTGCGGGAATGAAACGAGACAGCAACAACATCAGCATCTGCCTCCGAAGAGGCCATCTTCCCAGTCACTCAGCTTCCAATCTTTCCTTCTAGGCCCGCCTCTTCCATGAAGCCCTCTCACCGCATCCTGTCACTCCCACTCAGTTCCAAGCCCAACTCCACCTACTCAGGTGCACCCAGGAGGCCAGGGCTGGGACTACTCCCAGCTCCCAGGATAGTGTCTGACATTTAAGTGGAGCCTGATATGTGTTTGTGTAATGTGAGGTTTTGGGGGTAGCTGCCCAGGATGGGGAAGGGGGTTGTTGCAGCCAGGACGGGGCATTTCACTCCAGGCAGGGAGGCTGAGGGTAGCCTCTAGGACACAGAGGTGCGGTCCAGCCCAGCACCCCCACCCCACCCCCCGTCCTACACTGGTCCCGCAGCGGCTCTGATTAACCCACGGTCCTGAACACAAGGGCAGCGCCTCATCTACCAGCAAATGTGGCCACGTGGGGATGTGGGTCAGGGCCGGAAAACAAAGGCTCCAGGACCTGGCTAGATGCCTCACATGAGGGCAAAGGCAGGCGTCTGGGCCCCATGGATGGAGACCCAGAGCAGAGGGTGTCCGCACACACTGAACCAGACTGTGTCCACACCCACCAGGCTTGCTGGGTGACTGTGGTCACTTCTAGAACATGTTTCCTAGCGCCTCCAATTCTGACCATCCAAGAATGAGGCACTTTTCTTGGGAGGAGAGGTTGGGTTTGATCTCACTCCAGCAGGCCCTGGCCCCGACCCTCTTAGGCCTCCTCCTCCTTCCTGTTCTAACAGCCCCACCCCCTACTTGGAGTGACGTCACCTCGGCCACCTCATCAACCCCTTTCCAGTCGCCCTCTCTGCCCTCAGATGGGAGAGAGGGGAAAGTGACTCCCTGTTTACTCAGGCTCTGATCTGGGGCACTGCTCAGAATTCCCAAATCTGATCCCCTCCAAACCTTGAGCCATTTGGGAGAAGGCCAGCAGAGGAAGGACCAGGGGACTCCTCCCTCTGGAAGGCAGATTGGACTCCTAGTAGCCTCCGCTTCTCCATCGGCAAGGTGCCGGCACCCCCATCACCTCCCTGGGTAGAGGGGAAGGGAGTTGGGGAAACTTTCTAGGAGCTCAGGAATCCTGGCAGGGAAGTGTGCTGCTGGATTTGGAATGGGGATAATTTCCTCCCCCCTCGGCCCCCCAAAACCCCTCTCAGCAAAACAACCAAGGAGCCACCTCCTGACCTCCAAAGACTTCCAGCCAGTACTCTCAGACCCCCCCAACAATACCCGGGGCGCCTGGGCAGTTCCTGCCTCTAAGACGGGGTGGGCGAACTGGCTGAAGTATGCCCCTGTTGTTCGGGCAAAGAGGAAGACCGCTCCCCCCAGTTTTGCAGGTCTTCACGTGTTTGGTTCGGGTCTTCCCGGGCAGCGCCCCCTCTCTCCACGTCCCCATTCTCCAGACGCATCTCCTCTCTCAGTCCGGCACGCCGGGTGCAGCCCAGCCCGCCCCGGGGTGATACCGCCCAACAATGGAGAAGCGGACAGGGGTCGCGGGGCGCACCCCGCTTTCCTGCCCCCTTTGCTCACCCTGCTCCAGGTCCTGCTGGTCGTACCAGGGCTCCTCTTCCTCTGCGGTGAAGTCCTCCATCCTGGCGGCCCTCCGCATGGCCCCGCAGGCGGCGGGCTGCAATTGGGCGCTGCGGCGGCGCGGCTCAGGGCCGGGGCGCGGGGCCCGGGACAATGCGGCGGAGGCGGGCCGAGCCTCCCGCGTCGCGGACTCGGGCTGCAGTGCCCCCGCCCGCGCCGCGCCCCCTCGCCATCGGCCGTCGGCCTGGCGCCCACAGGGGGCTGGCTCGCTGCCGCGGTCTGGCCCGGCTGGGGTCCTGCAGAGCCCGGGGCACCGGGCGGCGGCTGCACAAAGGGTGGAGGGGCGGGGACGGCGGACGGGACGGCGGCAAGGAGGGCCCAAGCCCGGCCGGCAGGTCCGGGGCGCTAGGAGCGAGCGGGTGCCGCGGCGGGCGCCCCCTGCCCGACTCCGGCCAGCGCTGTCCCCCGCCCGCCCGGCGACACCAGGAGCCGCCGCTGCATCTTGGCGGGGTCCGCCCCGCGCTTCCCGAGCCGCCCGCTCCGCGGGGTGGGGCCAACCGCCGATGGCCAATCAGGAGACGTATGCAAAACTGGAGGCGGGGCCGAGGGCGGTATCTCCGCAGCGTTGAGGTTCGGCTGCTGCTGAACCAACCCCACCTTCCCTTCACAGTCGACTCCAGTTTACATCTCAATGCCTAAAATCATTTTATTTTGTTTACCTATTGTTGTCTCTCCCCGTAGATCTCCTGAAAGCAAGGATCTTGTCACTCTTGTTCACAGCTGGGCTCTTCAGTCTAGAGCAGTCTAGAGCTCTTCAGCCTAGAGCTCTTCAGCCTAGAGCAGGCTGACCTACTGCTACCTTCCACGGACACTCTTTGAATGAATGAAAATTAATCAAAAATTACCTTTAAGAAATTGTGTTTAAATGCCTGTGGCCTGAAACCTCACTCCAGGAGTGATGAACTTTGACTGTTACCTCCATTCTGGGCCTTTCCCTTTGAGGTCCTGTTTCCCTCTCCCTGGGATTCATATCCTATACCCAACTATACCCATTAAACTATATAAGTGTCACTTATCCGAGCATTCTTTCCTTAAAGGAGTTTTCAGACTCAGGTATACATGTAACTCACTTTTATTAGGCCCCACCATGTGCTGGTACTGTTGAAGCACCCTGAGTATAACCGACTCTGAATCTATGTGGCAAATACATCAAACAAAGGACTTGTATCCAGAATATAGAAAGAACACCTGCGAATCCACAAGAAAAAGAAAAACAGCCCAGTAGAAAAGTGGGTAAAAGACTTGACCAACACTTCACAAATGACCAAAGTGACCCAATCAACATGTGACAAGTTGTTGAAATTCTTGAGAAGGAGCCACGGTTGTTTCTGTAACAAATTACCCCAAATTTAGTGGCTTGAAACAACACACACTTATTATCTTACAGTTTTGTAAGTTAGAAGATTGACATGGCTCTTGAAGACTGAAATCTAGTTGTTTGCAAGGCTTTGTTCCCTTCTGGAGGCTCCAGGGAAGGGTCTCTTTCCTTGCCTCTTCCAACTTTGAGAGAGGCTGCCCACGTTGCATGGCTCATGACTCCCTTTTCCCATCTTGAACGCCATCAACAGCAGGTGACCCTTCTCACACTGGATCACTCTGACTTGTCCTGCCACCTTCTTCCACTTTTAAAGACCCTGTGATTACACTGGGCCCACCTGGATAATCCAGCATAATTCTCCCATCTCAAGATCCTTAATTTAACCACATCTGCAAAATTCCTTTTGCCATGTGAAGTAACATATTCAAAGATTCTGGGGATTAGGTTATGGACATCTTTGGGGATCAGGATTCCATTTACACAAAGTTCAAAATTGGCAAAACAAATCTAATCAGGATAGTATTTGGCCTTGGGGAGACGTGGGGGAACTCTGAGGGGCCAGGAGTGTTTTATTTCCTCATCTGGGTGTTGGTTACACACAGGTGTGTTCATTTGTGAAAATCATTGACCTGTATACTTACGTGCACTTCTCTGAATGTTATACTTTAATAGTTTACTCAAGAAGAAGGAAAAAAACACCCTATGGCTAAGACACAGGTAGTTTCTGCTCTCGTGTAGCTTACATTCTAGTGGGGATAAATAAGTGATTACAACCTGCAATGTGCTGTGAAGGAAATTAACAGGCTTCTGTGAGAGAGTCTGGGGGGAAGGTTCAGGAAAGACTTCCCTTAGAAGGTGACATCTAAGCTGATACCTAAAGGATAAGATGGTGCCAGCCATGCCAAGCTCTGTGGGGAGGATGTTCCAGGCAGAGGAGACAGCAAGATCAAAGGCCCTAAGAGCTCGACATATGTTAGAAACTGATGCAAGCCCAGCATAGCTGGAGTGGAGAGGATAGAAGACAGATGAACTGGAGTTAGGCCCATGGGAAGGAGTTGGGATTTTTTTTTGTTCCCAAGTACACAGAGAGAACCAATAAAAGGCTTTTCGTTTTCAGTTGTGAAATATCACTAGCAATTTTGGAGCATGGATTGGAGGGGGGGCAAGAGTGGAAACAAGAAGACCAGTTCGGAGGCTTTTGCAATCATCTAGAAGGGAGGTAACAGTGTGATGCGCAAGGCTGGTGGTAGTGGAAATGGAGCGAGATGAGAAATATTTGAGGTGTAGAACTAAGATGTGCAGATGAATTGACTGAAGAATCAGAGTGATGCCTTAGACGTCTGGCTTCAGTAACTGGGTGACAGTGATGCCATTTACTGAGATGGGGACAAAATGAATCTAAGGGACGAACAGGTTGGGTGGCTGTCCCACAGGGATCTGGTCACATTCCAAAACCACCAAATCCCTTCCCATTCGTTCATTTCTTCATTCTGCAGCTGTGTGGAAATGTACCCGCAGGAGCCAGGGAGTTTAAGGAGTCCCCAGAGGACAGAAGAGGCAAAGGGCTGAGGGCCACGTCCTGTGCAGCGAGGATGATAGCAATGAAAGGCAACCCTTCAACCTGAAAAGTCACCGCCAACGCCTACAGCTAAGGATGGTTTCAGCGATGCCTTAGAAGACCCCCATGTTTGAAAACATCCAGCTCCTGGGTCATCTCTCAGCTTTTGGCCTTTACCACACTGACCACACCCTCAGCATGACCAAAATACCCTCCCTCCCTGTGGACACCCTCTCCCTGCCCCAACCACAGAAGCATTGCCTGGCAGGGATAAATAAATGTCACAAAGGCTGAATTCTTATTGCTGCCTGAGCACAGGGTGGAGTGATTCAGGCTGGAGTCCCTGGATCTCATGAGGCTGGTGTGGGGTGGGAGTGAGCTGAAGCTGGGCAACCGGCTCTGCCAGGTTGGTGGAACCTCCCTGTCCCCTCTGCAGGGGACAGAGGGTAGAGGCTGGGTGGCTGAGGGCTGTGGTGCCTGCTATCTGCCAGGCCTGTGCTGGGCCCTTTGCCTGGGTTGGTTCACCAGTGGTGCCCAGTGGGACCACTCCCAGTGCCTTCAGGGCAGACTTGGTATTTCCTAAACTGTGCCATGAGGAGGAAAACAGATCTACCTTTTATTTTTTGCGGTACGCGGGCCTCTCACTGTTGTGGCCTCTCCCGTTGCAGAGCACAGGCTCCGGACGCGCAGGCTCCGGACGCGCAGGCTCCGGACGCGCAGGCTCAGTGGCCATGGCTCACGGGCCCAGCCGCTCCGCGGCATGCGGGATCTTCCCGGACCGGGGCACGAACCCGCGTCCCCTGCATCGGCAGGCGGACTCTCAACCACTGCGCCACCAGGGAAGCCCCAGATCTACCTCTGAAGAAGGAAATTCCTCAGCTTCCCTGAACTACCAGCCAACACGCCCTGGGATCCATTTCTGGCCTTTCCTCTAAGCAGGGCAGAGTCAAGCCCAGGGGTGGGAAGTATAAACTACCCGACCTTGGTAACCCCCAGAGCATGGTATCTCATCTGCGTGTCAAGCAGACCTATTTCGTGGTGTTCCTTGTCAGGGGCATCAAGACTCGAGGCTGATGGTCAGAGCCTCGGTGGATTCGATGTCCCCTCAGCCTTGGGCACTATGATTCCCCTGGGGTCAGTTTCACACTCGGGCGACCAGGAGCGCTCCCCGAGCTCTCACCCGAGCTCCCGAGAAATGCAAGCCCAGATGCTGGATTTGGGACCAAAGCACAGGTACGGAACCCCGGGAGAGCTAGGATCCGGGACTTGAAGATGTAACCGCCCTCCCCGAAGAGCGTGAGCGCTGCCCCCTCCACCCCCAGCCCAGCCCAGCCCAGCCCAGCCCACCGGAAATGACGGCGCGTGCGCAGGCAGCACTGACGTTAGAGAGTCCCGGCGCTCCCAGTCACACGGGTCACCCTGGGGGAGGGGCAGGGTGCCCAGCCCGCGCCTCTGGGCCGTCGGGGCATCCACTGACACCACACGCTGCGCATCTTGGGTGCTGCCACCCCTGCAGGCCGCGCTCCCCTCCCTGTCCCCAGACCCGTGATTTTAGCGCTGGGCTTACAGTGCACTGAATGATCTTGCCCCATCTGTCCTCTCCACCATTCTGAGGTCAGCGCCTGGCAGGGAAAGGCACTCAGTACATTTCAATGAGCGAAGTCATCTGGAGTCCAACCCCCTTTCCCCCCGTACACCATCGGAGTGCGTCCCAGACAATGTCTGTTCTGAAAGGGGAATTATGTTAGAGTCTCACAAGTCCTTGCGGTCAGGAAGTGCTTCTGTGTGTCTACCCCAAATCCCTGCAGTTTAAACCCTCCAGGCCTGTCATCAGCAGTGACCGTTAGGATGCTTATGCTGAGGGTGTCCCTCCTGTGGGGTCATTCTTACTTTTCCTCCTTTGATACCTCCTCATGGGGTTGTTGGGAGGGGCTATAAACTCTTGGTCTGAGTTAACACAGGCCAAGGGCTTAGAACAGTGACTGGGCCATATGAACACTATTCAGTGTTTGCTCTTAGCATCATTATTATTGTAACTTTTTTACCTGGAGGATCCACTCCTTGCCTGTCACTACCCCTCTTCTGGCGGGGCTCCTGACGGGGGTGCTGGGGAGACTGTCCAGGGACTTTACCTTCCTGGTGGGGGGTCAGGCCTGAGACACAGGCCTAAGAGAGCTGTGGAGAAGCTCCAGGCACATTTGCTCACTGCTGGCTGCCTGGGCTCCCACTGCAACACAGCACTCGGTCCACTGTGTGGGATCCATCTCGCTCCCAGCAGACTAAAAGCTCCTTGAGGGCAGGCACTCCAGCCAGCACATAGCAGGTGCCTGATGAAGGAACAAATGGATGCTCTAAAGCCAGTGGCAGAATCATATTCCTTGGCCCTCCTTCTTTATCCATCTCCACCCCAGAACAGATCCGCTTGCCCTACCTGAAAGGCTCCTAAAGGCACTGAAAAATGAATCTGAAAAACAGTGGGTGAAAATGTGCCTTTCCTATTGACTGAAGTGGATTCCCAAAGTGGTTCCATCTTCTGTGATCGCCCAGGAGTTCTCTTCATTCAGTTATCCACTGTGTGCTAGGCCAGTGCTAGGTGCTGGGGATGTAGAGAACAAGACAGACCCAGCCCTGGCTCTCGTGAAGCTTGCATCTCAGTAGGAGAGGCAGACCTAAATCAAGGAAAAAGATAAAAACATTTAAGATGGTGGTAAAAGTTTTAGGAAACACACTGAAGGATGAACTAACAACAGCTGGGGATGGGAAATCTCTCAGGGAACGAGACTTTTAAGATAGGACCCTAAAGCATGAGAAGGGGACAGCCGCGTGAAGAGTGGGACGAGTGATGTCTCAGTCAGAAGGAACAACTTGTACAGAGATCCCGGGAAGAAAGAGCTTAGAGGGTCTGA
The DNA here is from genome assembly GCF_964374135.1 of Grampus griseus. NCBI lineage: Eukaryota > Metazoa > Chordata > Mammalia > Artiodactyla > Delphinidae > Grampus > Grampus griseus. The sequence continues at coordinate 6,724,214 of NC_139014.1, read as the reverse complement.
GGAAATAAAGGAAGACCAGTGTGGGCGGAACCTGGGGGCTTGGGGGAGGGGGAGCAGGGCCCAGATCATGCAGGGCCTTGGAGGTCACAGTGGGACCCAGAGAGAATTGACCCTAACAATGGGCTCTGAGGTGTTTTCAGGGGGGGAGCGTTGTGAGCTGCAGTTTACAATTCCTCAGGCTGCTCTGCAGAGAATAGATTAGGCGAGGCAGGAGTGGTGGTTGTGGTAGACAGGAGATGGTGGGGGCCCTGGCAAAGGTGAGGGCGGCAGAGATGAGGGAGGTAGAACTTGTGATATATACGTCTGGGGGATGACATCATTGAGTCTTGGTGATGGGCTGGAGGAGGGGTTGACAAGAGGAGAAGCATCAGGCTGACACTGGATTTCTCGTTTGAGAACGTGGGAGATGCCATTTACTGAGATGAGAAGACTTAAAGACAAACGTTAGGAGAGAGATGGATTGGGCTTGGGAGGAGGAAGTGTGGAGGATAGAATTGCCCACAATGTGGCAGTTTCAAACATGGCGCCATGGGGAGGTGGGTCCCCTCCCCTTGAATCTGGAAGGCTTTTGATTGCTTTACCAATAGAGTATGGTAGAAGTGACTCTATGTATTATTCCCAGGCTGGGTACCAAATGGCCATGCAGCTTCCTCCTCTTTCTCAAGGGACACCCTTGAAAATTATTTATTTATTTATTTATTGGTTGCACCACACAACATCTGGGATCTCAGTTCCCTGACCAGGGATCGAACCCGCGCCCCTGCAGTGGAAGCGCAGAGTCCTAACCACTGGATACCAGGGAATTTTCCCTAAATCACCCCTTGATTAAACTCAATTTGGCTAATCTGTCCACTTGTCCATGGGTGACCAATAATATGTCAGTGCCACCTGGAGTTGCTCGTTGCAAACCACAGGAATGGCTCGGAACAATGGGCAAGACCAAAGCGTTCACAATTCATCCCTTGGAATGGTCGGTTAGCACCTGCTCTTGGTGTTTGTATTTTTTATTGAAGTGTAATTTACATACAGTAAAATTCATCCCTTTTAGGTGTGTAGTTATATGAATTTGACAAACATATACAGTCATGGAAACAGCACCACAATCAAACCATAGAATGTTTTCATCACTCCACAAAGTCTCCTCATACCCTCTCAACGGTCAGTCCCCTCAGCCTGCTCCAGCCCACGGCAACCACTGATCTCTTCTCTGTCCCTATATTTTGCCTTTTCCAGAATATCATATAAATGATATAACACAGTATGCTGCCTTCTGTGTCTGACACAGCGCTTTTTTTTTTTTTTAAATACATGGACTCCGGTATTTTTTTTTAATTTTTAAAAATTTACTTATTTTTGGCTGTGTTGGGTCTTCGTTTCTGTGCGAGGGCTCTCTCTAGTTGCTGCAAGCAGGGGCCATTCTTCATCGCGGTGCGTGGGCCTCTCACCATCGCGGCCTCTCTTGTTGCGGAGCACAGGCTCCAGACCCGCAGGCTCAGTAGTTGTGGCTCACGGGCCTAGCTGCTCCGCGGCATGTGGGATCTTCCCAGACCAGGGCTTGAACCCGTGTCCCCTGCATTGGCAGATAGATTCTCAACCACTGCGCCACCAGGGAAGCCCCGGACAGAGCGATTTTGAGATTCACCACATTCTTGCTACCTGTACCCGTAGTTTGTTTCTTTTTATTGCTGAGTACGAGTCCCATTTATGGATGAACCACAATCTGTTGATTCACCAGATGATGGACATTTGGGTTGTTTCCAGGTTTTGCTGATTATGAATGAAATTGTTATATGCATTGCACAGGCTTTTTGTGTGGATATATGTTTTCATTTCTCCTCGGGAGATACCAAAAGTGGGATTATTGGGTTGTATAGTAATTGTATATTTAACTTTATTTTTATTTTTATTTTTGGCCTCGGGATCTTAGTTCCCCGACCGGGGATCGAACCCATGCCCCCTGCATTTGAAAGGCGGAGTCTTAACCACTGGACTGCCCGGGAAGTCCCTATATTTAACTTTATAAGAAAATATAAATGCTCCCCATCCTCACCAGTATTTGTATCCTCAGGTTTTGTTCTGGTTTCTAACCTATTCTAATAGTTATGTAATCGTTATCGTATTGTGGCTTCAGTTTGCATCTCGCTAATGAATAAGATTCAGAGTTTTTAATGTCACTCTGGCCTGGACTGGGGCTGGTGATTTGTAGGGTGGACTTGATTTTTTTTTTTTTTTAACGCCAAATAAAGGTACTATTCATTTGTTATCTTGAAGTGATTAGAAAAGCCATGGAGCGTGTCCAAGATTTTCATCCAGGGCAGGAAAACCCACCTCTGGAGCAAGGACAGAGCTATCCTGTCCAGTCTGCTCATTCAGTGACATGGTGATATCCCTGTCTCCCTCCTCCCTACCTCCACACCTGTCCTACCCTGCCTTTGTGCCTAGACGGTGCACCCTTCATTTTTTACTCGTGGAGTTCCAGTTTAAGCTAAATGTCACCTCCTTTTGAAGCAGCTAGGATTTCTAGAAGCTTCCAGACACACCATGCAAGACGATATTATTGAAAAAATGCAGCCTCTTTTGGGGCCAGAGTTGAATTTGCTTTTTTGGCTTTGTTCCTTACCAGTTATGTGACTTTGGACAACTTAAACTGCTTTGAGCCTCAGTTTCCCCTAGTGTAAAATGGGTATAATACCTATCTCAGAGGTAGGTTTTTGTTGTGTAAGAGATGTTGTTGTCACTATTATTATTATTAATTTGCCTCTATCAAAGCCTCACTGGGCTGAACCATGGCTAATTCGTTCCTTGTTTCTCTCCTTAGCTAATTGCTCTTAAAGGGCAGACCCTGTTACTTAAGCCCCCTCTGCCCCCGCCCCTGACAGTGTTGGTAAATACTAGTCCCTCAACCTATTTGTTGAAATGGATGAACCTAAAAGGGTTCTCAGGGAACACAGGTGGCCAGAAAGGAGTTGTGGGACCCGGAGGGACCTCTTGCTCTCATTAGACCGCAGAGCTGCTTTCTTGGAGCAGGGGCACTGAATCAGGGCTTCTCTTCCACAGAACGGAAGGCTGAGGGCTTGTGACTGCAATAACAGCCGGGCCGTCTGGACATGTGGGTTTGACAGGCCAGAAAAAGGGGAACTAAAAGAGAGGATGCTCAGAATGCGAGTACAGGGACTGACAAGGAAGAAACGGGAGAGGGCTGGCTTTGAAAGTGTGGGCCCAGTGATGGCGTGGGGACCAATGGTGAGGATGGGGGCAGGGGACGGGAGGCTGGGAGGGTGGCGGGCCCCGGGGGCTGGGTGGAAATGGGAGAGACCGAGGGGGGCTAACGCTGCCACACAGAAGAAAGGTCGCAGAGGCAACCGGTCCGGCTGGGAAAGACCCGGGGAGTGGGGCAGCAGTGGATCGGAGGGGCAGACCCCGGGAGCCGGGAATGGGCGGTGCGGGGAGCGGCAGGTGCGGGGGGCGGAGCCCGGAGAGGAGGAGCCAGGAGGGGGCGGGGTCGACGCCGGGCGAGCGGGTGGGGTGCGCCGGTCCGCTCCTGCGAGAGCAGCTGGGCCCGCGGAGCTGGAGCTGGATACCGAGCCGGGGCCCGGGCGGGAGTCAGGGCCAGGGCCGGGCCGGAGCGGGCTCCAGCGATATGGGGTCGGCGGACTCCAAGCTGAACTTCCGAAAGGCGGTGATCCAGCTCACCACCAAGACGCAGGTGCGCCCGGGGCCCCCGGCCTCCCCACCCACCTGCCGGGCTGGGGGCTGGGCAGGGCTGGGGGGCTGCAAGAACTTGGCTTGCCGGGAGATAGGGGGACCAGATGGCCAGGAGGGTGACGCTGAGGCCAGGGCCGGAGCGAGACCCCTTGGCCTGTATCCCAGGGCTCCATCCCCTAGCCCCCACCCCCGGCCTTCTCTCCCGGGAACATCCCTTTTCCCGCAGCTGCTGCTGCCACCTTAGGCTGACGTGTGTCTACTCTCCAAGCCGGCGTCGCCGCTGTCCGCCCCTCTGTCCACCCCCCCTCAAGCCCCTCCAGCCTCGCATCTCCAGCCTCCTCCCCCGCCCCAAAACACTTCCCTGCTCTCCTCCCTGCCCCTCGGTGCCCGCGGGTGCCGGAGGCACAGACCCGGCTGACTCAATGCAAACAAAGCCGGCCGGCGCCCTCCCGGATCCGCGAAACAGCTGGTTCTCGGCAGCGGCAGCGGCCTCGCTGGGCCCAGGTCGATGCCCACGGCCAGGGAAGGCCCAGGTCTTGCTGGGAACACACAGAGTGGCGGGCAGTGCTGCAGCCTGGCAAGGGGACCTGCTCCCAGCTCTATGGAATCCAGGTTCCCAGCTGGGGACCACTGCTCCAGGGGGCTCCCCCTTTGAGGCCCAGCGGTGGGGTTGGCTGTGTTTGCAGGTACCCTCTGTTTTCTGGGTCAGGGCTAAGAACAGTCTAGGCTGCCCTTGATACCTGAGGGTATCTTTCACCCTAGGCCATGCTTGCACACTCCCCTGAGTCCACAAGTGGCACAGAGGCCACCTCCTTGCCCCCAGCGCAAGGACCTGGCCCCAGCAAGGCTTCTTCCCTGCCCACCCCTCTCTCCTCACTCTTGGAGCCAGGCTGCTCTGGCCACAGAGATGCCCAGCTCTCACTCCTCAGATCCCCCGCTTTCAAGGGAGTCAGGACCTGCCACCATCTGGGACTTTCCTCCTACGCCCGCCCCCAGGGCTGTCTCTGGCTCTAGGCAATTAGAGTGGGTTCAGGGGAGCCATTTCCCCACAGCAAGCTGGTCACAGCTGCAGAGACCAGGCCTCTGGTCCCACACTCTCTCAATCCCACAAGAGAGAGGTCAGGAGCCCGGCAAACAGCCCGGCTGGAGAGTCCAGCCCCAGCTGAGAGGCGTTTGATGGAAACCAGACCTTGCTTCTCGCCACTTCCCCCATGGCTCCTGGTTATTTCTGGCGCTTGGATCTGAGGGTGGCAGGTGGGCCAGCCTCTCAGTGTGGGGCCATAGGGAGCGGAAGGGAGGGAGGCCTCCATGTTTACCTACCTGGGGGGGGGGAACACCTTGTTGGAGGAACGAGGTATGGGCTGTAGCCTCAGCAGCCAGGGTCCTTTGCCAGGCCAGCAGGTCCACGTCCCAAAGGATCTGCGTGGACAAGATTCCTACATGCTCCGGTCCCCTCCCCAAAATACAGTGCGTCTCCATCTTTCCCTGGCTGTGGCCCTGTGACAGGGCTGACTGAGATGGGGCTGTCTCGTTTCCCAGCTGGGGACAGTGAATTGGCTTGGGACAGGACTGGAGCCAGAGACCAGCCTGGGTCTCCCTCTGGAGGGCCCTGGGCCCTGCAGGTGGGAGGGGGCCTCAGGAATGAGGCCACCTGCCCTATGTAGTGACCCGGCTTGAGCAGCTCAAGAGACGGGACCAGATCCGAGATGGCGTTTCCAGACCTTGCCACTCGGTGTCCCCAAGGAGATTCAGGCCAGCTGTGTCCACAAGGTGTCTTCCTGTCCCAGGCCTTCAGAGGCTGTGCTGTGAACACAGATTTTTGCTCTGGGCAGCAGACAAACAGACCCAGCACCTTTTCCCGTGGCCTTGGCCGGAGCTGCCACCGCTGGGCCTTCCCTGCCTTCCTGTGCTGCATCCTGTTTTCTTCCTGCCTCGGGCTAGGCCTGACCCTGGTCCTGAGGGCCAGCAGCTTTGGCTGTGTTTCCGGAGCCTTTCCTGGTGTGGGTGGGGCCCTGGCGGGGGCACATTCCTGGACCTGGGACCCTCTCCTAGATCCTGCCCATTTGGAGGTTGTTTGCCATAGGTCAGATGATACCGGGTGGGTCCATGTTTACATGTGTGCACATGTATGTGTGTGTGGATGCCGTTGTGACACAGTCCTCCGGTACAGGTCACCCTTAGCAGGCTAGAGCATTGCTGGTCCTTCCCTTCTCCCCACCACCAGAGAGGTTCAAAAGATGCAGCTGGTCCCCCAGGCTGGCAGGGGCTTTGGTCTGAGCAGGTCCTGGTAAAGCTATGCTAAGAATATCTGGTTTCCCACCAGGGTAGCTCAGTGCCCCTGGCAGCATGGGCCTGCCCACCTCCAGCAAAGAAACTGGCTTGGATTTTAGAAGCTTCCTTGCGTTGGGTGGAGCCCAGCTGGGGTAACTGAGGCAGGGGCTAAGCCATGTCCCCCCTCCAACAAAAGTTCCAGTGACCCTGGCAGTACCTGTAGCATCAGGCTAGCCTGGTATGGTCAGGTAATGGTCACCAAACTGAAGTGTCTGAGCCGCATCTGGGACCAGGTGGGGAGGCCCAAGGTGGGGATGGGGGAGGTGAAAGTCTTCACTCCTGAAGTTCAAGGCCAGCTCCCAGAGCTGGGACTTTCATCTGCTTCAGGTCTGGGCTGCCCTGGGGCCTCCCAAGTTCCCTCCCAAGGCTCTCTCCTCATTTTTTTTTTTTTTTTTTTTCTCTCCTCATTTTGAATTCAATCCCCAGGTGACACTTACCTGATGAACTAGGTCAGAGGTCAACTCCACTTGATGAGTGTCTGCCCCTTTAAGGGGGTAGTGGCTATGTAGGAGGTGGGGAAGGTGGCATCCCAGAGGTGTTCCCAGATGGTGGGGGGCTCTGCACGTTTTCTGGGATGTTCCTTCCCCACTCCCACCCCGGCCACCCACACAGTGAGTGTCAGAGAGCTGTCTGGACTGAGGGCATGTGGGCCAGCAAACCCCAGCCCCAGGGACCCTCCTTTGGTCTTTGTTCCTCTCCACCCGGCTAACTCGCTCTACCAGTTCTGGAACTGAGCATGTCCTGGTGCCGGGCCTGCCCTGAAGGCCATGGCCACATGCTGCCCTGTACCTCAGAGGGGGGCATTGTTTGGGGGGTGGGCTAGGGTAAACCTGGACCCTGGGAGGCTTGTGGCCAGGACTGAGTTCGGGCAGCCCCACTGGTGCTCAGCTCTGCCCCGTGGCGGGGCTGAAGGGATCTCTCTCTAGGACTAATTCCAGGCTTTGGCTGAGTGTCTGCCATAGGCCTCAAGTGCACGGTCAGGGACGAAGGGCTGATGGACTAGCGGGGCCTCCTCCGGCAAGCGCACCCAGCCCTGTTGGGGACTGTGAGTGACTGAGGGGGGTTCCAAGGTGGGAGGGAGCCCGCTGGTCCAAGCTCTGGGAGACTTCTTGGAAGAAGCGGCTTCGGAGAACAGAATTATTTTTTAACAAGATTCATATTTTTTTCTGATGGTAAGACTGATGCATATCGCATGCGGGTTTGTGGTGGGGTAGCAGGGCCCCATTATCAGCCCTTTCAGAGAAGGCAAAAGTCTAGGTTGATTGGAGCAACCCAGGAAGATCTCTTGCAGGAAGTGCTATTCAGAAGGGTAAGAGTGTCTTGGACGCCCCTCAAACAGATGAACATTCAAAAGGAAAAAATAGTAATACATGCGCTTACAGAAAAATATAAAGAAAAGAATAACCACCCCGTGAGATAATTGCTGTTGACATTCTGTCATTTTCTTCTAGGCTTTTATTCCTGTATAATTTAACACAAAATTGTGATCATCCTATAGTTAGGTTTTTTAAATAAATTTATTTATTTATTTATGGCTGCGTGGGGTCTTCGTTGCTGTGCGCAGGCTTTCTCTAGTTGCGGCTAGCGGGGGCTACTCATCGTTGTGGTGCACGGGCTTCTCCTTGCAGTGGCTTCTCTTGTTGTGGGGCACGGGCTCTAGGCATGCGAGCTTCAGTAGTTGTGGCACATGGGCTCAGTAGTTGTGGCGCATGGGCTTCGTTGCTCCGCGGCATGTGGGATCTTCCCGGACCAGGGCTCGAACCCGTGTCCCCTGCATTGGCAGGCGGATTCTTAACCGCTGCGCCACCAGGGAAGTCCCCTATAGTTAGTTTTATATCTTGCCTTTTTCATATAACATTGTACTGTGAGCATTTTCCATTCATTCATATTCTTTGAAGACGTGATTCCGATGGCTGTGTAATATTCCACTGTATGCGGGTGCCTTAACTTTTCAAGCATTTCCCCAGTTGTTGGTTATTTAGGTTGATTCCAACTTTTCACTGTTATCAACCCTTCAGTAAACATCCTCATACCTGCACTTCTCAGACCGTTTCCTCAGGAAAGATTTCTAGAAGTGGAGTCCATGATTCAAATTGGTTGTCTATATGACCGACTATATAACTTAAAAGGCATACGTGTGTTGAAGGCATGTTGCCTTGATAGGACCGGTGGGACTTTGGGATGTGTTAGAAGGGGCGGGCGTGCTGGGAAGAGGGGACAGTCTGAGCAAAGGCAAAGAGAAAATATAGCAGGGTTGTGTTGTTGGGATAGTAAATACAGGTGTGTGTGCACACACATACCTGTGCACACTTGTGTATGTGCATGTGTCCGTGTATGTGTACATGCACGTGTGTGGCTTGTATGTGTGTTTAGGTGTGATCTTGGCTGACTTTCTGGCCAAGGTCTGGACTCTGCAGGCAGTGGGGAGCCCTAAGATCTTTGTTGAGGGAACAATGCCTTTGGTGCTGTGTTGTTGTTTTTTTTTTTTTTGCGGTACGCGGGCCTCTCACTGTTGTGGCCTCTCCCGTTGCGGAGCACAGGCTCCGGACGCGCAGGCTCAGCGGCCATGGCTCACGGGCCCAGCCGCTCCGCGGCATGTGGGACCTTCCCGGACCGGGGCACGAACCCGCGTCCCCTGCATCGGCAGGCGGACTCTCAACCACTGCGCCACCAGGGAAGCCCTGGTGCTGTGTTTTGAAAGCGTGTTGGGGACAGCGTGGAGGTGGGATTGAGGGGGTGAATTTGGAGGTGGGGCCCTGGCAAGAGGGGCCTGAACTGCAGCACAGGTGGTGGGTACCGAGAGGACAGGTGTTGTCAGAGAGCCGCGGGATGACGCCTTTAGATTTGGCATCTGTTGGGTGTACCAGCAGAGGGTGGAGGCTGGGGCCAAGGGGGCAGCCTGGGTGAATGGAAATGAGCATATGTCCCCTTGTCTTCTTCCTAGGGGGAGGGGCTTCTTCCTAGGGGGAGGGGCACAGCCTGGCTCTCCTCCCTGGGCGCTTGATTTAGGGATGTGGCCTGGGGAGGCCCCCAGGTGGGGAGGGCCTGCCAGAGGGGGATGGTGAGTTACTCAGGGTCACACAGTCCCTCAGGGACTGGGCTGGGCTTTGGCTACTGGATTCAGTGTCCAGCTGGCCCCTGACCATCTGTGTCAAGTGTCCCCAGCCTGCCTGTGCCACCCGGGGCTCATGGTGGCTGAAGGATGTCTCCCATGTGGGAAGGCTCCTGGCACCAGCAGGGATGGAGTAGGGGGCTTCCCTTTCGGGGGCTCCCTTGGCTACAGGGTGGGCAAACTGTGGACCTGCTGGCAAGAGACCGTGCAGCTCTGGATACCGTATCTCCCCACAGCCCGTGGAAGCCACTGATGACGCCTTTTGGGACCAGTTCTGGGCAGACACGGCCACCTCGGTTCAGGATGTCTTTGCACTGGTGCCGGCAGCGGAGATCCGGGCAGTGCGAGAGGAGTCGCCCTCCAACCTGGCCACTCTGTGCTACAAGGTGAAGGGTGCTCTGGCCCTCACTGCCACTCCCACCTGAGCATTTCCCACCCTCCCAGGGAGGCTGGAGCTGGCCCAGCCCTGTGGTCCGAGAGGGAAGGCACCCAGGAAATCCTCCACCCAGGTTGGAGTGGTCCCAAGTCTTCACTCACTTCTCCCCCTGGCTGGGCTCTGGGGGAAGTGATGTTACCAGTGCCACCTGTGAGGGCTGCCTGTGGGTGACACTGTCCATAGGTCAGCTCATGTAGCTCACCTGTGTGGTTGGTCCTGTCAATGTCGCCATTTTACAGATGAGGAAACTGAGGGCCAGATGGCTGGTCACTTAGCAAGATCTCAGCCAGTGAGTGGTGGGCTGGGTCTCGCTCCCAGGATTCTCTAAGCTGCTCCCTGGCCCATGTCCCATCCTCCTGGGCTGGCTGACCCTGTCTGGAGAGGCGGTCCGGTAGGGTGGCCCCACTGTCTCTCCCCCTCTGAAGCCTGGGGTGCCCAGCCTGACCCCAAGTGCCAGGGCCCCACTCCCTACCCTGCCAGCGTGCCTCTCTGCCCATCCTCGCAGGCTGTTGAGAAGCTGGTGCAGGGAGCTGAGAGCGGCTGCCATTCGGAGAAGGAGAAGCAGATTGTCCTGAACTGCAGCCGGCTGCTCACCCGCGTGCTGCCCTACATCTTTGAGGACCCTGACTGGAGGGGCTTCTTCTGGTCCACAGTGCCCGGGGCCGGGCGAGGAGCGGTCTGTGGACCTGGCCGGGGCTGGGCGGGAGGTGGAGTTGTGGTGACAGGGAAGGAACCCCTTCAGGGCCGGCCACATTCCTCCAGACCTCTTCTGGGGTTTGGGAAGGGCAGATGTAGGGGCAGTGCGGGTGCTGCTGAGGAGGGGGGCCAGCTCTTCCTCCTTGAGCCCCCGCTTTCTCTCCCATGGGGGTCTCTGCCTCTACAGCTGGGCAGAGATGGGGGCAGGGCAGCTGGGCCCTCCCCCCGGCTGCCCCACCCCCTCCCTGACTTTCTGTCCAAGCAACTGGCAGGGGGGTGGGGAGGTGGGCAGTGATTCCCAGCAGGGCTGAGGCTCTAGAGTTTAGGGGACTCACCTGTCCCCTCCCAGTCAGTGGGAAGGTCTCCTCACTGGTCCCAGCCCCGCTCCCCACTCTGTCCCGCTTCTGCCTTGGGAGGTTTGGGGTGATTAGGGGTCTACTTCCTGTTCCTTCTCCCACCTCTTCCTCCATCCCTCTGCCCGCGAGTGTCTGCCTGGGCCCAGACCCCGTCCTCCTCCCATCCCCCCTCCAAGTCCTGGGGCCACCTCTCCTTAGCCAGCTACGACTGAGGGGGCCTATAGGCGCTGTGTCCCAAGCAGGGAGAGGACGATGACGAGAACGCGCGGCCCCTGGCCGAGTCCCTGCTCCTGGCCGTCGCTGATCTGCTCTTCTGCCCAGATTTCACCGTCCAGAGCCACCGGCGGAGCACCGTGGTGAGAGCCCCCCAATCCCCGCCCCCCGGGCCGAGGAGGGCTCTGGTCCCAGGTTGGGGCCGCTTGAAATTCCCTTGGGCAGGGGCTGCTCCAGGAAGGTGGGGCTGCCTGGCACGCATGGTCCCGGGGAGGGGGCGGTGGCTGGCACGGCTGGAGGGGAGCCAGCTGGTGCCCGGCCCTGCCCGCTGCATCCAGGAGATCGGGCACAGGCACCCATTGTCTTGGCCTGGGCCGTGGGTGGAGGAGTGGGGCTTACACACAGGAGCCCTGGCCCTCTCACTGCCCGTGGACCCGTGGACTGGACCTTGACCGTTCTCCGTCCCCCACTCCCACGCACCACCAGGGGCACCTGATTCCGTTCTGCTCCCTCCCTGTCTCTCTCTCCCTGTCTCAAACTGGATTGAGCAAGTACCAGACTGAAGGAAAAGGAGCTTTCAAGAGGTTGAGAACATTCATTTCTTCCCGTGTGCATTAGCACCTGGGGCATTTTGAGGGTCTGTCTTTAGGAGAATATGAGGGTCTTTGCCCCCAAGGATAGCGGGGGGCTTGGGTTGGCCTGATTTCTCTCTGACCCTGTCCCCAGGACTCGGCGGAGGACATCCACTCTCTGGACAGCTGTGAATACATCTGGGAGGCTGGTGTGGGCTTTGCTCACTCCCCCCAGCCCAACTACAACCACGACATGAACCGGTGAGCTTGCTGAGGAAGTAGCTGGACCCCGGGCCTGGCCCCCTGCACAGTTCAGAGAGGGAACCACGCGTGGGGTCTTCCAAGGAGACCCTGCCCGCTCGTGACCCAACTTCAGCCTCACAGGGATAAAATGGAGTCATTTCTTTTCAGGGACCTGAGCTGGGGCGGGGCAGGGTGGGCGCGCCCTCCTACAGGAGAACTGCGGTCCTCAGGTACTGAACCCTCTCCTCTGTCCTCCCTGCCCAAGGATGGAGCTGCTGAAACTGCTGCTGACGTGCTTTTCTGAGGCCATGTACCTGCCCCCAGCTCCAGACAGCAGCAGCGTCAATCCATGGGTGCAGTTTTTTTGTTCCACAGAGAACAGGTGAGGGGCCCCTGGCCTTTCTTTCCATTTCTCCTCCTCTTGGTTCCAGGCAGCCCGGCGCTGAGGCCGTTTGCCAGCCCTGTGAGTCTTATTTGAGGGGATGTGCTGCCCCCTCGTGGTGATGACCTATAAGAACAGTCACACCTTACGCCAGCTCTGTCCCACGTCCCATTGGGGGGCCCTGGATGACCCATGCCTGCGTCCTCCATCTAGAGCCCTGCTATCCAGTAGAAATATAATGTGAACCACACATGCAACTTAAACATTTCTAGTAGAGACCTTTAAAAATAAAAAAAAATAGGTGACATTAATTTTAATAATGTATTTCATTTAACCCAATATATCTGAAATATTAGCATTTAACATGTAATCACTATACAAAACTATTGAAAGGTTTTGCATTCCCTTTTCATAGTGAGTTTTCAAAATCAAGTGTTTAGTTTACATTCACAGCACATCTCACTTCAGACCAGCCACATTTTAAGCTCTCCATAGCTACATGTAGCTTGTATTGGGCAGTGTAATTTATTTTATTTTTATTGGCCGCACCGTGGGGCTTGCGGGATCTTAGTTCCCCAACCAGGGATTGAATCCGGGCCCTCGGCAGTGACAACACCGGGTCCTAACCACTGGGCCGCCAGGGAATTCCCTGGGCTGTGCAGTTTATTCAGTGGGTGGAGAGGGGGCGTGATAAATACCCTGAGGGGTGGGGAAGCCCCGCCCACATGGGGGCATTTATGGGCAGTGGGGGGCATAGGAGCACATGGAGGTGTCCCAGGGCTGGATTGAGTATTTAGAGCAGGTACACGTGCTCCAGCTGTGCAGCTCCAGCTGTGCGCTGGCTGCACAGGGGTTAGTGCTCCTCAGTGTCATGATTCACCCTCTTCTAGACTCTGATTCCCACATGGCAGGCCTCATCCTTCAGGTTTTGCTGGCTGGCTGCCCCTTTCCCCCACCTCAGCCCCCCACTCCCAGAAGGGGCGAGAACCCAGGTGACTCCCTCCACCAGGCACGGTCAAAAGCTGGCCAGAGTTTTCTTTCTCACCAGCATTATGGGGCAAATGACCACTTTGCCACTTGATTAACCCCCTTGGGTCTCAGTTTCCTCATCTGTAAGATGAGGAGCTTGACCTCTGATATCTTACAAATCTCTGAACGGAGTCATTCTGTGGCCTGGGGGCTGGGGCATGGGGCACATGCTTTGCCTCCCAAGGGGAAGCCCGCCTTCCCTGTGGGCCCTCCAGCCCTTCTCTGAAGCCCCAAGGAAGGGTACCTGCCCCTCAAAAACGTCAGGGGCATGTCCTTTATACATTTGCCCAACCCTGTAGATCATACAGCGTCAAGAGTGAACCCTGGGGACTTCCCTGGCGGTCCAGTGGTTAGGACTCAGTGCTTTCACTGCTGAGGGCCCAGGTTCAATCCCTGATCGGGGAACTAAGATCCCACAAGCTGTGGTGTGGCCGAAAAAAAAAAAAAAAGAGTGAATCCTGATGTAAGCTGTGGACTTTGGGTGAAAATGATATGTCGATGTAGGGCCTACAGCTGTAAGAAGTGTACCACCCTGGTGGGGGATGTTGATAGTGGGGAAGACTGTGCACGTGTTGGGGCAGAGGTTTCACGGGGGAAATCTCTGTGCCTTCCTCTCAATTTTGCTGTGAACCTAAAACTGCTCTAAAAAGTATTTAAAAAAATAATTAAAGGGCTTCCCTGGTGGCGCAGTGGTTAAGAATCTGCCTGCCAATGCAAGGGACACAGGTTCGAGCCCTGGCCCGGGAAGATCCCACACGCCGCAGAGCAACTAGGCCCGCGAGCCACAACTCCTGAGCCTGCGCTCTAGAGCCCGCGAGCCACAACTACTGAAGCTCGCACACCTAGAGCCTGTGCTCTGCAAGAGAAGCCACGACAATGAGAAGCCCGCGCACTGCAACGAAGAGTAGCCCCCGCTCACTGCAACTAGAGAAAGCCCACGCGCAGCAACGAAGACCCAATGCAGCCATAAATAAATAAATAATAAATAAATTTTAAAATTAATTAAAAAAAACAATAGGCTTCAACCCCTGGGGGTGAAAATCTAAGGGGTGTGGGCACGCTATCCTACAAAGAGCCCCTCAGGACTGGCCATCCCACTCTTGGTAATAAATTCCTTCTGGCCTTGGCCCAGCCTGGCCTGGGTCCCAGATGCAGGCAAGGATGAGGAGGGGTCTCTCCTTCGTGGGAAGGGATGAACTCCTGGTTCTGCTCCCTGGCCCGAAGATGGCGGCCTGGCACTGAAACCCTTGTGGAATGAGGGGGCTGGCCTGGCTGACCCTCCCACCTGGCCACGGCTGGGGGCGGAGGGAGGGCTGGGCTGGTGGGTGGGGTCTCTGAAGCCCCGCCCCTCCTCTCCTGCCGCAGACACGCCCTGCCCCTCTTCACCTCCCTCCTCAACACCGTGTGTGCCTATGACCCTGTGGGCTACGGGATCCCCTACAACCACCTGCTCTTCTCTGACCACCGGGAACCCCTGGTGGAGGAAGCTGCCCAAGTGCTCATTGTCAGCTTGGACCATGACGGCGCCACGCCCACCGTGGACGGTACCACCACAGGCACGGCCATGGATGATGCTGACGTAAGGACGGGAGAGGGAGGGCAGCCCGCCCTGCCAGGCTGTGGGCGGGTGGCACCCCCTCTAGCGGAGCTGGGCAAGGGATATCCAGTGGGCACCTCGTGGGGGTATCTGGGGTCAGAGGGGGTACTGCTGCACTGCCTAGGCCTGGCGTAGGGGCAGGGGGTGAAGGCACCTGCTCACCCCAGGCTCCGCCCTCCACAGCCTCCAGGGCCCGAGAACCTGTTTGTGAACTACCTGTCCCGCATCCATCGCGAGGAGGTGAGTCCAACGATGCTCTTGCTCTTGTGGGTTCTTGATTGCCCACCCTCCACAAAGGTTGTGGCCTTGCAGGGTGTGAGGGGATGCAGATGAGATGGGGGTAGGGAGAGTCCTGATCCCTATATGAAGGAACCACGGTCCCCGTGGACTCAGGCCACCACAGGTGAAGTAGTGATGGCAGGACCGCGAGGGTCTCGAGACTCAGAAAAGGGCTGATGGCCTCAACTGGGTGAGGGCAGCCGGGAAGACTTCCAGGAGGAGGTGGCTCTGACGTCAGGTTTGGTGGGGGAATGACAGTGGATGGAAAGGCCAGTCACACCTAAGTTCCTGTGTCTTGTGACGTTGGGGGAGGTTCCTGTGCTCCCAGAGCTCTAACCTCTGCAGCTATGACATGGGGACAGTAACTGTGCCCTTGCCTTGTAGTGAGGATTGGTTGAGAGCACAGGCCAGCAGGCAGCAGGTGCTCAGTGAATGACAGCTCTCTGAGGATAGAATGCTCCTCACATGTCACAGGGCGATGGGGAGGGGTGGAAGGATGTCACCTGTCAACAAGGAGTCCAGGTGGGCAGGAGTCCAGTGTGCACGTGAGGAGGTCACTAAGAGCAGATGGGGAGCCTGTGGTCTGGTGGAGGGGCGGGGTGCTCTCTAGACCTGCCCTGGACCCAGCTTCTGAGGGGCTGCCCCCAGGACAGCTGTTGATGACACTGGCATCTGGGCCCCTCAGGCTCTAGAGGTGGGATCAGGCCCTGGGGGGCTCGGAGGCATTTGTGGGAGGCCTGGCCAGGAAGCCTGGATTGTAGGGAGCCGGACTGGACAGGCCCCTGCCCTTCCCCCACCCAGGACTTCCAGTTCATCCTCAAGGGCATAGCCCGGCTGCTCTCCAACCCCCTGCTCCAGACCTACCTGCCCAACTCCACCAAGAAGATCCAGTTTCACCAGGAGTTGCTGGTCCTCTTCTGGAAGCTCTGCGACTTCAACAAGGTGGGCCGGCCTCGGGGGCCCAGGCTGGCGGGCAGTGGTCTGCCTCAGTGATGGGGACAGCGTCTGGGGAGGCTCCCGGCAGAGGGAGAGGGTGGGGCAGAGCTGCCCCTCCCCCTGACTCTGCCCATCTGTCTCCGCCTCCCCCCAGAAATTCCTCTTCTTTGTGCTGAAGAGCAGTGATGTGCTGGATATCCTGGTGCCCATCCTCTACTTCCTCAACGATGCCCGAGCAGATCAGTGTAAGGGTGGGGTGGGCTGAGGATCCCTGGGGGGTTCCTCGCGGAGGGGCAGTTTCGGCCAGTCTGTCCTGCCTCCCAGCAGCTCAGGCCTGGTGCCCCGACCTCCCGGGAAGGGCTTCTCCCTTTACCCCCAAGATGGGTCCCTGCCCTGGGCTCCTTTCCTCCCCTCCCCACCCAGCGTGGTGACCCCTCCCATGCCACGTGCCGCAGCTCGGGTGGGCCTGATGCACATCGGCGTCTTCATCCTGCTGCTTCTGAGCGGCGAACGGAACTTCGGGGTGCGGCTGAACAAGCCCTACTCAGTGCGCGTGCCTATGGACATCCCGGTCTTCACCGGCACCCACGCCGACCTGCTCATTGTGGTGAGGGAGCTCCCGTCAGGACCTGGGGGTGTGGTGTAACGTCCCCTCGGCTGAGTCCGGAGGCGCCAGGGACCCCATGGCTGCTCCTCTGCCTCCCTGCACAGGTTTTCCACAAGATCATCACCAGCGGGCACCAGCGGCTGCAGCCCCTCTTCGATTGTCTGCTCACCATCGTCGTCAACGGTAGGGGGCCCCAGAGCCCGCCTTCCCCATGCTCACCACCAGGGGGCGCCAGGCCACAGGCTGACCTGCCGCTGGCTCCCTGGTTCAAACCGGCTGGGTACGATAGAAATATTAGGGCAGCCAAGTATGTACTGGTCAGTTTTCTAGTAGCCATATTAAAAAGGAAGAAGGAAAGAAAAAGAGAGGTGACAATAATTTTATTATATATTCAATTTAATCTGTAGTATCCAAAATACCATCATCTCAGTATGTAACCAGAATACAAAATTATTGAGATGTTCTACATTCGTTTTTGAATGCAGTCTTCCAAATCGTGTGTGTGTGTTCCATGCGTGCAGCACACATCCATTAGGACTACGTTTCTAGCACTTGATGGCCACGTGTGGCTTGCGGCCGAGGTATTGGACTGCGCAGGTTTGGATGAGGGCCCCGCCCACAAGCAAGGGCTGTAGGTGGCTGCCTCCGAGCTGGGGGCGGGCTCAGGCTGACAGGGGCACGGGACCCAGCAAGGTCGGGGCCCAGGGCTGGGGCGGCATGACTTCCGCGTGGCTGCTTTTTGGAGAGGAAGGTCCTAAATGGGAGGGGCTGACTTCTCCGTGGTCCGGTTTGGACTCCAGGGTGGGTGGGATGTTGTAGGGCCTTGGCGACCTCTAGATGCATTGTTGGACTGTGAGTTCTGGGGCCAGAATCTCACCTTCCATCACTGGCTCCACCCCACAAATCTTCACTGAGAATGCATTTGTGAACAAGGTAGCCACCAGCCCTGCCCCATCCTGAGGGAGAAAGGCACAGGGCAAGGAAACACACAGATCAGTCTGTGACTTCAAGCCGTGTGCAGCCTCGCATCTCCGACTCCCCCTTCACAGGCTGTGCAGAAAATCTCTATCTCATTATATATGGAATATCAGCTTGACATTCTATTCAAATCCTTTTAAATAATATTTTTAGTTCTGGGCGGCACTGTGCAGCTTGTGGGATCTTAGTTCCCTGACCAGGGATCGAATCTGGGCCCCCTGCAGTGGAAGCTCGGAGTCCTAACCACTGGATCGCCAAGGAATTCCCAGCTTGATGTTCTAGAAAGAGTTAAAGATCCTGTGTTTGTATCCCTGCCCAATCATTTTATAACTGGAGAACTTTGGACAAGTTTATGAACCTCTCTGAGCCTCAGTTTCCTCATCTGTAAAATGGGGACGGTCTCCTCTCTGTCCACCTCCCTCTCAGATGCGGGGAGGAGTCGGGGAGATGGAGTGTGTGAGTGGCTTTGTAAATGGCGGCGGCTGTCCACAGGGGAGGGGCCGGGGTGGAGCCCTGGGGCTCTGCAGGAGGCATGGCCAGTGTGGCTTTAGCCGCTGGCGCTTGGTCTTCCTGACTTTTCGGGGGACTTCACAGGCAGGGGGCAGGGAGGGTGTGGGATCAGTAGCATCGTGTCCCACCCAGGCCCAGGATGTGCTGGGGTGGTTGGCGGGGGCCCCAGGAGTGAGCCGACCCCTCCCCTGCAGTGTCCCCCTACCTCAAGAGCCTGTCCATGGTGGCCGCCAACAAGCTGCTGCACCTGCTGGAGGCCTTCTCCACCACCTGGTTCCTCTTCTCTGCCGCCCAGAACCACCACCTGGTATTCTTCCTCCTGGAGGTCTTCAACAACATCATCCAGTACCAGTTTGATGGTGAGGCACCGGTCCAAGCCCCTGGCCTGGCCTCGGGGGCAGGAACCAGAGTGGGCAGTGGGCGAGGACACCTCCCCATCTGAGGAGGGCACAGCCCTCCACCCCCGTGTTTGTTTGTCCAGCGTGCATTTATTGAGCACCTACTGCATACCAAACCCTGTGCCTGGTGCAGGGGATTCACTGGGGAACAAAGCAGAGTGCCCTCTGCCCCGTGAGGCTCATAGCTGGGGAGGGAGCACGGAGCGGGACTTCAAACAGATGGTCACCCAGACAAACAGGCCATCTTAAGTCTGTTGAGAGGGAAGTGTAGAGTGGCATGGTCCTGCTGGGTGTCACAGATGCTGGGCTGCCTGGTGTCAGTTAGGGCCTTGCCACTTAGCTCTGTGACTGTGTGCACATAACCTCTCTGAGCCTCAGTTTCTTCATCTGTAAGATGGTCATAAGGATAATTCCCAGTCTCCATCTCAGAGGACATCGAGAAGATTAAGTAAAATAATCCCAGAAAAGCACTTAGCACTTGCCTGGTGAACGAAATGTCAGCAGTTATTATTTCCCAAATAAGTAATATTTGCACTGATCGATGAGGGGTGAATGGGGGTGGGGAGGGGTAGAAGAACATGGGGGGAGCACAATGTGTGCAAAGGCCCTGGGGTGAGGTGTGTTGAAGTGGAAGCAGAGCAGGGTGGTGAGAGGCAGGGACCAGAGCGGTGGACGGGGCATTGAAGGCCCATAAAAGCGTCTTTTGTCTCCCCGGGAGCCAAGGGCGTTCAGTGTGGGCGACAGAGCACAGGCGCACGGCATATCGTCCTTCTTCCCGGTGACCTGACTTGGGGGACAGTCAAAATATTGAACAGCTGGCTTGGTGGGACACTGACACGCTGGGCCCGCCCCACTCTGCCAGCTGTTACCCCTTAGTGCTGGGTGGTGAGAGGGTCCGGAAGGTACCAGGGAGGGGCAGGGGCGGAGCTCAGCCCAGAAGCTCTTTTCCCGAAAGGTAGCATCCCGGTGTAGCCTCAGACCACAGATGCCGCCCGGCGCCAGCCCTGCCTGGCTCCTCTCATCTGTGCCCTGTGCTGTCGCCTCCCCCTGCGGTAGACACCCTCCTGTCCTCCAAACTCCCCCTCCCAGGAAGACGCCCAGGTGAAGGGGGTGGCGAGGGGGCCTCCCTGAGACACGCTTCCTCCCCACAGGCAACTCCAACCTGGTCTACGCCATCATCCGAAAGCGCAGCGTCTTCCACCAGCTGGCCAACCTGCCCACTGACCCGCCCACCATCCACAAGGCGCTGCAGCGGCGCCGCCGGGCTCCCGAGGCCTTGTCCCGCACCAGCTCACAGGAGGGCGTGTCTATGGAGGGCTCCCACCCCGCTGCCCCCGCCGAGCCGGGCACCCTCAAGGCCAGCCTGGTGGCCACCCCAGGTCCGGTGCTGGCGAGGGGCAGGGTGCTGTGCAGTGGCGGCAAGGGTGGGGGTGGAGGTACGGGGACCCGGGCGGGGCAGCTTGGTGGGGGGACCGGGCACCCTCAAGGCCAGCCTGGTGGCCACCCCAGGTCCGGTGCTGGCGAGGGGCAGGGTGCTGTGCAGTGGCGACAAGGGTGGGGGTGGAGGTACGGGGGCCCGGGCGGGGCAGCTTGGTGGGGGGACTGGGCCTTGGGGCTGAGCGCTGGGGGGTCTGGCACAGCATCT
This sequence comes from Grampus griseus, assembly GCF_964374135.1. NCBI lineage: Eukaryota > Metazoa > Chordata > Mammalia > Artiodactyla > Delphinidae > Grampus > Grampus griseus. The sequence continues at coordinate 6,704,189 of NC_139014.1, read as the reverse complement.
GTGAAGTGGGGGGAAGTTGGAGACTTTCGGGGCCGGCCCCAGGCAGAGGCTTTCTAGGAGGAGCACTGTGGCAGGAGTCCTCACGGCTCCCCACCCCACCGCCCAGGCATCGAGAAGCTGACGGAGAAGTCCCAGGTGTCAGAGGATGGTACCTTGCGATCCCTGGAGCCTGCACCCCAGCAGAACTCGGCAGAGTGCAGCCCAGCCTCGGAGGTCGGTGCGGGGACTCCTGGCGGGGCTGGGTGGCGAGGCTGGGCTTCCCCTTTCTCCCTGGCCTCCAAGGTGTAGGCCGGGCCGGAGCACTGTGCAGCAGAGGGGCAGGTACCCAGTGCCCAGGGCGTCAGGCTTGGCACTGATGACTCTATGGGGATGGGGGGCCTTTCACAGACCCCTCCCTTGTTTATTGGTCACGGGCTCAATCCCTTGGCCTTGAGACTCCTCACCCGTCAGCCTTATCTAGGCTGGGCTGGCCTTTACCCGGTCTGCTCAGTCAGCTCCTGGCCCTAAACCTGTCACTGGGCTGGGCAGGGTCAGGCAGGGCCTGGGGCCCAGGGCAAAGGTGCTGGGCTGGGCTATCCCCTGCTTTGGGAGTGAGCCCCCTCCCTGCAACATGGGCCAATGGGGAGACCTCATTGCCCTCCCCACCCCCCTGCACCCTCTCCCCACATCCCTCTCTCTTATTCCTTCCCCGGGACCAGGAGCCCAGCCAGGCGTGGCGGGAGCAGCGGCGACTGTCCAGCGCATCAGCCGGTGGGCAGTGGAGCCCGACGTCGGAGTGGGTGAGGGTGGGACAGATGGTACAAGGTGCGGGGGTGGGTCCGGGGCTCCTGGCCCTGGGAACAGCTCAGGAGAGGCTTGGATGGGAATGGGTCCAAATCCAAGCGCTGGCCCGGGTCAGGTTAGGGGTCAGTCCTGTCTCATGACCTTGGCTTCTCTGGCTTCCTCTGTCTACACTGTCCCAGAGTTTGTTCCCCAGCAGGGTTAAGCTTCAGTTGTCCACAGCCCTTTCTTAGTAAATCACCCTTTCCAACTTCCTTCCCCAAATCACTTGCCCACTCCCTTACATGATTCCTGAGATCACCACTAATTGCATTTGCACGGGGATAATAAAGGTCCCTACTTCATCGTGCCGTTGTGAGGATCAAAGGGGATACTTTCTGGCACACAGGACCTGCTCAGGGAGAGCCCCGGCTCCTCCCATGAAGAGCAGTCACTGTGCACGGGCACTGCCCCGTGCCAGGCCCTTGCTGTGATGAGCGGGGATGCCTTCTGCCTTGGGGAGTCCATGGTTTCAGGTCAGGGGTCAAGCCTATGCCACAGCCCCTGGGGGCTGTCTTGCCAGCCCAGGAACCCCAGTCCCTCCCCCAGGTCCTCTCCTGGAAGTCGAAGCTGCCGCTGCAAACCATCATGAGACTGCTGCAGGTGCTGGTTCCCCAGGTGGAGAAGATCTGCATTGACAAGTGAGGCTGGGGACGGGGCTGGGCGGGCTGGGCTCTGAGGGGCCAGCCCAGGCTGCGCTGGGGGTGTGGCCGGGAGCACGGGCCTCGGGGGTCCAGGGTGAGCCCTCTGCTCCCCTTGACCTTCAGAGTGGGCACATTGGAGACCCTCCTCTCCCTGGCAGGGGCCTGACGGACGAGTCAGAGATCCTGCGGTTCCTGCAACATGGCACCCTGGTGGGGCTGCTGCCCGTGCCCCACCCCATCCTCATCCGCAAGTACCAGGCCAACTCGGGCACGGCCATGTGGTTCCGCACCTACATGTGGGGCGTCATCTATCTGAGGTGGGCCCCTTGGGGGTGGGGCCGTTACCGGCCTGGGTGGGTCTGGCATCCACCTGAGGGTCAGCTCAGTGGGGCTGTGCCCCACTAGGGTAGTGGGGTTCATGTCAAGACAGTCAGCCAGGGTGGTCTTGTCTGGTGGAGGGTGGGCACCCACTTCCGCAGGGGCAGGGGGCAGAGAACATCAGGGTGGGAGGACGACAGCCTCGTTCCTCCCCAGTCTTTCCTGCAAGGCCTCCCGGCACCTGGGTGACGGCCCACTCCCTCTGCAGGAACGTGGACCCACCTGTCTGGTACGACACGGATGTGAAGCTGTTTGAGATCCAGCGGGTGTGAAGATGGAAGCCTGCAAGGGGCAGGGACCAGGGGAAGGCGGAGACCCTGGTCCCCCGATGTTCCCCCCGACCCACCATTCTGAGCTTTAAATTACTACGGTCAGGGCTGGGGGCTTGAGTGGCTGAGTCCTGAGTGGCAGAGCTAGGAGGCCCCTTGTGGCTGGGATGGTGGGGGGCCCCCCTGCCTCCAGGCTGGATTGAGAGGAACTTTCTGTCTCCAGGGCTACAGCCCTCCACCAGGGGCCCGCCTCACTCTGGCTCCCCTTCGGGACCCGTTTCTGTGCTGACCCTCAGTGCCCGCCTGGCTCCTGAGCTGCCCAGCCCTCTGCCCTAGTGGGCTGCCCAAGAGGGAGTCTTGGGCGGCCCCTTGAGGCACCTGGGCAGGGGGAGGGGAGCCTTTCCAATCCTCCTCACCTGAAACCACCTGGTCCAGGCTCGGCTCGCTGCCAGGACCCCGGGAAGAAGGAGGGTGACCAGGCTGCTTGTGGAGGAGGCTGGGGGCTGACAGGCATCGAAAGCCAGACGAGGGGACCTCGCGCATTTTAGGGATTTGGAGTGGGGTGTTGAGGGTCTCCTGCTATATTCTTCTGGGTCAGTGAATATAGCCTGGCTGGCTCTTGTACAGTAATGGGGGCAGGGGACAGCTGATCAGTCCTCCCTGCCCCTGCCCACCACCTGATGACTTGCGGGGAGGGGGACCAGGATACCAACGCCCCATCCTCCTGATTCCGGCTTCTTGGTCTCCCTCACCCCACCTGTGTCCGTACAATCTTTGCTCTGTACAATCGGCCTCTTTACACAATAAAACCCCCTCTCCATGCCCTGCGTCTTTGTGCTTGGAGGGGAGGGGGTCAGGCCATGGCTCTTGTTTTCAGGGAAGCTGGGGACTCTGCCTCCCAGAATCAGGCCCCAGAGGGCCCTCGGTGCGCACCTGGGAACCAGCGTTTGTCACTTTCTTGGGTGGGGAAGTGGAGGGTTGGACGCCCCAGGCTGTGGCCCCCCCGACAGAAAGAGCCCACACAGGAGAGGCAAGGGGCCTGCCTCCCAGCCTCCTGCACGGCCCCCAGGCAGCCAGTGAGACAGCGCTGGGGGTCCAGCACCCAGCTGCAAGGGGTACAAGCCTGGTCTGCAGGGTCCGGGGCCGCCGTCCCTGCGCCTCACCCTGCGCCTCACCCTGGGCCTCACCCTGGGCACGGTTCACTGTTTGCGCTGGGCTCAGGGAGATGGATGGGCTGTCAGTGCCTGCCCTCCCCACCCGATGGCTCAGAGGATCGGCAGGCCTGGGGTGAGCGGCTACAGAAAGTCACCGGGGGCTCCGTCCTGGGGAGAAGGTGTGCTGGCGAGGGGTGGGGGGATGCGAGAGCCCCGGCTCCTCTCTTCCCACCTCCTCCCGTGCATCAGACAGGGGGAGGACCAGACAAAGGGTTGAGACCCCTCGTGGCCCAGAAATAGGACTGTCCCAGCCCTACAGCCCCGCCCAGGAGGACTGTCCCTTCCCACCATGTACACAGAGTGTCCTCTCTGTCCCCGGGAGCAAATGCCACAAAGCCCGAATCGATCAAACAAACAGGGTTTATGTCAGCGGGAGAGAGCTGTTGACCCCTGCCTAGCAGCTAATTAACCAGCTCATTAGGAGACAGGGTGTGTGGGGAGAGAAGGGCAGGGCTGCCTGCCCAGCTGCAAGCTTCCAGATGTCCTGGGCTGAGCTTGGACCATGCAGGAGGCAGACCCCCAAGGCCTGGCCGGGTAGGGGTGCCCCTCCCCAAACTCCCCGGAATCATTTAGGGCTGACCGTCCCCGAGAGTCGCTGTGTGGGCTTCCCGGGGCTGCGCTGATTGTGGTGGCGAGCAGGGGGCAGGTGTGTGCTCAGTCCTGGGTGTGGGCCTTAACAGTTCAGTGTCCAGGTCCTGCCCTTGGCCTTGGGCTGCCGTGACCGCCCACCCCAGTGAGGATCTGGGGAAGAGGAGGCTTTGGGGAATCCAGGCTGGTCTAGGTCCCCCTGGAATGGGGCATCTGGGTTACGTTCTCCCCAGCCTTGGCACTTCGGGGGTGTGCAGGGGGTGGGTTTCTTGGGCGCTCTCAGGCCCCCAAGTAGACCTCCACCAGCACCCCGACGGAGTGCATACGGTAGAAGACGCCCAGAGGCAGGCCGAAGTTGACGATGGTGAACCATGTCCGGTAGCCATAGAAATCCTTTTCCAGCCCGTTCTCGAACTCGGGGTGTATGCCGAAAGCAGGCATCATCCACAGCTGGGGAGGAGAGGGCGTTGTTGAGTGGGGGAGGGGCTCTCCCGTCCCCCAAGGCCCTCAGCTCATGGGAGGCCCCAGAACCTGCAGCTCCTGCAGCATACCCCCCACCCTAGCATCCCCTCACCCTTAGGCTTTCAGAACCAGCCCCTCTCCCCCTATATCCCCCTCACCCCATCCCACAGAAGGCCTCAGCCCCCTCCTTGGCCTGCCTGGGGCCAGCCTAAACTCCAGCTGGATCCTGAGACCCCAGGCTGCCACCACCACGGTACAACCTGCTCCACCTGGGCTCCCCTGGGCCCTCATTTCCATCACCTTTTTCTGCTCTGGGTTCATTCTTCCGCTGTCATGACTCTCTGCCCGCTCCACCCCGACCCTGCCTCCTGTCCAAATTCTGCCCGTTTCTCAAGGCCCAGATCAAACTTTCACAAAGCCTTCCTTGGCCACCTGGGCCCACACTTCCTTCTCTGAGCTACGACCACACTTTGGGGCCAATTTATTACTTATGCTCTGTCTGGACCAGAGGTTTTCACCCTCTGAGGTGTTTCCAGCACAGCTATTACCATCATGGGCTAAAACCACCTGGAGTTGTCCCGGGACTGCCACTTGCAGGCTTGTGGGAACACGGCAGGTCAAACATAAGGCTCAGTTTGCTCATCTGTTAAATAGGGACAGTAATAGTGCCTGTTGCATGGAGTGAGTGTGACGATTCAGAGAGATGCACGGGAAGGTGGACTTGGAACTTAGCGGCCGCCGGGCACCGAGCAGTCATCGTCAATACCTCCCCCTAGAGATGCTTTAGATAACCAGGCACCTTCTGATCTCTTCCTTTGACTCGTCAGCGGATCATTAATGATTTGGTAATTCTCTAACTGGGCCCCCTGTGTCTCCTCAGCTAAGCTCCCCAAGGGTAGAAATCCTATATGTATGTTTGTTAATAGCACTTAGCTACATGCTTGGCACATTCATTCATGCCAGGCACCTTGCAGGGAGCTGGGGGACACTCCCTACTCTCAGGCAGCATCAAGCTAGTTGGAAAGGGGCCTGTGTCCTTGACAATCAAAGGGACAAGCCAGTCGCCCTCGGGACAGTCAATGCACAATCCCTTGATCCATCCCTTCCTGAGTGAGGATTTCTGGGGCCTCCTTGCCGGCTCCACTCCCGTGCCTCCCAGCCCCGCCACTCACTGTGATGTTGCAGAGGATGAGGAAGAGTGAGATCTCCTTGAGGGCCCGCCGCTTCCAGTTGAAGTGGCTGTAGGAGTGGATGTAGGCCAGCGAGGCCTGCCGCAGGTCCTGGCCCAGCTCCAGCAGGGAGCCCCTGCGGGGAGGCTCAGCCTCCCACTTCCCCGCCAGGCTCTCGGGAGCTGCTTCCCAGAGTGGGCGCCGGTGCAGGCCCTCGATGATGAAGAGGTTCTGGGCTATGTGCTGCAGGATGAGAAGCAGCGAATAGGCCAGGATGAGGTGGTTGAGTAGCTCGTGGGGGCGAGTGGCCACGATGGCCACGATAGAGAAGTAGGAGATGCCCATCTGGCCCAGCGCCGCGCCCATCAGCAGCACCACGTCCAGGCTGCGGGTGGGGTTCTTGAGCGTGTCTAGCTCTCGCTCCTCCAGCCCATGGATGGCCATGCCCGCCAGGCACGCCAGGCTCATAGTGGGCAGTGCGGCTGCATGGAAGCCGTAGTAGATGGTGAAGTACTGGCGCGCGATGGCAGGGCCACTTGCTTGGATCTGGAAGAGCACGAAGACGCACGTGCCTGCCACCAGGACCAGCAGGCCCAGCACCGGCCCTACGATGGCCCCGTGCAGGTGGAAGGGCGGGGTGCCGGGGTGGGAGCCCGTGTGGGGTGTCAGGCGGCGGCCCACGTTCTTCCACATGACGAAGAGCATGCCACAGCAGATGAGGGAGTACTCGGTGCTGAAGGGGTAGAGCATCAGGTAGCCCTTCTGGAAGACCTCACACGCGGTGACGTTGAGGCACAGACAGGTGTTGGTGTTGTTGCCTGGGAGGGGGCAGGGCAGGAGGGGACGTTCAGGTGGGCCTTGCTCTGAGGAAACCAGATGCACAAATCAATCTGTTCACCTCCTGGGTTATGGCAGAGGCGGAAGGGACCCAGCCACCCATTTTACAGATGTGGAAACTGAGGCCAACAGAGAGAAGTCAGAAATCACAGGATGGTCCTTCTTTTTTTTTTTTTTTTTGTGGGACCTTAGTTCCCCGACCGGGGATCGAATCCGTGCCCCCTGCAGTGGAAGCGTGGCGTCTTAACCACTGGACCACCAGGGAAGTCCCCAGGATGGTCATTCCTTGACAAAGGGATTCTAGACCTCAAGTGCCAAGCTTGGGTAAAGCATTTGACACATGATGTCTTTGGCGCCAAATTTGACACATGATGTCTTTGGCACCTCTACAGATTACTTGCTGAGCACAGGGGGAAGCCTGTAACCTTATACTGGGGGGATCTGGCTGACACACCACGACCATCAGCAGCGTCCACTGTGGGGCAGACATCTCGCCTTGTGATGAGGCGCCCTGCAGAGCCCTGCAGAGCGCACAGTATCCCCTGTGGAATGTTGGTGTCCAAAATGCTCAACCCAAATCTAATCAACACTTTGGTCCATACTTCCTGTTTCTAGGAAAAGCAGGGGATTTGGGAACAAGTCAAATGCCACCACGAGGAAGCAACCTGACAAATCTCAATGTCATTAGGGGAAAAGAGACTGAACTGAGCCACCAAAGGTACTGCACGTTTGAACAAACCATCTTTAAAAGACATTTCATGGGCTGATGGGAGAAAGTCGAACATAGATTGATACAGAGGATGGAGATGAAGTTAAGGCATTTTGTTAGAAATTACAATGGCCTGTGTGCTAATGTAGGGAACGATATGATTTTAAAGACGTGCATACTGAAATATTCTGAGATGAAATGCCAGTATTTCTGCAACGTAATTCAGCAAAAATATTGGAATGAATATGGCAAAATGTTAATAATTCTTACATCTAGGTGATGGGTATGTCCTGTTCTCCTACTCATCTGTATGCTTGAATTGTTTAATAATAAACAATCCATGATGTCACTTGCCGAAAATTCTCTTTGCACAGGTCTTCTGAAAAATGGATCTGGAGCATAAAGAATGCCCACGGTATACAGGCATGCTGAGATTTACGCAATGGATGTGTGAATGCATGAGTCTGCTGGGAAGGCTTGGCTGTACACAGGTCAGGATGGTGATGCCACCCGGGGCGGGGGGAGGTGGATACATACAGGTGTGGCTGAATCCCACAGACGGAAATGTTCCCATGTCGGTTTAGGGGACATGGCCTCTAAGGGCAGACTGACAGGTAGGGCACTGGGTACATGGAACAGTCCAGGGAGTTCTTTCTGCCCAGAAACCTTCTGTTCTTCCTTATATGTCCAGGTACCTACAACTGTGTTAGGAAGACATTCCTTTCAGTCTTGAAGGCTTTTTAGTTTCTTGCAAGTAAATGCAAATACCAGGGGTAGAGAGGATACCTGGGCTTCTCAGTGACTAGCTCAGCCAGGATTAGTGGTTAGCTTACTGATAGCTAGACGGATGCCTGGAGCGGGCTTGCAGAGTGCCAGCACCTGATGGGGCAGGCCCAGAATGGGGGCAGGATGGGTACCATTGGCAAATGTCAGTTTCCGTTTAGTCGTGATCTGGTCTCTAGAGCTTTCTCCCAACTCTGCAGAGTCATTGAGCCTCACCTGTTGGAGGGAGTGTAGCGTGCACGCATGTGTGTGTGTGTGTGTGTGTGTGTGTGTGTGTGTGTGTACATTCAGCGATTGGGGGGCAGTCATGGTCTCCTCTGTACCTGAGAACTTTTCCAAGAGGGCGCTGAGCTCGGTCTCGATCTCATGGTGCATGGAGTCGTTGGTGACGGCCAGAAGCCACAGCAGCAGATTCGTGGCCAGCGTCAGCATCAAGCCACACCTGGAGGAGGTGCTATACTCTGCCACACAGCCTAGCCGGCTTCCCGGGTGCCCCACGTTCACCATCACTGCCTTTGGGGTGACCACTCTCTCCCAAAGCCAGATGCCATCTGCCATTAGAACTTCAGGAGGGGCAGCCCTAGGGGCCACCCGGGACCCATTCCCAGACTAACCGATAGCCCCAGGGCCACCCTGTCCAGGGAAGCTGTTGGGGGGCCAGCATGAGTGGGGGACAGGGGTATCCCAGGAGTTGTTGGAAGGAGAGAAGATGCCCGCATCTCACCTAGTGAAGTTGGTCTGGATCTGAACGCAGTCCTTAGAGTGCTTCCAGAGCACCCAGGTCTGAAAGAGAAAGGGCCTTGAGCCCAGGGGCTAGGGGTGGGGCGAAGGTTGGTGGTGGGACTATGGGGCATGTGTTCCAGTTGCACGTGTGTATTTACAATGGAAGGGACAGTGAGGAAGCCTGGGTTGGATTTGTGGCTCCAGGGTTTCCTTGCTGTGTGGTCTTGGGCCAGTGGAAAAACATCTCTGAGCCTTAGTCTCCTTGGCTCTAAAATAGGACTAAAATGTCCATCAGGGGAAAGCCTACTTATTGGGGCAATAAAAAGGATGATGCAAACAAAACACAGAGCACAATGCCTACAGATCAGGAACTCAGGAGGGACTTGGAGATTCATGAAGAGTAGCTCTGGGGACTTCCCTGGTGGCATTAAGAATCCACCTGCCAATGCAGGGGACACGGGTTTGAGCCCTGATCCAGGAAGATCCCACATGCTGCAGAGCAACTAAGCTCGTGCACCACAACTACTGAGCCTGTGCTCTAGAGCCCGCGAGCCGCAACTACTGAGCCCGTGTGCCACAACTCCTGAAGCCCGCGCCCCTAGAGCTTGTGCTCCGCAACAAGAGAAGCCACCGCAATGAGAAGCCCGCACACCGCAACAAAGAGCAGCCCCCGCTCACCGCAACTAGAGAAAGCCTGCGCGCAGCAACGAAGACCCAATGCAGCCCAAAATAAATAAATAAATAAATTAATAAATTAATTTAAAAACCTTCTTTAAAAAAAAAAAGTAGCTCTGTAGGGCTTCCCTGGTGGTCCAGTGATTAAGACTCCATGCTTCCAATACAGGGGGCCCCTTGGTCGGGGAACTAAGATCCCACATGCCGCTCGACCAAAAATATAAATAAATTGTATTAAAAAAAAAAAAAGAGTAGCACAGTATATCCGGGGGTGTAGAGTTAGGTACACACAGGTACGTACAGGCAAATGTACCTATAGGTGCCTGCGTTTCAGTGGCGCAGTGTGTGTGTGATGCTGACACATGTAGGTAGCATGGGTGTGGGCACACAGAGGCACGTGGAGGGGCGCTGTGGTGCGTGTGTACAGACTCTGGGCCGTGTGGGTATTTGCTGACGTGCCTGTTTCTAGGCATAGGCCGGGGCGCGTACGCACGCGGCGAGGGGCTGCGAGAGGCGGGTCACCTGGATGCCAATGAAGATGATCTCGACGGCCGGGAAGATGAGCTCCAGCTGTGACTTACAGCGGATGTGGCTCATGCCGTAGCCCACGCGGAAGACGTTGAGGCAGATGGCGCAGCTACCAAAGAGCACCAGGGAGCCTGGCCGGGCCAGGGGGCCGTTGGCACCTCCCCTGGAAAGAGCCCTCCCTCCCCACCCCTCTGCATCCCCCCAGGCGCCCCGACACTCACCGCGCACCCAAGCGGGTCCTGCGTGCGGGTCCCGGTGGAGCACGGCTTGCGGCCAGCGGGTGGTCCTGGCGGTGTAGTAGAGAAGCCAAAGGAGGGCCAAGGCCTTCAGCGTCGCCAGCAGGATCCACACATCCCCCAGCGTGATGGCCACGTTGTTGAAGATCATGCTGCAGATGAAGGCTCCGCCCAGGAACACCATGTTGAGGGCCAGGAGCCCCGAGAAGAGCTGCCCGGCCTTCTGGGCCTGCCGGTCCCGGCGCAGCAGCAGTGAGAAGTGCCGCACCAGCCAGGACCTGCTGAGGGGCGAGGCGGGGGCCCTTGTCTGCTCGGCCCCCGTGGCCGCGTGGTTCTCCTTGGCCGGGGTCTCTCCAGTCTCCTGTGCTTCTGGAGAGGCCATGGGTGGAGCCTCAGTAGGGGCTGGGGAGGGACACAGGGTTCCGGTTGGCTGCCAAGCCGTCCTGGGCTCAATTCCGCTTCTGCCTCTAAGCGCTGTGGGACCTAGGCGAGCTAAGCAACCTCTCTGGTCAGGACGTTGGAAATAAAAGCAGCTGCCCCATCTGCCTTACGGGACCCGAGAAGATTCAAACAGACCAGGGGATATGGAAGCCCTTTGTGCTCCACATAAACATAGGGTTTATTTCGACTGGCTTGAGGACCGCCTTCCCCCCACCCCTACCCTCCTGCATCAGTGCTTGATCTTAAGGTGGAGTAATGATGTCTGTCAAGGCAGCCAGGGGTATCTGCACAGTGCTTGGCCACTGGGCAGTTTCCAGGGCTGTGACGTTTCACCACCAAAACGCAGTTTGTGCCCTCTGTCTTCTGGAAGGAAATTCACTCCTCAAGTCAGGGAGAGCGAGTAGGTGTCCTCTCTTGTTCCGACTCTGATTAGTTGGGCAATGGTTGCCTAGAGTGTTGGGTTGAGAAGGACCCTGAGGCTGAGCGTGGGCTTGGTGAGAAAGAATGCTGTGATCTGAGATAATACTCTATTTTGCGTACATATGGGTGTATATAAAATTACTTTTTAAAGAAGTCTTTTTATTGAACTTGTTACAATATTGCTTCTGTTTTATGTTTTTTGATTTTTGACTGCGGGGCATGTGGGCTCTTAGCTCCCTGACCAGGGATCGAACCCACACCCCCTGCATTGGAAGGCAAAGTCTTAAGCACTGGACTGCCAGGGAAGTCCCTAAAATTACTTTTAAAAGATCTAGAAGACACCCATCAAGTTCACAACAGGAGTTTCGTCTGGGGAAAGGAGGAGGGCACTAGAATTGGGAGAAGTTTAATGTTCTAGTTTTTTTTTTTTCTTAAAAAAAAAAACATTAGTGGGACTTCCCTGGTGGTGCAGTGGTTAAGAATCCGCCTGCCAATGCAGGGGACATGGGTTCGAGCCCTGGCCCAGGAAGATCCCATATGCCACAGAGCAACTAAGCCCGTGCGCCACAACTACTGAGCCTGTGCTCTAGAGCCCGTGACCAACAACTACTGAGCCCACGTGCCACAACTACTGAAGCCCGAGTGCCTAGAGCCCGTGCTCCTCAACAAGAGAAGCCACCGCAATGAGAAGCCCGCGCACCGCAACAAAGAGTAGCCCCTGCTCGCCACAACTAGAGAAAGCCCACGTGCAGCAATGAAGACCCAACGCAGCCAAAAAATAAACAAACATTACTTATGTAATTAAAGTTAATTTTAAAGCACATTAAAGGTTTAAGGAAAAAGTTCTGAGATTGAATGACAATGTCTGCCATGAGCGTGGGACACGTTGGGATGAGCATGAATGCCATGACCTTGACTTTCTTTTTTCTTTGGCTGTGACACACAGCTTGTGGGATCTTAGTTCCCTGACCAGGGATTGAACCCGTGCCCTCGTCAGTGAAAGCACAGAGTGCTAACCGCTGGACTGCCAGGGGAAGTCCCATACCCTTGACTTTGATAGAACTGACTTCCATCTGTCCCCTCCCTCAACTCCTTGAAGTCTCATGAACGTACAGCTCAACATGGGGAACACCATCCTGACCCTTCTCTTTCCCTGAGTGTCTCCTGCTACTTTCTCACTTGCCCCGAGCTTTCATTCAGGCCGACCCCTTTGTTACCCTTCACTTGGACCCAGATCTTGGGTCACCCCATGCCTGCAGCTCAGGACCCCTTCCTAGAGTCCAGCACACTTCTCCCGTGGGCCCTTTGAATACTCATAACGCTGCACTGGAGTGCAGGGATGCCCCACTGGTCTGGGTGCTGTCCTGGTGGGAAGGTTCCTTCACCACCCCCTGCTGTCCCAGGTGCTCTCCCTTGGTCCCGCTGCTGCCCTGGCATCCCTGGTGCTCTGGGCTCAGGGTCCTAGGGGCTCAGGGTCCTAGGTGCTCCCCCTTGTCCAGGCTGCAGGAGGCCTGCTTTCTAATTCACTGTCTCAGCAAGCGGAGACTCCATCCCCATGTCTCCCAGCAGGGAACCAAGTGTCTGCCTTGCCTCTCCCCTCATCCCTGTGCATTCCAGCTTAAGGACTGCTCTGAGATTTTTCTTTACCACAAGCACTACCCTGGTCCATGGCTCCCTCTTCTCTCTCCTGGACTGGTCTCCCTACCCACTGCGCCTCTCCCCTACTTCCCCTGCAAAGGCAACCACTGTTCTCACTATAGAGTCCAAACTATCTAGCATGGCCTGCCTGGCCTTTCAAAATGAAACAAGGCAGCGTATGTTTAGTATGGGCTTGGGGTGCACAAGGTGATCAAGGCAGGGTAGCCGCTGTTGCTTCCTGGTCTGGTCTTAACTTTCCTCTCTAGCCCTGTGTTCAGACCCCCACTCCCTTGCCCACGGGCCATATGCCATCCTGATGCCTAGTTCCTAGAATGCCCCTGCTTTTACTCACTTCCCTGTCTTTGCCCACACCCTACCCTTTGCCCATGGTGCCCACCCACTTGCCCCTTGGATGACTGCGGTTGTGTCCTCAGGACTCAGTGGAGCCCCACCTCCTCTAGGAAGCCTTCCCTGAACCCCCTTGCCAAGGCTGGACTAGGTGCCCCTTTTGGCACCCTCACTGCACCCATGCTTGTTGCTGAAGCATCCACTACCATGCTCTATTTTATGTTATGTTTTTTAAGTTTACTTCTTTTTAATTAATTAATTAGGCTGCGCCGGGTCCTTAGTTGCAGCATGCGGGATCTTTTTTTTTAAATTGCGCCACGCAAACTCTTAGTTGCGGCACATGGGATCTAGTTCCCTGACCAGGGATCGAACCTGGGTTCCCTGAATTCGGAGTGCGGAGCCTTAGCCGCTGGACCACCAGGGAAGTCCCATATCATGCTCTATTTTATTTATTTTTTAAATTTTTTAATTTACTTTTTTTTATACAGCAGGTTCTTATTAGTCATCAATTTTATACACATCAGTGTTCATGTTTTATTTTAATTAGCTGTGCTTTGCTCTGTGTCTCCCTTTGGACTCTGACCTTTAGACTATCCCCCTGTGTAACTACCAGAAGACCCTCGGCACACGTGGCTCTAACATGCAGCCTCTTCAGGCCCCCATTCTCCAATGTGCAACCTGCCCAATGTTTATACCTCCTAAGGTCCTCTTCTGGGGCAAATAGAATAATAAAACTTGGTACTCTTTTAAAGATTCTACCAATGATTCCCCCCTTCCCAGTCTTCCACATCATTCTTGCTCCAGTTCTGTCCCCTCCTTGTCCAGCCCCCTTGTCACACTCTAGGCACCTCCTCCCCACATTCATCCAGGCCCGGCCAGAGTACTCCCCATGTCTCATGTAGTCTTGTGCCCCCCCCCCGCGTCACTCCTGCAGCCTGTTCTTCCTTCTGCCTCTCCCGCTACCCTCCACCAACGGCTCTTGCCCATCCTCACCACCCATCTTAAGCGCTTCTCCTGGGAAGACTTCTCCCTTTGCCCAGACATCTATCGAGAGCAGGTGTGCACTGCTGTGAGTGTGCCTGGTGGGCAGCGACCAGCTCCTGCTTACCTCATCCCCCACATATGGCACAGGGAGGACACTGAACCAATATTAGCTGACTGACTCTGGCATTTTCTGGGGACATTTCAGCACCAGAGTCATGGACAGAAACCCTTCCCATCAAACCCTTTGCATCCATCCTGGCCCAGTGGAGGCGACTTTCCAGATGATCTTGGTCTTTCTTCCCAGGCTCCCCCACCCAGGTTGAGCACATCTGAAGCTTACAGGGACACCTCCCTGCTCCTTTTCTCCCAGACCTGACTGCCCCATCTCGCCTTCCCAGAATCTTCCCCAAGGCAGAAGGACAGCCTAGTGCTGAATCCTGGCGCTTACTACCTGTGTGATCTTGGTCAAGCTACTTAGACTCTTGGTGCCTCAGTTTCCTCATCTGTAAACAGATACACGACTATGGAATAGTACCCGTTACATAGTAGATGTTCAATAAAGATTTCTTGAATGAATAAATGAAGGAATTAAGGCATAATACCTACCTGATGGGGATTTTTCAAAATTAAATGATTTAACACATGTAACTGCATGTAGAGACATGCCTGGCATAGAGAATGCTCTCAGTGTTAGCTGTTTATGCATTTCCTTCCTGTTCTGTCCAGGTCCTGGAGAGGCCGGAACGGTCGAGATTATTGGTGAATTACAGGGGCAGGTTTTGATTGGACTGCAGGCCTAGAGAGGACCCTGGAGGACAAGCTCCTGTCCTCCAGGGTCCTCACCTTCACTATCTTCCCCGCCCCCACCCCCAGGGTCCAACCCTCCCTCGGCCGCTAGAGGGAGCGCTCAAAGTGGAGGATAGGGTCCTCCGCTGGGGAGGGTGCGGGGATGGGCAAGCAGGGGTCGCGGGAAGAGGGTGAGGGCTCCCTGACTGACAAGGAGGAATCCGCCATCCTCTGGCTCGCCCCTCCGCGCGACGGCAGTTCAGGGGAGGGCCCGGACACCAAACTGGTTTGTGGGTCGCGATTAGAGCCAGTGATGAAAGCTGCAGAGCCGTCGGGGCGCGGCGCCTGGCCGGATCCGACGGATGCTGCTAAGCACTGGTGGCAGAGCTACGGGATTTCTTTCCGAGCTACTCGAGGGACTGCGAGGCCTGGACAGGCACCACACGGGTGCCTCTGACTGGGCATCCCGGCAACCCAGCCCCACACCCCTTTTTCCAGCCGTCCGGGCTTTTAGCTTCTTCCCGGCTTCGGCGCTCTCTTTCCGCTGTGCGCGCTCGGACCCGGCTAAGGCGCGGGGAGGGGGGGGTGCCCTGCTAACCCCTGCGCGCACCCCGCCCGCGGAAAGGAGACGGGGTGCAGAGCCGGGGTGGGGGCAGAGGGGGGCCGCCGTTCGGGTCACCAAGGGTTGACCTTCCTCCCGTCATCTCGCCCTCCCGCCCCAGTCCCTGCAGCCCCCGGTCTCTGACCCTCGCTTTGGGAGCGGAGTAGGTGTGAGTGTCGAGGATGGGCTCTCGGGAATGTTCCTCCAGGGGTCAGAGGGCGCTCCCGGCCGTAACGGCGCCGCCGGGGAGCCTTACCTGAGGCCTGGGCAGGCATCGCCGCCGGCTGACCACCGCAGCGCGGATCGTCTGTCCGGGTGAGGCCCCTGCGCCGGACCGATGCCTCCGACGCCCTCCCTACGCGGGACTGCGCAGCCGCCTCTCGGGCTCCGCGGCCCATTGATTTTTCTGTTGACTTTGGGGCTCTCATTAATCAATCCTTCGTTAATTACCCCGCCGGGGGCTCCCCGGACAGCTCAGCCAATAACGAGGCGGCTGGACAGGCGGGCGGGGCCGGAGGCGGTGCATGCCTGGGGCTCTGGGTCAGGGGACCCACGAGCAGGCCCGCTTCCGGGGTAGGTCGGGGTGCAATGTCCTTAGGCCGCAACAGAGGCCGTGTAGGGTTCAGGCCACACTTGCCTCTGGCGGCCCAGCAGGGAATGGACCCTCCCCCACAGATCCGGGGTCACCTTCTCTTGTACCCCATGTAGCACCAGACCCGGCCCTGACGCAAGCTCTCTCTCCCTAAGGCAAACGTGAACTTGGGGCGAAAGAGACCCGGTTCTGACACGGCAGGAGGCGCCCCCTGCGGCCCTCCTCAGCTCTTCCTGCAGCCTCTGAGACCTGCCCACCTCGTCGTGCTGGTGCGGCCCTGGCACGTTTTCCTCTAAAGTGTCCTGTGCCCCAGGTGCAGCTGCTCCCACTCTCCTGCACAAAAGCCATCTCCTCCCACCCCAGTCCCGACCCCAGCCTGTCCCCCTTCATCTGACTCGCTGGCCACCAATTCTGCCTCCTCTTCTAGCTGTTGGTGCCTCTTTTTCAATCTCTCTCTGCACCGTCTGACTTCCTCAGTCTCTCTGAGTCCATCTCTATATCCCCCCTCCCCACCTTCTTTTGCATCAAACCATTTTATTGAGGGGCTTCGGAGACGGTCGAAGGGCTGGGAAAACAGTGAGATCCCACACCCTCTGCCCTGCCAGGACCTCCCCAGCTTCACAGTTGCCCATCTCTATATCTCTTGTAGAGTAGAAGCCAGAGGGCTTTGGAGAGGAGCCTCAGGGACCACAGGGAGTGGGGTTGTGGGTAAGAGGAGGCCCAGGGGGTGAGAATCTGTGCCACCAAAGCCCTGTTTAGCTATAACAGCCCTGTTATAAATTATGTTATAACAGTCTATGAATTGAAGTTGCATTCCTGAAATGTTTCATTTGAGGGGAAAACAAAAGCTCTGATGCATGAAAAAAGTTTGAAAATTATTATTCTTAGTAGAAAGGCACTGGCTCCCTTTCGCTGTGTGACTGTGGGCAAGTCACTTTACCTCTCTGGGCCTCAGTTTTCTTCTTTGTAAAATTGTAGTTGGATTAGGTGAGTCCTTCCTAACCTTTCATGTGTCATGGAACACATTAAAAAATGTATATGTCACTTGAGGATAAGGCGAAGAGGAAGGTGGCAGCCTGGGTACTCCACCCAGCCCCTCCCAGCCGCCCAGGTACGAGTCTGTAACTAGTCTGTGACTCAGACTTGGCTCACCCACAGAAAAGCCTGAGACCTGAATATCTCCAGGGGCCCTTGCAGCTCCGACCCCAAGACCCCCTCCTGTGATCATCTTAGATGTGGCTGCTGAGACATGAAGTGGGCACAGGGTGGGGCAGGGAGAAGAGCAGGTTTATTGGTTTCCAGCTCCAGGCGGCAGCATTGGCCAGGACACGGGGCGGGGGTAGGGGTGGAGCTAGAGGCTAGGACACTTCCAGATCTTGCCTGGTCCTAGGAAGGGTGCAGGGAGAGGTCCTCCTCCCCGCCCCCACCACTGCTTGCCCCATGCCCCAGGGATATGCATGTCCTGATTGTGATTTAAAAACTCATCCTGGAAAAATAACTTTTGTGAAAATTCCACTCTGAGGCCAGCGGGGGAATGGGTAGTTACGTGGCATAGTGACTGCCAGCCTGGGATTCATTCCGCGGGGGTCTCTGGGTGGGTGCATGAGCTGAGCCCCTCCTCCCCACGTCTCTAGTGGGGCTTCAGGACAGCATGTAGACCTCCAGCAGGCTGGAGACAGCGTGCATGCGGTAGAAGATGCCAAAGGGCAGGCAGATGTTGACGATGGCTGCCCAGAGGGAGAAGCCATAGAAGTCCACCTCCACGGTGTTGCTGAAGTGGGGGCGGGCCCCGAAGGCGGGCATGATCCACAGCTGTGGGGACAAAGGGGTGTCAGGACCTGGCCCGGACTCGTGCCAGTGGGTCATTCCGTGGGCTCTGCTGGGTGGGGCGGGGGCAGGATGGGGGTCCCAGCCCTCTGGCTTTGTGGACAGCGAGGGCTGGGTGTTGCTGAGGGGGGACCTCGAGCATCTTGGGCGGGGCCTGGCACTCACTAAGGAGCTCAGTAAATGTGCCCAACTGAACTTGCCTGCCCCCCAGCCTAGGGCTCCGCCTGCGATCACATCTCCCACCCTCAGTACGGCCCACTTGTGGGACTGGGGAAGGGGAGAAGTCTCAATAGATGCTGTGAGAATTTGGAATAAATGGCTAAATCAGTAGCTCTCTCCTGGAGAGATGTGTGCAGGGTGGTGATGGTAGAATCAGACAGGCCCAGGGCAGGGGTTCAGGATCCTGCCGGAAGGCTCCCCCAGCCCTGCCCGCTAGGAGCTCTGCTCTCCAGCTCTGGCCCCGCACCCCACCCCCTTCCCAGGTCTGGGAGGCGGTTGAAGCTGGAATCCTGCTTCATCCCTGGCTATGAGCTCAGATAGTTCATGTATGGGGTGTGAGGCAAAGAATAAAGGCTTCTAGACTAACCCCCCTCTCCCCACCGCAAATGTGTCACATCCTTGGACACATCACAGCCCAAATCTGAGCCTGCTTCTATCCTATAAAATGAAGGAGTTGGAGATGATGCCCTCAGAGCTGATCCAGGCTCAGATACCTGGAGCAAAAGCGGCCTCCCAGGTGACTCCCAGCCTGTAGGCTCCCAGCCTGTAGGCTCCCAGCCTGTAGGCCTTGGGAGAAGGTGAGGGGCGGCCGAGGCTGGGAGCCACACCAAAGGTGACCCAAGACAGGAGGAGGTTTTGAGCTTTATTGCTTCTACTGGTAGGTCAGAGATGGGTAACTACTCTTTTTTTTACCTGTAGGAGGGGCAATATTGGCAGTGAGGACTTCAAGAATGCACCTCAATTTGGGCGTGTATTTCAGATAGACCCACTGGGGTGGAATCCCTCTGGAGATGTGTTCTATATCGGGATATACCCACATTAAGGCTGTTTTCTATATTAGGGGTATTTTCTATCAGAGGTTATAGCTAAAAGGACTGTCTTTACATTGAGCAAAACTTCACTGAGGTGTGCTCTGTCTTTGGGATGTACTCACAGGGGTCCAGGCTTCTCTGTTAGCGATTTCCCTCCTGGGGATTATACCTACACTGGGGCCTTTCTCTATTAGGTTGGAGCTACACGAGGAGTATTTCTCTGTTGGGATGCACCTTCACAGAGTGTTCTTGTACAGGATGTATATTTGTATCGGGTGAAGTCTGCTGCTCTACAGAGGAGTTTCTCTTGGAAAGCGGCTTTGCTGAGTCGCCGGGGAGGGGCGACTGTTGTGGCTGCCCCCCTCCCGGCCAGCCCGCCACGGCACTCTGCTGACAGACCCCTCACGCTCATGCTGGTCTCTGCCACCTCCTGTCACTGCTGCGATTATTCTAAGAAGCAGGTTGGTCACAAGGTCCCGGGAAGAGTCACACCTCCCACCTGGGAGCAAGGGCCCCCCACTCAGCTCCGTCTCACCTCCTCCCAGCCCTCACGCCAGCATCCCCTAAGAGCCCTCCAGCTCTGCCTAGATGCCAGAATGCCGGGATCTCATTCTCCCCGTGCGCCCTGAGATGCTGTTCGCCCCCGGGGCTGCACCTGACTCTCCCTGAACCTGCTCCTTTCCTAGAGAGCCAGACGATGCTCGAGTGGGCTGGGGGCCAGACAGAGGGCCAAGTGAACAAACCCGAAAGAGCATCTTTCCTCGACCTTCTCTTCCTCCCAGCCCACCCTCGTCTCTCCCCAGTTACTCACGATGATGTTGCAGAGCAGGAGAAACAGAGAAATGTCCTTCAAGCACCGGTATCTCCAGTGGCCCCTGGGGGCCAAGGTGATGCTCACTGCTCCCTGAGGTCCTGCTGGGCTGGGGCCAACCAGCCTGGGGGTGGGTGGGCAGGCAGGCAATGTGTGGAGGGTGTCCGGGTTGGCAAAGGTGAGGCCGTGGCAGGGCTCCTTGGGGGGAGTACCATGAGGCTCAGCCCCGGGGGGAACCCGGTGGAGGCTCTCAATGATGAAAACGTTCTGGAAGGTGTGCTGGGCGATCATGAGCAGAGCGTGGGCCAGGCTGAGCCCCGCCAGCAGCTCCCTGGGTGTGCCCGCCACTGCAGCCACGATAGAGTAGTAGGAGATGGCGTACTGGCCCAGGGCGGCACCCACCAGCAGAGCCATGTCCAGGCTGCGAGTGGGGTTCTTACGGTGGTCCATGGCCCGGCGGTCAAAACGGTAGATGATTGAGCCACTCAGGCTGACCAAGGTCATGAGCCCCAGACAGACGATGTTGAAGCTGTAGTACATGACCAGGGCCTGCTGGGTGCGGCTCCTCTCCCCACTCACTTGGACCTCGTAGATGATGAAGACGGCCAGCCCCACGACGAAAAGCATCAGGCCCAGGATCGGGCCGGCAAAAAAGGTCTCCCGGAAGAGGCTGAGCAGGGATGGGGCGTGGCTGTGGCCGCGGGTAGAGGAGGCCATCAGCCTGCCCACGTTCTTCCACATGACGAAGAGCATGGTGGAAGCAAAGAGGCTGTACTCGATGTTGAAGGGGTACAGGTAGAAGTAGCCCTGCTGGAAGATCTGGCAGACGTCCGTGTTGCAGGAGCAGTCTTCTCCGACTGGGCCGCCCGCACGCTCCGCTGTGGAGAGGGGGGCGCGGAGCTGCACTGCCCTCCCACCTTCCTGGAGGCCCCCACCTGAAGAACCTCACCCCTAGACTGTGACCTTTGGAAGGGCAGGGTTGCTATCCGTCACCACCGTATTCCAAATGCCTACACAGGGCTTGGCACGTCCGTTCATGCCACAGATATTTATTGAGCATCTACTATGTCCCAGAAACTATGGGAGCCAGGGCTCGATTAAGAAAAAAAAATTCCGAGCCGCAGAGTTGCCCGCTTCATCCTGTCCCATTCCTGCAGAAGAACACTTCCAACCCTTCCCCACCGGTAATGACCCCTGGCTGCCCAAGATAGGCAAGACTCTGGTCCTAATAGAAGGTGGCCCGCTTGGAAACCCCTAAAATTCAAACTGCCTCGCCGCTCTTGCCAGCATCTGCTTCAGCCAGAAAGAAGCTGCTGTGCCCAGGTCTCGACCGTGACCTGCTGTCACTTCGGTTTGTACCACACTGATAGGAATCTCACCCTGCATCCAGCACGTGCTCTGCTCTGCAGGATCCCTCGGGCCTTGGCAGACAACTCTTTTGATCCCCGGAACTATCTCAGCTGGTTTTGCAGAAGAAGGAACTGAGGTTCACTCAGAGAAAGTGGCTTGCGATGGCAGAACTGACACCAATGACGTGACTCTCACCCCTGAGGCAGGTACCCCTCTGCACCCTGCCGCCCTAGCACGTAAGGTCGCCCACCTCCCTGGGCTGGGTTTAACCATCCTCAGGACCCCTCTGTATGTGGAGAGTGGCCCTTTTCAGTCCTGCTGGGCTGGGATCTCCTGTAGGCCTGGATCCATGCTTTCCATTCCTGGACCCTCCCATACTGAGTGTGCGTGTGTATTCAGGTAATGTCCAGGTGGACTTGGTCATCTAGTCTGATCCTGGCTGGTGGCGGGGTGGGGGGGCTAGAGAAGTCCAGAGAACCAGGACCAGGGGGACTGTGGGCTCATTCTTCTTCAGCGTAGCATATTGGTTCAAAGCAAAGATGGATCTCAACCCTAGTTCTCCAATTTCAAGCTCTGTGACCTTGGGTAAGCTACTTAACCTCTCTATGCCTTAGTTTCTGCATCCATAACATGGGAATGCTAATAGTACCCATCTCACAGGGAGGTTGCTAGGGTTAAGTGAGATGGTGCTTGAGACACTTGGCACAGTGCCCGACATATAGAGCTCAGAGAACTGTCACTATCGTTATTGCGATTATTACTTCTACATTCTCCTCCTTGTCAGGCACTCCCTTCTGATCCCACGCTTCCACCATTGAGCCACCCTGCCCCCCTTCCCCTCTTTCTACCTTGATCACCCTTGCCCTTTCTTCCTGGAGCATGAATCCCTTCTTTGGTGGGACGGAGACCTGGACAGTGGGACCAAGGCTGTACTGTCCAGGATGAAAAAATGCTCCCCTGTACTCTTCCTCCTGGGTCACCCACATCTAAACTTCTTCAGAGGCATAGCCTGGGGCAGCCACCTTTGCCTCCATGCCCTCTACGAGTCCACAGAGCACCCAGCCCGAGGCCTGGCTGCCACGGGACCAGGGTGAATCTGAAGTGGGCACTCACATTCCAGAGCGAGGCGGGTATGGCTGGTGTTGCTGTGAAGACTGCCGAGGGAATGGGCCTGGTGCACCGATTCATCCACCACGGTTGCCATCCAGATGGCCAGGTTGGTGGTGAGCGTGAACATGAGACCACATCTGTTTGGGGAGGGAGAGCAAAGAGGCCAGTGAGAGTCTGTGGCTCACGTTGGGTCCCCGGCGTGGTGGAGAGCTGGGGATGCTCTCCTGGGAGATGGTGCTGAGAAGCAAGAAAGCAGGCAGACCCCTGTGTGAACAGGGAAGCTGAGTTTGGAAGGAACACTTAGCCTGGCTGAGATGCCTCCCAAAAGAGGGCTGGGGGTGTCGTGGGGTTCAGGCCACGGCTGCTCCCTCTCTTTGGGGAAAGGACATTTGTACATTACACACGCCATCTCACCAAGCACGTCCCCCGTACCCCCAGCAGAGGGTGGTGGAAATCAGGCTGACAAAGCCAGGGGGCCTTGGCTGAAACCCCACCTGGGGGCAGAAAGAGGACCCACGCCCCAGGTTGGGAAGCGCTCATCTCATGCCAGGTGAGCCCAGCCCCTGTGCATGGACACTGAGCCATGGGCATGGAGCAGGCACTCACCGAGTCAGGTCCAGGTGGCTGTGAACACAATCTTTAGCGGAGATGCAGAGAAAGTAAGTCTGTGTTGAGAGAGAGTGGTGGGGTCATCTACTCTGCAGACGGGCTCAGCCCGGAGTGCCCAGGTCCATGCCCAGCACCATGCGCTTACCGCCTCAAGAGCCCTCCTACTACGTGATCGAGTTTCTTTCAGCTTTGCAAAGGGAGACGTGAGCTTTTCTCTCTTTCTATTCTCTGGAGCGATTTGTACAAAATAGTTCTCTGTTCTTTAGAAGTTTGCAAAATGCCACCTGTAAACTCTCTGGGCTTGGTGTTTGTTTTCTGTTTCTTTGTAGGGTGGAGTTTTGACTGCCTAGTTATTTATTCCTGGGAGTGAGGCCAGCCTCGGAAAGAACCTAAGCGGCCTCACAGCTCTCTCTGGCACTGTCCCTGCCTCATCCTCATCCTTTGCTTCCCTGCAAGTCCTTGCTCTCACCTGGCTGCCCACAAATCCTTGCTGTGGTGTTTATTGATGTTGGGGTGCCTGTATTTCCATTTTGCCTGAGTATTCTTTAAAGTCAGAAAATGTAAAATTAAAACTATATAAATGCCAAAGTCGTAAGTGTGTTAAATTGTGGAAACCTGGGCAGTAGGGATGATGTTTCAAGAGAGGGAACCATACACGTGGTCATTCTGGGCTGAGGAGGGTTTGGGTCCCACGTTAAGACCAGTCCTGCCTCAGCTCAATCAGAAGATCTTTTCCCGTGTTATTCGTGCAAGAAATAAAAAAGTGAACTTGTTTGAAAAATCCCATATCCAGGCTACCCTATTTCCTGAAAAAATACAGAATATAGGGGACATGGCTGAGGCCCAACTGGCCATGCCCACAGCAGGACGCTGAGCTGAGACTGATGCCCTCTATGGGCACCCAAGGAGGGCAGGTCAGGTTCCAGGAGACAGAGCAGCTGCCACAACTGACACCTCCTAGGTGTTAACTACTGGCTCTGCTTAAGGTGAAATGAAATCGCAGGGCCCCTAAGTAGGCACTCACGTTTGGATATTACGTCATTACCAAGTGCTTCCAGATTTACGGACTCATGTGATCTGCACTACAGTCCTACCCCCACCCTAATCGATTGCTCCGCGTGGAAGTGGAGTGGAGCTCAGATCTCCTGACTCCATGCCACATGTTGGCTCTCTTCCACCACACTCAGGGACACTCCTCCCACCCACCTGCACAATGACAAACACAGCCTGGGTGAGAGGGTACAGGATCTTGATGGCTGACTGGCACTCAAAGGAACTGGAGTAGTAGCCGGTCTTGAAGACATCCATGACGAGAGTGCAGATCCCAAACAGCACCAGCCCACCTGGGAAGGAGGGTGGGGGGTGGATCAGAGAGGCAGGAGAAAATGATTACAGATTTGAGGATGGATGGCCAAATAGTTGGATGATTGGGTGGATGGATGGATGAATAGGGTAAGTGAGAAGATGGATGGAAGGATGGGTGTGTGATTGAGTGGGTAGATGGATGGATGTCCTGTTGAGCCCCCATCCCTTTGGGGCTGCATAGATAAGGGAAAGGACCCTAGAGAGGCTCTGTCAACTGCAGCTGTCATCTGTTTTCTGCTCTCCATCAAAGTCTCTTCCATGGCCACCCTCTTTCAATCTTTAGAAAGGGCAGGGAAGTTCCACTCCATCCCTCTCTTCATCCCTCTTCCAGGACTCTTTCCCTTCCTCTTCTGCCTCAGACACAGCCCACCTCACCCTCAGACACATCTAGCCTTGGGGAGTGGGGACTTCTCATCGGTCTATCTCGAAGGGAACCCAGCAATTCCTGCGGGAGCCCCAGCCTCCAGCTCCCCGCCTGGGCCACCCCACCTCCGCCCACACCTCCCCTGGCACCTCGGAGCCAGATGGGGCCCGCGTGCGCGTCCCGGTAGGGGACGGCGTCGGTGTCGGGGCAGCGCACGGTGCGAAGGAGGTAGAAGAGGATCCAGAGCACAGCCAGCAGCATCATGGTGGTGAGCAGGGCGAACACGTCGGTGTCGTACACCGCCACCTTGTTGAAGGCGCCGCCGCTGATAAGCGTGCAGGCGAGGAGCAGCACGTTCACGGCCAGCAGCACGGACAGCAGGCGGCCGCCCTTCTTCCACACCTCGCGGGGGGCTGCCCGCGGTGCCGGCGGGCTCTCCTTGGGGCCCGTGGGCAGCTCCTCGGACATGGCAGAGGCGACTGGAGGAGGCTGGAGGGGTCACTGTCGGGGCGGAGCGGACAGGACCCCAGGTCAGCCTCGAGAGCTCTCCTTCCTCCATCTTATCCCTAGATTTGGGGACCCGAGGGGCGGGGGCTGCGGGGGGTGAAGGAAGCGCTGGGAAGGGGGAGAGAAAAGCCCACTGTGCCGGTCTCGCGCTCGACGGGAGGAAAAGAGAAGCGGCTGCAGCCCCGTCGGACCCCGTCCAAGGTTCCCACTCCCCAAATCCGTCGGCCGGCTAGCCAGGGGCACCCACCTGGCTGGGCCGGGAGCCCGCGCTGAGCTGGGGGTCAGGGGGCGGCGAGTGTGTCCTCTCTCTAACGCCGGGATGGACGGGCACTTTATACCGGGGAGGGCAGGGTGATTTACAGCCGCGGGAGCTCAGCTCCATAAACCTCTCAGTCCCACTCACATGATCCATCTTTTTCCTGGGCTGAATTTAGTGAAGAGCGTGCGGAGGCAGACAAGGTATGATTTATATTTACCCGTTAAGAGGCGCCCCCTCCCCGCCTCCCTGTCACCTCGGCGCAGCCAGCCTCGGGCGCGGCCCGGCACTGCGGCACCCAGCGGGCACCCCGCCCCCGGCGCCCAGCGCGCCCTGGCGCCCCTGTCTCCTGACGCCCAGAGTCCTGAGAGCTGACGCTCAACAAACGCCCCAAGGGCCCGCAGTCACCCCGACGCCCTCATGCCCCGCGGCCCTGTACCTTTGGGCTCTTCTGTTGCTGCCCCAAGATCGGGACCCTACCGCCCCTTCCCCGACACCCTCGCAGTGATCGAAGTTCCCTCTTCCTCTCTCCCTTCCCCTGGTCCCTGCTGCGCGGGATGCTGCCGAGTCGGACTTGCGTACGAAGTGCTCGGCCAGTCTTGCAGCGCCTCCTGCTGGAGCGCGGCTGGCCCACCTCGCGCGAAACTGGCCGCCGGGACAGCCGTGTCCCGATCGCTGACGGTCTGGCGGTCGGTCCTCATAACTCTCTTAGGCCCATTGTCCAAGGGGTCAGGACTGCCCTCAGACATCCCTCCCCAGCCCTTGGCCCGTTCCCTTGACGCTTAGAGACTTCGGGGGCCGCATCGCCGTGGCTCTAGTGAAGACAGACCTCGGACTGTCCCCAGACTGGGCCTCACGGGGCGGGACGCTGGGGTGAGCAGCGTTTTGGAGAGAGGCCGGGCCCGGTTTGCTCGGGAGCAGGGAGTTTAGGACCCAGGGGCAGCCCGGGGCGGCCCTCTGGGCAGCGGGAGATCCTCCCCCCACCTTCCCCGCCCGCTGAGCGGCTCAGATGTCCGAGTAGCGGCGGCTCTGGCGCTCCGCATCTTCTGTTTGCGGCGGCGGGCGCTGGCGGCCCCGGCCCCTGCCCGACCCCCTCCCCCAACCCCATGCCTCAGCTCTAACCCCGCCGCCCTCCCCCGCGGGGGGCATTTCCCCGTGTCCCCTGCCCGTCCCGTCCAAGTCAGGCGCCATGAACGACCAGTACCACCGGGCGGCTCGGGACGGCTACCTGGAACTTCTCAAGGAGGCCACCAGGAAGGAGCTGAACGCCCCCGACGAGGATGGCATGACCCCCACCCTCTGGGCTGCTTACCACGGCAACCTGGAGTCACTGCGCCTCATCGTGAGTCGAGGGTGAGTATCCTACTGTCCCCGCCCAAGCCCCGCCGGGGAGGACTGAGAGTCTCAGGGCCGCTCTAGGCCCCTGAGACACCCCCTCTCAACTCCATGGCATCTCCCCCCCCCACCTCCGCTGTGCCACCCTCTTCCCTAGGACAGACCCTAAGGTGGAACCTTGGAGATTGACAGTCGTGGGAGGAGGAAACAAACTGAGGCCTGTGACATTTGTGACCTGGATGCGGGGCTAGGAGGAGAGGGACTGGGACTTGGGGGTCCATGGTTGTGGGAGGGGCTTCAGAGTGAGGAGAAGGTGGGAGGGATCTCCTGGGTGGGTAGCACCAGGAAGCAAGAGTGAAGGGCATAGTGAGATGGGGAGAGAAAGAGCAGAAGCCTCAGAGGGGCCGGAAGGGGGGCTGGGAAAGGAGAAGCTCTTCACTGCCCACCCCCAGCCTGTGGTCCAAGGGGTCCAGCCGGCGCCCACACCTCCCCACACACTGGATTCCACACAGCTCTCTCCCTGCTCGTCCCTGAGACTTGTGGGCACTGTCCACAGCGCCAAATGTCACTCGGTTCAGCCACCCCATGAACTCCCTCTGTGCCCCTCCCCCACCACGGGCTCCATCACCCTCCCTTTGGAGTTGTCTTCGGGGAGGAGTGGGCATTGAATCCAGGTGTCAGGGCCAGGGAAGGGGTTAGGAAGTAGCAGTTGAGGAATGTGGCGTCCAGGGCCACTGACATGGGCTCCCTACGGCTGAATGACCCTGTGGACAACTTGCCAGCCCCAGCGGTTTAATAAAGAGAAGTCAGGTTGACCTGGGGACCAGGGAGGCCTGGACAAGGAAGAGGGATGTACGAGGTGCCCCAGGAGGGTTAACATGAACATCTCAGGCCCTGGGAAATCCTGGTGGAGGGAAAGGGGCCCGGCTGGCCTGGCGCCAGGAGCTGGCCTGTGGTTTGAGCATGGGGTAGGTGGGGAACCCGCCTTTGCCCTCCCTCCACAGCTGCTCCCCGGGCCCAGCAACAGGTGGAAGCAGCCCCTGAGATCAGGCAGCTGAACCATGCCCCGAGACGCCGAGCCTGGCCCCTGTCCATGCAAAGAGGGCGCACAGTGATCTGCCATTCTGCTCCCCCCTGGAGAGATTCGTGGGAGGAGGGGACTGGGGGGCCCCCCTTGGTGCACCAACCCCCCCCCAGCTCCTACAGAGGGTGAGGGCTGGTGCTTGATGGGGTGTGGGCCAGATGCCCAGTAGCTCCTGTCTAGAAGGACTTGAAGACCAGTGAGGGAAGTGGGGAGGGGAATGCGGGGGGTTGGGGACTGGGGAGTGTGGGCAGGAGCTGCTGAGACAATGAAGTGATTCTTCCTTCAGCCCTGCGGGGTGGCCCCCTCATTAGAGTGGGGCAGAGGGCCTGAGCTAGGTCCCTGAGGGAGGCGCAAGCTTGGAGGAGCCAGGGGGAGGGTGCCCAAGGGGGGCACAGTCTGGCGCGGAGGGTGTTGGAGGGGGCTGCGTGGGTCCCTTGGACCTGCCCGAGCCAGCCGCCTCACAGCGCTCCCGAAGATGGGGCCGCCCCGGGAGGGGAGGGCAGCTGGGCCCAGGCTGCAGGCTGCCCTTCCCCTCCCCTCCAGTCCTGGCTGCCCCCATGCTCCCCTCCTGGCCCAGGCCAAGACCCGACACCTGCTCTCACACGCGGCCTTGCCAGGCCTGGCCCTGCTCCCTGCAGACGTGGCCGTGCCCGGCGACACGCAGGCACGCACCCTCACACACTCCCCCAGGGCTCAGGCCCAGCACACACGACCCTCTCGTCCTCTTTTTCGGTCACTCCTGCACTGGCAGCCCCACTCACCGCCGTGCCTGCCTAGAGACCCAGACTCGGCCCTGGCCCACCACCTCTCTGGGCCAGCTCCCCGCCGGGCCCCATGAATAATTCACTCCTTTCTCTCTGGACATTAAATATTTATCCCCTGAGATTCCCAGCCCTCAGTTCTCTTGGGGAAGGCCCCGCCCCGGCCCCGCCTTCTTTGTCGCCCCACCCACTGCGAGCCTGGAGCCATCTTTAACCCTGGGCTCGCTCGAGCTGCGCCCGGTGGCTCCCGGCGGCGTGTCTTCCGGAGTCAGAGGAGAGGTCTCAGGCCGTCGAGTCCCTCTGGTGTGCCTGTGGGGAAGCTCATCCAGGCTGGGCGCTCCCCCCACCGGCAGCCGCTGCCGACTGCCTGCCTGACCTTGCGATGGCTCGTCACCCCTCCCCGCGTGTCCTCCCTGCAGGGGTGACCCGGACAAGTGTGACATCTGGGGCAACACGCCCCTGCACCTGGCAGCTTCCAATGGCCACCTGCACTGCCTCTCCTTCCTGGTGTCCTTCGGGGCCAACATCTGGTGCCTGGACAACGATTACCACACGCCGCTGGACATGGCCGCCATGAAGGGCCACATGGAATGCGTGCGCTACCTGGACTCCATCGCGGCCAAGCAGAGCAGCCTCAACCCCAAGCTGGTGGGCAAGCTGAAGGACAAGGCCTTCCGCGAGGCGGAGCGGCGCATCCGCGAGTGCGCCAAGATGCAGCGCAAGCACCACGAGCGCATGGAACGGCGTTACCGGCGCGAGCTGGCCGAGCGCTCGGACACACTCAGCTTCTCCAGCATCACGTCCAGCACCCTGAGCCGCCGGCTGCATCATCTGGCGCTCGGCAGCCACCTGCCCTACTCGCAGGCCACGCTGCACGGCACCGCCAAGGGCAAGACCAAGATCCAGAAGAAGCTGGAGCGGCGCAAGCAGGGCGGCGAAGGCACCTTCAAGATCTCCGAGGACGGCCGCAAGAGCGTGCGCTCGCTCTCGGGCCTGCAGCTGGGCAGTGACGTGATGTTTGTGCGCCAGGGCACCTACGCCAACCCCAAGGAGTGGGGCCGCGCCCCGCTCAGGGACATGTTCCTCTCCGACGAGGACAGCGTCTCCCGTGCCACACTGGCGGCCGAGCCTGCGCGCTCGGAGGTCAGCACCGACTCAGGCCACGACTCCCTGTTTACCCGCCCGGGCCTGGGCACCATGGTGTTCCGCAGGAACTACCTGAGCAGCGGGCTGCACGGCCTGGGCCGCGAGGACGCGGCGCTGGACGGCGCGGGCACGCCGCGGGGTCGGCTTCAGAGCTCCCCCAGCCTCGACGACGACAGCCTGGGCAGTGCCAACAGCCTGCAGGACCGCAGCTGCGGGGAGGAGCTGCCTTGGGACGAGCTGGACTTGGGCCTGGATGAAGACCTGGAGCCCGAGACGAGCCCGCTGGAGACGTTCCTGGCCTCCCTGCACATGGAGGCCTTCACCACCATCCTGCGGCAGGAGAAGATCGACCTCGAGGCACTCATGCTGTGCTCGGACCTCGACCTCCGCAGCATCAACGTCCCCCTGGGACCCCGCAAGAAGATCATGGGGGCCGTGCGGAGGCGGAGGCAGGCGCTGGAGCGCCCGCCGGCCCTGGAGGACACAGAGTTGTGAGTGCCCAGAGCCTCGGTGGGGATGGGAAGATAGGGCTTGGAAGGCCCTGGGGTGGGCGTGGATCTGTCTGCCTTTTCGGGTGGGGGATAATAACTAGGTCGCCGTCAATTCCAAGAGGCCCCGCGTATTCACCCCCAATTCGGAAAAAGAAGCTGCCTGTGTACTTTGCTGGTGTCAAATGCACCTCAATTTTGAAGAAGTCAGAACGCAGGAAAATGGGTGTCTTCGTATGGATGAGACCCAGTAGTCATAGTAACCACGGCCGGGACGTTTTGAGCCCTCCCATCGCCTGGGTACTGGAGTTGCCCTTGCACAAGTCCTCTCATGTGCAGGGGCTGTATCACCCCCATTTTACAGGTGAGCAAGTGGAGGTTCAGAGGCTTCGAGTAGCTCACCCATGGTCCTGCCGCCGCTCAGTGCAGAGCTGGGCCTGATCCCTGGTCTGTGAGGCTCTAGAGCTAGGGAGGGCAAGGTGACTCCCGTGGGGTGGAGGGTGTGGCAGCCAGTCATCTCACCAAATGCCCAGGCCCTCAAGACAGATGTCTTACCTACTGGTCCCTGAACCTTGTAACCAGAAACGAGCAGATACTCTCAACAGGGCCAACAGTGGCCTTGAGGGCAGAGCTGTCACGTTCAAAAAGCCATCATGGGGAGCCCAAGGCTGCTGTCAAACTGGCAACGCTGTTGGCCCATCCCTGCCCTGACTCTGCATCCTGGCATCCCACGAGCCCAGCAAACACGGCTGCCCCCTTTTGGTATCTATGGCCTTTACCCTGCATGACTGGGCAGGGGTGGGTTTGGGAGGAAGTCTGGTCTAGAGTTTGGGGCCGGCGTCCCCATCCCTGATCATCGGTCTGCCTAGAGAGGGTAAGTGGTCAGAATATTTGGTCCTGACTTAAAATGCTGTGTGCGAAGGCCCTTATCTGAGGTCTGTTTCTGTTTCTCTCTCCACAGATAACAGGGGCTCCTATCCCCATACCAAAAAGAGTTGCAAGTTGCCACACCCACGGTGGGACCACGAGGTCCTCACAGTTGCCAGCCCTGCAGCTCCCCAGCCGCTTCCCGGGAGCAAGGACCATGCGGTCATCTCCCTTGAAAGCCTGTCCCCGCTCTGCCGCAGAGGGTATGGCCTGGAGGCACCTGGAAGGCCAAGAGAGTGACTCAGAACATCAATTCTGAGGGGTCCCGAGGCCCCTAAGCCACCTCTCTCTGAGTGGCTCTAAAGCACGTGTGCATTCGTGGAAGGCCAGCCCCAGTGCCAGGGCGGGGGCCACTAGATGATCAGCCCGTCAGAGCTGGATGGGAGCGTGTGGTGCGAGTGGGCATGGCTTGCCCCGGGGCCGTTGTCTGTCCCCACCCCTCCTCTACGGGTCCTGTGGTCTGCTCAGTCTGGAGACTCTCCTACATTTTTGTGCAGGAAGAGTTTGGGCTGCCTCCCCTCCCCCTGTACACCCCAGAGAGGAGGTTCCCCGCTAGACTCTTCAGCCAAACACCCCAGCTTTAGTCCCCACCCCGCCCCAAGCACGGCTGGTCCCCTTCTCCTTCTCCCACTGGCCATGCTGGGGAGTTGGAGTGCCAGGCTGGGCTGGGGTGGGGGTGACCGGTGCCCTTCCAGCCTACCCCGGGGTGGGGCCCAGCCTGACTCCACCCTCCCCGCCCTGTCCTTCTCCACTCACTCTCTCCTTGGTTGTGCAGCCCGGTGCCCCCAACCCCAGGGACCCCAGAGGGTCAGGGCAACAGATCCAAGGTGCTAGAGCGACTGGCTACAGTATTATGGCCTCGAGGCTCGGCGGGCATCTCTGGGCTGGGGAAAGGCATCTGCCAACTGGCTCAGAGACGCCCAGGCCCAAACCAGGCAGAGACTGGTTGTGGCTGGGTGTCCAGCCACACGTGGGCGAGTCCTGCCATGTGGACACGGGAGCCTGAGGATGTGGACAGTCTAAACTGCTGATTGCCCCCAGGTTCCCAGGGCTCCGGGCAAAGGGTCTGGAAGCAGCTGGGTGGCTGCCTGATTCTGCATGGGTAGCGGGTAGGGGAGAGTTCTGCACGGGTCCCTGCTCTGTGATGCTGGTGAGACCAGGGGAAAGGCCAGACTCAGAGGGTCCTCAGACCAAGGTCACGGATGTGGGAGGGTCACTCAGGAGCCCCCACGGTGTGCACATATCCACCGCATGCAGAGGTGCCCTTCCTCCTCTGTCAACAATGGTGCCCCCGCCCCTGACCTTCAGCTTAGGAAGCAGCTCCTACCGGGAGCATTGCCACAGCCCCCAGCTCCTTCCTGGGCCCCTTGGCTGGTGCAGGGGACAGAGAACCCCCCCAAAACGCCACAGGCCTCCCTCTGGTGTGTCTGTCTGAGCGTGGGTCCCCGGGCACACACCTGCTCAGAGCTGGGGGCGTGATGGAGGTGGTCCCTGTTCCCACACTGAAGGCCTGGTCGCCTGCCACTGCCACTCTGAGCCCACTGCAGTCCTGCTCCCCGTTCTCTGGGCCTGGGGCCACCCCCAAGTGCCGACTTGACTTTCCTGGAGCCCCAGGTGCTGCCCTTTCTCTCCTGTTCCCTGTCTGTGTACGGCCTCAGCCCCCTCCCTGTTCTCTCAGTGCTGGGGTGGGGCGGGCTCCCAGATTCCCACCACTGTACAAAGTACCCCTCCCTCAGGCTCATTATAATTTTTGTAGAGAACCTTCTCCATCCTTGTCATGCCTGTGTCTTGTTTTAATCATTTGGGGGTGGGAGACGGGTAGGGTGAAAAAAGCAAGAGGTTGGAGGTGGGAGAGGGAGAGGGTCTTTTTGTGCCTATGAGGACTTGGTCCTCTTCCTTGGAGGGGGTCCTGGGGTAGATGGTAGGGCACTCCCCCACCCCATGCATCTCTGCAGGGCCCTCCCTCATCCTCGAGTCTTCACCTTGCTCTCTCTCTGGACCCAGAATTTAGAGCTGATGGAGAGGGAGGGTTCAGAAGAACTGGGACAGGAGACCCCCCCCCAGCAGCTGAGTCAGGAGGATGGTCCAGGCCTGTCCGCTGCAGCTGCTGAGGGCAGGTCAACACTTCCTGCCTTCCCAGCAGGTCCCCCTGAGCTTCTCCAGACATGGGCAGACGCTGTACACTAGGAGGCTGTCACCTATCACCAAGGTCCCATGAACCCCCATCTCAAGGCCCCAGCCCACCCCTGGGAGGCCTCCAGTGGGGTCTCCATTTCCCTCATCACCCCAGGCAGTTCATGTGGCAACCCTATTTAGAGCCGTCCTTTCTCCCAGGGGTAAGGCTTCCCCTTAAGCTGCAGGACAATGGGCTCTTGTTTTCTTAGTCAAGTCTGGGAAGGGGCACTGAAGTCATTTTGTTTCATTCGCTAAGGCTGCTGGGCCAAGTGCTTCTGCCAAGGGCACTTCAAGACAGCCTCTTCCCTCCAGCATCATCAGAAATGTCCACAGGACGTTGGTGCAGCAAGATTGCCCGGCAACCGTCTAGTGATTCTAGGCCACCTCCCTCCACTTTACAGATGGAAAACCTGAGCCCTATGGAGGGGAAAGTCCAGACCCAGAACACAGGCCTCCTGACTGCTGCCATGCTTTCCTCACCTCCAGGCTGCCAAGGGGGCCAGTAAAGACGCGAGATCCTGCCCTCGGACGCTCCTCGTGGTTCCTCCGTCCTGCGACCCCTACTGGCCGTCCTGGTCACTGCAGCTACCTCACGAAAGACCAGCCTCCTGGCGCCGCTGGTTCAGGGAAGGACATGGGGGTGAGGACTCGCAAAGACAAGATAGAGGAGGTCGGAACCTCAGCGTGGAGGCAGAGACTAACCGGAAGCAGTGGGGGCTGGAGCTTCCACGGGTCAGTGTGGCTGGAGGGTAGAAGACTGGGGTGCAGGAGCAGGTGTGGCTCCAGGAAGCCTGAGGGTACTTTAGACACAGTGAAGGGAAGAACTTTACACGGTAGGGACTCAGCTTTCTCTACTTGTCCCCCTAAAAATTTAGATGGAGGTTAGGGAAATTCTAAAAAGCTAGAATAATGAATGATTCTTCGCTTTTGGGGATTAGAATCTGGTGCCAATATGGACACTTGCCCTGGGAAAATGCAGCTCCTGAAGTGCGGAGAGGTCCGGGGACCCCAGGTTAAGAAGCATTAGTTAGACTGCTGTGAAGTTACATCATCAGTGAGATTACCGATTCGATGGAGGTGGGAGTGGTGAAATGAATCAGAGGCAGGAAGGGCCTCCGGGGTATGTGGCACAGACTTCTCTCTCTCTCTCTCTTTTGTTTTTTGGCTGCTCTGGGCAGCATGCGGGATCTTAGTTCCCCGGCCAGGGATCGAACTCCTGCCCCCTGCTGTGGAAGCGCGGAGTCTTAACCACTGGACCGCCGGGGAAGCCCCAGAGACTTCTCATTTTACAGATGAAGTAACCGGGGCCGCATGGCAACAGAGCAGTCAAGTGAGCAAAGTGACACTAGGTCTCATGATGCTTCCCGTGGTGCCAGCTGCCTCCTGTCCCCAAGTTAGACCAGTCCTGGACAGCACTATACCCCTGTCCTCCCAGCAGCTTCTCTGAGACAAGCCTGGGTTGTACGGGAGGTGGCCATGCTCAGGAGACAGCCTGATCTGGGCAGCAACACTGGGGCTCTGCCCCTTTTTAGTTGTGTTGCCTTGGGCAAGTTACCCAGTCTCTCGGAGTCTGTTTCCTCATCTGCAAAATAGGTATTACAGTTTATTATAATATATCAATAAGTGTTAACCCCGCAGGTCATTAGGAGGGTGAAATGATGACGCATGGAAAGCACTTAACGTGCTGCCCGATATTTACCGCACATCAGTTACCAATGATCACAGTTATTGGTGTTCTGAAACAGGCCCCTGGGGCACTCCTTGCATCTGTGGTCCCAGCCACCCGGTAGGTGAGTCCTAGGCAGTTCCAGGGAGCAGTCCTGCTTTTCTGACCCCTATATAAGAGTAAACCCGGCACCAATCACACTAGCTCCTGGAGATGGCTCTGCGGGCGTCCTCATCTGACCAGCAGGGGGTGTTGACAATCCAGCCAGCGGTTAAGAAATAGTCAGCTAGCCACCATCTAGTGGAAGGACCCAGGGAGGAGCCAGAGCTGTTCCTGAGGTGCCTGAGGAGCTGAGTGTCTTTTACGGAGGGAGAGTCGCATGCCCACTGGCCTGGGCCCACCTCATGCTACTGTCTGAACTTGACCAAGGCAAGTGAGGAGTTTTAGCCTTCATAGGTGAAGATATTGAGTATCAGAAAGGTTCCAGCAAATTAAGAAAAGTTCAGGATCCCTGACCTTTGTCCCTTCTGGCACCCCTATGCCACCCCTATGTTTTTACTATCAATTGTTGAGAGCTTGTAAGGTGTCAGGTGCTTATGTTAAGCACTTTATATACATTCACCCCTCACAATAAAATCACAACCCTATAAAACAAGGAACATATTGTGATTATTATCCCCTTTTACAGGTGGGAAAACAGAGGGTCAGAGCGGTGATATGACTTGCCCAAAGTCACAGAGCTATTAGGTGGTGACCTAGGCCTCAAGGACAAATGTCCGTGATACTGAAACCTGCGGGCCTAACCATGGTGCTGTAGGCCCCCAAGCACTCGTACTGTACCCTTTGATGGGGGTTGTCCTTGATCTTGGGTCCCCTTGACCTGGGCATGCCTGGTCCTGAGCAGGTGCCAGACTCAGCCTGAGGTGGGATGGGGACATGCTGGCAGATTCAGCAGCCCAAGCACATGGTCTGAGACACAGCGCTCACCTGCCCTGGGGGGAGCTGGGCTGAGAGAGGGCAGGTCGGGTCATGGGGCCACCGGACAGGATACTGGGGGACAGTGTGGGAGGGTAAAAGCTTTGTGTCTCAAGCCTGCCGAGATGGGGGAGCAGGCCTGCAGAAGTATTCCTTCCCAGAGAGTCTGTCTGCTTTCTTTTTGTCTTCTTGTGTCTTGGTCCCATTTCTCCCTGTGACACTGGGACTCCTGGTGTCCCCCTCTCTCCCCCTCTTTCTATTATCTCATCTCCCCAGGCCTCAGTCTCTCTTGGTGTCTGTGACATAATCAGAAATAGATAACTGGTCTCTGCTCCTGGCTCCTGACACAGAGCTCCTAAATCCCTTGGAATTTCCTGGGATGACAGGAGCATCTTTTGTTCTAATGGAGTGACTCTGGGTGGGCTCTTTGACGGCTTCAGGATGGGGGCTGGTCACCAGAAAGACCAGGCCACGATTAGAAGCTTGAAACTTTCAGTGCCACCCCCCCATCTTTTGTGGGGTGGGGGAGAGGGGCTGGAGGTTGAGTTAATAATTGATCGTGATGAAGCTTCCGTAAAAATCCCTAAACGACAGGGTTCGGAGAGCTTCTGAGCTGGTGAACGCATCCACATGCCGACTCCACGTGGAGTTGGGTACAGAGGTTCCTGCACTTGGGACCTTCCTGTACCCTGTGTATCTCCATCTGGCTGTTCACGTATAACCTTTATGATAAACCAGTAAATGTAAGGAGAGTGCTTTTCTGAGCTCCGTGAGCTGTTCTAGCAAATTATCGAACCTGAGGTGGTGGGTTGTGGGAACCCCCGAATTTGTAACCAAGCTGTCTCAAACCTAGTCAGGCTGGCTCCCGCTGTGCCGTGTCTCATCACGATGGAGGGCATTTATTGAGCGCCTGCTGTATGTCAGCACCTGACATCTGTGATTTTGGTGAATCCTCATGACAGCCTCATTGAATAATGACAGGGGATTATTAAACCCATCTGACAGAGGAGAAAACCGAGACTCCAAGCCACCACGTCGTTGCTCAGGTCACAGAGCCAGTAAGAGCACAAACAGGGCCTGACTCGTCGTCTGTCTGACCCTGGACGGGCTGCTTCTCATCACCCCATTTCCTCCAGGAAGGTTGAGGGCAGTGAGCCCTCCCTGGGTTTCTATCGCTGGATGACTTAACTCCTGTGGGATTTGGAGCCCGAGGTGGGGAAACTTCTGGCAAGTCCATTCAGAGCCCCAAAGGCTTGGTCTTTCGAGAACGCTCTTGGGGCATGCAGTGTGGTGAGCCCTGGGAAGCTGAAAGTCCCCCGGGCACTATTCCTACCTTCATCTACTCCGACTTCTTTATTCCACAGGCAGGAAGGTCTGCATGGGCAGGTGTTCTGAGGGCTGCGGGACCCTCTCCCTGCTCTGGATGTACACACATCTGGGAGGTTGCCCCACTGGACCCTGAACAGTAACGGGTGGTCAGGGGAGGGGGCTTTCTCGGGAGCAACAGCAGCTACCAGTGGAGTCTGGCCCCTGACCTCACTGCCCCACGGGGGCTCTCTTTATCCACAGAATCAAACTGCCCCTCACAGCACTGTCTCTTCAAGTCTCACAACAGCCATCTGAGCAGGGCGAGGGCAGGAAGGTATTATTTACAAGCTCCAGGTTCAGGGGGGCAGTGACCTGCTAGCAACTGCATAAGCCAGGATGGCTAGTCTGGGCCATTCGCACTGCTGTACGCGGCCAGCTGACTTCTCAGAACACGTATCTAGCACTTTCTACATACCGGGCACAGCAAACCCATGAGAACGGTACCATTGCCCTGCCTCACGGGTAAGGAAACCGGGACTCAGGCAGGTTAAGTCATTTCTCCAAGCCTCGGAGTGCAGAAGTGTCAGGGCTGTGGGATTCGCACCCCAAACTCTCCGTGGCGGCCCCAGCCTCCCCCATTCACTGTGCCGCCTCCCCCGGCGCTCACCCTGCACAAGGGCGGCTCAGGGGCTCCCCAGGTCAGAACAGGGGCTCAGCTGGCCGGGTCTGGGGAGGTGGGATGGGGGCAGGTGGCGCTCACTGCGTCTTCTTCCTCCGTTCTTGTTGTCTCCTGCTCAGCCTCTCAGCTGTACCACTGACTGCTCTGTGCCTGTGTTGGCGTGTGTGTGTGCGTGTGTGTGTCTGTGTGTGCGTGTGTGTGATGTGGCGAGGACCCTGATGTGTATCCGTGATGCATGGGGTGGGTGTAGCGGACCCAAAGCTTCCTGTGAAGCTTGTATGTACTTGTGAGCCTGAGTGTGCTTGTGTGTCTCTGTAGTTTTGCTCATTTATCTTTACTTCGGGGTTTCCAAGTTTCCCAGAGGAGAGGTGTGTGGGCGTGTGTGTGCATGTGAGTGTGTGAGCACACACAGAGGCCCCGTGACTTTGTCTAGAGTCTGTTTTAGGCTCCTCCTCCCACCTGTTATCTGTTTTTAGGGCCCCAGCCCCTTTAGACTGGAAGTTTCACTCCCATGGCAGTCATGGCGGCCTGTGTTGGAGATGGAGGCATCACAGGGTGGAAGGAGCCTGAATCCCCAAGTCCCCACCTGACCCATAGCGGACAGTGATGTGAGCAAGAAATAAACCCGTATTGTGTTTAGCCACTGAGATATTTGGGGTTATTTGTTACAGCAGAGCACACCGGATCTTGTGGCCAGATCATGGTGTGAGGGGGGATCATTGCCGGAAGTACATGACAGCTGATGCCTAATGCAAGCCGGGAGGACTTCCCTGGTGGTCCAGTGGTTAAGACTCTGCGCTTCTGCTGCAGGGGGCATGGGTCTGATCCCTGGTCAGGGAACTAAGATCCCGCATGCCACGCATGGCCAAAAAAAAAAAAAAAAAAATAATAATGCAAGCTTGGAGATGCCGAGGTCAGAGGAAGGGAAAGACACAGAGCTGGAGCGCCTGTCATACCGTAGATGCTCAATAAAATGGGTTGAATGAGTGGAATATACGAGAACACTGGAAAAACTTTGCAGGGGTGGCTGATGTCACCAGAGCCCCAGAGGACGGGTGGGGCTTGGACGGGGGGTGAGAGCAGAAACCATTTCCCTGGGAATAAAGACAGAGAAGTGAGAAAGGGCAATACCCATCCAGTGGTCAGAGGTCAGGGAGCAGTCACTCTGGCCCAAGCAGGAGAGTAGTCAGAGGTGGAGCTAGAACTTGGAGGCCCTCAAAGACTAAGCTGAGCATCTAGAATTTAGGCTATGGTCTAGTCGTCTCCAAAGTGGGGTATGCACACAGTCTATTGGGGTACAGAAAGAAAATATTAAAACTCCTGTTGATATTTATCTCACTCCTTTTTTAGTGTATATGAAGATACTAAGGCTCAGAGAGGTTGAGTGACTTACCCAAGGTCACACAGCTAGTAAGCATCCCAGACTCTAAAGCTGTGCTCTTCATGTACGCTGACTGAGTCTTGTGTGGACAGGTGAGAGGTTGAGTGGGAGCAGAGGCAGGTCTAGAGAAGGGTGGCTGGGAGGTGTAGACAGCCCCTAGCCCTGGCTGTCTCTTTCTTAGCAGCAGGTTAGCAGCTCATTGTGGGCAGAGGGCAAGGAGCCTGCCCAGACCTGCCCCCCAGAACCTGTTGTGAGAAGCCAAGCAGAGAGCCTTGATGGGAGCAGGGCTGCCTGGCCAACCACCCAGAGCCTTTCACGCCAGGCTTTGTTCTCACAAGTCATTCTCACCTTTGCTGGGAGTGGGAGGCAGACGACCAGGAGCTGAGAGCTCAGAATGGGCTGACAGAGAGGAATGGAGAAGAGTTTGGTAAATCAGCCGCTCTGCCCCCCCCCCCCGCCACCACCACACGCTCAGCTGCCAGCCCCCCTGGCCAAGGCAACACAGATGCCAGCCCCACCCTGCTTTCCCATCCTTTACTGTTCTGGATTTATGGGTGCCGTCTACCTGCTGATTAATACCTCTTAAAAAAAAAATTCCAATTTTAAAAATCAAAAAAAAGTTTGAAGTACTAGTTGATTTACAATATTGTGTTAGTTTCAGGTGTACAACAAAGTGATTCAGTTTTATATATATTATATATATATATATACACATATATACATATATACATTTCAGATTATTTTCCATTATAGGTTATTACAAAATATTGAATATAGTTCCCTGTGTTGTACAGTAAATCCTTGTTGCCTATCTATTTTATGTATAGTAATTTGTATCTGTTAATCCCATACTGCTAATTTATCCCTCCCCCTGATCCCTCTCCCCTTTGGTAACCATAAATTTGTTTTCTAAATTAAAGCAAATGTTTTAATTGAAGTATCACACACATACAGAAAAATGCACATATCATTACAGTATAGCAGGATGAATTTTTATAAACTGAACACAGTCAAGGATAACTAACATCCGATCAAGAAACAAAACGTGTACCAGTCCCCAGAAATCCCTTGTATGCCCTTCTGGTCGCTAGCCCTCATCAGTAACGGCCACCCTAAGCCTGTTTTTGAACTTTATATGAATGGAATGAAACAGAGGCTGGGCTCGGCTGCGTCTGGTTTATCTTGTTAAACGTTAGGTATGGGCTGAATGGTACTCCATGGCAGGCATAGACCCCTTTTTTTGGCAGGGGTCGTGCTGTGTGCTTGCAGGATCTTAGTTCCCCGACCAGGGATTGAACCAGGGCCCATGGCAGTGAAAGCGCAGAGCTCTAACCACTGGACCCCCAGGCAATTCCCCATATTTTATTTATTCTTCTCCTGTTGGGGGACATTTGAGTTGTCCCCAGTTTTCGCCTGTTTTGAGTATTGTTGCTATGAATGTTTTTGTATGTTTCTTTGCATTTGTTGAGTATGTACCTAGGGAAGTGTTCAGCTCATTGAATTTTAAAGGGAAATCTGCTTTGCTGTTTTGTTGTTGCTTTAGTTGACTTTATTGAGGTGTAATTAACTATAATAAAATGCACCCATTTTTGAGTGTGCGTGTCAGTGACTTTTGACAGATGTCTGCATCCACGTAAACACCACCACAATCAAGATACAGATCATTTCCCTCCTCCTAGAAAGTTTCCTCATGTCCCTTTGTAATTAATGTCCCCCACCCACTCCTCCCTAGGCAAGGACTGATTTTATTTCCTTCTTTTTTTTAATATTTATTTATTTGGCTGCATCGGGTCTTATTTGCGGCTCACAGGCCCTCTGGTTGAGGCGTGCGGGCTCAGTAGTTGTGGCGCATGGGCTTAGTTGCTCTGCAGCACGTGGGATCTTCCCAGACCAGGGCTCAAACCCGTGTCCCCTGCGTTGGCAGGCGGATTCTTAATTACTGCGGCACCAGGGAAGTCCCTGATTTGATTTCTATCACTATATATTAGTTCCGCCTGTTCTTGAAGTTATAAAAGGGATCATAGAAAGTAACTGTGTCTTCTTACCCTCCACATAATGTCTGTGAGATTACATCTATCAGCTCATCTACACTGTTGCCTGCGCCAACTCCTCCTTTTTATCGTGTAGGTTGTGTGAGTGTATCATAGCTGCTGCGTCCATGCTCCATTCTCTGTTTCCAGCTTGGCTATAACGAATAATGCTGCGATGATTGTTCAGGTTCACGTGTTTACATGGACTCGTTTTCATTCCTGTTGGGTGAATACCAGGGAGCTGAATTGCTGGGTCATAGGGTAAGTGTATATTACCTTAAAAGAGACTGCCACACTGTTTTCCAAAGGGTTTGTACCACTTTCTGCTCACATCAACAGCGAATGAGAGGTCAGTTACCCCACATCCCCTTGCCAATGCTTAGCGCTGCCCCGCTATTTATTTCCAGCCATACTCGCTGTCTGAAGGGCTTTCTCATTCGGATTTTAATTTGCATTTCCCTAGGGACTAATGACATGGAGCCTCTTTTCATGGGTTTATTGGCCATTTGTACATTTTCTTTGGTGAACTGTCTATTCAAGTCTTTCGGATTTTTGTTTTTCCCCCCATCTCCCAACCCACAGCCCCTTCCCCTGCCATCTACACCCAAAGTACCCTCTTGTTTTAACTCTGCTCTAAATTAAGTCTGCTTCTCTCCAAGGAGCCTCCAGTCAGCCCCAGCCCATGGGGATTCTTTGCTCCTCTGAGCTCCTCTAATACTCGTCCACCTCTGCTCCTGTTCGACACAGCATTTGCCTCCTTCCAGCACCACTTAGAGGTCCAGAGGGCAGCCCAGGCCTGGAGAGGGGCTTCCTGGTACCAGGAAGTTCCCCAGTCTATAGAATGAAAGCAGTAGAATTTCGCCCTTATAGAATTACAATGTTGCATGTTAATATCAAATATCCTTTTAAAAATTGTAGGTATCGGGCTTCCCTGGTGGCGCAGTGGTTAAGAATCCGCCTGCCAGTGCAGGGAACACGGGTTCTAGCCCTGGTCCAGGAAGATCGCACATGCCGTGGAGCAACTAAGCCTGTGTGCCACAACTACTGAGCCCACGTGCCACAACTACCGAGCCTGCACACTACAACTACTGAAGCCCGTGCTCCTAGAGTCCGTGCTCCGCAACAAGAGAAGCCAGCACAATGAGAAGGCTGCACACCGCAACGAAGAGTAGCCCCTGCTCGCCACAACTAGAGAAAACCCGCACACGGCAACAAAGACCCAGTGCAGCCAAAAATAAATAAATAAAATTAATTAATTAAAAAATAATTGTAGGTATCCCCTCCCTGAAAATGCTAGTATGTTTGAGAAGGAAGAATCTCTGATAAAAACAAAGGGTGATTGGATTTAGAGACTTCCTGGATTTGAGTGCTGGTTTTGCCATTTAATAACTGTGGGGTGACTGTGGGCAGATCCGGGCCCCCATCAATTAAATGGGGATGACGTCATCCTCACAGAGTTGTGGGGGATACACCAAGCCTAATAAGTACCTGGAAGTCAGTGGTAAACTGTACGGAGCCAGACGTGT
This sequence comes from Grampus griseus, assembly GCF_964374135.1. Classification (NCBI taxonomy): domain Eukaryota; kingdom Metazoa; phylum Chordata; class Mammalia; order Artiodactyla; family Delphinidae; genus Grampus; species Grampus griseus. The sequence goes on along the minus strand of NC_139014.1, from coordinate 6,661,634 downwards.
GTGTGGTGAGAACTGGCCTATTAAATCGTAAGCCCTTTTGAATAGCAACCTGGTAAAGAAATCTTGCCCTTTTATAAAAAACTGGAGGGATAAACTCATAAGAAATAGTGAAGGAAAACGCCAAGGAAGACCGAGGAATCAGTCTTAAGTGTACCTGACCCTCTTTCATAGACTTCTCCTCCATCTCTTCCCTCCTGCCACCTTCCCCTCTTCCCCCTTCCCTCCCCTCCCCTCCCCTCCCCTCCCCTCCCCCTCCCCTCCCCCTCCCCCTCTCCAAAGTTCTCCTGAGGCCAGTGCTGCTGTCCTCACCATCCCAGACCTCATTTTTAAAGGGACTTCAGTACAAAACCAGGGGGAAAGTTAAAAAAGAAAAAGGAGAAAGGACCCTCAGGAGCCGAGAAGGGTGTTTGCAGAACACAGTGGCTTGTGCTCCTGGGGCCAAGGCCGACCTCCAGCAGCGCTGGGTTGGGGCCTGAGCTGATGGGAAGGGCTAGGACGGGTGCTGTTTGCCTTGGCTTTCAGACCCGGGCACCGACCCCGAGTGAGCGGCACTGCAGAGGGATTCCACCTGGAATGCTGAGCTCTGAACGTTTTTTCCCTATAGTTATCCCTTCTCACCCCCAAAGCCACTGGGCTGGGAAGCCAACCCTCCATGGGTCACCGCTGCTAAAGCCGGATTCAAAGGGGTGCCCCCACTCCCCCACTGGTCTGGGTAGAGTGAGGCCTCGAATTTTCTGTCCCATGAATTCAAAAATATTTTCGTGCACTGTTTAAGGTACTGAAGATACAGCTTGAGCAAAATCGGCAAAGTGAGGCCTGTCGGCACCTGCGCCCAGTCTGTCGGTGGAAACAGGGAACAAATGTCCGTGTCTTGTGTGGGAGAGTCCGCTAAGTGCTACTGAGAAAAATACTTAAGCTATGGGATAAAAATGGTACCACAAACCCGAGCGGGGTGCGGGGTCCGGGAGAACGCGAGGGAGTTATTTGAGATCAGGCAAACAGGGAAGGCCCTCGGGGGTCTCCCCTGGGGTCTCTGTGCCCCCGCCCCGCCCCCGCCGGGGCCGCTGGACCGCGAGCTGCTTCTGGCTCCGGATGGCCTCCCCACCCCCGCACATCTGCGCGCTCGTCCTGCGGCGATTCTGGTCCTGCCCGCCGGGAGGGTGGCCCCGGGCCGGGTGGCCGCCGCGCTCGGCAGCAGGAGCCCTGGCGCCCGGCACGCGCCCTAACCGGGGGGCGGGGATCCCAGCCGCGCGCGTGACTCCGCCCCGGCCCGCCCCGGCTCGCGCTCTGCGCTTAGCCCGCCCGGCGCCGCAGCCGCTCCGGATCTTCCGAGTCCTCCGCGGGCGCCGAGCCCGCCGCGCGGAGCCCATGGAACCGGCGCGGGGCGAGCTCCGTGCGAGCGGCGGGGCCGAGTCGCTGCTGGGCGAGCTGGAGGTGCGGGTCCAGGACGTGGTGAGGGTGAGCTCGTGGTGGGAGCGCCACGGCGTGGACTGCGCCATCCTCGCGCTCAGCCTCCTCGCCTTGCCACCCGGTGAGGGACACGGGGCCAGGGCGATCAGGGGCCCGGCTGGGATGGGGGCGGTGGGAGGCGGGGGAGGGAGACGGAGAGGGCTGGGGGGCGGCGGGGTGGGGTAGACGGCGCGTGCCCGGGAACCCGGGACAGAGGGTCAACCCCGAAAGTCTAGTTGGGGTGTCCTGCCTGTGTCCCCAGAGGAGCCCTGATGGCGCGAAGGGCCGTGGAGGAGAAAGTTGAGCCGAGTCAAGGAGAGGCAGGGAAGAATGAGGTGGCCTGGGGAAGGAGAGGGTGCTCCAAGGGGACACCAGGGATGGCGTGAGGGGAGTGAGAGGGAGGATGGAGCGTTCCCTGCACTTCTGGCCTGGACCCCCCACCATGCCCTCCACACCACCACTCCTCTGGCTGGGGCGCAGAATCAAGACTCCCAGCGTCTCCCTGGTGAGTGAGTGGGGCTGTTTTGTCCCAAATCCGGTAGAGAGAGCCAACCCATGCCCCTCAGGCCATCATGGGACCTGCCTCACCGCTGTCTGTGGCAGTCCTCAGGACTGGGCCCGCTTTGGCCTGGGCTCCCAGGGATGCGGGCTGGGTTGTTTGGGCCCAGATCTCCAAGAACCAGAGAAAGGCCCTGCCCTTACCGCTCCCCTTAACACCAATTCTCCCTTCTCCATGCAGGGTTCCTGTGCCTGCGCTCTGAGAATCTCCTGGTCTTTGCCCTGGGCGTCACCATCCTGGGTGTGTGCCACTACACGCTCACTGTCAAGGGCAGCCACCTTGCCACTCATGGTGCCCTCACCGAGTCCAAACGCTGGAGCAAGATCTGGGTGCTTTTCTTTGTGGAGGTGAGCCTGGGACTGGGTGGGAGCAGCTGCTGGTACTGTGTGTGAGAATCTAGGTGTGTGCAGCTGTGTGTGCCCTCGAGGGCCGGCAGCTGCAGCTGTGGTCTGTGGGCCCAAGTGTACAGCCTTCACTATGGTGGGTGTGTGTCTGTGTGTGTGCATGTCCCCAAGCCCTTGAGAGGGTAGAGGGCTGCATGAGGAATGATGAGTATTTAACTGTGGCAGCCGATGTGGTCTGAGCACCCGTTTCTCCTGGGGGCACCGGCTCGCCTCTCTGCAGCCCTGGGCCAAGGGTGGTAGAGCTTCCTCCTCCCACCAGGATGCCTGTGGTTGGCAGGTCCTGGCTACACCTTCGGGGCCTCCTGGTTTTGCAATCAGGGTTTAGGATGTGAACCACAGACCAAAGGGCAGGGGAGCAGGGGACTGGTGTCACAGCACCCCAGCTCTGCCATCTCAGGACACCTGACAATGGCCAAGCCATCCTAGAAGCCCCCTGTTTCCCCAGGGCTGTACCAGGAAGGCGCCTTCTCTTTCCTGACCCTTGGGCCCCCTGCTTCCACTGCCTCCCCATGCTGCCTCAACCTATGGGCACGGTCAGGAAGGCAAAGGTTTCTGGCCAGGTTGCCCTTCTCTCTGGACTGGTGTCAGGCCTTCCAGTTCTTCTGAGAGCCCCTTCCCTCCTTTCCAGGCGGCCTCTCCCGTGGCCACCCAGGTCCCTTATGAACTAATATGAAAGCTGGTACCAGAAACAGCCCTTTTTCGCCAGGAACTGGTTACCATGACCAATTAACTCAATTATTAACTTTTTTAAAGAGCTTTTATTTATTTATTGGCCGCGCCTCGTGGCATGTGGGATCTTAGTTCCCCGAGTAGGGATCGAACCCGTGCCCCCTGCAGTGGAAGTGTGGAGTCTTAACCACTGGACTGCCAGGGAAGTCCCTCAGTTATTAACTTTTAATAAAGTTATATAACTTTATAAAACTCTACGTAACTGTACATACACACACACACACACATACACACACACGACGTTTTATAAAATTACACTGCATCGGTTGGGTGAGAGGAAGCATTTCCTACCCAGAACTCTCCATTGCCCTCATTTTCCCCAAACCCATCTCTTCCACCTGCACACATTTCTTTTTCTTTTCTTTTCTTTTCTTTTTTTAGTATTTATTTATTTACTTGGCTGCACGGGTCTTAGTTGCCGCTTGCAGGATCTCTTTTTTTTTTAGTCGAGGCATGGGAACTCCTATTAGTTGCGGCGTGTGGGATCTAGTTCCCTGACCAGGGATTGAACCCGGGCCCCCTGCATTGGGAGCGCGGAGTCTTAGCCACTGGACCACCAGGGAAGTCCCTTGCACACATTTCTGAAGTGCCAAGGACAAGGGGGAACCAATGGGTCCTCAGGGTCCATTTCAAGACACTCTCCTTCCCGGGGACCCCTGGGCACTGGTCCCAGCCAGACTCTAAGGTGCAGGCCCAACCGTGGAGCCAGGGTCAGATGCCCCCTGAGTTTGTCATCACAGGCAGGGGAGGAACCGGGCATGTTAGGCAATCACATGGGACACGAGAGGGAGGGTTAGCTCTGTGTGGATTTGACAAAGCTGTGCTGAGTCCCAGGGGCCTGGGGGCAGCTAAGAAGGAGGAGTCTTCCCAGGCTCCCCAGCAGGAGGGCTCCAGGCGAACCAGAGCGCGTGGCCCACCCTGAAAGACCCAGGCAGCCTGGTGGCTGCACCTCCTCTTGTCCCCTGGGACCCAGGGCAGTGGCCTCATCTTTGCCTCCTTGCCCCTTTAGCGCCTGGCACAGGGCTGAACTCAGTATTTGTTGATGATGACCCTGCAGGTGATGGGGGGACAAGGTCCAGGGAAAAGCCAGCTGCTGGAGGGTCACAGCCTAGAGGTGGGTGAGCCCCCCCATGGTGGGGGGGGCTTGGCTGCCACCCCCGTGTTGTGACAGAGGCTGTTATGCTGCAATCAGCTGTGGGCAGGTCACAGATTTCTCAGATGGCCAACCTGAGTGGGAGGCCTCCACTCTTGCACGCCCCCATCAAGGCATGGCCCTGGCCACCCTCTGGGGAAGATCCAGCTCCCAGTGAGAAGGAGGGGTGGCTCCGCCTCCTCAGCCCATGGCATGGCGGGGCGAATGGAGGCCTGGGTCTTGTCCGCCAGGCAGGGGACAGCGTCAGGGGCACTTTGGACACGGTGGCTGCCTTTGGACCAGCATCTAACTGTTAGTTTCCTCACCTAATAAATGAGAATAATGTTTCCTCCCTCATGAAGCCAGCATGAGGATTAAACGAGACATCCTAGATCTTCATTTAGGGTTTGGGCCTGACTCTTCAATGTTTGCTTCGAAGTAACAAGTTTCTTTTTTTTTTTTTCCCTCTGGAGGGAACACAGTCAACTGCAAGGAAAGGGTTAGTAATTTAAAAGAAAAATTTATTTATTTATTTATTTTGGCTGCGCGGGGTCTTAGTTGTGGCACTCGGGATCTTAGTTGAAGCATGCGGACTCTTAGTTGCAGCATGCAGGATCTAGTTCCCCGACCAGGGATTGAACCCGGGCCCCCTGCATTGGGAGCGCGGAGTCTTACCCACCGGACCACCAGGCTCGTCCCAGGGTTAGTGATTTTTGTTGTTATTTGTTTTGTTTTCTCTGTTAGCGGTTTATTTTTAACTGAAAGGTTGACCAACTTATGCAAAGCTCAGTGGACGTGTGTGTGTGTGTGTGTGTGTGTGTGTGTGTGTGTGTGTGTGTGTTGAGGGGGCTGTTTGTTCAGGCCCTGGACCACCACCTGTCCTTTGCATCATGCAAAGGACCAGCTCGCGACATGCAGCATCTCAGCGGACGACCTGGGACCCTCTTGGATCCCTGGCTCTCCCTGTCTGCCACGTCCTGTTGTCTCCCTGTAATCCTCCTCTTGTTGGCTGCCTGTGCTTTTCCCAAACCGTGACCCTCAGGAGGCAGCATCACTATAGAAGAATCTAGTCCGCTAGTTGCAGCCTCAGGTGTCAGCTGAATGTCACTGCCTTTCCTGGGGCAGCCAGCTTTTGCCTGGTTTGTCTGAAGGTCTGCTGTCAAGGGCTGGGGGTGAGACAGGTCACTGTGACCCATCAGATCTGAGGGGAGGAGCTGGCAGGATGGACGGGGTGGCTGACATTCAGGTTGCTGTTGTTTCTCTGCAAAAGTATCCCAAATCATACACCAGGAAGTTCACCCACACCAGGATGAACTTCCCTCTGGACCCATTTCCAGTCTACACCAGAATGTTCCATTTCCCCTACTAGTGTACTTCTGACTCTCTACCTTGCCCACTGATCACCCTGGCCTGGGCTATGTCATAGGGACTACTAGTTATATTCTCGGGGACTGTCAGTCATATCCTTGGGGACTGCCAGTCAAAGGCCACAGGAATGTGGGGGGCAGGCTGGGGCGGGCAGGCCCCCATGTTTTAAGTACTGAAGCTTGGGAAAGATTTTTTTAAAATTTATTTTATTGAAGTATAGTTGATATACAATGTTAATTTCTACTATACAGCAAAGTGATTCAGTTTTCCATATATACATATATGTACACACACACAGATTCTTTTTCATATTCTTTTCCATTCTGGTTTATCACAGGATATTGGATACAGTTCCCAGTGCTATACAGTAGGACCTTGTTGTTTATCCATGCTATGTATAATAGTTTGCATCTGTTAATCCCTAACTCCCAATCTATCCTTCCCTCATTCCCCCCTCCCCCTTGGCAACCACAAGTCTGTCCTCTATGTCTGTGAGTCTGTTTCTGTTTCGCAGATAAGTTCATTTGTGTCACATTTTAGATTCTACATATAAATGATATCATATGGTTATTTTTTTCTCGTTCTGACTTACTTCACTTAGTATGATCATCTCTAGGTCCATCCATGTAGCTGCAAATGGCGTTATTTCATTCTTTTTTATGGCTGAGTAGTATTTCATAGTATATATATACCACATCTTCTTTATCCATTCATGTGTCACTGGGCATTTAGGTTGCTACCCTGTTTTGACTATTGTAAATAGTGCTGCAATGAACATTGGAGTGCATGTATCTTTTCGAATTATAGTTTTCTCCAGACACATGCCCAGGAATGGGATTGCAGGATCATATGACAACTCTATTTTTAGTTGGGAAAGATTAACTCCTGCAGTCAAGAGGGCTTTAGGGACTCCCTTGCAAGTCACTCACTATCAAGATGTTCCCCTGAGTAGGAGGGAACAGGCTGTACCAGTTACTAAGCTCCACTGTGTCTCAACTTCAAACCCTCCTTCTGAAGTCAGCTTTGTGCTACGGGGGTGGAGTCACAGATGGTCCACAGAGAGCACAGGCCAGCTCTGCCCTGGGGGAGGGGTGTCACCCAGGGAAACGCGGTCACCTTCGTTCCAGTCCCGTGTGGTGGTGGTGGAAACAAAGCCGAGAACCCCCAGCCTAGTCATGATGCTCGAACGCTCCCTTGCCACGAATTCAGGGTGGCTCTTATCCTCTGGGCTGCCTCTAATCTTTGTTTGGCCCCTCCCGCCCCCCGAGAGGTGGTAATCTGAGTTTGCACCGCTGTGATTTTTAAGTTTTTTAATTAAAAGAATTATTTAGCAGGCAAACTCAGATCTGCAGTACAAAATATACTTAAAAAAAAATAAAACCTTTTTATTTTTGAAAAAATTATAGATTCATAGGACATTGCAAAAATAGATCAGAGAGGACAGAGGTCCAGTGGATCCCTCACCCAGTTTCCCCCAATAGTTCCATTTATGTAAATGTCATTCAACAGCAAACCCAGGACGTTGACATTGGTGTATGTGTGTGTGTTTGTGCCATTTTATCACATGTGCAGATTTGCAAAATGTACTTTTAAGGGTTCTTGTGGTGATGCCAACTCCTGAGGGTCTCTAAAAGCCTGCTTCTGGGTGGGCTTGCCCACTGGCCCCCAGAGGCCAAGGACCCAGGAGCAGATCAGGTGGTCGTCTGTGGGGGGCAGCACTTAGTCTGAGGAGTGTCCCTGGGGGAGGGGCTTGGAGAGAAAAGGGTGGGGCTGCTCCCAGGGGCCCAGTGCCTGCCCAGTTGGGAGGGGAGATTGGAGGGAGGCTGGGTTTGCTGCGGAGCTTTGGGGGCTGAGACAGTGTTGGTCCCAAATGTCAATAGTGCCGAGAACCCCTGGTGAGAGTGTCCAGGGGAGACACTGCCAGGACAGGGCTCCTGATCCCAGGCCCAGAAGCAGGAAGGTGGCTGCAGGCTGAGCAGAGGTACAGATAAAGGCATGGATCTGGGAAGAGCATAGTGCATGAGGGACCCACAGAAACCTGGAGTCACTAGAATCTCATGGGGACTCTGGAGAAAAGGGGAAAAGGAGGCCCATGGGCCAAGCAGAGGAGCTGGGAGCTTCTAGGGACGAGGCCTGAAAAGGGAAAGAATTTCATGAGAGCCGCTTGATAGGATCAGACCCGACCACATCCAGGCCGCTCCCAGCAGGATGAGGCACTCCAGGCTCCTCTGGCTTCCGCCCTCACTGCGGCCCCTCTGTTATCCGAAGGTGCTAACACATCACTGTTAGCGGGAGAGCCCGCGTGGTACCCGAGGACTCGCGCTCAGGGACTTGTGTTCTCACTGAGTAGGGCTGCCAGATGTAGCAAATAAAAATCCAGGATGCGGGACTTCCCTGGTGGCGCAGTGGTTAAGAATCCGCTGGCCGATGCAGGGGACCATGGGTTAGAGCCCTGGGCCGGGAAGATCCCACATGCTGTGGAGCAACTAAGCCCATGCACCACAACTACCGAGCCTGTGCTCTAGAGCCTGCGAGCCACAACTACTGTGCCCACGAGCTACAACTACTGAGCCCGCGAGCCACAACTACTGAGCCCGCGAGCCACAACTACTGAGCCCGCGTGCCACAACTACTGAAGCCTGTGCGCCTAGAGCCCATGCTGTGCAACAAAGAGAAGCCACCACAATGAGAAGCCCGTGCACCTCAACAAAGAGTAGCCCCCATTCGCCACAACTACATAAAGCCCGTGCACAGCCATGAAGACCCAACACAGTCAAAAAAAAAAAAAAAAAAATCCAGGATGCCCAGTGAACTTTAGTCTTCAGATAAACAAGAAATGCAGGCAGTGTTTGGGATATATGTCTATAAAAAATGATTGGTTGTTTATCTGAGATTCTAATTTATGTGGGTGCCCTATACTTTATCTGACCAACCAATCGCTGAGGCCTGTGGAGCCTCAGAAGCACCCCACGACCCCGCAAACTCTGAAGCCAGTGTGAAGGGGTTGCTCAGCCCTGGGATCAGTGAGAGAGGGTCTGGAGGGAGGGATGGAAGCTGGGCAGACTCCAACCTGGAGTCCCTCCTGCCTGAGGGATGCTGCCGCTGTGACGACCCCCAGCCCCTCTTTCTCAGCTGGTCCATGCCTGTGGCCCTCTTCTCCTGCCCCATCTCTGGAGTGACCCCACCCTGCGCCGGGCCTTGAGCTGGAAGCTTGGCCCTTGTGTTGATGCCTCCTCCTCCGCCCACTCCTCACCTCCCCCAGTGGCCACACCTACAGCCTCCGGCCGTCACCTGCCTCGTCCTGCCCCTCCCCTTCCAATCCAGTAAAGTGACCTATTTGAAACCCAAGTTTGTGTCATAATCTTATAATGATGGTTTTTAATCCTGCAAAGTATTGTTTGTGTAAAAGATAAAAGAGGAGAATATTAGATAACGACCTTTGGCTGCTGGCAGAGGTCTGAGGATGCTTAAGTGAAAAAACAACTAAATGAGTGAATGAGAGGCCTGGGCCTCTGATTTTAGCTGAGAGGGGATGTCCAGAGGCATCATACCGACATCCGCCCCGCACACACTCTGGCCACTTGCAGAGCCTGAGTGCGGCTAAGAGGTCTAGGCTCTTAAGTCTTCCTGAGGGTACAGAGGGTAGCAATATCAAGAAGCTTCTGGAACTTTCTCTGGGTCTGGATGGGAAATCCTCGTGGGTGAGACCTGTGAATAATCCTGTGCGTCGGGATCATCTGTGGCCCATGGCTACCTCCTCCCGCCCCTTGATGGGTGCAAGTGAGACACACCGCAGTCCGTGTCCAATCTCTCCTTCTCCCAAACCCACCGCGTTCCTTCTTCTTCTGGAAAGAACATCTAGATGGGAGGGAGAATTCCAGTCTCACAGAAACAGCCTCAGATCTCTTCTTAGTTATATAAAAAGGCAAAGCACACAGACTCTGGAAGCCTGTGCTGAGTCACAAATCATGTGTTACGTCAGACCACACAGGTGGCCCATCCCCGCCCCGGACCCCATTCCCAGGTCTGGGCACGTGGCTGAGCACCTGGCCCTACCAGGCCCCTGAGGGTCAAGTTCTTACCAGGCTTGGTAGGGTTCAGGCCCCAGGTCGTTTCTGGCCTTGCTACTCAAAGTGCGGTCAGCGAGGAGATGTGGAGCTTGGGCCAGAGGGGAGAGCAGATCGCTGCATTCAGCTGACATTTCTTGAAGAAAGAAGCAGACAGGATCGGCCCTCAGAGCAGAAGTATGAGGAAGGAGCAGTTAAAAACAGTCGCTTCTTCTGGTTACAGAACCGTGAGATTCAAAACACACTTGCAGGCCTTGGAGAGAGGCAGGCTGGCCTCTGATGAGGTCCTGGCAGACCCCGGCGGAGGCCCCTTTGTTGAACCAACTGCCTGGCCCTCTTGAGCAGCAGGTCCTTCCAGACCAGCAGGCCTGGAAGAGACATCACTTTAACTGACAGGCTACCTGCCCACCTTCTGCAGCCTCCCCCAGGTTCTGTCCCTTTGCAAGGTTCCGAAACCAGAGATAAAACCCACCCCTCTGCGGGTTCCATCATCTGGGAGCAAAGCGCCTCTCCTGTTTTTGTGAACTCCACACCGCCGCTGAATCAGCATTTACCTTCACGTCCTCTGCCTTGAGAGGGGCCCGTACTGTGTTGCTTTGACTGTCTTCCCCTGTCTGTTATGGAACTGCTGTTGTGACATCATATCCTACTTTTCGGCTTCATTTCGTTCCAAGGGAGAGAGTCTCTGCAGACAGTGGGAAGACAGTGTCGTTCCTTATCTGTCTTCTCGCGGTTTTGTCTCTTCTGCCTGGACTCTAAGCCTGGGTTCATGCTCTGTTGCAGTGACTCACCCCAGGGGTTTTATGCCTTATCTTGGATGGAACCAGGGTTCAAATCCCACTTCTGCCACCTACTTAGCTGAGTGAGCTGGGGTGGGCATGTGGCCTCTATCTCAGTTTCTGCTTCTGTCAGCTGTGAATAATAACAGCACTGATAATAATAATAATAATAATAACCCCCCCACACCCTGCCAGGCTTAAGATTAATGAGTTACATGTGTAATGTGCAGAATGCTGAACACTCAACTGAGTGTGTTCTGCTGTCTGTATGGGGCTCACAGTGACTGGCATTGGGAAACCCTTCACGTCCTCCTGGAAACAGGCAGGCAGCATCTTCAATAAAATTAGCAACATCTTCTGGCTTGGATAAAATACTGGAAGAGGCTGATGGCTGCATGTTCATTTGCATATATTTGCATAAGAAACACCTTAGCGCCTCTTTTACATTCAGAATGACTGCTCTTGGAGTCTGAGCTGCTGCTGCTCACTGCCAGCTTCAGAGACTCTCACAGTGGGTCACGCCAGGGAAGAGTCACCCCTAGGAAGAAGTGAACTCTTGGTCCTCACCGGGGCACCCTCATGGACAGTTCAGAAGATGGCCTTTCTTCGCCCCCAGGCCACTCCTGCCCCCACTGCTGTGGGCCCCGAATGCAAAGCAGTGTTATGAAGGTACAGACATTTCAAAGATAAACCCTCACAAAATAAATGGCAACACATGCCAGGAGTTTTACCTGCAGTGTGTCCGATCCTCAGGCTTGCAGGCTGCAGTCACGGGGGGCTGTGCACGCCAACTGATTTGCACGCCAAGTGGACGCAGTTGCTTTGACTGGCTGCCACTCTGTGGTCGTGGATCCCTGAGAGTTGATGTTCAAGGCTGATGAGCTGTGGGTGGAAGGCAGGAAGGCCCTGGAAATGCGTGGTCTGGGGAGGGAGGGTGTTTTCAAGGCTCCGAAGATCCTGCTTTGCTCGCTTGTGCCTGATACAGACCCCAGCGCCCTTTCTGGCTCCCTCCTCTAGGTATGCACGTCCTTCACTGCAGAGCACGCCAAGTACGGACACGTCAAGATGCACCATGGCTACACCAACGTGCTGGGCCTGGGGGACTCAAGCACATGGAGGCTGCCTTGCCTCAACCGCTACGTCTACATGTTCCTCGCTCCTCTCTTGATCCCCATCATAACCCCACTGGTGGCTGTTGGTGAGTATGCCAGGGCTGGGCCCTGCAAAGATCTGGTTCCCCCTTTCCTTCCTTCCTCTCCTGGCTTCATGGAAGAAGTGAGAAGCCCTGAGTTAAGACCAGACAGAAACTTTCTGAGACAGCCAGGCAGGGTGGAGAGAACCTTGGTCCTGGGGCCAAGTCTGGCTCTGCCACTTACTGGCTGGTGACCACAGGCAGGTAACCTAACCTCTCTGAACCTCAGGTTCTTACCTGCTCCTCAAAGAGGGTGTGAAACAATTCCACGTATTATATGAGGGATCTAAAGTAGTCAAACTCATTGAAGCAAAGAATAGAATGGTGGCACCAGGGGCTGAGGGGAGGGGAAAATGGAAAGTCCCTGTTCAATGAGCGTGAAGTTTCTGGTTTGCAAAATGAATAAATTCCAGAGATTTGCTGTCTAACACTGTGCCCAGAGACAACAGTACTGTACCGCACACTTTAAAACCTATGAGGATAAAAAAAAAAAAAAAAAAAAAACCTATGAGGATAAATCTCATGTTAAGTGTTCTTACCACAGTAAAATAAAATAAAAATTTAAAAAACGCTGTAGCTATCTGAGAAGACTAGAAAGTTGCATGGGAAGGCATCAAATGCCTAAATAAATAAATGAATAACCTTTACTCTTTATATTTGATATACAAGCCTCATTTACCATCATCTTGTTGTCTATTTAATAATCCCTGATCATGTTATAAACATTCACTTGTGTTATTGTTTACTAAATATCTTTTTTTCTAAAAAAAAAAAAAAAGGATGGTGTGAAAGCATAATGAGGTCGTAGATATAAAAATGCTTTCTAAATGCCTCACACTCTATTGCATGTTATAATTTTTAGTATCATAGGAGCAATATCATACGGTGGAAAGAGCAGGGGCGAGGGGACAGCCAGACCTGGGCTCAAGTCCCAGGCCACCACTTACTATCAGACTGACCTTGGTCAGGTTGCTTACTGCTCCGTTTTCTCATCCATTAAATGGGTGAGAACAACAACAACAAAAATACAAAAGGGAATTCCCTGGAGGCCCAGTGGTTAGGACTCGGTGCTTTCACTGCTGGGGCCCGAGTTTGATCCCTGGTCAGGGAACTAAGAATCCTGCAAGCCGCGCGGCCAAAAAAAAAAAAAAGAAAAGAAAAGAAAATGGGCGAACCTACTTTTCAGGGCTGTGTATGGATGAGCTGAACACCTAGGTCACCCTAGTTGGCACTACTGAGCCACCAGGGAGCCAACTCACGTCGGATCGGAACCTCGCCGACCCCTCCCTCTATCTCTTGCCCCTTCTGGCAGAACGGCTGAGAGAGGTGGAGCTCGGGACAGCCCTGCGGACGCTTGGCCTGATTTCCCTGGGCCTTTATTCTCACTACTGGCTGCTGCTGAATGTGTCTGGCTTCCAGAGCCCCAGCTCAGCCCTGGTCTGCATGCTCATCACCAGATCCCTGCTGGCCCACCCTTACCTTCATGTCAACATCTTCCAGGTGAGGCCTCCCCTACCCTGAGTGCTGGGGGGCTACAGGGATCACTCTCCAGGGTGCCTGGCGCAGGCTGGACCCTAGGTTCCGGGGGGAGAGAGAGGCCACCTGAGGAAGCATCCCTCCACCTCCCCTGCCCACCCTCTCTCTTCCTTTCTCTCTGTGGGTCATCACAGAGAGTTTTGGTCCCAGGTAAGGAGCTTCTCTTCAACACCGGCTGCCCTTCACACACAGATCAGAGATTTATTAAGAAGCTTCTATGTGTAGGTTACTAGACTAAGCTCTGTGGGGACACAAGTGAATAGGACCCCAGCTCCTGCCTCCAGGGCTCTTACTGTGATAAGCCCAAGGGCCATCGCAGAGGTCCCAGCACACACGTGTCGAGGCAGGCGGATGCAGGAGCTGGAGACCAAGGTCTTCATGGGGGGCCAGCAGCTCAGCACTCATTTCTGGGCCATTTCCAGGGATGGTCAGCTCCCTGCTCCCGGGACAAGTGAAGACCCCAGGTTAGAGCATCCTGCATATGACCATCCCAGCACTTACCACGCTGCCATTAATGACTGAATCCCATGACATAATCCCATAGTTGTGTCCCATCTGCTTGTCCTGCTAGAGCAGAAGCTCCCGTTCACTTCCACATCCTCTAGACCGAGGACAGTGCCTGGCAGAGCAGGCGTTTATACATCTTTGTTTTTTTAAAAAAAATGCATTTATTTATTTATTTATTTTTGGCTGCGTTGGGTCCTTGTTGCTGCGCACGGGCTTTCTCTAGTTGCGGCGAGAGGGGGCTACTCTTTGTTGTGGTGCACCGGCTTCTCATTGTGGTGGCTTCTCTTGTTGTAGCACGAGCTCTAGGCACGCGGGCTCAGTAGTTGTGGCTCACGGGCTTAGTTGCTCCGCAGCATGTGGGATCATCCCGGACCAGGGCTCAAACCTGTGTCTCCTGCATTGGCAGGCGGATTCTTAACCACTGTGCCACCAGGGAAGCCCTATACATCCTTGTTGAATGAAAAAATACACAAGGATGCGCAAACTTGATCTTGAACCATGAGCAGGATTTTGGTGAAAAAAAGCAGAGAAGGGTCTCTTTGGGATGCAGGCACAGGGACATGAGGGACGTCGGTGGGCAGTCGTGGGCTTAGAGGACCACGAGATCCGAGAGGCACCCAGGCCAAGCCCTTCATTGCACAGATAGGGAGAGGGACCCAGAGACGGGCGAGACTCAGCGAGGGGCACAGACAGGGTCGCATCGCAGCTGGGTGGAGGACCTCAGCTTCCTCACGCCTCTACTGGGTCCTGCTGGAGTGGGAGGTGAGGAAGGTGGCAGGACCCACGGGTCCCCGGATGCTAGCTGAGGATGCCTGAGGCAGGGTGGGGAGGCACAGGGCTGCCCAGCCCAGCCCCAGGGCGTGACGCTTGTGTCTGTCACAGCACATTGGGCTGCCCATGTTCTCCCGGGACAAGAAGCCACAACGGATTCACATGATGAGCCTGGGGGTGCTTAACCTGCCCCGGCTGCCCGTGCTGGACTGGGCGTTCGGCCACTCCCTCATCAGCTGCCACGTGGAGCACCACCTCTTCCCCAGGCTCTCCGACAACATGTGCCTGAAGGTAGATGAGGGTCGGGCTGGGGACGCTTGGATGAAGAAACTATCTCAGGGTGGAGGGGGAGTCACCTTCGGGGTTCTCTAACCAACTGGCCTGGTCAGAGGTTCCCAGGAAGGTCAGTCCAAGGTACAGGCAGCAGTGTGGGTTTCTGACCAGAGACACCTGGTTTTCTTACTAGCCGTGTGGCTCTGGGCAAGTTAACTGAATGTCTCTGAGCCTCGGCTTCCTCATCTGTAAAATGGGACTAAGTAGTGCTTACGCTGACAGGCTTTGAGGATGAAATGAAGAAATGGATCTGAAATGTTGGGCCCTCCGTAGGTGTTTGGTGAAAAGGAGCTGTGGTTTATCCCCCTACGCAAAGGAGGACTGTCACAGATTCGGGAGCTCCAGAGAAGGGTGCTGGGGAGAAGCCCTCCCTTTCCCTTGCCTGCTAGAAATGGGAGGCGGGAATTCTCCAAGCCCCTCAGCTCCTCCGGAGCATCATGGGACAAAACAGACAGGAGCGGGGGGCGGGGGGTGGGGGTGGGGGCTGGGCAGAGGAAGGGTCCCAGTGGGGATGGGCCTGCCCACAACCCCGGCTCAGCGGCCCCTCCTCCCGCCCACCTTCTGGCAGGTGAAGCCCGTGGTGTCCCAGTTCCTCCGTGAGAAGCAGCTGCCGTACAACGAGGACTCCTACCTGGCTCGCTTCCGGCTGTTTCTCCACCACTACGAGGAGCTCATGGTGCAGACCCCTCCCATCACAGAGCTGGTGGGGCTGCAGTGAGGGGCGGGCCGGCGCAGTCACCCCGCTCTCCCTTCCGGGCCCACCCCCGGGGCTGGGAGGGCGCGGGCCCTTGCCCAGTGGGTGCGGCTAGGTTGCCTGGAGGTGGGCAGTGAGACGGGGAGCTCATGCTGGGGGCCCGGGGGCCACCTGCCCTGCTTGCTTTTCCGGGTTTTGAGGAATACCTGGAGGGAAGGAATAAAGGTGGCTGGGCATTCCGGTCAGTCTGGACCTCAGCCAACTTCATCTCAGGACTGAACAGCCGGATTCCTCCCCTGCTCGCTCTGAGCCTTGGTAGGGCTACAGGACGGGGGTAAGGAGGGGCCCTATGGAGGGGGCGGGCTAGGCGGGGACACCGGGAGAGAAGGGTCCACTCCCTGGTGCCAGGGAGCCCCACACTTGGCCACTGCTGCTTCCTGTGCCCTTGAGATTCTGGCCCCTATGGAGCCACGAGGAGAGGTTACCTTTGGCAGAGACCTTCCTAGGGACCACGAGGAGAGGTTACCTTTGGCAGAGACCTTCCTAAGCTTTCAGCCCGGAAGCCTGTGCAAGACAGTGGCTCAGCAGCTCCCAAGACCCACAGCATCTGTGAGATCAGAGTGTGTGTTTTGTGGGGAGGGCACTCCCGGCGAAATAAGGGGAGAAAGGGTATGAATAGCTTTGAGCGTGACCTTGGCTAGCTCTAGAAGTCTGCTTTGTTCCATGATGTTTACAAGGGGTGGAAGAATTCTCAATTGGAAGAGAGAGAAAATTACTGGGAGGGTCGCTGAGGCTGGAGAGGGGTTCCGGGAACAGGGTCTGGAGGTCAGATGGCCTTAGAGAGGAGAGGAAGGAGGGGAAGGAGAGTGTGTGGGGGGTGCGGATACACGAGCTGGGGGTCCAGGGCTCGGCTCGGCTGTGAAAGGATGGTCTGCAGCCTGGGAGCGAGATGGGAATATAAGAGAACTACTGGTGCCAGCCGCAGGAAGAGGTCCAGGTATGGGGACACCACTGAGATTCAGCCCAAAGCGCGCAGCCTTGATTTGCGAGAGGGCTGGGAGCTGCCCTGGCTGGAGGCTGGATTAGGGGGTGGGAGGAAGGGCCCAGCTGGAGGCTGATGGAGGAACAGAGAGGGAGGCCCAGCCTGTGACAGGAGCCAGAGCAGTTAGTTTAAAATACGGTTTCTCACCTCAGCACCATGACGTTTTGGCCAGATAGTGCCGTCGCTGGGGGCCTGTCCTGTGCATTGTAGGTGTTTAGCAGCATCCCCAGCTTCTGTCCACTAGGTTCCAGGAACCCAAGTTGTGACCATCAAAAATGTCTGCAGGCACTGCCAAATGTCCCCTGGGGGCAGAAATCATCTCTGGTCGAGGACACGCAAGTCTATTCTGAGCACACAATTGCCTTGTTTTTCAGTGAAGTCCTTGGACCAGGTGAAGGGTGTGGTGACCCTGAAGATGGGGAGGCTAAATGCCAGCAAATGGGATGCGCTGAGGGGTCAGAGGGCAGGTGAAGGCATTCTCTAAGCCGGGTCCTATTAGGGAACCTAGCTCTGGTGTGGCCTTAGGTGGCTCTGCTGGGCAGCTGCCACTTGCCCGTCCAGAGCCATTACCTTCTCCTCCACCCTGTGCTCCTGTCCCGAAGCCCACACCTCCTGTCCGGCGCCCTCTCCTACAGCTACAGCTCTCACTACTTCTGAAACAGTCCCTCCTTTTGCTCCTTCCGGGCCTGGGCTGGTAGTGGCTTCCAGCTATTGCTAGCCCTGGAGGGACTTCACCACACCCTGCATCCTGCTACACCTCTGCACAGAGTTCCTTCATTAAACTCTCTTCAGTCAGCCCCTCTGAGCACACTGTCTGTTTCCTGCTGGGAGGCTGACTGATAGAGCAGAGGTTTGGATCCAAGCAGCCCTCTTGGAACGAGGCAGGCTTGGCAGCACCCCCCCCCCCCTGCTTACTGCTTTGCTATATGTTATCGCTGCTCTTTTGAAATGCATTAGCGACTCAGACGAGGCCTTAAGGACTGGGAATGCGATTAATCAAACTGCTTATTCTCCACAAGAAAAATGCAACATCAGAAAAGGCCCCATTGCACAGTCCTGGCTAATGATTAAAACCATCCTAGCGCTTCCCTGGTGGCGCAGTGGTTAAGAATCCGCCTGCCAACGCAGGGGACACGGGTTCGAGCCCTGGTCTGGGAAGATCCCACATGCCACTGAGCGACTAAGCCCGTGCGCCACAACGACTAAGCCTGCGCTCTAGAGCCCGCGAGCCACAACTACTGAAGCCCGCGCGCCTAGAGCCCGTGCTCTGCAACGAGAAGCCACCGCAATGAGAAGCCTGTGCACCGCAACAAAGAGTAGCCTCAGCTCTCAGCAACTGGAGAAAACCTGTGTGCAGCAGCGAAGACCCAATGCAGCCAAAAACTAAATAAATAAATTTATTAAAAAAATAAAAATAAAACCATCCTAATACAATCAGTGACTCATTGTTACTGATCTGGGCCTGAGTGGGGAATGCGCTGCAGCTGGAGGCCCTGGTACCAGACTTGGCTGTACAAGAAGCACCCAAGAACACTCCATCACTTTGTTTTGTGCACTCTCTTTGGGTATGATATACCATAGAGAGGTTTTTTTGTTTTGTTTTGTTTTTTTGTTTTGAGGTTCGCGAGCCTCTCACTGTTGTGGCCTCTCCCGCTGTGGAGCACAGGCTCTGGACGCGCAGGCTCAGCGGCCATGGCTCACAGGCCCAGCCACTCCGCGGCATGTGGGATCCTCCCGGACCGGGGCACGAACCCGTGTCCCCTGCATCGGCAGGCGGACTCCCAACCACTGCGCCACCAGGGAAGCCCAAGAACACTCCATCACTTTGAAGCTTGATTTTCTGTTGCGCTGGGATTGTGGCTGGGTTTGCGTGGGGCTTGAGAAATGAGGGGAGATGACAGGAGTGAATGAAGCCCCTCTAGGGCTCTGCAGACACCTATGGTCTAATTAACAGAGGTGTATCGGAGGTGATAATGTTTACAATGATGATGATGATAGCTAACATCAATTCAGAACTTACAGCACATTTTCCCCTATGCTATCTAACTTTAATCTTTACAAGAAATTGGTACTATTTTCCCCTCACGTTACATATTGTGAAGATAAGCCTTAAAAAGATTAAACTTATCAATATCATATAGCTAGCAAGTGGAGGAAGAAAGATTCAAACCTGGTGTGTCCAACTCCAGAATTCCTGCTCTTAACCACCAGACATACTACCTCTGGGTAGGGAGCCCTATAGGGCTTGCTGGGGTGTCAGATCCTGAATGTCCTTCTCTTCCTGCCGTCTTAATAAACGGATCATTAAGACAAACTCTTTACGAACATCCATTATGTGCCAGGCACTGTGCAAAGCTCTGGGGATAAAAGAGTGAATGAGATTGGGCCCCAATCTCCTGGAGCTTACCGTCTAGTGCAGGAATTGACAAACTTTTTCAGTAAAAGGCAAAATGGTAAATATTTTGGGCTTTGTGGATGATATGGTCTCTGTCACAACTACTCAACTGTGCCGTCAAAGTGCAAAAACAGCCAGAGACAATATGTAAAGAAATAAGCATCACTGTGTTCTAATATAATATATATATTTTTGGCCATGCCGCGAGGCTTGCAGGATCTTAGCTCCCCAACCAAGGATCGAACCCGGGCCCCGGCAGTGGAAGCGCTGAGTCCTAACCACTGGCCCGCCAGGGAGGTCCTTAAAAGAATTTTTTTTTAATTTTATGTAGTTTTCACATGTCACAGAACATTATTCTTTACAGTTTTAGAAAAACTATTTAAGAATGTAACAGCCATGAACTTACAAAATACAAAACAAATACAAAACAAAAATACAAAAAAAATACAAAAAATACAAATACAAAAACAGGTGGTGGGCAGGATTTGGGCTGCAAACAGTAGTTTGCCTACTCCTGGTCTAGTGGGATGAGCACAAAACACAATGACTTATTAGAAATCAGAGCAGTATTTACCTCTGAGTACCAGGGAGGGGAAGTGACTAGAAGGGGCACAAGGAATTCCTGGGGGTGCTGGCCATGTTCTACTTGATCTGAGTGGTGGTTACATGGTTATATTTCGTGGTGACTCATCAAATAGTACACTTATGGTTTGTGCACTTTTCTGTTCATTGTACTTTGTAAAGAAAAAAATGTTGCCTGCCATTCCAGTTCTACAAGAATCAAGCCATTAGCTACTGCAATCACCCACTGGCAATGATCCCAAAGGGGAATTCAGGATGGGGAAAACCAGGAAGCATTCTGTGCTTTGGATATACTGGTCCCTAGATAGTTCATTTATATATCTAAGGAAAAATTTCAGTGACCCCATATTCTTGCATCTTACATGGAAAAGCAGTAAAAGCATTAACTCGAGATGTCTGTTCTTTGTGATGAGCAATACTCTTTTTTTGCTTGACTACATGTTTTTCCCAGCAAAAAAAGTTCATATATATCCTGGCTCCTCCCCTACCTCTTTGGAGTAGTTTCTCAGAGTAATCTGAGAGGCTGTCTCCTAGGCTACAGTCTTCAGTAAGGTCCCGGAATAAAACTGAACTCACGATGTGTACATTGTGCATTTTTCTTTTAGTCGACAACTTCAATAAAAAAAATAATTCAAGAATGATAGGGACTTCCCTGGTGGTGCAGTGGTTAAGAATCCGCCTGCCAATGAAGGGGACACGGGTTCGAGCCCTGGTCTGGGAAGATCCCACATGCCGCGGAGCAACTAAGCCCGTGCGCCACAACTACTGAGTCTGAGCTCTAGAGCCCGCGAGCCACAACTTCTGAGCCCGCGAGCCACAACTACTGAAGCCCACGTGCCTAGAGCCCGTACACCGCAACAAGAGAAGCCACTGCAATGAGAAGCCCGTGCACCGCAACGAATAGTAGCCCCTGCTTGCCACAACTAGAGAAAGCCCGCGCGCAGCAACGAAGACCCAATGCAGCCAAAAATAAATAAATAATTAAAAATTTAAAAATTTATTAAAAAAAAAAGAATGATAAAGCAGTGTAATAGGTAATGATGGGCTGGAGTGCTGCAGGGACAAAAAGGGGCCCTAACCCAGCTTGGGAGAGGATGGGTCAGGAAAGGCTTCTCCAAGGATGTGCTTCACAAGAAGGCCCTTGGGGGAAGGGTGGGGGAGGCAGCATCAGAATCACTGGGTCAGATGTGACTACGGACCTGTCATTTAAAAATACATCTCGTTATGATCCAGCAATCCCACTACTGGGCATATACCCAGAGAAAACCATAATTCAAAAAGACACATGCACCCCAACGTTCACTGCAGCACTATTTACAATAGCCAGGTCTCGGAAGCAACCTAAATGCCCACTAACAGACGAATGGATAAAGAAGGTGTGATACATATATACAATGGAATATTACTCAGCCATAAAAAGGAACAAAATTGGGTCATTTGTAGAGTCGTGGATGGACCTAGACACTGTCATACAGAGTGAAGTAAGTCAGAAAGAGAAAAACAAATATCGTATATTAACGCATGTATGTGGAATCTAGAAAAATGGTATAGGTGAACCAGTTTGCGAGGCAGAAATAGAGACACAGATGTGGAGAACAAACACCAAGGGGGGAAAGTCGGGGAGGGGGGGGATAGTGGTGGTGGTGGGATGAATTGAGAGATTAGGATTGACATATATACACTGATATGTATAAAATAGATAACTAATAAGAACCTGCCGTATAAAAAATAAATTAAAAAATACATCTTGTTTCTTGTGGATTTTTTTGCCTTAATTTTGATCTTCTGAAACACTGCATTACAAGATTATTGCTTTGATTACTGAGGTTTTTGGCGCCCCCTTAAATTTTGTACTCCAGGCCATTGCCTCATTCGCCTCATCCTATTCCAGCCTGCTGGACAAGGATGGGAGATCTGGCTCTGCCCTTGGTACAGAGGGCAAGACGCTCCTCTCTGTTCCCTCACCTTTGTAAAGGGGAGGACGATTAAGCAACAAGATCTCCAAGGTTTAAAATTCTCCCTGGCCCAACCTGGACAGCATCTTATCGGGGTCAAACCTGTGTAACGCCCGGCGCCGGTGAAAGGAATGCCCGAAGTCCTGCCTGGAGACCCTTTTTCCAGACTTCCGGACTCTGTGGTTATTACCCAATGAGCGGGGAGGCTCGCTTGAACTTGGCTTGTGATTGGCTGATATGGAAACGAGCCGGGGTACGTTATCAAATGGGACAGGCGTCGCGTCATCAGCAAGCGACGACAGCTTCCGGGGGTGGGGTAAGTAAAGTAAGCTCCTTTCTAATTGGTTCCTTCTTTCAGGCGGGATTGAAACAGCAGTGGGGATTTGCTCTCCTCCAACTCTAGGCTCCAGATAATTGGAGGGAGGGTAAAGATTACGGAGCAATTTATTGAGTCACATACGGTCCGGGAGTCCTGGGGGGCGGGCCCTCAGCGGAAAGGGGTGGACCAGGGGGGCGGGCTTTTCATTAGGGCGGCGGGATTCTTTCGTGTGTGGGGGTGGAGCCGCCACGCTGTGCTTTCCTGGAGCGTGGGAGGCGGGATTTGGGGCGGGGCCGCAATTGTGGGCGGGGTCCCAAGAAGGACGAGGGCGGGGCCGGAGCCGGCGCGGGAGATCAGGGCGGGGTCGGGTCCGCTGTCTAGTTGCTTTTTCCAGGCATGGCTCCGCGCTGTTGGCGCTGGTGGCCCTGGACGGCATGGCCTCGGACCCGGCCGCCTCCTTCCGAAAGCACCCAGAGTAGGAACAGGGCACCTGTAGGGCTGAATGGGAGCGCGGGGAGGCCTGCGAGCGCTAAATATAGGAGTAAGAGCCGAGCTGGTTCAGGGCTGGAGAGGGGAGAGAGAGGGGACCAGGGGCTAGACTGGAGGGGTCCACTCATGCAGATGAGATGGGGGTGGTGTACAGGGGCAGGTGGCGGCCTGTGCGGTAATATGTGAGGCTCCTGGGGTGAGACAGGGGTCAACAAAAGTGAGAAGGGGAGACCATGATGTCCACAGAAGTGAGAAGGAGTGAATGGGGGGTGATAAGGAGGTCTGTGGGGCGAGAGGGAAGTCTGAGGCGAAACAGGGGCCTCTATGGGCAATAGAGGGCTCTGTGGAGAGAGAGGTAAGAAGAGGTAAAATGGGGCCTTGTGGGGAGATCCACAGTGGCGATATGGGGTCTGTTGGAAGGATGTGGTATTCTAGCTGGGTGGGTTGGGAACCCGGTGAGAAAAATTAAGAAGTGCTGAGCAGGGAAGCTTCAGGGGTGATGGGGATTGTCGAGTAGGCCATCTTCAGCGTCATAGTAAGTTCATGGGTGAGATGAGGGCTCTGGATGGAGACACAGCCTTTGGGAATTCAGATGAAGTAAGGGACCCTGCAAACGCCAAAGCTTTGAGGAAAAAGAGAAGGAGTGCGCAGATGAGGGTGAAGCCTGGGAAACCCCGTTTTCTGTTGGACACTGAAGTTGGGGCTTGGGATGGGGAGGGAGTCTTTTTTTTTAATTTTTTAAATTTTATTTATTTTATTTTATTTTATTTATTTATGGCTGTGTTGGGTCTTCGTTGCTGAGCGCAGGCTTTCTCTAAGTCGCGGCTGGTGGGGGCTACTCTTCACTGCGGTGCGCGGGCTTCTTATTGCTGGGGCTTCTCTTGTTGCGGAGCACGGGCTCTAGGAGCACAGGCTTCAGTAGCTGTGGCCCGTGGGCATCAGTAGTTGTGGCTCGCGGGCTGTAGAGCGCAGGCTCAGTAGTTGTGGCGCACAGGCTTAGTTGCTCTGCAGCATGTGGGATCTTCCCAGACCAGGGCTCGAACCCGCGTCCCCTGCATTGGCAGGCGGATTCTTAACCACTGTACCACCAGGGAAGTCCCGGGAGGGAGTCTTGAACTGACCTTCCTCCCCGGTCCCCCCTGCCCTAGGCTTCCACCAGCAGTTCTCCACACAGGAGCAGACCCCCCAGATCTGTGTGGTGGGCAGTGGCCCAGCTGGCTTTTACACCGCCCAACACCTGCTAAAGGTAAGCCGCTTCCTCCTGGTTCCTTTTCCCATGCTTCACCTGCTGCTCCAATCCTAAGGGCAAGCTCCACTCCTTCGGGTTTTAAAAGCACTCCTGGGTCCCTGAAGGGGAAGGGGCTCCCAGCCCATCTAGACGGGACATTTCCTGCATGCTTTGTCACCTGGGGTTCCCCACTCTAGGTTCTCAGCTAGAAGAGAAGTGTGTTTGCCTCATGGGTGATGGTCAGGGGTCTGTGGCAGACGGTCGGCTATGCCTTCTTGGCCAAGTACTCCAGGGAGCTTATGCAGACCTGCGTGATGACTTTGTTCTGCCCCTCGTCTTCCCTTCTTTCTCCTCTGTCTCCACTCTGTCCCGAACATCCTGCATCTTGAGGCCACGCCCTCTGCTCAGGGATTTCTGTAACTTTAGGCCCCTCGCTGCACTCTCCTCGCCAATAGCTCCAGCCCTCCCCTTGCCATGCTGGTCTTCCAGCATGCTCTCCACCCTCCATTCCACGCCTTCCCCCCACCCCATGGCCGGGGTCTCAAGGTTTATAGTATTAGCCTTGGTGGGCAGGGCCCCAAGGTTGCTGGTCACCCTTGAAACCTCGGCAGACCTTGGCGGGAGGGAGGAGGGAGGGAGAATCATGGGTTGGCGTGAGTTGGTGGCGGTGGGCTGGGGTGGGGGAGGGGTGCGGGAGACCTAGGCTGACTGAGACATAGGACGATGACCTTGCTGTGGAGAGAGAGGAGAAAGGATGAATATACTAATTACATGCACACACACACACACATATGCAGATATTAATACTTAAAAAGTAGGGCGATCAACCTGCTCAGCTTGCCCAGGATGTAAGGCTTTCAGTGTTAAACTGGGAGGGTCTTGGGGAGGCCAGGATGAGTCGGTCACCCTGCCAAAAAGTGACCTGAGCACGGCTTCCAAGCAGCACAGGGGAAAGAGCTAATTACGATGAAGTGACCAGCGTGAGCCCAGTTGGGTGGGGTCAGTCAGAAAGTGCTTCCTGGAGAAGTGCGTTGAAGGAGGTCTCAGGCTCTGGAGAGGGCCTCCCGCACGGGCGCTGGCAGGAAGACCAGGGATCTCCCAGGGGCTGGGGAGGTCCTGGAGGGCTCTGTGTAAGGGGCACTGTGCGAGCGGAGCCTGAAGTTTGGAGAGGGAGGAGGGTAGGCCTCCCAGGCAGGATTCTCAATGTCCCCAGTGTGAACAAAGGCTCTGGCCTGCACATACTTTCCCTGGGGGAGGTGCTGGGGGATGGGCACCGAGGCCAGTTACAGGCTGGTCCTGGCCCACTGGGAGCTCCAAGCGACTGGCTGTGCTCCCGCGGCAGGGACACGCGCAGCACACTTGGGACAGTGGCACTTAGCCGAGTCAGGCACCGTGTGTACAGCATCTCATCGCATCCCCAAGACAAGTTGTGAAGCAGGTGGCATGACTGTTGCTTCACAGATGAGAACTGAGCGAGGCTGCCCAAGGCCCCACCTCTGAGCAGGGAAGGCCTGGGTTCTGAGCGTGGGCACTCCGATGGCAGAGCCCGCTCTTAAGCTCCACGCTGGGCCATTCAGTAACCAACCACTGGACACTGACATGATCCAGGCACAGCTTGGCACTGGGAACATGGGTGCGAGCAGGACAGACGTGGTCCCCATGCTCAAGGACCTGACAGTCTACTGTGGGGGGTTGTGGAGTGGTGGGAAGAGGGTTTATGCGGTATTCTAGGGCTCTGATGTGGGGGGGGGGCGCGTGTACAGGAGGGGTACCTAACCCAGCCTGGAGGAGGTGACGTCCAGATTACTGTCTCAAGGACAGAAGGACAAGCCCGGTGGGGCAGGGGAATGGGTAAGAGGCCAGAGGGCCCCAGGCACAGAGAACCGTGTGACAAAGACCCAGAGGAAAGAGAATGCGGGTTTGGGGACCGTTGAGTTCAGGAAGGTGGGCGTGTGCAGTGAGGGTGGAGGGGTGAGAGCAGAGGCTGGAGGAGGTAGGCGGGCCCAGATCCTTGTGGCTGGGAAGCCACTGACCAGCTTGGACTCATGCAGTTTCTCTTGGTGCTGTCCCCCCCCTTCCCTCCATCAGAGACCTCTGGGGGACTTGTGAAAATACACATTTCTGGGCCTAGTTCCCACCTAATCAAACTGTGTCTGGGGCCCAGGAATCAACATTTGAAAACAACCCCCTGCCTGCTGCTATAGGTGGTTGGCTTCAGTGAAGGGTTTTAGGCAAGGGACTGAAAGCACCCCGTTTTTGATCTGGTGCCCTCTCTCTGCCTGCAGAGCGAGAGGCAGGGCTAGTGGCCGAAAGAGCAGTGGAGAGGATGGGGGTCTGATTGGACAGGGTAGAGGGGAGTCAGGGAGGAGCCCCAGCTTCCGACCCCGGAGCAGAGGGGGAGAGGTTTGGGGGAGGGGAGGACTGACTTTCATCCCAATGGGTGTGAGGTGTCAGGGGTGAGCTGTTCAGGGGTCTCAGGCTTGGTGGGGGGTCTGGGCAGAAGAGAGAGAGTAGAATGTCATCAGTAAGTCCACGGGAATTTGAGGTCACAGGAGGGAGCGGATGACAATTCCCCAGGGAATGTGTGCGGGGGCAAGGGAAGGGGGGTGTCTCAGATTGGAAGAACCTCAGAGAATATTCTTGTTAGAGGGGGGACAGAGAAATAGGGGCCTGGAAAAGAACAGCCAGAGGGACAGCCAGGGACCTGTGAGAGCTAGGGAGGAGGGGCATCCTGGAAGATGAGGCCAGTCCTGTGAGAGAACCAGTAAATAGGTCCAGCGGGTTGAGCCTTATGGAGGTGGCCTTGGAGAGAGGGCTGTGAGCTGGAGGGAAGGCTCCACAGCTGGAAAGAAGGGAAGATAAGATGGAAAGGCGGATAGTGTCCGGTATTGACCTCCAGGCTCAGCAGTTTGAACTTTGTCCCGTGGCAGGACAGCCAGGGAAGGTTTGTGAGCAAGGTGGTGTGACGGTAATGACAGCTTTTGATTGAACACCCACAGCAGGTCACTCCCTGGGCTAAGGGTGTAGGCTTTGCTCATTTCATCCAGAAGCCCACGCCGGAAGGAATGTTCTGTGGTCCAGTAAGGAACATTCCGGCGGCACAGAGTCAGATAGCGGTGGGGCTGGGTTGGCCCCGCGGCTGTTGACTTCAGAGCTGCAGCTCTTCAAGGGCACAGCGACGTCAGCGGGGCTTGAGGGGGGTGGGGAGAGTCGGGAGGCACGATGGGCGCGTGGGGGGCCGGGACTTGGGTGCAGGCAGTGGGATGTGGACAGAGGCAAGGAGCTGAGCGGGAGGCTTTGTTGGGCTGAGGGCTGCTGGAGGGCAGGAGCTCATTTGCCTCGAGTCCCACTGAATCGGGAGTGTGGAATCGCGCCACAGCCTGATCGGGCACGAGGCAGGGTAGTGTCACCCACGGGAGCCCCAGCTGCTTGACCCTGAACCTGCTTGTGGCCCAGAGTCTCACCGTCCTGGCCTCCGGGATGTTTCCCAACAACCCTGAGGGGCGTGTCATCTGTCCCAGTTTACAGAGGAAGAGACTGAGACCCAGGCGGACGCTGGGACTTGCCGGGGCCATGCGCTGTTTGGTGGCAGAGCTACACCACACTTGTCTGCCCGACCCCCAAACCTGAGCCTTCCCCACGGCCCCTCTGGGTGCCCCGGGGTGGGGGGCAGGCAATGTGGAACCGACATACGAGTGAGATTGTTTTTTCTAAGACTAGGAGTAGGGCCACTTCCATCCCCTCTGCTCCCCTCATGCCGCAGCTGTGCCTCTAAGTCTCTGTCCTGCTGGTCCGCTTTCCAACAGGATGGTCTCGGACGCTAGAGCTAAAGCAGGTGTGAGTTTCCAAGGGTGGTTCTCAGGTCATCTGTGGGCTGGGCATTTCTAGAAGTGTCCGCGGGTTCTAGGGCAGGGCTGTGTGTCACGTCTGACCCAAGTAGACGAAGAAGCTCCCCTGATACGACTCCAGTGGAGGGAAAGCTGCCATCTTCCTTGGTTGGCCAGAGTTCTCGCCATCTCAGTGGGCTGGCAGTCCTTGAAGTCTGGCCTTGGCTGCCTGGCCCTGTGCTGCCCACTCCTCTAGCCCGGCTCTCTAGGCAGATGGGGAGTCGTGGGCCTTTCTCTCTCCTTGCAGAGGGTCAAGGCCACCTTGTTAGCCCACTGAGCTGGGCTCTCCTGCTTTGTCCTGGGAAGGGCAGGACCCACAGGGGCCCCCCTCGGCCCCACAGCCATTGCCTTCTCCCCCAGCACCACTCCCGGGCCCACGTGGACATCTACGAGAAGCAGCTGGTGCCCTTCGGCCTGGTGCGCTTTGGCGTGGCGCCCGACCACCCCGAGGTGAAGGTGGGTCTCTCTGGGCTCAGAGCAGGGCTTTGGAGACTTGACCCCAGGCCCTCTGGGGGGATGCCATACGGGACATTGTGGGGTGAGGGTGGCATAGCCACGGGCCCTGGAGCTGCCCCACCCTCTAACCCCTCCCACTCCGGGCCCCGGCAGAATGTCATCAACACTTTTACCCGGACGGCCCACTCTGACCGCTGTGCCTTCCACGGCAACGTGGTGGTGGGCAGGGATGTGACCGTGCAGGAGCTGCGGGACGCCTACCACGCCGTGGTGCTGGTGAGCGCAGACGGGGAGGGGGCAGGGCCGCCGCAGTGGTTGGTGGCAGCGGGTGGAAGACCTAGGGGTGAGGGCCACGGCGGAGGCTGTGGAGGAGGAGCCGGAAGGAGGCCGCTGGGAGCCCGGCGGGGGCTGCCTGGCCCCTTAGCCGCTGCTGAGGCCTCTGGGTCTTTCCTCAGAGCTACGGGGCGGAGGACCATCGGGGTCTGGAGATCCCCGGAGAGGAGCTGCCGGGCGTGCTCTCAGCCCGGGCCTTTGTGGGCTGGTACAATGGGCTTCCTGAGAACCGGAAGGTGAGTTTGGGGAGCGCTCCCCTGGCCTCTTCGTCCCCACTCCTCCACCGGGGCCAGGGGCAGCTCTTGGCTGCCGCAGCTCGGGGAAGAGGAAGCCACAGGCCTGGGAAGCGCGCAGTGAGATGAGATGTGAAACATCAGGCTGGCCGAGGGGCGAGGCCCCTGGGAAGAGGGGGCGCCGGGTCGGGGTGGAGGGACCTGAGCTGAAGCTCTGGGCGGGTGGACTTTCCGAGAGTAGGGGAGCCTGAGGGTGCGGCCGGGGACTGGGCGTGAGGCTGAGATTAGCCTGACTGGGGCCGAAGTTAGGGGACCCCTATCCAGACCTCTGTCCTCCAGCTGGCGCCGGACCTGAGCTGTGACACGGCCGTGGTTCTGGGGCAGGGGAATGTGGCTCTGGATGTGGCCCGGATCCTGTTGACGCCACCTGAGTACCTGGAGGTGAGTGGGTAGGTCAAGGGCCGGAGGGGTGGAGCGGGGGTCACACCAAGGAGAGGGTGCCCCTGCCTGCAGGGTTTGGGCCTCGTGCCTCCACGCTGAGCCTCTGTTTCCCCTTGGTGCTGGGCAGAGGCCTTCTAGAAGGCAGCCCGTGAGCTTCGTCTCATACCATTTCTCCCTTCACATTCTGCAGCTACATAGGCTTTTTTTTTTTTTTTCCGCTGTACGCGGGCCTCTCACTGCTGTGGCCTCTCCCGTTGTGGAGCACAGGCTCTGGACGCGCAGGCTCAGCGGCCATGGCTCACGGGCCCAGCCACTCCGCGGCATGTGGGATCTTCCCGGACCGGGGCACGAACCCGCGTCCCCTGCATCGGCAGGAGGACTCTCAACCACTGCGCCACCAGGGAAGCC
Source organism: Grampus griseus (assembly GCF_964374135.1). Taxonomy (NCBI): domain Eukaryota; kingdom Metazoa; phylum Chordata; class Mammalia; order Artiodactyla; family Delphinidae; genus Grampus; species Grampus griseus. The sequence continues at coordinate 6,632,346 of NC_139014.1, read as the reverse complement.
CCCATAGGCTTTTTTAAAACAAGTTTTCAGTATACACACACCATTCCTCTTGCTCAGAACCCTCTCAGCTCCCCTCCTGCCCGTTAACCTGTTTGCATCTTTTAGTTCTTGGTTCAGTTCTCCCTTCCTCCAGGAAGCCTCCATAGACCTGAATAGGTCCATTTCCCTGTAATACTCTCCTCCCATAGACTTGGCTACTTCTGTTTCAAAGCATGTTGTCACCACTGCGATTTTATACTTTTTATTGAATATTCGATAAGTCTCTCTCTCCACCAGATCAGAAGCTCTGTGAAGGCCAGTACCACGTCTCTTTTGCTCAACATTGACACCCCCCCATCCATGCCCTTTGCACAGTGCCTGGCACGTGGTAAACACTCAGTAAACACTTGTTGAATGAAGAGCGTGGGCCTGGTTTGCTACTAATTGGAGCCATTCGCAGAATTGGCAGCAGTGCTCCATCCGGCCACCGGGGGGATGGGCAGCGGTGCCACTTCAGGCTGCCAACCTTCTCACCGCCCAGCCAATGGAGAGGTCCCCCTTCTGCTGTCAGTGTCCAACGACTTTAAGGTCCTCCTTTTGTGCCAGAAAACGGATATCACGGAGGCTGCCCTGGGGGCACTGAGACAGAGTCAGGTGAAGACGGTGTGGATAGTGGGCCGACGTGGACCCCTGCAAGTGGCCTTCACCATTAAGGTGCTGGGGCCTGAGGGAGAGGGGCCAGGGTCCCAAGTAGATGGTCTGCTCCTTGGGGGGTGTGGCAGGGCAGAGCTGCCTGGGGTGGAAGAGGGAGAGCCAGGCAGGGCCCCCCCTGGGGCCCAGTGCCTTGTGTGCTGGTGGGAGCTGGTGATGTCTCCCACCTGGGCTGGGCTCTGGGGTGGGCTCAGGAGTGGACAGTGCTCTGGGCCTGACTCCTCCCCCACTCCCCGCCCACACCGCCAAGGAACTTCGGGAGATGATTCAGTTACCAGGAACTCGGCCCATTTTGGATCCTGCGGATTTCTTGGGCCTTCAGGACAGAATCAAGGGTGAGGGGCCCTGGCCCGGCCCCCTGGCTCACTAGGGAGGGGATGGTCTAGGTCAGAGAGGGCTCGGGAGAGGGCATTAGGGGAGAGGGCTGTAACCCGGACGCCGCCCTGAGATGTTCTGTGTTGCTAACAGAGGTCCCTCGCCCGAGGAAGCGGCTGACGGAACTACTGCTTCAAGCAGCCACGGAGAAGCCAGGGGTGGCAGAGGCTGCCCGCCGGGCATCGGCCTCCCGCGCCTGGGGCCTCCGCTTCTTCCGAAGCCCTCAGCAGGTGCTGCCCTCGCCAGATGGGCGGCGAGCGGCAGGCATCCGCCTGGCAGTCACCAGACTGGAGGTGAGTCTCCTGTTACCCAAAGACACCCCCATTCTCAAATCTCCCCAGCCCCAGCCTGGCGCTTCCCACCCTCTCCCCACAGGGTGTTGGTGAGGCCACCCGGGCAGTGCCCACTGGAGCCGTGGAGGACCTCCCCTGTGGGCTGGTACTGAGCAGCATTGGTTATAAGAGCCACCCCATCGACCCCAGTGTGCCCTTTGACCCCAAACTCGGGGTCATCCCCAATATGGAGGGCCGGGTTGTGGATGTGCCAGGTGAGAGGGTGCAGTGGGGGGCAGGGAGGCTGGTGTCTCCCGGGGCCATTCACATTCATTCATTCATCTGGTGACATGCATTGAGAACCTGCTCTGAGCCAGGCCCTGTCCCAAGACCCTGGCCCTGCCTCAGCCTCCTCTTGGCCCTAGAGGAAGCTCCCAGTCTAGCTGAGATGCCCACACATATGTCTGGTTATTAAGTCATTCAGTTTACTGAGGCCTGCTCTGGGCTAGGCCTAGTGCTGGGACTGGAGACGAAGCAGCAGCCCCTTGGCCTCAGCGAGCTTCCAGCCTGATTTAATATCCACAGACCTGTCTAGTCATTCATTAATTCGTTCAGTGTTTACTGAGAGCCTGTTGAAACAAGGTGGGCAGGACCCAGCTCCTACAGGGAGCTCCTGGTCTACAGGGACACTGAGGTGTAAGGGGGATGGCGTGGTAAATACAGGTTGGGAAGCATTGAGGGCAGTGGGCCAGCGGCCAGAGTGGGCCCAGCTGATGGATGCTGGGAGGCCGTGGGGTGTATGGAGGCGTGCGTACATGTGTGTGTGCTGAGGCCCAGGCTTGCCAGGGGTGTCCGGCCAACTCCCCATTCCTTACCCCTTTGTTACCCCTCTCCAAGGCCTCTACTGCAGCGGCTGGGTGAAGCGCGGGCCCACAGGTGTCATCACCACTACCATGACTGACAGCTTCGTCACCGGCCAGATTCTGCTGCAGGACCTGAAAGCGGGGCTGCTGCCGTCTGGCCCCAGGCCTGGCTATGCGGCCATCAAGGCCCTGCTCGGCTGCCGAGGTCTGGGCCCCGTGTGAGCTCCTGGGAGGTGGGGTGGGGGGGTCCCTGGGCCCTTCACCGTCTGGAAGGGGGCTGCTCTGGGCTGGGGGAGAGGAGGAGGTGAAAGCAGTGACCCGTCTTCCCTCTGCCGCAGGGGTCTGGCCTGTTTCTTTCTCGGACTGGGAGAAGCTGGACGCTGAGGAGGTGTCCCGGGGCCAGGGTGCGGGGAAGCCCAGGGAGAAGCTGCTGGATCCTCAGGAGATGCTGCGGCTGCTGGGACGCTGAGACCAGATCCCAGGCAGGCACGGAGGGGAGGAGTGCTGTGCGGGGGAGAGGGATCGGGGTCAGTCTGAGCAGGACTCTGCACCACAGCTGCATCGCCTGGCCGTCCTGGCGTGGGGCCTCGGCTGCCCCTTTGCCAGGGGCCTCTGAGCACTTCCTCGTGCCAGAAAGTCGCTCTTGCCACTGTGGGTAACTCTCAGCAAGGAGATAACCTTAGTTAGGGATGGGTGCAGGTGCAGGCTGACCTTCCTCCCTCCTGCCTATCTCCTGCTGGACTTTGGAGGGTCACCAGGTCGGAAATATGCTGGAAATAAAACACCTGCAACCGAGGGACGGTGGTTGATGTGCGACTTCTTCTGGGGCCCGGGGTCACCTTCCAGCTGCAGCTCCCCTCCAGTCACCAGGTGGCGCTGCAGAGCCAGCTCCCTGTTCAGGGGCCTCCTGGGGGCTTGAGGGGTTTTGGCAGCCAGTGCTGGCACCCACCGTCTTTTTCTCAGCTTGGTCCTGCTGCGGCAGCCGACCTGCCTTCTGCCCACACGGCAGGCACCTTGCCTGCTCTGCTGGCCCTACTGCTGGGTCCCCTCCCTGGTTAGTCCCCAGTACGACCCAAACAAGAACAGAGAGAGCTGGGCAGCAGCTTGCCCCATCTGCTCCCTGTGGCCCCTCTGTCTGGGGCGGGTCCCCCACTCTGTCCTTCCCGCCTTTGTTGGTTTCCAGCCAGACTGACAAGACTTGAAAAAATAGTACCTCAATGTCCGTAGCCTGTTCTCCGTCTTTTACACCAGGCCCCAAGATGCTAGCCTCTCTTTATAGACAGGGGGCTTCTCGGAATTAACCGGCCCAAGGTCACACACCCAGTGAGCTTCGGGCTCGAACCCGGGGTTCCGGGCAGCCTGTTTTCTCCGAGGTTGCACTTGGTCCCGAGTGTCCTGTCGGGTCTGGGGACACAGCCGTGGAGAGGGGAGAAGGGACGCGAGGGCGGGCAACAAGAGTCCTAGAACAGCACGGGAGCGGGCGGCGGGGAGGGCCGGCCGGGGCGGGCCGGGGCGGGGCGGAGGCTGCGGGCCCCGGTGGGGCGGGCCCGCGCGGGTGGCGGCGGCGGCAAGCGCTCCGCCACAGCCGGTCGGCGAACCCTGGAAGCCTGGGCGCGGCGCGCTGCCCAGCCCGGGACGGAGCCGGGCGCCGAGCGGGCCACTAGAGGGGCCCGGGGGGCGGGCCCGGTCCAGCGCGCCAGGCCGCGCCACGGGCACCGGCCCCGCGGCGCCCTAGCTCAGGCGCCCGCCGGGCTAGGACAGCACGCGCCAGCGCGCTGAACCGAGGCGCGGGGACATGCAGCGCGCGGGAGGCGGCCGGCGCGGGCTCTGGGCGCGGGCGCAGCGCCCCTTCCCCCCGGTGAGTGGCGGGCGCCGGGCCGGGGGCGCCAACTTCGCCGCCAACTTGGGGCTGGGCTCAGGCGCCGCGCGGGCAAGGACAGCGGAGACAGATGGCGCGGCACCGGGGAGAGTCTGGTGGACGCAGGGAACCCCAGGAAGGGGGCGCCGGGGGACTGGGACCCTCGGGGACCGGACCTGGGGTTTGGACCCGGGCGGGCGGAGAAGAGGTGAGGAAGAGGCCGAGGTGACAGGCGCGCGGCGGGCGCGAGGGAAGGGCGCGGGCGAGGCGCCCAAGACGTTCGTCTCCTGGGTCGCCGAGCCCTCCAGGTCTTTCGCCCGGCACCGCGGCACCGCAGGGGAGGGTGCGGTGTGGGGACGTGGGAGTCTAGGCTGCGGGCCCCACAACTGTTGCTGCTGGAAGCCGGGCGGGGGCTGGGGAGCGGGGCTGGGGAGCGGGGCTGGGAGCTGGGGCCGTGGCTGGGTTCGGCCAGAGCGGAGGGGGCTGGAGAGGGCACGGAGCAGAGAGGACGAAAGGGGGCTGTCGGTGGCTCCAGGAGCCCGGCCCCCTGCTCCCGGAGGTCTGCTGAGCACCTACCACACGCATCTGCCTTCACACTCCCGCCCCTTCACCGGCTGTAAGTCCCCCAGGTCCTCCCCTCCCAGCTCTTCCTTCGGTAGAGCGCTCCCTCCTCTGACCTCAGGCAATCAGCGTGGGCTTCACCGGGTGGTGGGCTCTTCCCAAATGCTGGACCCGCGCCCGGCGGACCCAGGCTCCGAGGAGGGGAAAGGAAGGGTGGGCGAAGAGGACCTGGGAGAGCCGAGAGCCTGGGTGCGCTGGGCCCTGGCTGCCCCACCAACGTGTTGCTCTGGTCCCCCGGGGCTTCGACCAGGATCCCCGACGGCGGGGAAGGGGAGCCACTGAGCCTCCTGCGGCAGAAGGCGGTTCGTGCCAGGCCTAGGTGGGCAGGGCGAGGTCCAAACGAAGGCAAAAGCACCCAGTGGCCAGAAAATCGCCAAGGGTGCGTCCCACGACCCATCCCAAGGTCCTGCTGGGTGAGCGAAGGGGGAATTCCCGCGGGGCCCTGAGGCTCACCCCACTTGTCCTACTGCTCACCCGTCGGGACTTGGGGCCCAGTCCCCAGTCCTCTGACAGTGGCACTGCCCCGGCTCGATCCGACCCGGGCTATGGAGAAACTGAGGAAAGGAACTTGGGCGGCGGGAGCTCGTCTGCTCAGTCTCAGAGCCCGTCTAGTTTCTGGCTGCGCCAGTCCGTTTCCAACCTGCTCCTAAACCCCGTTAGGAATTCGAAGAGGAGCGTGAAGGGGACTGGGTAGGTCGGGAACCGGACTCCTGGGTTCTCCCTAGGGCAGGGCTGGGCTGGTACCCGCCTACAGCCCCGCCTGCCAGGCGAACTCGGCGCCCCCCACCCGCGGGGCTTGGGGTGGCGACCCAGCTTGGGGCAGTGGGGATGGGGACCTGGGAGCTGGGACCCCCTCAGAGGGTGGCAGTGAGGCGGGGGGCGCGGAGTGCGTGGTGCCCAGTTTGGCCGCCAGGAGGCGTGGCGCGGGTCCCCGCGCCCGGAGTTGCCGCCGCTGCTGCCGCCGCATCGCGAGTGTCCTTGAGCCGCGGGTGACGGTGGCCCTCGCCGCTCGCGCCCCCTCCTCCCGCGGGGGGAGCCCGATGCCACGTTCCCTATGAATTATTTATCGCTGGCCTAAAAATACCCAGAACTTCACAGCCCGAGTGTAAGAGATTCCCCCGGGGGTTCCGGGAGGAATCAGCTGGGGGGGGGGCGGGTTCGTCTTGGAGGAGGGAGACCTCGGTGACCGCGCCAGTGGGGGCAAGGGGGAGGAGTGGTCTTCTCCCCTGGCGCCTGGGTTCAGGTCTTAGCTCTGCAAAATGGAGGGAGGGAAACCCGACGGCAAAGCTGAGGCCGCTCACTCGGAGGGCAGTGGATCCAGAGGAGCCGCGCAGCCGGGGTCCCTGGGCGCCCGGGAAACAGCGCGGTTGGTGGGCGGCCATCAGATGTCTGGGGTGTGAGTGCGCGTGCACGTCCGTGTGCGGGAGCCTGCCTGGGATTGGGGGAGCAGGGGGAAGAGAAGAGCCCTAAGCTCGTGGAGGTGCTCAGGCCGTTCAAGGTGATGCTGAGTGTCCCGGAAGTGTCACCATTGCCACTCTCCGCCGGGCTTTTGGGGGGTCCGGGAGTTCATCAAATATTAACAGCACGTTTGTGAAAGGTGCGGACGGCAAGTGGGTGGGCAGAGGTCCTTAAGACCGCAGTCCAGTATGGGGCAGGGGCAGCATGGAGTGGGCAAATTCCTGCAACAGGGGGCAAAATGATGAGGGAGACATCGCAGAGGCATAGCCAGGAGCTCCCCAACCTGGGGGGGGGGTGCTGGGGGCGGGGGAGAAGGGCAGCTGGCTTACAGCCAGACCCAGACCCTCTGTCTTCTCACCCGTGTTTCCAGAGCCGCCAGGCACTAAGGCAGGTGCTCTGTGGGAGAGGGATTTAGGTGGGACTCTGAAAATTCTGGAATTTGTCCTGTAGACAAGAGAGAGGCAGTGGGAAGAGGACATTGTAACCTGAGGGAACAGCAGAGCAAAGGCCTGGAGATGATGACAGCAGGAGCTGTCTGGCCACCAGACCGGAGGGAGTGTGGGGTGCACGGAGGGGAGGACAGTTGGGGTGCGTGGGGCTCTGTCCATGGGACCCAGGTGTCTGGACTTCATTTGTGGGCACCAGGGAGCAGCTGTGCTCTTAGAGGAGGGGTGCAGTGGCCAGAGGACTGTTTCAGGCCAGTGGGGCAGGCGGGGGTGGGTGGATGGGAGGCGGAGAGGTGGGAGGCCAGGGGGAGGCAAGTGGGAAATTGGACGAGGCCAGGGCTCGGGGATGACCTCCTGCCTTGCGGGGGAGGCTGGATGCCTCGTGGTGCTGGGACTCTGGAGCCTGGATCTGCCCATTGCTGTTTGAAGCTCAGAGACTGGCCTGATTGGGGCCCCTCCCTCCAGGAGCATTCGGCAATCCCTCCTCATCTCCAGTCCTGTAGGACACCTTCCCAGCACAGAGAGTTTCTAGGGGCAGTCCCCCCTCAGAGCTGAGGGAGGACCTGGGTCCTTCATCTAGAGTCACGTGGTCCAAAAGAAACAAAATGAGAGCCACACGTAGGCACATTAGAAAAAGGAAAAAGAAAAGTGAAATGAATTCTAACACTATATTGTTTAACTCAATGTAGCTAAAATATTTCTTCAACGTGTAATCCATATAAAAATATTAGTGAGAGATTTTCTTTTTGTAATACAAAGTCTTCACTCTCCAGCGTGCATATTACACTTCACAGCATACCTCAGGTTGGACAAGCCACATTTAAGTGCCCAGTAGTCATACGTGACTGGTGGCTGCCGTATTTGACGGCGCGGTTCTAGAGCTCAGAGCTGGGAGGCATAAGTGGGGGAAGCTTCGGGCTTCCCAGAGGATGGGGAACCTACAGAGGTGGGCAGAGATGAGCACAGAGAGGAATTGCAAAGGAAGAAATGAGCCCGACAGTGCTCTTTGCAGGTGTGATTTGAAATCCCTCATTGGAGGTAATGGTGGGCACGGCACGCTTAGGTTCCCACCCTAGAATCACACGCCTCCAGGCTGATGTTCTAAGTCAGTGTACTGGGAAACCATACACGGGGGGAGATTTCAAGGGCACAAAAATGAACACAGTGTGCCCTCCCTTGCCCCAAATCCTGTCTTCTCATTTTGAAATGAAACCAAGCCTAGCCTGGTCACCATTTGGCTCTCCCCTGTTCAGAAGTTTCACCGGGGATGTCATGGAGATGGAGAGGGTGGCAAAGCTGTGGCCGATGGCCGGCTGGGAGGGAGAGCTGTATCCGTGGGCACCACTCACCGGTGTGGCTGTTTGTCCAAGAGCAATGATGTTTGTTTCGCAGGGATACACGTCAGGCCCTTGGGGTAGGTTAAAAAATCCCTCACACCAGCGATGGCCTAGGGTGGCAGGTCATGTGTGAGATACCCCGAGCCCTGAATGAATCAGTGGTGACACACTCCTGCTGTGGAAGAGCTGCTACTAATTGAGGCCACAGAGGGTAGAGTAGGGATATCCAGTGCCCAGGAGGAGGGGACTTTGTGCCAAGTAGGATTATGAAGAGCAGGGCCCTTGAGGATGTTAGATTCAGTTTAGGATGGAGAAGGGGTGTGTGTGTGTGTGTGTGTGTGTGTTACAAGAGCTGCCTTCCTTTACCTGGCTGTGGGGCTGTCACCTATAGGATGAGGATACTGATAACAGTGGGTAGCCCTCCCACTGCTGTGAAGTAGGTCCTGTGATTACTGCAGGCAAGAAATCATGGCTCAGAGAGACTAAGCAACTTCCCCAAGATCACACAGTTAGTAAGTGGCAGAACTGGGACTTGAACTCAGGTCTCTCTGACTCATATCCATGCACTTGGTACCAGGTTAGCATTTTTTAAAAAAATAAATTTATTTATTTATTTTTGGCTGAGTTGGGTCTTTGTTGCTGCACCCGGGCTTTCTCTAGTTGCGGCGAGCGTGGGCTACTCTTTGTTGCAGTGCGCGGGCTTCTCATTGCGGTGGCTTCTCTTGTTGCGGAGCACAGGCTCTAGGCGCATGGGCTTCAGTAGTTGTGGCACGTGGGCTCAGAAGTTGTGGCTCACAGGCTCTAGAGCGCAGGCTCAGTAGTTGTGGTGCACGGGCTTAGTTGCTCTGCGGCATGTGGGATCTTCCCTGACCAGGGCTTGAACCTGTGTCCCCTGCATTGGCAGGCATACTCCCAAGCACTGCGCCACCAGGGAAGTCCCACCAGATTAGCATTTGCTGTGAACCTTCCTGGGGCAGAACCCAGATGGATGAGTTTCCAAAGGTCTGGCCTTTCTAGCCAAGCCTGATGTTCAACAGTAGAATGGAAGTAGTGAGCACCTATTCTGGTCACGTTCTTCCCGGGTCCTGCCCTCTGGGCTGCGCTTGGACGCTCAGCTAACTTCTCTGTCTCTTTCTCTTTGTCTCTCTGTGTCTGTCTGTCTCCCCCTCTCTCTGCCTCTCTTTGTGGAGGGAGGTTTCTCCCTCTTCTCTTTCATCCTCTGGGTGTGTGTCCCTCTGACTCTGGCCTTTGCCTCCTCTCTGTCATTCATCTTTTCTCTCCGTGCCTCTGTCCCCTCCCTGTGCCTATCGTGGTCTCTCCGCAGGACCCTCCAGTGGACATGGGTGGGGCCCTGGGGCCGGTCCTGCTACTCATCTCACTCCTCGGTGCCTGGGCAGGGCTGGGCCCGGGGCAGGGCGAGCAGGCTGTGACGGTGGCCGTGGTGTTTGGCAGCTCGGGGCCACCGGAGGCCCAGGCCCGTATCCGCCTCACCCCCCAGAGCTTCCTGGACCTGCCCCTGGAGATCCAGCCACTCACCGTGGGTGTCAACAACACCAACCCCAGCAGCCTTCTCACCCAGATCTGCGGGCTCCTGGGCACTGCCCGAGTCCACGGCATCGTCTTTGAGGACAACGTGGACACCGAGGCCGTGGCCCAGATCCTCGACTTCATCTCCTTCCAGACCCACGTGCCTATCCTCAGCATCAGTGGGGGCTCTGCTGTGGTCCTCACCCCCAAGGTGCCCATTCAAAGTCATGTCCCTACATCCCATGAGCCTGGAGCCAGGCTGGGGCTGGGGGAGAGGGGCTGAGTCTGGGCCAGGGAGACACTTAGGTCCTGGGAACCTGGGATTGGGTGGGCCCAGCAAGGGGGTGAGGGCGGAGGGAGGCCTGGGTGAGGGAGGAGAAGGCTGTGGGAATGATGCTCCTGTGTTCTAGAAGATAAGCTTTCTGAGCTGCTTTCACACTTGTGTTTGGATGAGGGATGGGCAGGTACCTAACCCACCTCTGGTTCTGGGGCAGCGCTCGCCCACCTCCTCCCTGGTTTTCTGGCCTTCCGTGGTCAGGCTCCAGACCCAGAGGTGCAGGGCCAGGCTGGGTGTGGGATCTGATGTAGCTGGCCTGCAGCGGAGAACATCCAAGGGCAGGTCATGCCCTTGCTGTCCTGTGGGGAGAAAGCGCTAAACACACATTCACCAGCAATCACAGCTGGGGTCCTAGTCCTGAAGGAAAAACACAGGATGCCCCGAGGGAGTCCAGTGGGACCCCTTCTGGGTCTGGGGTTGGTCAGAGAAGGTCTCCTAAGAAATGACACCTAAGCCGGGACCTGGAGGATGAGGGGGGGGTGACAAGGTGTGTGTGTGGGGTGGACTGGGGGAGAGTGTTCCAGGCGGAGGGAGCAGGTGGTGTGAACACCCAGAGGTGAGAAGAAGCACAGAGTTTCTGAGGAACAGAGAGGAGCCTGGAGAGGGAGGCGAGGTCCCAGCCACACGGGAGGACACTTGGGTTTTACTCTAAGTAAGTGAGGAGCTGAAGAAGGTGTTGAGGGAAGACTGATCTGATTTGCCTTTCTTTTATGATTATATTTTTATTATGCGGAATTTTTTTGTTTTTTTTGTTTTTTGCTGTACGCGGGCCTCTCACTGTTGTGGCCTCTCCCGTTGCGGAGCGCAGGCTCCGGACGCGCAGGCTCAGCAGCCATGGCTCACGGGCCCAGCCACTCTGCGGCACGTGGGATCTTCCCAGACCGGGACACGAACCCGCGTCCCCTGCATCGGCAGGCGGACTCTCAACCACTGCGCCACCAGGGAAGCCCTATGGGGAATTTTGAGCATACATAAAAGTAGAAGAGTATAATGACCCCATGTATCCCCTATCCACCCCAGGCCAACCGTGCCTCAGCCTTACCCCCACCCACTTCTCTTCTGTTTTATTTTGAAGCAAGGCCCAGACACAATATTTATTCCATCCATAAATACTTCAATACACATCTCTAGATGATAGGACTTTACAAAATAATAAAACCACCATACATCATCACATCTAAAAAATAATAAAAATTCCTTAACATCATAAAGAATCCAGGCAGTGTTCAAATCTTCTGCGTTGTCTCATAAATGTTTATTTTTATGTCTGTTGACTTGAATCAGGAACCAAATTAGGTTCCCACGTGGCGATTGGCTGGGATGACTTACGAGTCTTCCCTCTCAAGGCTCCTCCTCCATCTCTCTCTTTTTTCCTTGCAAATTTGTTTGTTGAAGGAACTGGGTTACTTGTCCTGTAGAGTTTTCTCGGAGTTGCTTTTTTAAAAGATTGGGACAGTCGCAGTGTGGTGAAATCTTGGAGGGGCTGCAGTGGCAGCAGGGAACCCACAGCTAGGAGAGGCTTGCGCTAGCCCAGGCTCGATCTTGCAGTGTCCTGGGCGTTTGTGGTGGCAGAGGCAGTAGAGAGGAAGAACATTCTCATCCCCAGGGCTGCATAGAGGATGGTGCTTTCCCAGTTACCTGTGGGCCTGACATTAGCTCTCAGCACAGTGGTTCTCCACCCACACAGTGCTTTAGAAAAATACAGACACCCAGTGTACCATGTCTAAGATTCCCATTCAGTTGGTCTGGACTAGCGGGCTCAAGAGTCACCTAAAGAGCTTGTTGAAATACAGATTCCCGGGCGCCATCCTCAGGGATTCTGATCCAGCAGGTGAGCACTGAGCCCGAGAATCTGCATTTCCTACAAGCTCCCAGCTGACGCTTCTGCTGGTTTGCGGTCCAGCCTTGGTCAGGCACGAATATTTAAAAAAAATCTCTCCAGGGCATTCTAATGGGCGGCAGGGGCTGGGAACCACGTGCGGGGCGGGCGGGCGGGAAGGAGGTTATCGCGAGACTAGGGCTCCCGGGACACTCAGCACCTTCCGACGCAAGGGTGTGTGGGAGTTGACGGAGGGAGTGGAAGTTGGGGCGGGGCGGGACTCGGCTCGCCCCACCCCCCGCTCAGGCCCCACCCCTCCCCCTAGGAGCCGGGCTCCGCCTTCCTGCAGCTGGGCGTGTCCCTGGAGCAGCAGCTGCAGGTGCTGTTCAAGGTGCTGGAGGAGTACGACTGGAGCGCGTTCGCCGTGATCACCAGCCTGCACCCGGGCCACACGCTCTTCCTCAAGAGCGTGCGCGCCGTCGCCGACGCCAACTACGTGGGCTGGCGGCTGCTGGACGTGCTCACGCTGGAGCTGGGCCCCGGCGGGACGCGCGCCCACACCCAGCGCCTGCTGCGCCAGATCGACGCCCCGGTGCTGGTGGCCTACTGCTCGCGCGAGGAGGCCGAGGTGCTCTTTGCCGAGGCGGCCCAGGCCGGCCTGGTGGGGCCCGGTCACGTGTGGCTGGTGCCCAACCTGGCGCTAGGCAGCACCGACGCGCCCCCCGCCGCCTTCCCCGTGGGCCTCATCAGCGTCGTCACCGAGAGCTGGCGCCTCAGCCTGCGCCAGAAAGTCCGCGACGGCGTGGCCATCCTGGCCCTCGGCGCCCACGGCTACCGGCGCCAGCACGGCACCCTGCCCGCCCCGGCTGGGGAGTGCCGCGGCCACCCTGGGCCTGTCAGCCCTGCCCGGAAGGCCTTCTACAGGTGGGCACCTGCCCAGGGCATAGGATGGCCACGAGTGGCCATGAGTTTGGGCTCACTGATCACACCTCCCACTAGGTGTGTGCCTGGGGCCAAGTGACCTCACCTCTCTGGGCCATTGTTTCTTCATCTGAGAAAAGAGCAGGGTGTGAGGGTGTGGTGAGGATCTCGGGGGTCAACACAGGGAAACAGAACAATAATTACACAAATGCTACCTGTTGGTGGCGGTGATGAGGCAGAAGGTGGGGGAGGGCACAGCTGGTCCTGGTCAGGGCTAAGAGGACCCTGGCTTCTCCCCCCTCGCAGGCACCTACTGAATGTCACCTGGGAGGGCCGGGACTTCTCCTTCAGTCCTGGTGGGTACCTGGTCCAGCCCACCATGGTGGTGATCGCCCTCAACCGGCACCGCCTCTGGGAGATGGTGAGAAGGGGGTGAGCCCAGGGGCCCTCGGTGTCCTTTCATTTTATCCCCCCCTCTTGTCCCACAGCTGAGCAGAGTCCCTTCTGTCCCTCATCCAGCCCCTCATCCTTCAGGTCTCAGCTGAAACATTTCCACTGAGAAGCCTTCCAGGTCTCCCGGGGGTCTGAGGCAGCCCTGCTCGGGGCTCCCACAACACCCTTCACTATAGAACTTATCAAGCACTCTTATTACACAGTCCTGCCCCTGAAGGAGTAACCCACAGCTGTGCTGGCTAGACGGACACGTAAACAAATAGAATTTGGGGTGGTCAGTGCTTAAGAAACAATGTTTGCAAAGCACTATGGGAATAGAGAGGAGGGGCAGAAATTAGTTCTGCCTTCAAAGGAGGAAACTGGGGAAGGCTTCACAGAAGTTGGGATATTTGGGCTGGGCTATGGATGGTTGAGTAGGAGCCCATCGGGAAGGGATAGTAGCCTGGTATAGACTGAGGGGAAGGAGGGTTTAGAGTTTTTTTGTTTTATTTTGGTTTTGGTTTTGGTTTTTGCCATGCCACGCAGCTTGTGGGATCTTAGTTCCCTGACCAGGGATTGAACCAGGGCCCATGGCAGTGAAGGTGCCGAGTCTTAACCACTGGACTGCCAGGGAATTCCCCTGGAGCATTTTTAAGTGATGCGTTTGGAGGTGTGGGGACTGGGGAAGAAGGGTAGGGTGATGGAGATAAAGTGGACCCGTGAAGGGTCTTGAGTGCTGGGCTAAGGACTTTATGTGAAGCTTGGGGGAATGAGTGCGGTGTGACAGGCTCAGGTCTGGGCTTTAGGAAGAGGCCGTGAGCCAGCAGCAGTGTGGAGGCTGGACTGGAAAGTGGGGGACCAGAAGCCGGGGAGGCTGCAGGGAGCCCTCTCCTTGGCCAGCCCCTTGCCCCGACTCTCCTGTTCTCCAGGTGCTCCCGCCCCAGGCCCTGCTTCGTCCTGCCCCGAGTGACCTTAGGTGTGGTGGGAGGATTCTTGGTCCTGCAGGCCTCGCCCAGAGGCCCCACCTATAGCGTGGGCTTAGTGGGGCTGAGGGTCCCGGGCTGAGGCCGGTCATCCTCTGCAGGTGGGGCGCTGGGACCATGGTGTCCTCCACATGAAGTACCCGGTGTGGCCTCGCTACAGTGCTTCCCTGCAGCCCGTGGTGGACAGCCGGCACCTGACGGTGGCCACGCTGGAAGAGCGACCCTTTGTCATCGTGGAGAGCCCCGACCCTGGCACAGGCGGCTGCGTGCCCAACACTGTGCCCTGCCGCCGGCATGGCAACCACACCTTCAGGTCCGCGAGAACACCCGGGAGGCCCGGTGTGAGCCGTGTGCCGCCGTGCGACGGCGGGCGTTGTGTGTGCCTTATGCTTGGGTATAGGGGTGGGCGTCCACCAGCCAGGCTGGGAGGAGCCGCTGGCTCTGACCCCTGCTGGTCTCTTGGTGGCAGCAGTGGTGACACGGCCCCCTACACCAAGCTTTGCTGTAAGGGCTTCTGCATCGACATCCTCAAGAAGCTGGCCAAGGTGGTCAAGTTCTCCTACGACCTGTACCTGGTGACCAACGGCAAGCATGGCAAGAGGGTGCGCGGCGTGTGGAACGGCATGATCGGGGAGGTAGGCCCGCCCCCAGGCCACCTGAGCCCGCCCACCTGCCCGCCTGCTGCCCTGGGCCCCATCCATCCGTCAGCCACGCCCGGATATTCCTTAGGTGTTTCCTCCTGGTCTGGGGATCAGTCAGGGTGGGACCCGGGCCCAGCTCCTAAGGGTCTCCGAACTGGCAGGGGCACTGTGCTGGCACCAATGATGACCCCTCGGGTCAGTACTGAAAGTGGAGCTCTGAGGACCCAAGTGGGAACAACTGACTCAGCTGGTGGGTGCTGGATGCGGGGCTGGGAGAGGAGTGGGGGAGTCCTCCAGCCTGCGGGAGCCCCTCCTCTGATCCGGGCCTGACCCCCAGGTGTACTACAAGCGGGCAGACATGGCCATTGGCTCCCTCACCATCAATGAGGAGCGCTCCGAGATCGTGGACTTCTCTGTGCCCTTCGTGGAGACGGGCATCAGTGTGATGGTGGCTCGCAGCAACGGCACCGTCTCCCCCTCGGCCTTCCTGGGTGCGGCTCGGGGTGGGCAGGGATAGTGCAGTGGACGTGTGGAGCGTGGGTGGAGATGGGGAGCTTGGGGTGCACCCTCAGAGAGCAGCACTGCAGCCTTGGGTCCTTGGAGGTTAGCCAGAGGCCTGAGCTATAATAGGTGGGTAGAACGGAGAGGGAAGAGGTGACGTCCAGGTTCAGTCCTGAGCCTGGGTGCTCAGTAAGGGCGGGGGATGGGGAGAGCGGGGTAAAAGGTGGCACCATTGTGAAGGACAGGACAACCAGCGAGGCAGGCTGCCTTCAGGAGGTGCCTCGTGGGCTGCGACATTGCTTTTTGTTTCATTTTTTGGCCTCGTGGCTTGCAGGATCTTAGTTCCCTGAGCAGGGATTGAACCCGCACCCTCAGCGGTGAAAGCGCAGAGTCCCAACCACTGGACCGTCAGGGAACTCCTGGGCTGGGCCGTTGGGACAAAGGGAGAATATTCATGGGGGGGTTGGAGGAGCCAACCCAGAGCACGGGAAGCCGGGCTAGTTTCTGACTTGATTAGAAATTCAGCATTTCTTGGGCAGCTCCCTTGTGCCGGGTCCTGTGCCAGGTGCTGGGATCTGGCCATAGTCCTGGCCTGCCCAGAGCGCCTAGTCAGAAGTTCAGGTGGGACTTGCAGTGTGGGATGGTTCAAAGAGCCCTGAGGACAGCTGAGCCTCTCGACCAGGAGCAGAAGAGAGAATCCCAGGTCTGCCTCTTCCTGCTGTGTGACCTTGGGCAAGTCACTGAACCTCTCTGAGCAGGGTTCCTCAGCCACAGGGAAGGCAACAAACTCCACTTCGTAGGATGGGCATTGTATCGAAGGAGCAAATGATTTGGGTAGTAATGACTTCTCACTCAGGGAGACTGAAGTGATTTTGTCAGAAACCTCAGGTCGGTCTCCTCAGCCCCTCAGGCCTCGGTTTCTGTGTCAGTAGGATGAGGGGTAAGGCTTGGCTTCAGAGCTCTGATTCCAAGCAGCTCACCCATGCTGGACCCGGGGTGTGTGTGTGGCGGGGGTGGAGTTCCAGACCCAGGAGCGTGGGCAGCGGTGCTGGTGGCGAGGAAGGAGAGGAGGAAAGCAGAGGGAGTTCCCTGAGATTGCTCCTGTGGCTTTGAGGGGCCACCCTCAGGGGCTGAGGGGTGGAAGAGGTTGCAGGCAGGGGCGGGGGGATGGGAGGGGAAAGGGAAAGAGCATGGGGTGCTGGCCCTCTTTTGTGAAAGGAAGTGGGGGGAAGAGGGAGAATGAGAGCCAGGGGAGATGTGGAATCAAAGGGAGGTTTCCTAGGGTGGGTGATGGGTGATGGGACCCTGGCCCAGGGCAGATGGAGGGGAGAGACCAAGCATGCTGGGGAGCCTGACCTCCCTGGGGGATGGCGTCTCTCCTGGGGCTCCACTGCTCTGAGAGTCAGAGACCCCTGAGCTCAGTCCACGGGGCTGATGTGACCACATGGACCCACCTGTCTGCACCCAGAACGCCTGAGCTGTTGGGGGGAGACACAGCGCCGCCTCCTCTGAACCTCCTGCCTCTGTCCCCAGAGCCCTACAGCCCTGCCGTGTGGGTAATGATGTTTGTCATGTGCCTCACCGTGGTGGCCATAACCGTCTTCATGTTCGAGTACTTCAGCCCCGTCAGCTACAACCAGAACCTCACCAGCGGCAAGAGTCAGCTCCCACCTGGGCCCGGGGGCAGGGGCAGGGCTGGCACTCCCAGGAGGGGTGGGCTCAGGGCCAGAGGGGCCCTTCAGAGAATGCCCCGTGGGGGAGGTCCCTGGCCTTCCGACAATATGCAGGGGGCCAATCAGATACGTGAGAGAGAGAGAGAAGCAAGGTGAGTTGACGTGCCCTGGGGTGGGGTCAGCCAGGGATGGGGTCTCCACCCAGGACAGAGCAGAGACGGGAGCCGTGGAGTTGGGTGGGTTGAACCTGACCCCCTCTGTGCCGGGCAAGAGGAGCACCAGTGTCCCCCCTTTCACCCCCAGAGTCTGGGGGCCCGTCCTTCACCATCGGCAAGTCTGTGTGGCTTCTCTGGGCACTGGTCTTCAACAACTCGGTGCCCATCGAGAACCCCCGGGGCACCACCAGCAAGATCATGGTCCTGGTCTGGGCTTTCTTCGCCGTCATCTTCCTCGCCAGCTACACCGCCAACCTGGCCGCCTTCATGATTCAGGAGCAGTACATCGACACTGTGTCTGGCCTCAGTGACAAGAAGGTTCTGGAGCCCCAGAGGGTGCTGTTGGAGGGTGGGGGGGATGCCGCAGCCAGGGGCAGGCCTTGGGTGGGACACAGGACAGTTGGAATCAGTGGAATTTGAACTGGAGGCGGGAGCAGGCAGAAGGGGGGGAGCCTGGGGAGGAGGGGGCTGGGGACGGGGACAGGGAGAGACGGCTCAGGTCCACTGACTAAGTGGCCTTGAGTAAGTCTCTCCCTGTCCCGGCCTCAGTTTCCCCGTTTGTAAAACACAGGCGTGGGCTGGACAGTCTCTAAGACCATGCTGCGCTCGCTATTCAAGTCCAGACTGGGGGATGGGGTCGGGGCCGGGTCGGCTGGAGGGCCGGAGGAGGGGTTACGAACGGCGCTGCCCTCTGCGCGCAGTTCCAGCGGCCTCAGGATCAGTACCCGCCCTTCCGCTTCGGCACCGTGCCCAACGGCAGCACGGAGCGGAACATTCGCAGCAACTACCGCGACATGCACACCCACATGGTCAAGTTCAACCAGCGCTCAGTGGAGGACGCGCTTAGCAGCCTCAAGATGGGGTGGGTCCGCAGTCCTGCACCCACCCCCTGACTGTCTCTACCCACGTGTCTCCCCGAGAGACCCAAGGTGGGACGGTGAGACTGGGTTGCCATTTAGGACCCCCGGGGACGGGGTGAGGAGGCCTTGGGGCAGAGTGCAGCTTGAGGACGCCCACCAGAGCCCAGAGACGCAGCTGTGGTATTGACCAAGGTTCAGCCGTGCCCTCAGGTGTTGGTTGTCGCCTTCTTAGGATCTTTAGGGGCCTGGAGGGCAGAGAGGGTGTGTCCTCTGGAAGCAGAGTGTCCCCTGGCCTCTCTGAGGAGGAGGGTAGGTAGGGTTCTGAAGCTGCGGGAGGGGGCTTCTCTGCACCAGGACCCCAGACAACTAGAGAAGGCTCTGCCCATCCATCCCTCCTGGGTGGTGGTCAGTGGGCCCACGTGGCCCAGACCCCTGTCAGGCTCCAGGTTTGGTGCCCTGAACCCCACTTGATCCCTGGCCTGAGGGCTCAGCCTGTCCCCAGGAAGCTGGATGCCTTCATCTATGACGCTGCTGTCCTCAACTACATGGCGGGCAAGGACGAGGGCTGCAAGCTGGTCACCATTGGCTCTGGCAAGGTCTTTGCCACCACTGGCTACGGCATCGCCATGCAGAAGGACTCCCACTGGAAGCGGGCCATAGACCTGGCGCTCCTGCAGTTCCTGGGGGACGGTGGGTGCAGCCGCTGATGGGGGCTGGGGTGGGTCCCAGGTGGGCCACAGAGCCCGTGGTCGGGACAGCTGCCCGACGGCTGGTCAACATCTCCACCACTGTCCTCTGAGTGCCCAGGGCCCGCGGGCATGGAGAGAGGTCTCTGGGGGTGAGAGGTGGGTGCAGTGGCTGGGTGGCGGGTATTAGGAGCAGCTGGATGGAGACGTGGGGAGGGGTTGGTTTGCCGGGAGGGAGCAGGAACTAGCTGGGGAGCCCTTGCAGGATGGGAAGACAGGAAGGAGCTCAGGCCACACGGTGGAGGTTGGGGGCATCTGAACTCCTTTACTTTTCCCCAAGACCCCTCCCCTCCATTGCCATCTTGAGATGACCTGGGGTAGTGCCAACAGCCTGCCTAATCCCAGAGCCAGAACCCAGGTGTGCCTTGGTACCCCGGGGGCTCACATGTGCGAGCGGTCCGGCTGGGCTGCCCCAACACCCAGAGAGAGCTTTGAATTTAGAGTCCCAACCGTATGAGATAAAGAACTGTCTGGTTTTCCATCAGTGCCGTAGAATAATGCGAGTGATAACATGAAGGTGCCTGCAGCCTCCTTGGGGGCCGAGGCCTTTTGTCTCTGTGGGCCCAGCTCCATGCCTGGCGTGTAGGTGGTCAATAAGTGTTTCATGAATAAATGAATGATAAAATTTATGCAGTCGACAAGCCTTTGCTGGGCATGTGGAGTGTGGGCTTGTGGGAGGTGGGCATGTCAGAGGCTGGCATCCCCCCCCAGCTCCCACTCTGCTCTCCTTCCTTCCTGCTCATTGACACCCCCTCCCCCCATCCTCCCCTGCCGGGCTGGATCCCCGTGTGGTCCTACAGGGGGGTGGTACCCTGGCCCCAGACCCCTCCTCACTCCAGGCTTGGGTGAGCACTGGAAGGGTCCTTCCTGAGCCAGGTGTGCCTCGCCCCCACCAGGGGAGACCCAGAAGCTGGAGACGGTGTGGCTCTCGGGGATCTGCCAGAACGAGAAGAACGAGGTGATGAGCAGCAAGCTAGACATCGATAACATGGCCGGCGTCTTCTACATGCTGCTCGTGGCCATGGGGCTGGCCCTGCTGGTCTTCGCCTGGGAGCATCTGGTCTACCGGAAGCTGCGCCACTCGGTGCCCAACGCGTCCCGGCTGGACTTCCTGCTGGCCTTCAGCAGGGTGGGTGCCCACTCCACCCTAGACAGGCCCCAGCTCCAGGGGCAGCAACCCAGCTAAGTCAGAGCTGGCCATGGCCCCATTTACAGATGTAAAAACTGAGGTCTGGAGAGGTGGCATGGCCTGCCAGCATCACACAGCAGGTGAGAAGCAGAGCCCTTTTCCAGCAGGCAGGGCAGGACTTTGGAGCCGGGCTGACCGGGGTTCGAGTCCTCACTGCCATTTACAAGCTGTGTGACTTTAGGAGAAGGAGTTACCCTCTTGGTGCCTCGGA
This sequence comes from Grampus griseus, assembly GCF_964374135.1. Classification (NCBI taxonomy): domain Eukaryota; kingdom Metazoa; phylum Chordata; class Mammalia; order Artiodactyla; family Delphinidae; genus Grampus; species Grampus griseus. The sequence continues at coordinate 6,612,371 of NC_139014.1, read as the reverse complement.
GAGCTCCACTGGAAGCTCTCCCAGCAGCACACAGTAGGAGCTTAACAAATGTTAGTTACTTCCTGGGACTTAGAGACACCTGGGCTGATGCTTCCCACCTGGGCGTGGGGCGTGGGGCGTGGGGCAGTCCCGGAAGGGTGGGCGCCGCTCACGCCGTGTCGGTCTCCTGCCTCCCGCCCAGGGCATCTACAGCTGCTTTAGCGGGGTGCAGAGCCTGGCCAGCCCCGCGCGGCCGCCCAGCCCGGACCTCACCGCCGGCTCGGCCCAGGTCAGCGTGCTCAAGATGCTGCAGGCGGCGCGCGACATCGTGACCACGGCGGGCGTGAGCAGCTCCCTGGACCGCGCCACGCGCACCATCGAGAGCTGGGGCGGCGGCCGCCGTGCGCCCCCGCCGCCCGCCTGCCCCAGTCCGCGGCCGCCCACCCCCGGCCCGACCCCCGAGCCGAGCCCCACGGGCTGCGGGCCGCCGGGCGGGGGCCGCACCGCGTTGGGGCGTAGGGCCCCGCAGCCCCCGGGCCGGCCCCCGACGCCCGGGTCCTCCCTACCCGACGTCTCCCAGGTGTCCGGCCGGCCGGCCTGGGAGGCGCGGTGGCCGTCGCTGACCGCGCGCGGCGGGCGGCACCTCTCGGCCTCCGAGCGGCGCGCGCTCCCGGAGCGCCCTCAGTCGCCCGAGCGCTGTCACTACAGCTCCTTCCCTCGAGCCGACCGGTCAGGGTGCCCCTTCCTTCCGCTCTTCCCGGAGACCCCCGAGCCCGAGGACCTGCCGCTGCTCGGGCCGGAGCAGCTGGCCCGGCGGGAGGCTCTCCTGCGCGCGGCCTGGGCCCGAGGTTCGCGCCCGCGCCACGCTTCCCTGCCCAGCTCGGTGACCGAGGCCTTCGCCCGGCCCAGCTCGGAGCCCTCCCTGTGTGCCCGCCCGGCCTGCGGGCGCTGGACGCAGGCGCAGTCGATGCGGCTGCCGTCCTACCGGGAGGCCTGCCAGGAGCGGGTGTGGGCAGGGGCCCCCCCCTGGCCGCATGGACAGCACGCCTGCCTCCACGCCCATGCCCACCTGCCGCTTTGCTGGGGGGCTGTCTGCCCTCACCTCCCACCCTGTGTCAGCCACGGCCCCTGGCTTCCTGGGGCTTGGGGGCCTCCGGGGCACAGGGGCAGGACTCTGGGGCTGAGCACAGAATACAGGGACACTGGGGGGCTGGAAGAGGTCAGTAGGGTGGCCTGTGGGATGCACGGCTTCCCCCGACCGTGCACCTGGAGGCGGATCTCCAGCTTGGAATCGGAAGTGTGACGTGTCAGCTATTCTGCTCAGCTGGACTCTCTGCCTGGCACTGCCAGCGTTGGGGGGTAGGTGGGCTCAGGCTTTTCTGGCTTCTGCCATGAAATCCTGGCCATGGGAACCCAGTGACAGATGATGTCTTCCATGGTCAGCTCAGCGACCTCAGCAGCCTCAGGTCCTGGTGTGGGCTGGGCTTTTGCTATCTTCTTATGCAAATCCCTTCCCACCTGGCCTGGAGTCACAGGGAGCAGTGGGGTCTCCCTGCCCTGCTGTGAGCCAGTCCCTGGTCGTGGCTTCTGGGGGCTTGGTGTGGGAGCATGGAGGCTGGAGCTTGGTGTTGGGGCAGGGTGGTCCTGCTCCTGGCTCCAGCTGGCTGGAGTTTCTTCTCCTCAGAGTGCTGGGACATTAAACAAACCTTTTACAACCCACTGGTCCTGGCTGCCTCATTCTGCATCCCTGGAGGGGGCACACCAGAGCTGGTAGGCAACAGGAGCATCATGGGAGTATCCCAGATGGGGTGTCTGCCTAGAGCAGGTGGGCAGCTCCCTTTGTGGAGTATCTGGGAGGCAAGGCTGAGAGAGGGCTCCAGGCAGCAGAAGCCACTTGGTATTCAGTGCCAGCTCCCGCCCGCTCTGGTGCCAAATGAGACAAATGTGCTCAGCACGGGGGCTCTGGTGGTGATGGATGGAGCTCATCCTTCAATCTCCTTGAAAAGAAGGGCTTGTGCTAGGGGCTCTGGGGGTTCTGCCCCGCCAGGGGCCCCCATGGGAGCCTGACAATGTTATGGTGGAAACGCAGGGAGGTCTGTTGTGGGGAACCTGCTGGGCTCTCTTGGGCCCTGGCCAGCTGTGTTCGCCCCGCGGTGGCTGTGCAGGGCTCGGACTGCCTGCTGGCTCTGGAAGCCTGGCATGGGTGGCTTCCGGGGTCAGGCACGGCTCAGCCTTGGGAGGGAAAGACCTCCAGGTCAGAGAATCTGTCCCACATCTCAGTTCTCTGTCCTCCCTCTGGGGCTCTCAGCCCCACCTCCTTCCTCTGTCACATGTCACTGGCTGTGAACCATCTAAAAAGATGGCTCTTGCATACCATTTTCAATGCTTTCACCTCTGTGGTTACATTTAGCCCCACAATGACTAAAGCAAGCCAGCCCTCCTTCCATCCATTCCGCAAACACGGTGAGCATAATTGGTGCCGTTAGAGCCTTTTCTAACTGTGAGCCTGTGAAGTCCAAGGCCTTGTTGTCCCCGGCAATTTGGGTGAAGCAGGGCAGAAACTTAACTCCATGTAGTAGGGAGGGGGCTGGGGAGGGCAGTGCTGGATGCCAGTACCACGTGTGGCCACGGCCCAGTGCCCTTACCCACATGGCTCCTTGTTGGCTCCCAGCAGGCTGGGTCCCCTCTCCAGTCTCCAAATATTCTACTGCTGGGGCTGGAGCCATGAAAACTGGAAGTTTTTTTGTTTAGTTTTAGGGGTGAGAGCCGCTGAAATGGTAGAGTGGCGGAAATTGCCAATACCCCTCCGTTCCTGGCTGGAGGGCCTGACAACCGCAAGAATGTGTGCCCCCCCAGCCCATTATAGTCAATTTCACATTCTCTGCCCCATGGATTTTCACGGATCCAGGTCCAGGATGGGGGGGGGGCGCTCAAAAACAGGTTGTGAGTGTGAGTCTAAGGGGGGTGCTAGAGGCCAGTGCCGCGGAAGGGAGCTTGACCTTGGTTGCAGCCACTGGAGGTGAGAGGGTTAACCGCTGGCCACCAGCCCCTGGACCTGAGCTCCCTGGGTCAGGGTCTGTGCGCAGCGCTGGGCGGAAGGCTGCAGCAGGTGACGCCTGGAGGAGTTGCGAGGGCCAGGCTGCTCTCTGCTCGCTCCCCAAGATCATTAATAACCAAGAACTGGAAAGATAATTAAGAACCACATGTGGAGCTGAGCCTGCTTCTGACTGGCTCTGACGAGGGGCCAATCCTGCTCCTGGGGCCGGGCTCCTGGCCGCCTTGCTCCTTCTCTAAGAATGTATTCTGAGGAGAAGTGAGTCCCATGGGGAGTGGGGGCAGGAAGGATGCTTCCTGCCCCTCTGCGGGAGGACCGAGGAAGGGTCCTGCATTATCAAGGGGAGGACAGAAAGCCTGGCAGGGGAGGAGGGAGCCAGCTGTGTGGGAGAGTGAAGCCACAGATGTTCAGTCATCACACACAAGGGCGTGACAGTGTAGCACAGCCAGCTGAACCCAGACACCAGACACCCAAATGCTGGGTTTTTTTTTGTGGGACACAGGGAGAGGCCTTTGGTCACATCTCAGCAGTAGAAATTCCTACTGTCTTTCCCCGTTCCCTCCTGCTGCTGCCATCGCTGTGTTTCTTCCTCTGTCTTTACTGAGTTCATGGTCCACACCACCCGTGTGTGGGGAGGGGGCACGATGCCCTCACTTACAATACTTGAGCTTCAGTCTTGGCTCCAAAACTCCCCAGCCTGGCCTGAGTCTGGCTCTGTGACGGAGGAAGGCTGTCCTTCAGTTTCCTGGGCGTGTTGGGGAACCAGAGACCACCCCCTCCCCAAAGCCCTAAAGAATTCAAGTCCATTTCCCGCTTCTGAACTGTGGCAGGCAGTTGCTAAGAAGAAGCCACTTGACTCATCAGGAGGCTATGAAACCGGTTAGGTGCGTGAGGACCCAAACCAGGGGTCTTCAACCAGTCTAGAGGTATGTGGTACACGTGCAGTATGGCTGGCAAGGGACAAGGGAGCTGGGCATCAGTACCTGAGAGCTTTATTGAACACTTCTGTGTCAGGTACTCAGGACTTTAGCCCCATACAGGTCAGTGATGCAGGTGCTATCCTCCCCATGTTACAAAGGACAGGAGGAGAGAGCACGGGGTTTGCTGCCTGCAAGTGGCAAGTCCGACTTCTCGGTCTACGCTCTTAACCCGCGAGTTATGCCACCAAGGTCCACGTGGAAACTGCCCAGCACTGTGCCCGCATACACCAGGCACTAGTAGATGTCACTTTCCCCTTTCTCCAATCGACACCATGAGCCCCAGGCCCCGGGGAGAAGGGATCGTGAAGCTCCCTCGTGCAGCTCTGGATGCTGGTTGCGCAAGAGCCGGGTGTCAGCCCTGATCAGGGATCCGGTCCCTAGACAGGCACGGCCTCAGCCTTCGCTGGCTCAGTGTCACACACAACCAGGCTCTTCCCCTGGGCTGGTTCCCCATGAGGTAGGGGCAGCCCCTGCCCCACCCCCACTCTGACTGTAGCCTCTTCCCATTGCTGAGGCCGCTCCTGGCCCCCATCTGGCGGGAACAGGTGTGTGTCTGAGGGCCTGGCGAGGTGCCCGCTGCCCACCTCCCACCACTCGGCAGTGCCTCCCGGCCTGTCACCCGCCATCTGTCCCATCCATAAGCCCGCAGTCATCTCTCTGGCCTCAGGTGAGGGAACAGCCAGGAGCCGCTGGCGCGATGGCACGAGGCTCCAGTGCCTCGGCAGGGAACGAGACAGAGAAGGCTGCCTCCCACCTTGAACTGGCCTGCCCTCGGGGCCAGTCTGGGTCAGTGCGGGTGAATGGCGTCGGGTGGAGCCTGCTGAGTTTATGTTCTCCTCCACAGCAACACTTGTAACTGGGCCAGGTTGGGCTGGCATCCTCTTCTGGCTTCCCCACCATAGATCACAGGGCCCATCGGTAGAACGGAAACCATGACCCAACTGGCCCACCTCCACAAGCTGATGTAAAAACTCACAGGCGAATGTGCTGCATGGGCAAGGTGAACAAGCCTCACCTGGGAACGTCTAGCTGTCAGGGTCCCCGCGCCCCCTCCCTCAGGCCATCAGCAGTAGAGAGGAAGCTGACCCCATCTGACCTCTAGCACGACAGACAGCAGGCAAACACCAAGGAGCAAAGGAACCCAGTGACGTGGTCACCTCCGGCCAATTCCTTCTAGGACTGTGGTTGCCCAGCTCGGAGGTGGAGGGGAATGCAGCCATCCGGCTCCACTGCTGTGTGGGCCCATACTGCCCCATAAATCAAACTGGCTTTACCACGCTAGTAAATTTCTGTCCAAAATTTGGATTGGAACCTGAGGCGGCGGGATGATTTAATTTGCTTTGTCCTTAAGCAAGAGGGAATGTAATTACAGAAGGGTAAGTACAGATGTTTTAATTTTCAGCAAACATTCCGGCAGCTTCGGGCGGGGGTCCGTGCCACGGGGATCCGTGCCACGGGGGGCGGAGCCTCGTGGAGGCCCCCCCCCAGCCCCGCCCACCCCGCAAGGCCTCCTGGGAAGCAGCCACGATGGCAAATGCGGAAGAGGCGTCCTTCTTTCACGAGGGTGGAAAAATAACAATACGCCGGATGAGCTGTGAGAACTGAAGATGTGCGGCAAAAGAGAGACAGCAGATCGCGGCCGATTATGACACGGGACTCTCACAGGCCGGGGCTGCCAGGGGGCCATAGGGGAGGGCTGGGGCTGCCTGCGGACTCCCCGTGTTCTTGCAAATCCCATGTCCCCCTGCCCTGAGACCACCGTGGGCCCCAGGAGACCTGGCGTCCTCGCTCTGTCCAAAGTTCGATGACGGTGAGATGCAGGGGGGAGGCTGCAAGGGGTTCCCTGGAGAGCGGAGCAAGGCACTGAAATCAGCGGAGGGAGGGGGAAGGGCCGAGACCCCACCCCAGAGGCTGCTCCTGGCCCAGCTGCTGTGGGCTCCAGGACAAGTGGGCTTAGGCCCAGGGCCGGGGCCACACGAGGGAGGGTCAGGAGGAGCCTCCAGGCCCTGACGCAGGAGAAGGCACATTGAAAATGCAGAGTTCTTTAGGGTCGCATGTGTCTCCGAGGAAGGTGGCCCAGCAGGTGCATGCACGATTGTTGGGGGGGAGGGGAGCACGTGGAGCTGGTGACGTGCCCGGGAACCTGGCTCTCCTTCCATGGGAATGGTGGCCGGGGCCCCGTCTCACCCCACAGCGCCCAAGGGACATGGAGAGCGTGGACGCTGAGCGCGCACAGCTCGGCTCCAAAGGGAGCCGCCGTTAGTGCTGGAGCGGGGGCAGGGCCGGGCGCTCCCGCAGCTGCGCTTTACTCAGAAGGAAATGTAGATGGTTAGGGTTTTGCTAGAGTCTGTGTATGGGTTCTAAGGGTTTTTTCTGTAAGGTAAGAGCTTCTGCTCCATGTGCTGGGGGGCAGGCCCGACCTCTCTCACAGGGTGGGAACTACGGGCTCCATGCCCGGGGTGCTCCCAGGCCACTGTGGTGACAGCTGGGGGTAGCTCCCCTCTGGTGGCCCTTGTACGCTGCTCCCCCCCGCCCCCCCCGCAGGAAGCCCGAGGCTCCCTTTCAGGGGTCGAGAGCTCTGGGCTTTAAACCCCGTGCGTGGGCTGCTGTGCCCGTGCGGAAAGGCTGCTCCCACCCGCTGCTCCGGAGTCATCATGGGCTCCGAAGCCCAGGACAGGAGCTGGCGCCCACAGCAGGGCCCTCCCAGCTCTGGTCTGGGGACCCTGGTGCCAAGTAGCACTTATGGTCCTTGTTGTCAGCGGGCCAGGCACTCCCCTAGGAGAGGCACTCGGCACCTCCAGGCCCGGTGGGAAGGTGAGCGCTGCCAGGCCCAGTGGAGAGGAGGGGTAGGGCCTGGGGTTGCCCTAATGGAGATTTCCCAGACAAGGATGCGGGAGGGACTGGGAGAGCGGGGTAAGGGGTGGGGGGGACACGTGTCTGGCATAAATAGTGGCAGTGCCAGCACTGCGTCTCCACCCTTCCGGGGGAAGAGCCCGCCCTGGTGGTGGAGTGTGTGAAAGCAGAGGGCTCTATCCCAGTAACCAGTCCTAGAATCTAGGAGCAGCCGTGTGCCCGGTTGTGGGACTCGGCTGGCTGGGGGCAGCCCCAGCAGGAGGACCTGGAGGAGGGTGACCCCGGCAAGTGAGGCGAGGTGCAGACTGTGCGGAATCCTGGGTGGGGGAGCCCCCCAGCTGGAGGCGTGGAGGGTACCCTCCAAGAGCCCGGGCCTTGCCTGCCCCACGGACACCTGGGAGGCAACTAGCCCTTGGCTCTGCCAGCGGGGAGGGCGGGGGGGCCCCACCCCTCTCGTCACCAGACTTGTCCTGCCATCAGAGCTTAGTCTCGCTGAGGACGATGTTGGCGGTGACAAAGAAGAAGCAGGAGAAAGCCCAGAGCAGCACAAAGCCCACCCAGAAGGTGCGGCGGAAAGGGGACCCGTGCTTGTTGACGGTCCCGTAGCCGAAGGCCAGCTGGGTGTCCTTGCGGCAGAGGTACACCAAGAAGGCGGGGATGACGTACTGGATGCCCGTGCCCGCGTAGGCCCCCGTGATGCCCACCAGGGACTCCAGGTCGTGTGTGCAGAAGGCCACCAGCACAGGGGGCAGCAGGGTGATGGTGGGGAACACCACGTGGTCCACCACCCAGGGGTATGTGCCCCCCTCTCGGTGGAAAAGCGTCTTCCAGTTGTTGCGCAGGGTCACGGCGATGATGGGGAAGTTGGTGCTGATGGTGAAGACGGGGAAGAGGCCCAGGAAGAAGCGCACGGCGGCCAGGCCCACGACGTCGCAGCGCGCAAAGTTGAGGGTGTACATGTCCAGGAGGCTGTCACCGCGGAAGCAGAAGATGGCGGTGAAGGAGAGAAGGCCGTAGAAAGCCAGGATCAGCACGTAGTCCAGGAAGACCAGGCGTGTGAGGTGGCGCTTGGAGGAGATGGGGGTGATGAGGGACGGCAGGGAGTGCTGGCTCATGAAGGAGTAGATGCACACGCCGAACAGGTTCCGGACGCCGGAGAAGTCGGCCAGCGGCGGGCGCCCCTCCCCACGCCCATGCGCGATGCGCACCAGGGCCAGCACGATCATGATGGCGAAAGCTGGAAACAGGACGGGAGTGAGCCAGGGAAGGAGGGGCAGCCCTACCTGGGCCAGCCTCTGGTCTGGGGGCGCCTGCCGAGGGACCCGAGCCCCATGAAGAGAACCTGCGGGTTCTGCTAGAGTCTGTGGATGGGTTCTAAGGGTTAAATTCCTGTGGCCGTGAGGGTCACACTCTGGGGCAGGTCAGTAGTGGCCGCTGCTGCTGGGGACATGCCGTGCACGCCCCACGCCAGCAGGTGAGGGAAGGTGTCTGGGGGTGAGGGCCGGGCATGATGGGGGCTGCGCGGGGAGATGGGCAGTGGAGCCCCCTGCTGTCTTCTCAGAGGAGCGCAGGCTCCTGGCCAGGCGCTTCCCAGCTCCCTTCCCGGCCCCAGGGGTCTGGGGGTTGGGGGGCTTCCTGCCAGCTTCCTGACTCTCCTTTGGTTTCAAGAATGTGTGTCTGAGGAGCAGGGGCGGAGGCACGGAGCACTTGGGAGGAGGTGTCCTCCTGGGCCAGGGCATCTGCCAGGGACAGCTAAGGGGCGGCAGTGAAGAGTGCGGGCAGCCCTGAGCGGAGGCAGGCACCCAGGGGCCAACACCGGGAAGGAAGGTACCTGGGCTCACTCGAGGGAAGAAATGGCACCAAAGCTCAAGGATCGTGGGAGCTGAGTCCAAGGCTGGAGGCCAAGGGCATGTGGCTCTGTTCTCCTGGGCCTGGTGGCACAGGTAGGAGGCACAGAAGTACAGGGAGTAACTCTGAGCTGGCTTTGCTGCAGAAGCGGTAGGGGACCCACGATCTATCTGTTCAGAGCAAAGAGAGCTCCAGGCCGGCTGCACCTCTTACAGCGGCCCTCCTGTGGGTCTCATGCCCAGAGCCGGGCTTCCCAGCCGCTGCTCCCAGCAGACAGACATACTTCCAGATCCAGCAGCCTCTCTCTGAGTCTCTGGCTTCTTGCATCTGTTATCCAGATCTCCCAGAACTGCCACCCTTAGCCACTCGGCACACGCAGGGACCACCGGTGTCCCTGTCTCCAGTGTTGGAGTCCATAAACCGCTGCTGTCTCTGTTCAGACCAGACCTGACAGCCCCTCCAGCCCGGGCCCCCATCGCTCAGGTAAAGCCTACGATGACACCTGACATTTCTCAGGGAGTGACGCAGGCGAGCGTGAAGGAACAGTGGCTGAAGAGACTGCCTGCCAGCCCACGGGAAGCTCAGGGCTCCTCCCGAGTGGGAGGCTGGGGGTCTCCCCACTGTCCCCTCGGGCCACGTCATGCCCTCCCCGCTCCCTGGAAGGAAGAGGCCTTTCTTCCAGGATTCACGGGAAGCCAGACCAATGTTTTCCCATAATGACACTCGGAAGTGGGCTCAACGGAAATGTCATCTGTTACTTTTCATCAGAGCTGCTGACACTGCTGGGGACAGGATCGGGGGAGGGGAGCCAGGGAACAGGCCTGTGAAAATTGCCAATAAAGACGATGATTTGTTTCTGGTGCTCTCATCCGACTCCGGCCCTGCCGCTCCTGATTCCGAGGGCCCCACGACTGAGGGGCGTCACAAATCCCACCAGCTGTGGTCAGTCAAGGGGCAAGCGGTGACCCAGTCCCTCCCAGAGGAGCTGCCTCTGGCTGAACCCTCTCGGGCCTGGGACAGGACACCCCGTGAGGGCCTCGCTGTTTCCTCGGGGACACTCAGGACCCCGGCAGTCTGGCTCGTCACATTTCTCAGGGTGGGTGCAGGAGGGGTGTGCGGGCCAGAGATCTGTGTGCCAGAACCGCACCCAGGAAGTGCACTGGGGCAGGGTGTGAGGGCAGCACCCAGGGGAGACGGTGGACGGGGTGGAGGCGGAGTCCCCCGTGTGCCAGGCAGTCTGTCTTGGGCCGGAAAGGGTTACGAAGCAGAGCTGAGCGGGTGGGCCGCCTGCCGATTAGCTGTTCACGAGGCTGCAGCTGACACCTCCGCCAGCAGAGCTGGGCCACCAGGGCCGGGGCAAAGGGGGCAGCTGCTGTAAGACAAGAGCTCAATCCTGTCGTGCCACTAGCGGAGCGTCCCCCGGTGACCCGGCGCTACTCCTGGCCCAGGCCGAGGCCAGCGCGGACTGGCAAAGAGGCAAGTGGGGAAATCCTGTCTGTTGCTCGGCCGCGGGGCCCCGGGTCTGGTGGGCGTGGAGGAGGCAGGGAGAAGTTGGCTGTTGGGACATGAGCTCATCACTGCTGCCTGCAGCTGGGATGCTGGCTGAGCTGATGCTTCTCTACTCATCGCCTCAGCCCTACATCTCCAAGAGGCCGTAAGGAACGCAGGCAGAAACTGGCTCGCTGACTTCAAGGCGAGCTGTCTGGCCAGCCCTGACCGGCAGCTCTGACCTTGAGGGAGGGGTCCTGGCGCCAGGGCTGCCCGGCCCTACCCTCTGGACCACAGTCCTCTGCTCCCGGCCCTTCCCTCCACGCATTGCCGGGGAAGCAGAGTTCAACAGCCATCTCCTAGACTGATCGTCCCGTCCCCGGGAGGTAGCTGCTCCAAAAACTCATTAGGTCTGATGATAAATCAAGACGAAATGAGGATGACAGGTTGTGAGCGACAAACGCGGCCAGGAAGTTCGGCGGGGAGCAGGGCTCTCAGTGCACACAGGATGCCCAGGGCTCGGGCGCGGCCACTGGCAGCTCGCGCCACCTGGTCGTGGCCGTGTGGGAGGCGGGGGTGGCCGCTTGGGAGAGGGGGACAGGGCGCGAGCGGTCCTGACGTCTGGGTGAGCAGGCCTCACGGTTCCCCGAGGGCAGGGCGGGCTGAGCTTCTCTCTGAGCCTCACGGGCTGTGCTCAGGGAGCCCACGTGACGGACAGGGTAGCAGTCCGCATCCACCCGCATCCTGCACAGGAGTCATGCTCCAAGGGGTGAGGAGGTGCAGCGAGCTGCCGGGGAGGATGCTGTGGGGGGAGAGGGGAGGGCCTGACACATGTCACACGAGGAGTGGCTGACGGCCTCGGAAGATGCAGCTGCCAGGTGACGTGGGGGATCAGGAGACCTCTTTTTTAATATCTGCGGTAAGAGCCCACGTAAGAACAGCTGCGCTTGTTTTGTGTGGCTCAAGGGGCTCACCAGGACCACTCATTCATTCGCTCATTCGTTCATTCAGCAAGGATGTACTGAGCCCACCGTGCAGATACTATTCTGGGCATCTGGGGATGGCGCTCTGAGCCAGCAGTTACGGTCCTGCAGGCAGTAAAACCCAGTCCAGGGGGCCACCGGGTGGAACTTACAGGACACAAATTACTACCACAGAAAGAACTGCCTAACAGCCACATGAGCTGCGGAGGGGCAGGGGGGCAGATGGGGAGATCCCTGTCTCGGGACGTCCAAGCCCAGGGAAGAAGACCTGGGGGTCACAGGGGAACCGGGCGCCAGAGCCAACTTGGAAGAACCTGTCTGCTGTCCCCCTCGCGGCGCAGGAGGGAAGGAGCAGCCCGATGAGGGTGGCGACAGGGGGTCGGGGCCCCGGGATTTCACCGCTTCCGCCCAGCATATCGACCCACCTGGAGCTGCTCTCCGCTCTCCCCACATGCGCTGCCTTGGGAGGGAGGGAGGGAGACAGGAGGGGAGGCAAGTCCTAATCTCGGTACAAATCCTGAGCCCTGAGGGCACTGCTTAGAGGAGACATCTTTCCCCCTCCTTTTCTGAGGAGGTCAGGTTAAAAGGAAAATCTACACCAGGAACGGCCCTCCAGCACAGGCACGTCCGGGGTGACAGTATCAGGATGGTGGCAGGTCAGTGGGGTCATGTCAGTACTAGCTTTCTGTCCTGGGGGCGTCAGCAGCCTCAAGGATGGAGGTCAAGGTCATATTTTATGTCAAGATGCATTCTCACGACATTTAACGAGTCATGCCTGAGTTCCCTTGCGTGGTCAGAGGAGAAGCACCGCTGTCCACGGAGGCCCCCTGCTCCTCCCCCCTTCTTTGTGAGCTGGAGTCAGATGAGGAGCCCCAGCTGGGAGCTGTCTTGCCTCACGGCTGTCTGTCTATCTGACCTCAGAGCCTCTCTCCTCTGCAGAGAGTTGGGCCGCTGAGCCGACACCCTCTGAACTCCTGCCAAAGGGTAAAGGTGGTCCAGACTTGTAAGGGGATGAGAGTGGAAAGACAGACGACCGCGAATCTGGACTGCTTCGGCCTCTCCTGTTTCCTCCCTTTGCTCTCCCGGACCCCCTCCACCCTGGGGCCTCGGCTGCATAAAGAGGTGAACTGGCCCAGACCTCACAGGAGTCGGAGCTGACTCGTTCTTGGGGCCAAGTGGAGATGGGCAGGGGTCTGAGGTCTGGGTCCGGGGCTCTGGGAGTCCAACCAGTGACCCCAGTATGCCTGTCTTGGGGCTGTGGGTTAAGGCAGAGATCGGAGTGGTCAGAAGCCAGTTCCAGCCTTCGTGCACTGGAACCCAGCCCTGGGTGGGTTGCGCTGGCGCTGGAGAGGGGAGAGTTCCTTCCGGGCCTCTGCCTTGGCCTCTGGGCTGTGGTGGGGCTCTCCCAAGCACTTGGAGTGGCGGTGAGGCTATGCAGAGCTCCGCCTTCCTTACAGAATTCTGGGGTCGGTGTGGGGCTGGCATGAGCCGGGCCACCTGCCTGAGCATCACGGGAGTTGGGGAGCTCGGGCCAAGACTCTCCCTGCCCGGAGGAGGGCAGGGCAGAGCTCTCCCAGGAGCCCCCTGCCCCGCGCCCCCCATTAGGCTGTCACGCTGACACTGTGATGATGGGACACGGGATCCCTCATGCTGGTTTTACCATTCCGCTCCTTCTCCAAGACTGGCTTTGCAATTATGCATGGGCTACCTCTGGGCATGCTGAGTGCCTCTGAGGGCCCTCCTAGCAGGGGGCAGTAAAACCCTCGAGCTCTGAAAGAGAAGCACGTGCGGCTGTGCTGTCCACCAGGGCAGCCATGAGCCACGTGAGGCTCCAGAGTGCCTGAATGCGGCCGGCCCAAAGCGAGCCTTGCTGAAGTCTAAAACGCACACCGGATTTCAGAGACTCAGCGTGAAAAAGGAAGGTAACCCAGCTCACTCATCATTTTCTCATATTGGTTCCATGTTGAAAAGGTATTTCTGATATCTTAGGTTGGATAAGCATATTATTAAAATTAATTAAATGTTCAGACGTGACTGCCACAAAATTGAAAAGTCCCCAGTTGGCTCGCATTATATTTTGATGGGGCAACGTGGGTTTACTGTGACCGTGTGCTCCGTGGCGGTGTGTGAGGGAAGCACCTGACCTGTTGGGAATCAGAAAGCTCTCTGCCCCCTGCCCCCAACCTTGGCCCAGGTCTCCTCACTGTAACCCTCGGTCACCTGCCCTGATTTGCATGAGACACTTGAAACCTAGGCCCGAGGTGTGATACTGGACCAGTCTTTAAAAAGCTAAAGGGAAAATAGGCTATCAGTTCCCCGGGCTGTGCCCACCAGGGCGACCTGCCCTACAGAGGGAAGGCACTGCTGGGTGGGGCTGGGCAAGTGGCCTATGGTCCTGGGTCATCGAGTCAGAGGGACATTCTGGTGGGAGCTCGAGCTGGAACAGAGCTTCTCTGGAACACAGGAGGGCTCTGCCCAGTGGCCCGTGCCCGGCCCTGACCCCTGCTGTGTCCTCTGCAGGCCCTGGAAGGAACACAGCTGTCACGGAGGAGGGGGACACATGTTCACTAAGGCCAGATCCCTCATCCTTAATCCCTGAGGGCCCCGGAGCACACATATATGTGAAGCTGTGATTAACAGCCAACGGCGAAGCTGACGGACTCCTCCCAGTGGAGCCCCGGGCCCTCCCCACAAGCCAGCCCCGCAGCATGCCTCGCCTGGGTGGGCCTGCCTCCTGGGGAGCCGCCTGACCCCCTGAGCTCTGGACCGGCCCTGATGCTGACCCCAGACACCTTGCTGTTTTCGCAGCCCTGTAGGTGGCTCTGCTCTGACACGTGCGAGGTGAGGCCACCTGTCAAGGCGGCTGTCAGGAGGACGGCGCTCTCTTCTCCAAGAAGGGGCTCAACATGCCAGGGGTGATGCTAATGAATGGCCGTGGTGCCCATCCCGGCTCGGGCACTGGCGCTCCAGGCTGGGAGCTGGATCCGGGGGAGGATCCGGCACCAGCTTCCCTCTTCACCACCGCACTGTCCTCAGAGGCGCTGGGGCATGCATGTGTCTCTCCTTAGGCTGGGTCATCAGAGCTGGGCCAGGGCCTCCCGAGATTCAGGAGAGCTGGGAGGAACCGACAGGGTAACGTCAGCCTGAGCTGAGAACCACTGAAGACCAAGCAGTTGCTCGGCCCTAGAAGTGGGCGCAGGCGGCTGTGTAACCATTCCTTAAAGAACAGGACCGACTGTGAACAGAGAGCCATTGGGCAGGCCCACAAGACCCACAGGCCAGGGGTGTGAGTGGCAGCCCACCTCGTGAAGCTCTAACGCCTTGGAAAGAGCAGGAGAGAGGGAGAGAGGTGGCCGCTGCCCTTCTTCTAAACAAGCTTAAGTTCTCAAGTTACTCTGGGCTCAACTCCTGATTCTGCCACCGAACTGTGTGATCCCGGGGCAGTCACTTAACTTCTCAGTGCCCCTGTTCCGTCACCTTTAAAAAGGGGGATGCTCGTGGGTGCTGGGAGGATGGAATAAGCTAGTACAATAAAGAACAGGGGCAGGGCCTGGCCCACAGCAGTCGCTCAGAAACGCGTCAGTCCCTTTTCTTGTCGCAAAAACCTGACTTCCCACCCGGAAACCCCAGGCAAGCAGGAAAACTTGTCAATACCGAGTTCTCCCCTAATTCTCCTTTTGCTCCAAGGAGGGTACTGGGGTCATCCTCGTGACCCCAGCCGGGTGGAGCCGCAGCCATGACCCTTCCCTGCTGAGCGTCTCTGGCCCAGGGGTCAGCTAGTCTTTGGGGCTCTGGGGGTCAGGAGGACCCCGGGCAGGCTGCTCATATCTGCTCTGTGAATCAGAGACACCTCCTCTCCCTCCACTGAAGGCCACACAAGGCTAAGCCGTCCCCTCCACCTGTCATCTGGGGGGAGTCGGCACGTGCTCTCTGTAGGCGGCTGGGCGAGACCGGAAAGGAATTCTGTTCGGGTTCTTTGGTGCTCACGTTCACCCATCCTTCTTCTGTCATCACCCTCCCACCTGAGCACAGGCTGTGGTCGGGGTGGGGCCTCCTTTCATGCTCCGAGAAGACAGGACACACTCCATCTCTGGCTGGGAGGGGCTCCCTCTGGGGAGACGGGGAAGCTCCCCGTGCAGATGCACTCGGCTCCAGAAGCATCTTGGCCCTGGGTCGCATTTCACGTCAGGTCGATGAGCAATTCGGTAGCAATTCTGTGATTGCTACCCTTGCAAAAAAAGTCACCTGGGTTTCCACCGAAGGGAGGGAATTTAAAGCCAATCGGACTACCTTCCCAGGCAGGGTCACCCCCGTGGTTTCTGGAGGATTCTAGCTCTGTAGCTGCCATCGTCGTCATCATCATCATCATGGAGGCAGAAGAGAAGGATGTTTACATAATCAACTTACGGGACTGAGATTCTACTCCAGAAGGACTCAGGGCAAAGCCTCCCCGCCTCCAAGTGTGTCAGGAGGCGCAGGTCGTTGATAAAGGGCAGGTATTTGAGTCTCTGAAGCAATCAAGTCTCAAGTACGAGATCAAGAGTTCTGGCCTTTTCATCCTTCAACCATCCACACTCTCAAGGCACGGCAAGCGGCACCTGGGGCGGCAGGCTCTCGGTTCCTCATTCTTAAGCTGTCAGAGCCACAGCTCCATTTGTCATCGCTGGGAAAGCGCACCCGAGGGCCCTCTGGCTGCTGGTGGACTAATCTCCTTCCCAGAGACTGGAAATATAAAACTTCCACACCGTCACCTTTCCTGAAGGCCGCTCAGTCCTTTCTTAACCCTTTCTTCTTGCCACTGTCCCCCTCTTCTGATTCGTATGTCGAAGCCCTAATCCTCAATGCGACTGTATTTGGGGACAGGGCCTCTAGAGAGGCATTACAGGTTAGATGAAGTCGTAAGGGCGGACCCTAATCTGATGGGATACGTGAGCTTTTAAGAAGAGAAAGAGACACCAGAGTACATGCTCTCTCTCTGCACACACGGAGGAAAAGCCATGTGAGGACACGGTGAGAAGGTGGCCGTCTACAAGCCAGGGAGGGAGGCCTCACGGGAAACCAACCCTGACAGCACCTTGATCTTGGGCTTCTAGCCCCCAGCGCTGAAAAATTAAATTTCTGCTGTTTAAGCCACCCAGCCATGGTATTTTACAGTAGCCTGAGCTAAGACAGCTGTTATGCAGTGGTTGGATGCCGAGAGAAAACAGGAAGGCGAGGAAGAGGAGAGGCAGTATTGTGACAGGAGCGTTGGGTTGCCCTGGTCTGAATGTAAACCCCGGAGCTCCAGGGTTGCCCTGGGCCACACTAGCTCTGTAGACCGATATGGCCGCCTGACCTGGCTGCCTGCCTGGGGTTCACCCTGGCTCGTGTGCAGCCTGATTCCGAGCAGAGGCGAAACTGTAACCATCAGTGTCCGTCAGACACCTCGCCCCGCGTGGGCCTCATCCTCCCTTCCCTTGCCAGAGTCCAGGTAGCTGGACTGCTAACCTCCTGGCGGAACAGGAGTCCCTGCCTGATGGCCGGGCCAGCACACATGTCAGCCACACGCAGAGCAGAGCCGCTGACAACAGAGGCCACTCAGAGGAGAGGTGCGGCCGGGAGAGCCACGGCCTCTGCTTGGGGCCCAGCGGAGCTCTCAGGTCAGTCCTGCCGCTAATGAAAGGGGTCACTTGGCGACACGTGGCTGGCCCTTCAGCAGACTTTGATTAGGTGTCCGCTCGACCCTGAAAGCCTTAAGACAGAACCCTCCAGTCCCTTTTCTTTCAACTGACCTTTGAGTCTGCAGAGAGGACTTTCAGAAAACCAAGAATAAAATAAGACTGAAATGAAACGTACATAAAAAGGTTTTCCTGGATTCCCTCCACTGGCTGTGTAACGAGGGAAAGACAGACCCTTAATGGCCCAGGAGAGCCCTGGACAGTAGCCCAGAGAGAGGGTAGGTAGGGCAGCAGCAAAGGCTCAGGACAAAGGCTGGCTGGAAGGTCAGACGGGGGCCCATGTGCTACCGTCCTTAGGGAGCGGGGGTCCTTCCTGGCCCCCCGAGGAGCACCAGTTGAGAGTGAGGGGACAGCAGTGAGTGACCCTGAAGGAATTCAAACGCTGAGCTGGCTTGCTGAGCCAACAGGATGTGGGGAACAGATGGCTCAGACGTAGAAGACCCCTGGCTGCTGGTGGTGAGAGATCAGAGCAGTCCCACCAGGAGACACTCAGCTGAGATCAGTCATAGATCTGCGGGGGAGGAGGCCACCCGGCCACAGATCATTCTGGGGACAGGTAAAGCCTGAGCCCTTATGTTCCCAGGTGATGGTCTCCTCCTGGGGACCTTCTGCCACTCGGGCTACCACCACCGGGTCCCACCTCTCCCTGCTGGCTCGGTCTGGAAGACAAATCTGGGGCACCAGCCAGGGAAGGTGGGGTGAGCAGGGCCAATTCACGAGGCAGCCTCAAGTTTCTCCACCAACAGTCGGGGAGGACGGCGCCTGACCCACTTTGAAGGGAGCACAGAGGTGGGAATAACGTGCGTGGTGCTCTGAATACACGATCGGAGGGAAGGCAGCCCTGCGGGTCCCTGACAACCCAGACCGAAGAGGGCTGCCCTGAGCCAGAGCTACCTTTATTAGAAAGGATCGTTTTTTTAACACCACCAAATGGGGAGCCCCGAGCCGAGCCAGCTGTTCACGTCCCCGAGTGGGAGGCGTCTGCGGGGGCGGGGGTGGGGGGCTGGCAACGGGAGTGAAGTGATGGTGCTGCCGCAGCCCCTTCCAGCCCGAGAGCCCCCTGCTGGGCGGCCCAGGTAGAACAGTCCACAGCGGCCCATTTCGTGGTTTAGGGCTCCAGGCGCTGGTGCCACCGCTGCTGGGCCTGTGGACGTGAAGGACAGCACGGTCATCGGCGTCTCCTAGGTGTCCCTGGTCGACCTACGGCTGACAGTGACAGCTGGGAGTCAGGAGGAAGCCCAGCCTCTCTGTGAGGTGGGCCTGCGTCTCATTTCTCTTGGGCTCAGGCTTCCTTGAAGACGATGGGGGTGGAGGCTGGTGGGGGCAGGGAGGCTCCCCGCCCGGTGTTCCCCAGGTACACACAGTGCTGAGGCAGGTACGCACATACGGAGGCAGCCGGCGATGCTTCAAGGTCTCTCTGGGGATCATCCAGCGACACAGCTCTTTCTGCGGGTGGCTTGGGCCCCATCTCTGATCTCCGGGCCAGCCCCAAGGGAGGCTCGCTCTGAGGCCGCTCCCAGGACGCAGTGGCCGGAGACGCCAATGGCAGGGACGCGCACGGGGCTGGCGTCTGGCTGCTGACCCGCTGCTGAGCGCTCTGCCAATAGTGCTTTTCACACAGTCCCAATTCATCTTCTGGCCTTCGCCACCGCCCGACAGGGAGCCTGGCCCGTCAGCGCACACCGGCGACGGATACCGGCCGATCTGCGCACCCGGGCCGGAACCAAGTGTTCAGGAACCAGTGGACGGCATGGGGGGCAGGTCAGGGAGTCTGCTGAGGCCTGGACAAGCTTCACCTGCCGGGACGGCGACCGATCGCTCTCGTCCACACAAATTCAGGGGCATTTGCAAACCGGGTCTCCCAGACTCGGCAGCCTGGTCTCCCCAGAACTTCTCTGAGCAGCAAAAGACACGAATCGATGCTGGCGCGTGTCAGACATGTTCTGACATTTTCCCGACAAGCGGCTATTTCCAACGGCCATCCAACTTTTAGATCCCGTCCTGGCAGCACCAGGGGCTTCTGGCGGAGGGCATGGTGAACACCCTGGAGGAACCAGCTTAAAGGCTTCCCCGTTTGTCTGGAGCTCCAGGGGCCCCTGCTCAGGGTGGGGTCCCTGCAAGTCTGCCCCAGCCTCATTTCAACAGATGGCAGAACAAATTCCTAATTACGCACAAGAACGTTTCCGGCCGGCTCAGCACGTTTATTTATGATTTTCCGGTCCCTTTGGTGCTCATTCTTCCCTTTTGTCTTCCTAGAACCCAAGCCAGCTTATTGCCACCCTGAGCTCCCCGCTCGGCTCTCTTGGACAGTCTGGGCCCTAATCTGGGCGGCGGGAAGAGGCAGGGTGCGTGGGAAGGAGGGAGGTCGGTGGGGGGGCACGACCGCACAGCTGCCGTTCAGAAGCAAAATGAAAAGGGAGCTCATTGCAAACTGACAACTTGGCGCAAACTTGAGAGGGCTAACGGGGCCTTGGTGCTCACTGCCTTTGGAGGAGTTCTAGAAAAATCACCTGGGGTCAGCTGGGGCCAGAGGAAACACCCCCCTGGGACGTCCCGTGGGCGGGGTGCGCTCCCTCCCACAGCGGGGCTGCCTGGGGGCTCCCCGGATTCCACAATCTCCACTCCCTGCCCCCCCTCCTGCTGCCGCCTGCTGCCTGGGGTCAGGACCAGGGAAACTCCTTCCACCAGGTCTACAAAGGAAAACGCCCAGGTGTCTCCACCGCCCCAGGCTGGGAACTGAACCCCGGGTTCAACTACATGTTAGAGAGTTGACTTCACTGGCCGATTTGTCTTCCACTTGAGAGGGCTTTGTGTCAGAGACGGGTCTACTTCCCAAGCCCAGAGGCCTGAGTCCCTCACGGAGACAAACGGCTGGTCTGTGCCGTCACCCACTGCAGCTGTCACCCACGGCGGCGCCTCGGGGAGAAGGTTCGCGGAGAAGCTACTGCCGCTTCATTATCTCAAGGATCAGAGGGAGAAAAGAGGCGAGTGACTTGCAGAGACAGCCATGTCACCACCAAGACACGAGCGCAGATGACCTTCACGGGCTGGTCTCCACCTGGCACCCTCTCTCAAGGCCCCGGCCGCCTGGTTCTGTCGCACTGCAAGGGCTGCCACCGAGGGCCCATGAAGTTGCAGGTGGGAGACCAGAGGAGTCCCCCTGCAGTCCCCTTGCTGCCCTGTGGGAGGGGGGCTCTGGCTGGGAGGAGAGGCAGGATGGGGTCACCGGGGGCCAGGGTGGCCTGTGCCATGGGAAAGAGCAGCTGAGTTTCTGAAGCAACGGAGCCGCAGGTGGCACTCCGTGAGCCCGGTTCTGCAGGACGAGGAAGAGAACTCCAACCGCAGAAGCAGGAGGGGCCGCTCGAGGGGCCTGAGGACCCTGTGGCCAGCTAGCAACGGGAGCTCGGTGCCACCCGTGCGGGTGGGAGCTGGGTCTGACCTGAGCCTGGGGGCACCTGGCATCCTGTGCCCAGGCAATCGCTCTCTATTTACCGTCAGCCTCCTCCACTCCCTCTTACAACCTTCTCCCTTTTAAGAAATGCATCGCTCACCAGATGCCTCGTGCTAAACGGGCCCCAGGTGCTATAGAAGCCATTAACTGTCATTATCCAGGCGGCTCCCCACGTGGGCTGACCGGGAATCCGTCATGTCAGCTACGGCACGTCGTCCCCTCCACCCCCCGCGCCCTGCTCTGTCCCCCCGACGACGGAACCAGCGCTTAACGAGCCCCTTCCACCGCTGATGCGGCAGGTCAAGGACAGCCAAGCCCGAGCCGGGCAGGGGCCAGACCTCCAGGACTTGGGGACCCGACTTCAGGGACCGGAGGAGTTGGGGCAACAGAGTTGGGCCAGGGAGCGAGGAGGGAGACGGTTTTCTCCAAATACAGCTTACCGAGAGAAAACTTTTCCTTCTGGAGGTCACCGGGGCTTTCAAATACTTCCTATAAGCGGACTTACAAGGAGAAGATTGGACGGCCAGTAATTGTGATCCCAATTTTTGGGCACAACCCCTCCTGGTACCCACGGAGGCTCCCTTCCAGCTTCCTACCCTGGAGCTAGCGTGATCCTTACGTTCTAAGGAAGGAGTTTGCGTTTTTTCCCCAGGTGGTCATGTTAGTTTAACCCAGGGCTTTGGAGCTTGTGAATGAAATCTGGGAAGAGCAGCCTATAGGGTCAGACCAACAGGGTGGGGCCGACAAGGATGCCTGCCGCATCCAGGTGTTCCCTCGTCTCAGCTGGACGGTGAAGGGCAGCTCATCGAGCTACAGAGGCCCCAGAGCTCACACACCAGACGGCTCAGTCCTGCTCTCATTTCCTTGCAGGAAGGACCAAGAGTGGGAAGAAGCTACAGGCTGGCGAGTCTGGCTCAAGACAAGGCACTGGCAGACGTCCCCTCAGGGTGGAGCCGGGGCCTTCCCCCTTCGGGAGCTCCTGGGCTGGAGGCTGCCTGCGCTGTCCTCGAGCTGCAGCGCCTGCCTCTGCAGGGGAGGGGCTGGGCTGGACGGCCTGGCACCTTCCAAATGGAGGTGCACCGGGACTCCTGGGATGCAGTGGCTCCTTACGCTGGGATCTTGGGACCCTGGAGTGAGGGGGAGCCGGGGGCCTGAAGGTGCCAGACTTGGTGGAGACCGTCTGGATCAGAAACTGTCCTGAGCTCGTCACAATCCAGTGCCGGGTGCCAGCACGGAATACGGAGCGACGTGCACCCCGAGTCCTGATCAGGGCGGGTGCAGCAGCGACGGCAGCCGGGCCAGAGGGTCAGGAGCGACGCCTCCCAACCTCGGATTCCTTGGGAACCTCTGTGCTGATGGGCAGGGGGGATCCTGGGGAGCACCCCGCGGGGGTCCTGGAGGCCGGGCAGACCCCCTCTGCCAGGCCCGTCAGCCATAACAGCATCAGCATCTTTGTTTTTAGACCAAAGCAGGCACGCAACTGATCCCAGAGCGCCTGCCGGTGGGGGGGGAGCAGCGACTGCACACCCTCCGGTTACGGGTCCAGGTGGGTCAGCAGCCTGGCCCTTCCGGGTGGCTGGCAGGACAGTGTCGGGGGTGACCAAGCTCCTGGCCGCAGACCTGGTATGGGGGAGAAGCCCCCAAGTTCCCCTGAGGATGGTGGTGCTCTCGCTCAGCAGGGCGTCAGACAGTTGGAAGGTACTACAGATGGGGTGTCTCTTCCCGCCCTGGTGGCCGGGGACGCAGAGGTGGCTGCCATGGCCCACGGGGTTCTATGGTTGTGCCACACGATGCGCCCAAGAGAGCAAAGAGCAGGCTTCTCCCCCGCCCTGAAGGGGGCTGAGCCTGACCCAGGCCCCCAGGAGCCCCAGAGCCCACCTGTGGGTTGCAGGCGGACCCAGCACACTCGGAATCAGCAGTCCAGGGCTGAGCCCCGCCTCTGCTCGCATTATGGGACCTTGAAGTGACTTCTCTTTTTTGGTACTAGATTTCCCTACCAGTAAAAAGGCACAGAGCACCTGCCGCCTCCTGGCCCACGGGAGTCCACGGAAGCCCATGCCACGTTGCAGCCCTGGCTGTGAGCTCATGTGGCCGTGGCCCACGTGGCTGAGGACAGGAGGGGAGAAAGGGCGTCAGACCCGAGGTGTTTCTCAGACTCACCGATCCATCTCATCAGCGATGTCAGGATCTGCAGGTACTTGGTCTTCTGGACGTCAAAGAAGGTGAAGGGTCCGAGGAGGAGAGTGAAGACAGCCTGGTGATGAAAACAAGAGTGAGAGGGCGCAGAGACTGGGCGCACATGGCACATCGTGTGTGTGGGGAGGGCACACCGTGCACGCAGCCCCCGGCCACCCCAGGGCCGGTCCTAACCCAGGTGTGCACCTGGAACGGCAGAGGCTCCCTGGGGTCAGACAGCATCACCTGGCGAGTTCCCAGGGCCAGGGGTGCAAGGGAAACTCAGAGCTGTGCTTCTCTGCTATTCCTCACTTACTGCCCTGAGGCTACTTTCTAGGCAAATCCAGGTGACATCCTAGGGACATGGCCCCGTCTGCTTCTCTTCAGCAAGCACTGACTGAAGGGTCGAGGTCCCGGCACTGAGCTGGTGCGAGCGCGAGTTAGGAAGATGAGGCTCCAACACAAACACCAAGCACACCCTGGACCCTCTCGGTTTACTGGGAAGAAAGGACCGGGGTGGGGGGACGCACGGGCCCTGATGACATGGCACAGTGGGAAGGACACCATCCTGGAGGGTTCAGAGGAAAGGATGAATCAGGATGTCGTTCATCAGAAACGTCCTGGACTTCGAGAGAAGGGAAAGCCTGGAGAACCACAGCCGGTGGCTCCCAGGGCAAACCCGTCAGAGAAACATCCCGGACCAGGAAAAGCAGGGGCTACCCCAGGGAGCTGGGAGTGGACAGGGGTAGGGGTGGGAGCCCGGCCAGAGGAATGGGAGCTGCTGGCACTGGGCCCCTCGCTACTCTTCCTCTCTGGAGAACAGGGGAAAGCGAGCGTTTACTTAGGAGGAAAAAAGAGAATCCAAACCCTGCCTTAGAGAATTGGTCTGTGGGAAATCTGAACCCGCTTTGCAAAGGAAAACGGGGGTAGATGTGGGACTGTAGACACTGGGGCTGGGAACCGAGGGAAGGCGAGGACCTCCACGCCGAATCGTCTGCTCAGAGAGCAGAGGAATTAGAAGCTGCTGGTTGGAGTTACGATGATGGTACCATTTCCGATCTGCCACTCGGAAGCAGCGGAGGCATCAGACCTTATTAACATTTACACTGTGCCATTTTATCACGTTACTGTTAATGACATTCACCAGAGATGCGGCTGACTGCGCGAGGCCCGAAAGTGGGGAGCGGGGCCCGCTTTGGGGGAGTTGGGTCTGGCCCTGTGATGCGGGTGAATACCTCCTGGCTGCTCGACCTGGCGGCCAGTCCCTGGCTCCCCCGAGGTGGGCTGAGCCCGTCTCTCCCCTCCCTGCCTGCAAGGAAGGCAGGATGTGGGAGAGGCTGTGACCTCTCATCTAAGTCCATTATCACCGTGAGAATGAATGACAGGAGAGACGAAAGCGCTGCTTAAGGAGAGGTTCTAATTAGCTGGGGTGGGCAGAGCCTCCTGGCAGGCGCCCGGGCTGGGAGACTTCGGGAAGGAGCTTGCTCCTGGGGGCTGACAGCCCTGCTTCTGCTCTGGAAGGAGCAGTGTCTCCATCGGGCGGGGGTGATGGGGGAGGCAGAGGCAAGGGGCTCTCTGGGCAGCCCTTGCCAGTGCGCCTCTGGCCCGAGGACACAGTGAGGTACTGCATCAGAAGCCCTTGGCCGAGCTAGTCTGTATACAGCACCATCAGCAAGTCATTTAGGAAAATTACCACTTAAGGGAAACTTTCCACTGATGAATTTCTCTTTTGAAGGATGGGAGAGGGACACGTCATGTGGAAGAACACGTACAAAGCCGCTTGTCACAAACATTCCCAAACGGCCCTGGCCTGCTAGAAACTGGACTCTGGGGCAGCCGGGCCAGAGGTTGGGGACTTTCACCTCTGACCTGCGACGCCCCCTGCTGAAAACACGGCGCTCCAGCTGTGGGTGCTGGACGTTTTCTTGGTGGGTGGCTTATGCGGGAGGTCAGATCTGACCTTGGAAGCCTCAAGACTGGGTTTTCGAAGGTTCCGTTGCTTAAAACCAGGGAGATCACAGAACCAGCCGCAGAGGCAGGTGGGGAATTCTGCTGCTGCGGGCTGCGTGGGGCCTCCTCGCCAAGAGGGAATCCATCTTCATCCACCTCCTCGGCAGACGCTCATCAACATCCTACTATGCACGGGGCCCCATTTTACATGACCCTGTAGGATGGGACCCCGCTGAGAGCATCCCTCGTCTAAAGGGACTGAGCACACAGACACACTGCCCAGGGTAGAGTCGGAAGCGTACGCAAGGTGCCCACCGAGGGCCGGGGAGCGTGAGTTGAGCTGAGAACGAGGGTCTGCTGCCCTCTTTCAGATCCAGCTCCGGGACAGCAGGTCTGTCCTTAGGGTGGGGACTGGCGGTGAAGGACTCTTTTGGAAGATTCGGACAACAGGCTGTGATATCTGTGGCTGGACGGCGGCTGGGAAGTGCTTTCTTTTTTTTCCCTCTCAGGAGCCCAGACTGAACACAGGGCTCGGGAAGGCGCAGGGCCGACAGCCAAACGGCAGCCCTCGCGCGGGTCAGAGCTCACGCAGCGCAGGGAGCCCAGACTGAGACACGGCTCAAGCTGGGGCTAGTTAAGGAACAGGTGTCCTCTGCAAATTAGTTCCTGCCAGACTCAGCCTCCGGGGTGGCGAAGGACAGAGGATCCGGCGGTGGCATGTCTGGCCTCACCGTGGTGTGGACGCGGGGTCTGGGGGACGAAATGGCCCTGGTGGCCCGACGGTCCAGCTGACCAGCCAGGCTTGGCACCTTCTGTTCTCCCTTTTCTTTTACAAAAAGAAGAAATTAAAAGCCGAGAGACGGCCTGTCCTCCTGGGTCTTCTTGTCCAGCCTGTATGACGTTATAAATCACCTGGCTCCCGAGCCATTTCCCAACACCCCAATGCCATTGATCAGTTCAAGTTCGGTCTCGTTCAAGGACTCTGCGAGCCCGACGCATGACAGGAGGTAGGGACACCGACTGCTGTAGCCAAGTGTGCTTCTTTTTTTTCTATAAATTTATTTATTTTATTTATTCATTTTTGGCTGCGTTGGGTCTTCCTTGCTGCGTGTGGGCTTTCTCGAGTTGCGGTGAGTGGGGGCTACTCTTCGTTGCGGTGTGTGGGCTTCTCACTGCAGTGGCTTCTCTTGTTGTGGAGCACGGGCTCTAGGCACGTGAGCTTCAGTAGTTGTGGCTCGCGGGCTCCAGAGCGCAGGCTCAGTAGTTGCGGCGCACGGGCTTAGTTGCTCCGCGGCATGTGGGGTCTTCCTGGACCAGGGCTCAAACCCGTGTCCCCTGCATTGGTGGGTGGATTCTTATCCACTGCACCACCAGGGAAGTCCTGAATGTGTTTCTTTAAAAAAAAAAAAAAAAAAAGAACAATTCTTTGGTTTCTAATGAAACCTTCAAACTGGTCACTGGGACTCTGAGACAGACCCGGGAGGGTGCAAACAGGGCCACCCATGTGCCTCTCTCTTCTGGCTGCTGAGTTTAGATGTGCCCTGTGGCAATCCTGCCGGTCCTGACGGACAGGACGCAGCTCACGTCCTCAGGCACGGCCGGCAACACTTGGCCACGGCTCTTACAGTGTCCCGGTGGCACCGTGAACTTGACACGGAGTCTAGAACTCAGTGCTGCCTCTCCGCCCACATCCCCAGGCGGGTTAAGGGCACCACCCACGTCCACCTGCTCCCACTCCGAACTTCCAACTACCCCTGACCCCTTCCTCACTCTCTGTGCTGATGTCCCATGACCGCTGTAACTTGCTGGCTTAAAACCGCAGGGACGTGTTCTTTGTAGTCCTGGAGGGGACACGGGGAACACGGAGCAAGGGTTCCTAACCCAGCCCGGGAGGGGCCGGGGAGCGGGGGGACACAGGGGTAACAATACATAAAGTAAGAGGAATCAGGTGGGCAGAGGGCTGCGGGCAGTTCAGAACTGGGGAGCTGTCGGGCCCCTTTGTCCCTGTCCTCTCCCTCCCGGGCCCGAGCCAGCTGGTGTCAGGGCCGCCTCCCCACTGTCAGCCCCAACCATACTTCGCTTGTGATGAGCGAAGGGCTCATCGCTTCAGACGACAAAGTCCAGTGGCCCCATGATCTGGTGCCGGCTGCCTTTCTCAACCTCGTCTCTGGAGACATCACCCCCGAGAGCCTACGGGCGTGAGTCCCCGACTTGCCCGCCCCCTCCGGCTGCTGGGCCTTTGCTCGGCAAGCTCGTCACACCAGTTCTGCGGGTCAGGGTCCCGCTCAAAAGTCTGCTCCTTCACCCTTGTCTCCTGAGTCCCCTCACTGGAGTGGGCAGAGTTTCCCTGCACATCTGTGTCCTCCATGGGACTGAGCTGACCGGGCACATGCCTGGAGGGTGGGGTGGGCAGGGATGAGCCCGTTTCTCCAGCCTCTGCCAGAAATAAGACCCGGCGACAGGGGAATAAAGACAGTCCTAACCTAACTCCCAGCTCCCGGTCCACCAGAGGCAGGAGTCAGTGTCTGAGAGACGCGAGGAAGGCCAGGGGGGCTGCGCTCCGAGATGCTTGGGACAGGAGGTTCCCCGGACAGGACGGCGGCTTTGCTGAGACCCGGAAGTACAGACACCCAGGCCCGCACGAGCCGGCTGGCCTCGGGGAACCCAAGGCTCGTCTCCAACTGGAGCCACCGCCTTCCTCTTGGGAAACAGCCGCAGCTACGGGACGGGAGAGAGGAACACACGCTGTGCTGCTTCGGAGAGCACCTTTCAATCAGGGTCCCTTGCTCAGAAGTGCGGAGGCTAAGCTGCGCCCACTGCCCTCGGAGAGGAGAGACCCCCAGTGCAACTCAATCTTGCTTCACACACAAAATGAGCCCGGGATCGGCCATGTGCTACGTCCTTTGCTCAATGGTGCAAAATGAGAAAGCGGGAGCGAGTCAGAATCGGGGCAAAGTAGTAAAGCAGTTTGCTGCCTGTCTCCCCACCCCCAAACTTCTCTGCAAGTTTAGCTGGCCAGAGAATGAAAATGTTAATTTGGTGGGAATCCCAAATTAGACGCCAGGGGACCTGGGTGCCAAGTCTCTGGGCTCCACCTTCTGCCCGTGCATCTGTCACGTCAGCCTCAGCCCTGTCCTCCCAGCTGCCGCTCCTGTTAACCACCCATCACATCAAAGGGGTCCCGTGATGAGGTCGCTGCCCAGGGCTGCAGACCCCCCGAGCTTCACAAAGTGCTCACACAGGCACGGTCTCACGTCACGCTCACTGCCATCTGTGAGGTCACCAGGTAGCTGACGATGTCTCATTTTACTGACAAGGGGGCGGAGGGACTGGAGAGGTTGGGTGACAGGGTAAGGAAGTGGCAGAGGGGACTGGGGGGTCTCCTGGCCCTCTGCCCCGACCGCTGTGATCCACACACCGCATCCTGTGTGAGGCCGCCTTCCCCTCTGACACCTGCTTTCCCCACATCAAGCTAATTCTCACCCTCATGCCTTAACCCTCGTGATTCCTCCTGCTGGCAAAGAATTTCCTCTCTACCTTCCTTATTCCTATCACCTTTCAAGCCCTGCTCAAGTGCCGGTCTCCCCTGCAAGTTTCTCCAAACGTTTTATTCCTCCCTGGGGGCTCCTGACTGAATCACCGAACGCGCGGTCGGTACCACATCACGTAATCCTTGTAGGTTCTGTGTCGCTCCTTGTTCGTGGGCTGCTTGTGCCACCAGCAGAGGGTAAGCGCCATGATGGCGAGCTCTGCATCTCTCGGCACACGTGAGATGCTCAGTGAGTAAACATTTACAGCATGCACTGAACTTGGTGGAGGAGGTGCCTGACAGAGGCAGGTTTACTCCTGCAGGGTGGGAAGAGGCCACCCCAGCCTTGCTGACTCGCCTTGTACCCTCTGTCACGGGCAGCATCCGGGCTGGCAGACCAAGCGGCACGTGGGTATGCAGAAGTCACCCGCTCGCCGGAAAGCAGTTCACTTTGTCAGGGAAAAAGCTCCCTTCCCAGAACAGTTGTGAAATCAACGTGCTCTGATTTAGGAAGAGCGCATGGAAATGGCATCGCTCCGAGCACGCAGCTGGCTCCAGGGGAGGGTGAGACGCAGCCCCGATGAGGAGGAAAAGGCCCATCTGAGACGAGTTCGCGTACTCGGCTGCCCGCCGTCAGCAGTATCTCCCAGGACGCCCACTGAGGAAGGGGCGATGTCTTACAAGAAACCTAAAGTCAAGAACCTATACGTCTTCAGAGGAGTGGCTCTTCCCTCTCCTACTTCTGGGAGACAGTGGATTCATGGTTCCCCAAGAGCCGTACACCGGCCACCCACCAGTTCTTTTTTTTTTTTTTTTTTTTGCGGTACGCGGGCCTCTCACTGTTGTGGCCTCTCCCGTTGCGGAGCACAGGCTCCGGACGCGCAGGCTCAGCGGCCATGGCTCACGGGCCCAGCCGCCCCACGGCACGTGGGATCCTCCCGGACCGGGGCACGAACCCGCGTCCCCTGCATCGGCAGGCGGACTCTCAACCACTGCGCCACCAGGGAAGCCCGGGACCATAGTTTTTAATTAGAACTTAAACTTGGATGAAATTCAACAACACCCATAAGTCCATCTCATTCCCCTCGAAAAAGGGGTGGGGGGAGGAGATATAGGGCACGCTCTTCTTCGAGGAAAGGGAAGCAGGAGAGAATGATGTGCTAAAGTGATGGCCACCGTACAGGACAAGCGTCCTAAGAGCCTCTGGGCAACTCCATGGGACAAAGGGCGATACACCAATCACCTCCCCTAACAAGTGACAGTGAGAAAACATCCTAGAAGAGCAGCGGAACAGTCAGCCGACTGCTGACCCAACAGGGGAGGGTCCCTCCCAGCCCTGCCCCCGACGTTGGCGTAAGCAAAGGGATAGGATCCGGGGGGACAAAGGCCAGATGGTCAGGGAAACCAGCAGTGGCCCTCAAAGCACCAAAGCAACGCTTCTTTGGTGTCCCATCGTTCCCGGGCCGAGAGAGGGCTTGGAGCTGAAGGAGGTGACGCCCTGCCTGGCTGGGTAACTGGCTGGATGGCCAGTCCTTGGACTGCCTGCTTACCTACTTATTTCCCTCTAAAAATAAGCATTTTTTGGTTTGTCTGTGGCTCCCACGGTGTGGTGAGATGGAGCTTCCCAGAGACAAGAGCTCAGGCATCAGCACCGTTCTCTCACTTCAGCTGTCAGTTCCTGACTTTCAGGCGGCAGATCCACTTGGAGCCTCCTTGTACTAGGGCGCTGGGGGGACTCCGGCTTCTCTTGTTAGTGACGAAGCAAAAAGTCTTGGAAGGGGGAATGGCGCTATGCTGCCTGATCTACCTAAACACACAGGGACCCGTGGGGCTGACGACCCAGTACACGGGGCCCCAGGGAGCCAGTTCACTCAGAGGTGGCCACACACCGAGGGCACGGCTGAGCTCTGTGGACTGGTCCTGGAGGTTCCTTCAAATGACAAAGGAAACGGACGCCCTGCTGCTGACAGGGCTGTCCTTGTTGGGCGCTAAGGGTTAAGGGTTAATTGGGGTTAATGGAAACTCAGCACGAACCCGTCCCTAGACGGGAGCTGAACTTTCAACGCGTCCTTGAGGTGCAGCGAAGAAATGCTCAAGATTCTATTTTTATCCCTCAAGTGGCTGTGAACGTTTTGGTTTGGGAGTTTGTATTTTCCCAACTTGAATGACAATGTCTGGTGATCCAGCCATGAGAAGGAGGTGCGTTCTGAGGCAGTGAAGGACAGCGGCGGGACCAGAGGCTTCGGGGTCACATGCTGAGGGCGGGGGTCTGAATCTAATGCTGTCCCAGCTAACAGCGAGACCCTAGAGCACTTGTGAACTTCCCAGAGCACGTTACGTGTGCAGAGAAGGTACTCAGTACACAGCAGCCCTGGCCGTGTGACCCCAGCAAGCATCAGCACACCCTCGCGGTATCACGGCCCACCTGTCCTCCCAACATCCCGGGAGGGGGAATTGGAACAAGTGAAGCCGAGTGACGACCTCCGGCCACAGAATGTTAGGTCGATACTATTCCCATTGGACTTCCAGCACCTCCACCCCAAGCGCTCTTCAGGGGGAGTTCAAGTTCTCAAGTACCAAGCATGGAGGATCAGTCATGATGCAGATGCAATGCATGATGTGAGGGAATGAGAACAGGGGGTAGGGCTGGAGCGGCGTCAGCAGCTCATGCACTGGACCCAGCGAACCGTCCACCAGCACAGCCTCTCTGCCCAAACCCTGAGACGAGAGGCATCGCGCCACCTAGAGGAGGTCACCTGATCCTGCAGGAGGACCGGCAAACTCACAGGAAGCTCTGAGAATGAGGTTTCAGAAATGACAACCTTCCCCGACAGGGCAGGGAGGGGCTGACCCCGAGAGCGTGAAGAGCCCTGCTGTGGGAGGGGGCTCCTGCCGGGATAGACTGCTGGGCTTCAGAGGACCAAGCCAGCAACGATGGGGGCGCTGCCAACCTCTTACTCATCGATCCCTCCAATACGCTTACCGGGTGGAGAAGGAGTGATGGAGACGGATGGAGGCTGGACGCCTCTCCAGCCTTGCAGGCGTGGCCTGTCTGACAGGCACCCTCCCCAGATGCGCTGCTTAGGGCGAGTCACCCTGTCTTAGTGTCCCTGGGTCCCTCCCCAGCTTCCCCAACCCTCACCTAGAAGGTACTTCGGAGTTGCTTGCTGAATGGGCTGAAAGACTGAAAGATTCAGGTGATGCCTGAAGGTGAAAGTGGAGGAGGGCTAGGACTTCCCTGGTGGTGCAGTGGTTGGGAATCTGCCTGCTGGTACGGGGGACACGGGTTCGATCCCTGGTCCGGGAGTATTCCACATGCCACAGAGCAGCTAGGTCCGTGAGCCACAACTACTGAGCCTGCGCTCTAGAGCCCAGAAGCCACAACTACTGAGCCCGCGCGCCTAGACCCTGTGCTCCATAAAAAGAGAAGCCATGGCAATAAGAAGCCCGTGCACGGCAATGAAGAGCAGCCCCCGCTCGTTGCAACTAGAGAAAGCCCGCGCGCAGCAACGAAGATTCAATGCAGCCAAAAATAAATAAATTTAAAATAAATTTAAAAGAAAGTGGAGGGTTGACCCCCAGATATTCTAAAGCAGCGTGTGATTCTGGAGCATAGACGTCAACTCTATAAACCCAGCAGTTATCTCATGATGCCCTTCAGCAGAAAACAAAGTCCACTCCTGTCAAACAATTCAGCCCCATTCGGACTGAGTGAGCTCTGAGACTCGTAACATCTGTAGCGCTCATCAAAAGGTGAGCGCGTGCTGCCGGCAGACACTAAGCCCAGGAGAGCAAGGCGCCGAGCCCCAGGCCAAGGCCAGAAGTTAAGATTCCCCAGGGAGTTCTTAAGTAGCCACTGAGCTACAGAACAGAGGCAAGAAACCAAACCCACACGGCAGGAACTCGCCCGTCTGTCAGACCCGGGGATCAGGGGGCTGGCCGGGAGAAAAGACCTCTCCCCACGCACAATTCACTGAGAAGAGGATGAAATGCTGGGGCACCTTCCCGGCAGCAACACAGACTGGCCAGGGCGGGGGTGCCTGAACAACCTCTGCCAAGGTACTGGTGAACACGCTCTTTGTCTCTGATACCGGGGAGCCTGGGAGTGATTTCGGGGAGGGACCACAGAAGGGGTGGCTGCTCCCAACCCCGTGCACACGGGCAGCTCTGGCTGTCGAAGCCCAGAGTGCTGCCTCCTACAGGCTGTGAGTTCAGCCGCTTTGTGGCTGGGGAGGGGGCGGCCTGGAAGACAACGGCAGAGAGGCCCCCCGGACTGAGCCGACGCGGCAACTGCACAGGATGCGGGCTCCAGCTCTGAGAGGGGAGGGCTGGGCACAGGACGGCCCAGGCCCCCGGCGCATCGCTCCCCAGCTCTCAAGGAGCCTGGGTGATGCGATCTCAGCCCTGTCAGCCCGGAGACAACCATGCACGCAGAGGGCAGGTCTCAGGCTCCCTCTGTGACTCCCCAGACACACTGACTGAAAGGCTGCCCGGACTGTTTGACAGTTGAAAACATCCCCAGATCCCTCCCTCAAAGCTGCCTGCTTCCCTTTCTTTCAAGGCAGCTGGAAACAGAACAGACCTAGGAAAGAACCCAAATAACTATAACTTCCTTTTCCGAGCCCGCTTCTCTAAACAATCCCCCACCTTACTCAGATGAGATAGAAAATCCCTACTTAGGGACCTGAGGTTTGTACCCAGCTTTATGGTTTTTGCTCTGGGAGGCAAAAAAAAAAAAAAAAAAAAGAGCATATCTCCTCCCTAACCCATAGATGGTGAAAAAGATAGGTTGGGAAATTCATCCCAAACTTCTATGATCAAGCACCGTGATGTCCTACCAAGGAGCCTGGCTGCTTCACGCAGTTTTAGAGATGGTGGGAGGAGCGACCTGGGAGGGGGTGGAATGTCACAGCCTACGGGAGGCTCCTCCAGTGCAGGGTGGCCTGGCGTGTGCTGTGACCACTGCTGGAGGGAGGCCGGGTCTTTCCAGAACATACACTGTGGCTCCCAGCCAGTGGTCTCCACCATCACATCACAATCCCCTCCCGGCCTCTGGAGTCAGGTGGCGTCCCATGCACCTGGTCCAGGTGTCATGCCCACATCACCTCCAAGCCCCCAGTTCTGAGGGGATGCTGTTGGCAGCGAGGGAGGGCTCTGCCCCCGACCAGGCCACTCTTCCGCCCAGAGCCTACTCCTGCTTCCTGACACTCCCCAGGGACTAAGCCACCTCTCAGAGAAGGAAGGCTCTGTGCGGGGGTGGGGAAGAAGGAGGCTCAGAGAACCAATGGGCAAGTGAACCAACATTACCGCGCGCCTCCTGAGTGCCCAGACACAACAGTATCTTCCATCTAAGATCGCTTTTGAATCCTGACACCCTACAAGTCGGTTACTGTCTCCATCTTAAAAAAACTGACGTTGAGGGGGGTTAATTAACTTGTCTAAGATCTCATAATAACCAAGACAGCTGAGATCAGAGGTCAGGCTGTCTGTATCCAAGGCCCAGTCCTCCTCTGGAGCACTTGACTGCCTCCCTCGATTACGTCCTAGAGAAAGAGTCTCTCCAACACCCGCTCCATGTCCCTTCCAGGCTGGCTCCCAGGGCCGGGCCAGAAGGGCTGGGCTGGTCGGATGGCATCAGCCTGGCACGGCTGCTGCCGTCCTTGTGGTCTTATTGGAGGACAAGCCTGGGTGCCTGTGTTGTCTCTTTCTCAGCTGAAAAGCCAGATGGTAACCAGTGGTGGGCAGAGTTCCAAGGATTTGATGCCAGAGCTGCAACCCTTGTGATTTGGGGAGAAAAGATAAATATTGTGGAAAACCCACGCAGTCACTCACTCAACGATGTTAAGCCATCAGGGTTTAAAAAGGACGGGCTGGCTTCTCACAGGTGTGAAAGAGACCGGGGCGGGGAGGGTCCACTCCCCCCACCCTGCCACATCCAGGTGAAAGACCAAGGGGCTTGACCTTGAACTAGGTGGGCTTTAAGGACATTATGACAAGGAGCTGGGGAGGGACAGGGTGTGTGTGAGGTTGTGGGAAGCGGGGTGAAACAGGTGGAAGGCTGGGGGCTCTGCCTGGGGAAAAAGACTGGACTTTGGAGATGGTACCTGTTCTAATACTTCACTTCTCACACTCCAGGTGCCAAGAGGTGGCAGAGAAGGAGATGGGTGGTGAGCCATCCTCGACCTCCTGGCACCTGGATGGCTACCTTCAGCCGCCAAAGATAGGGGGCCCCTAAGCCCTCGCTGAGGGGCAGCTTCTGTCCCAGCACCAAGGAGCAGAGGACGGCCATGCCTCTGGGGAAGGAGGGGTCGGCTGGACGGGGAGGTTTTCTGGCCGGAGCAGCGGCCGCCAGCTGTGGTGAGCCCTGGGCGTCAGCAGGCCCAAGGGCTGATGGAGGGTCTCGCACCCTTGCCCGGCCGCAGACCCCGTGGCGGCGGCCCGCCTGAAGGGTCTTGTCCACTCAGATGCTCGTGGAGCAACCCCCCTGCAGGCAGCCCCGTGCTGGCTCTGGAGTGAAAGGTGGATAAGGCATGGCCCTAACCTCGAGGAGCTCACGGTGAGGCCAAGGAACTGAACACGGATAAGAGTCCGATCACCGCCACGTGCGGGTAAGGGGCGGGGGTCCCTGAGCTCAGTCTGGAATGAGTGAGTGCTTGTCGGGCTCTGAAGCGAGGGGAAGGCACGTGAAGGGCACAGAGCCGTGAAAGTACCCGACGTCTGTGGAGGACAGTGGCCAGTGAGGGTGGGGCGGTGGTGAGAGAGAAAGTTCCAGAAGGAGATTAGAGCAGACCACGTCCCGTGAAGGACTTTAGAGCTGCCTTGCAGAGGGGAGTTTCTAAAGGATTTTAAGTACGGAGATGGCAGTCAGATTTACCTAAAACCAGGCTGAAAGAATGAAATGTCAGAAACAGAAACGTCTCAGGACCCTGGGGCAATCCTCACGCTGGGAGGAGGTACCTCTCCTTGGACAAGTAGCCCGGGCGCCCGGGCTCCAAGGCCCCCCTCGGAATCCCCTGCGTGGGAGTCCTCTCTGTTCTCACGGGAGGAGATCTGAAAGGGACTTGGAACGTTAGAACTGTAAGTTCTGGGGGCCGGAGGGGGGGGGCACGGCTGGGACTCCCCGTCCAGCTGAGTGCAGTGACAGATGCATGAAAACGTTGACCCAGGGCTTGGCGGTGAGCCCGAGCAAGGAGGTGTACAAGCCCAGGGCAGGCTCTGAAGCAGCCCTCTACGGCGAGAAGAGAACAGGTCTCACGGGGGAGGCAGGGCTCTGCTAACGGGCAGCAGAGTTTGAAAGCCCCAGAAGAGTGCGGCAACCTCTCCTCGGGCTCAGTGAACAGCTGCACAGATGACAACTTCCTGGGCACCGCAGGCTGGGTTGACCCCTTCCCACTTTTTAGCCACTGAAATCTGTCTGCAGAGAAGCAAACCCAGCTCTGTGGCCCGG
Source organism: Grampus griseus (assembly GCF_964374135.1). Taxonomy (NCBI): domain Eukaryota; kingdom Metazoa; phylum Chordata; class Mammalia; order Artiodactyla; family Delphinidae; genus Grampus; species Grampus griseus. The sequence goes on along the minus strand of NC_139014.1, from coordinate 6,576,916 downwards.
TCTATTTCTGCTGGCTGTCAAACAAGGGGAGAGGATGGGTACCTGGTGTCCCTCCCCCAGGGCTGGCTGAAGTTACACGCTGCCTCACAGACAGGAGGAAGCTGGAGCTACTGGCCCCATGACCCAGGGGCTGGGGAACAGCTGCCGCGGCCAGACTAGAGATCAACTGGGCCTTACAGGTCCTCAGAACAGGAGGACTTGAGGGGAACGGGGGGCAGGTAACACGCTATATCATGGACTGTGTTATGAGTAACAGGGGGTGGGGAGCCTCTGGGCTCTCAGCTCCCTCAGAAAAAAGCACCCACACCCCCAACCACCGGATTCTGTCAAGAACGAAGCTGCTCAGATACCCTGGGTGCTGGGCGGGACGTGAGCCCCGTGGGCCCTTAGGACCCGCAGGGCTGTTAGCGTCTCCAGTAACCTGCTGGAATCTGACTGCTTCCGCGGGCCCCGCCCCGGGGCCACGAGGAGGCGGAGCCATTGCCCTGTGTCACCTCAACTGCCTGATGCCTGCGTGATGCTCTAGGAGAGGTGCCGGATAATCACTGCGGATGCGCAGGCACCCCCGCCCCCCACAACTCTTCCCGCTCATCTCTGCGCAGGAAGAGCGGGGCCAGGGCTGGAGCGAGGGAGGGAAGGAAGTCAGGGCCCGGAACGCGGAAGCCCTGCAGAGAGCACGGGCGGACTGGCTCCACCTCTCCCCTGCTGACCCCCGACCTCGAAATAAACGGAAAGCAGCAGGATTCTTTGCGGGGCACCGAGTAACCTTGGAGGTGGGGAGGGAGGGGAGCCGGCAAGGCAAGGGGTCTGATTAACGAGCTCCGTGGAGTCGGGTGTGAGAAATCACGCTAAGGACCCCCGGCTCCCTCCCTAGTGGATGGTCAGAGGCCAAGGCCTCTCTGTGGGGCTGGCACGCTGTGGGCTCCAGGAGGAAGGGACCGGGCGGGACCTGTTGGCCACAGGTAACAAAGCAGCCGCTGACAAAGGGGTACTGCTGGAGGCCCTCTTCTCCTGGGGACACTCGAAGTCTGAAACCAGTCTGGTCAGAGCTGGAGTGCAGCTGCTCCCTGTCTGCAGTGACGCGCCGGCAGCCAGGCTGGAGACCTGCGACGCCTGCCCCGTCTCTCCCTGGAGGAGGCTCGGTGGGGCCCTGACCACTGCCTCTTCAGCTGCAGCTTGGGGAGCAGATCCAAGGGAGACCAGAGCAGGCCTCTCCCCGGGAGGCTGGGTGTCAGCAAGACCACTTATCGCTGCGAGAGGGCCTCGGCCAGCAGACTTTCTCAAAGGGCAGAGGACACAGAATCACCCTCAGAACAGGTGGAACATGCAGATTCCTGGGCCTTGCAGTCCTAGGTGCTGCTACATTAGGCCTGGGGTGCAACCCAGGGATCTGTATTTTTAATAAGTACCAGCGGTCCTGGAACCAAGCTCTGAGACTCAGTTGAGGTTATTGTTCCTGACCGGGGGTGGGGAGAGGGCTGGGCAGTGTCCCTGGAGGCTGGTGACCCATCCCTCGGGTGCAGCACGGCCTCCTGAAACAGCAGCGAGAAGTTCTGCTGCCAGAACTGCTTGGGTGTCACAAACTGGGGGGGGCCTTCCAGCCCTGGTCAGCCTCTAACCCGGCCCGGCAGCCTCTTCCCTCCTCCTGTCCAGGCTTCCAGAGAACGTCTCAATCTGCGGCTAAAGGAAGTTCTTCCTGTGGCTCAACTCAACGTGCCCTGCTGTGCTCCGTGACCCTTCCTTCTGGCTTCACACAGCATCTGCTCAGCAGTGCCCTGTGCGGTGCCTCCCTTTGCAGGCGAAGGCTTATTAAAACGTACCTTGGCCTACTCTCGGCTAATTCACGAGACATCCCAAGTCTGTGCTACTTAATCGGATGTCATCATTGATACGCACCCTAATTGTTCAGCTCTGCCTAATCACGTCCGTGTGCCAGGCGCCCTTCTGCTGGCTGAGAACGCTTCGGGGTTCCTTAGCTGCCGCTTTCTCCTCGGGGCCAGCCTGCAGGCTGGGGAACGTGCCCATGGATACTTTTAGTCTCCGCACGGTTTGCTGGGCCTCCGGTTGGGACACCAGCCACATGGCGGAGCACGCTTATTACTTTAGAATGAGCGCTTTATTTAATTAAACAATTACTGCCAGGGCCCTGGGACACTATTTAGAAAGACAGCAGATTCTGTTTATAACAGACGCCCTGTAACAGAGAGCAAGCATCATTCAGGGGGTAGCACAGCCTCACAGAAGTCAGCAGGGCCGTCGCGAGGACCACGGATTCAGCTATGGAATGAAAGCATCAGAGAGACATGGAGCTGAAGGAGGAACGTGGTTTAGCGTAAACAGTTTTGACCCTCCTTAGCACAAGATGTTTAAGAACATTCCATATTACTCTTAAAACAACTGGAAGGCTGCTGTATTTCCTATAGTTCTTTCTTATACTTTTTGGGAAATGAAGCCAAAAAAAGGAGCAGGGGAGAGTAAGGATCTGAACTTGACAACTGGGACATTTCCTTAAAGAATACAAAGTCATTTTTTTTAGCTCTTTGCCCAGAAATGGGAGGTCTGCAAGCAGAGGGGATGCAGAGTCTGGAGATGGCCTCAGCTGTGGCGTCTTGGGAGTTTGCCTAGAGCAGCTTCCGAGGGGACTGACTAAAAGCACACAGACGTGGACACACACACCTGGGTCAGTGGCCAGGACCAGCCCGGGGAGCGCATGAAGCAAGAACAGCAGCTCTGCATCACCGATCACGCTGCGCACGAATAAAGAAGCCTCCAGCTTAGGGCGTGCCCAGGATCAGCGTGAAGTGTGGGTAAAAACGGTCCTGCAAGAGCACAGTGCAGAAGGTCCCCAGCAGGGATGAACACTCCCCAGGGAGACTTATCTGGAAGTTTCCCAACCAAACTGGCCTGTGCATGAGTGTGGGTCGTGGGTACATTCTTAACAAGCTCCGTGACGCTTCCCCGGCCTGGGGCCCCGTGTGTGTGCACGGGCGTGTGTGTGTGTGTATCCGTCTGTCTGTGATGTCCACGCCAACCCCATGTCGGCCTATTTCTCCGTGAAATGGGCTCTGGACTCCTGCACTTTACATACAAACATGTGGATACGCTTTACCCAAGAGATGGGCCTCTAGAAGTTCTATTTATAGATACTTAATTTCCACAGAATAACGTTTTAGGCGCACTAGGGCAAGTAAGTGCTCGAGAGAAACCTGCGGCGAGCCCTTCTGCAAAGTATCAAATTGTTCTGTAACAAACGATTACCCGCTGAGTTCGTTTTATACGTTGGGATTTTCATGTCATGGGGCTTCTTACAAGCCGAGTCTGCTGGCAGGGGCGGTCCGGTTGTGGCGCACAGATAACTTTCCCCATCGCAGTGCCCGTCCCTGAGTGAACTGGGGAAGGGGGCGGGGAGAAAGGACGAGACACCAGACCAGCCAAACTGACAGTTTCCCACGTGCTCAGGGTAAAAGTGGCCTGTGCCCTGGGCAAGTCCTATTGTAAGGATGTACTCCTTACTTTCCAGACAACGGAGACAGGGGTAGAGGTCGGGGACATTCTAACAGGGTCAGAGAGACACTCGAGCTGCCACTGTGGGAAGGGGGTCTGGGCAGTTCACCTGGCTCAGGAGCTACAACCGAGTTCCCCTCATCCACTAGGACGGAAGAAAGGCCAGAGGACTCGAGCTCAGCCGGTGAGCAGCTTCCAGGGCTCGTGGAGGGGGTGGTGTGGACTGTCTTGTGATCCTGACGCCCGTCACCTGCTATCTTTACCGGGAGCTCGGAGCGGATGGCACAGGGGAGTCAGCGCCGTCCTCTAAGCTGGTGTGTCAGGCATCAGCCATCGCAGAGGCAGGACGTGGGGGGTGATGGATGGCGAGCTTAACGCTGGCGGACAGAACCCATGTCCCCGAGAGCCGCGTTAAAAATAAAAACAGTCCTCTCACTGAGCTGGAGGGAGCTCAGGCCAAACACCCCAAGGCACTGGGGGTCAGGGAGGAGGGGGTCACCGTGGTCCAGCGAGGCGCTACCCAGGTCTCCTTGGAAAGGTGAGGGCTGGTCCTGAGCAATGCTGGGCAGCAGCTGGGCTGGCACTGGGGACGGACCGGACGCTGTGCCCAGACACCAGTAGCAGTGGGGGGGCGGTGACGGGGGTGCCCCTGGGGTCCCTTGGCAGGAGCTGGAGAGACAAGCCATAGTGTCAGAGTGAGTGACAGCGTGATCTGAACTTCATTTAGAAAGGGCTGGGGGGGGGGGGATGGAAAGCACAATGAAACACAAGCAGCCATTCCCTGGATGAGCCATAGAGACAGCTTCCTAGGAAAGGAAGGGAGGGAGGGAGGGAGGGAGGAAGGAGGAAAACTGCAGGCCTGCCCCTGTATTGTTGATATCCTTGAGAAAGAAGAGACAAGCCGATCCTTTAAAGTCAGTCCTTTCAACCTGAGCGCTGGCCACTGTTTGAAGTTAGAATTTGCTCAGCAGGAGCGCCTGCCTGTCTGCAGACTGGGTACATGCAGTTTTAGGGTGTTGGGCAGAAATGCTTTCTTCCTTGAGACCCAGGACCGTGGGCTGAAAGCAGAGGCTCGGCATTTGGGGGGCTAGCACCCTGAGACACAAGGCCTCCCGGGGGGCCAGATGAGCTGGCAGACGACCGACGACCCCCCACCAAGTCGGGGTGGGACCGGCCCGGGTCGGGAGAGCTACTCTGTTCGCCGCACCTGCAGGGGGTTGCCCAGCATGACCGGCATCTTCCCACCAGCGAGCGGCGAGGAAAGGGTGAAGCACAACAAAACTGACCTTCCAGGAGCCTCCAGAACCAAACGAGGAGCTGATATCAGGGTTAGGAAGGGAGGAAAGGAAGGGAAAGAAGACGGGCTTCCCTGGTAGCCCAGGTAGGTCCCCAAACAGTCCCCATCCTATGAGGGAGGCGCCTTGATGTCCCAGACCCTGTAAGCAACCCACTTCTTGCCCAGGTGGCTGGGAACCTCCTCTTGTCTTGTTCCGCTTTGGTGCTGGGCTAGGTCCCAACCCACAGGAGGCAGACAGGAGGGCGATGTCCCCAAAGAAGGGAAACTGCCACTTTTTCCGTTTACTGCACTTAGGGCCCTGCTCTCCATCTGTGGACGGAGCCAACCCATCAGACTCTTGCATGAAGATGGCCCATCCTGGGAGCATTGCGCTTGCCCTCCAGGACCACCCTGCCTGTCTCGCCATGGTCTCTGCTTCCTTCCGGGTTCCCCACGTTGTGCAAATCCAGGGGCAGCACTCACACTGTCTCCTATTGGGGCTGTGCTCTAGGGGCACAGGCTGGTGCCCCTGGAGGTGTCCCCGAGAGTCCCCAGGTCCCGTGAAGTCACTGCTGCCGCTGAACCTTGTTGCTTCACACTAACTTTCCCTCCTCACTGATCCTGAAGGCGTCTAGACCACCTCCTGCCCCAGCGTCGCTAAGAATAAACATTCAAGCAATGGCAGTGGTGACCCACTTATTAGCAGATGCCACAGTTCCAGGGTACCGTGGTTGCTATTGAAAGAACAGAGAGAGAGACGGTGGCAGGGAAGGGAGACGTCCTTGGGCAGACGCTCTGAGTTCCAGCGCTACTCGAGTGAACGGAAGAAGCCCATCTCGCTACCCAGGAGTGAGGGGCGGCAGGAAGACAGCAGGTCAGTCAGGCAGATGGGCAGGATGCGCAAACACAGGTCACTGAGCAGATGCCATCCTGGGGCAGCGTCGCCCCAACCTCTGCAAACGTCAGGCTCCCAGGGCTGATAAGCAGGCGTGACCTGCCCCCTCGTTTCTGGGCTCTCATCTCTGCCTCAGCTCAGAGACCCTGGGGAAGTCACGGTCTCCAAGTCTCAGTTTTCTCTGCTGTGAAATGGGATGAGGCCACAGACCTTACTGTTTGGAAACGAGAAGGTAACGGGTAACTCGCTACACTGACGCAAACCACACAGCAGGAAGGACCTGGCAGTGCTCGGCCTGGCGCCTCCGCGCGGGTACGTCACTCCGTTCTCCACCCCCCAGCACAAGGGATGTTTCTCCCCCTGAATGGTACCGTTCTAGAAAGAAACTGTTGGGTTTTAAAAAGGGGATCGTGTGGCACCTCCCTGGTGGCCCAGTGGTTAGGACTCTGTGCTCCCAATGCAGGGGGCCCGGGTTCGATCCCTGGTCCGGGAACTAGATCCCACATGCCCGCATCCCGCAACTAAGACCCGGGGCAGCCAAATAAATAAATAAAAATAAAAAGGGAAGCGCGCGCTGTTTAAACGTCGCCAGTGGCAGGGAAGCATTGCCGTGTGAGACTGAGACAAGACGGATTCAGAAAACAGCCTCCTGCCAGAGGAGGAGAGACCAGGACCCTTCACCGCTAACCTGAGCCCGAATCAGACTTACCTGCTCCTTTAGGAAGAGAGTTCAGCAGGCAGAACCCCCCCTGCAGCCCCCAACACATACCCTGTTTCTTCAAGGGGTGTCTGCAGGGAGAGGCCCCTCTGTCTGGCAGTGGGTGGCAGGTCACCTGCCAGGCTGCACCTCTCTCCCAGCTCAGCCCCAGACCCCGGAGGTGGACCTCACAACTCCTGCGTTCAAGGCAGCACGGCAAGCCAGGGTGACCTTGTCCTGTCTCAAAGCAGCCCACGAGGGGCCCCCTGCCCCACGCTGCCAGTTTGCGGCTGGGTCTCCAGCCAGGATGAGCTCCGCTCTGCCATCTGCGGGCCCGGCTCTGCCCAGCCAGGGCCTGCTGGGCCGCCGGTGCCGCAGCAGCACCTGTCCACCTGTAAGCTGTGGAGGCCGCTCCTGCCGGCAGTGCGGAGGCTTCAGCACTCGGGGAGTCCCACTGTCCCCCCAGGACTTCCCTCTGACACTCTCCAGGAGACGGTACTGACGGGGCCTGGGGCGCAAACGAGGCCCGACGGCCCTGCAGGAATGAGGAAGGAGAACAAGAGCGCCGGGCAGTGCCCTTGACTCAAGGGGACAGCGACACACGTCCTGCCTCCCAGATACTCAGGACAGTACGATTCCTGGATGGAACTCATTTGCATATGACCCTGCCATTCACCAGCAGCTCCTGACTCTTCCTCAGCACATAGGAAAATGAAATGCTAAATTCTGACTTTGTTTCCTACTCAAGCCAGAGATGCTCTGCAGAGAGATCCCATGACGTTCCCCAGCCTGGAGGCAAGGTTGCGGGTCTGAAAGCGCTGGGGCATCAACACTGTCCCATTTGATACTTCAAAGGAACATGAGGGGTGGGCGGTGGGGCCCGGAAGATCAGATCCTGATGCTAATTCTCACGGGCCCTCATGACGGGGGCCCAGGTCCCTGCTGGCTCCAGCTGTGGCGTCTTGCTGGGACGCCCTGGGGGCACGTGTGTCTCATGGGACCACCCCCACCTCATGGCGCCCTGCTCTGCGGCTACTTCAAGGAGGGAGAGGGAGAAACTGACTCATATCAGCTGCATGGGAATCACAGGATGTGGACAGAGGTCACAAGCTACGGGAGGGGAGGAGGAATTTTCCACTCATTAAGGTCAAGGGCTTCGGGAGGCGACCGGTAGCTGGTGGTAGAGAAAGCTCCCTTCTGACAAGTAATCATGATGCTACACAGGCTGGCCTCTGGAGATAGTTAATATCTCAAATATTCTCATTCTGTGTGTGCATCTCAGCAGCACTCCCGGGAAGACACAGAAGAGGCTGCTTCCAGAGGACTTTCTAAAAATTAAGCCGTAAAGTTAAAGCCAGAAAAATACTGTCCTGGAATAGAAAAGAAGTGGCTATTAGAGGTCCTTATGAACATGCAGGCCGGACAGGTGTATCGTGTACCTGAGACAAAGAAGTGGCGGTGCCTGGGGTGGGAAGGGGCCTTAAAACCCGCCCGCCTCCGTGGCCAACGCTGCAGCAACAAAACAGCTGGTAGAAAGAGGCGCGACGGGATTCTCTAGGCGGGATGGACAATCTTCCAAACATGAATGACTGGGGGGCGAGGGGAAAGGATGCCCCTCTTCTCCCATGATCTGAAGGGGCCACTTGGTGGAACAAAGATGCAGGGATGAGCCCCGCGGGCCGGACTTGGGAGGGGAAGATGCTGTTAGCACCTGTCACAGAGCGCCCAGGACGGAGGAAGGAAACCCACGTCTGCCAACCCCCTCCTTCAGTCGCTAGGCTGCTTCCGACTCACTAAGAGGGGGTGGCCTGCAGAGGGACAGAGCCCCCCCCACCCCCCGGTATTTAGGGTCAGGAGGCACAGCTCTGTGGAAGCCGCGGACCGCGGGAGCCACATGCAAAGTTGTAAAGTAACTTCTGAGACAACGCGAAGGTCCGCCTGCCCTGAATTTCTCCAAACCAGGCAGAAGAGCACGTCTGAACCGGAAACCTTCTGAGCCAACCGAAGTCCCCGGCAGTGGGAGGGTGTCAACCACCCAGAGAGAAGGGGCTCTGTTTCTGCTCAGCCCCGCCCCCTGCTATTTCGTGCAGCTTCTGTGGGCCCGGTGGCAATTAGCTTTATGAGCTGTAAGTGCAGCATCTGGGAGACAAAGGCTGTAATTAATGCCTGTCTGCTTTCCTGAAGGGCTCCTTCCATTCGGTCAGACAGTTATTGAAACTCGGGCAGGGAGGCTTCCATCATGTGGAAGGTTTATAGGAATGAGAGGAAGAACAGTTTAATAAGGCAGTAACGGTGCTGCTAATTAATTCATCGGGCCGATGGCGGCAGCAATATTCCCAGCACTCCGTGTCTGTTCTGCCGACGCGCGGGGGAATGAGCCAGGCAGACCCTGCACAGCCTCCAGCAGCGCCCCCGCTACAGACCTGCCTGAGGGGCTCCGCCGCTGACCCTCCATCCTGGACCTGCTCCCGGGTCTGTGCTGAGCCCCTGGGACCCTTTCTTCAACCTCCTCCTTCTGCCTGACTGTGCCGGTTAGAGCTCCAGATGGGTCCTTACAATTACCAACACTTCTGCTAATTGTATCAATCACGGTTTGTTGAAAGCTGAGAGGCTAACAGGCCTCCGCTCTCCCGGGTTCTCCTGGTGGCCCTGCTGAGTTCTCTGCCTGCCCCCAAGGCTGGGGAAGGGGGGAAGGGGCCTGGAAATTAACCTGCCACCGAAGTCCCATCGGACCTCGGCTGAGATACCGTCCTCCTAGAAGACACCCTCCTAGCCGTAGCTGACCACCCGACTGCTCCAGAAACGCACAGAGGAAAACAAATCTCTCCTGGGGCTGGGGCCACAGGACTCCTGGGGTAGGTCGATAGGATAGGACTGGGAAGGTGAAACCACCATTCCGCTGTCCTTGGGGTTAACAAATTCAGAGCCGCATAACACAGGTGGCGGGCTGCGGGAAGCTCTGCCAGGATAGGGATAATCAAGTCAAGAGGCCGACACCCTGAGCCTCCCGGCGAGGCCGGCTCTCCCGTGTCCCGCGTCCCGCTTCACAGCAGCTAAGTGGCCGCGTGTCAAGCTGTGTGTCGCCTAATGTACCTGAATCTGTGTCAGGGCTGAGGAGGGCCAGGAGGAAGCAGAGAGTATTAACAGACACCGCACAGGCGAAAGGGAACCATTTCTGAGTGGCGCCTGCAAAGCAGGCAGACAGACACCTGCCTCTGGTTTTGCGTCTTATTCCCCGAGACCCGTGGGACGCGTTATTCAGCTCCAATTCCCCCCTCCGCCCACCCCCGGCCCGCCCCCGGCACAAAGCACTCAAGACGGAGCCTGGACATTCATCTTCTTCCCTTGTCTGCGAGGAGCAGGGGAGACTGGGAGCGAGCTGGGCTGATCCCTCCTGATCTGGAGAGCTGTCTGTACCTGGGGTCAGCCGTGAGATGGCTCAGTCCCGCCTGCCTAGCCAGCAACCCCGGCATCCACTCACGTGCTCCTGGGCTGGCCGGGAGCAAGGTCAAAACAGGGAAAGTTTCCGGAAAGCCAGCCCTGGCCCTCTTACAGGGCTTTGATAAGCATGCCCTTCAAACCCCTAGATGAGTTTAGAAGAGTTCACGGCCCTGGAGCTGGCACCAACGCCAATGCCAACTCCAAACCACACACGATGGAAGCCCGCTGGCCGGGACGCGCTGGGGCTGGCACTGTAGCCACGTGATCCACTTTCTGCCCGGGACCAAAGCCCCAGTCATTAGCCAGGCTGTGGGGCTGTGCAGACCCTCCTCTCTGGGGAAGGTTCTAGCCGAGAGTGCAGGCGGGCGGCTCCCAGGCCCCTGGTCCCCCGGGCCAGCCTGCGAAACCACTCACCAGGTAGATGCGGTAGGCGTCCACACGGTGCAGGGGCCCCCAGCACGGGTCCGTGTCGTTGTACTTGGCCTCGGCCTCCACTCCGCAGGAGTCGTTGCCCACGGCGCTGCTGATAGAGAGAACAATGGCTCAGTGTGGGCCTCCCTGCCTGGCCGGGAGCAGAGAGAACCTGCCCTTACTGATCAGGGGCAACTGCCGCGCCCCCGCCCCCCCAGCTGCAGCTTCAGGTTCCACGCTCCGACTCTCCACAAGCCACGTTTTTCTGTCTCTGGGGGCAGGCACCTTATTCCTTATTCCTGCTGCACTGTTTCCCGGCGACTGGTGGGAATCCCAGTCACCTTCCCAGCGGGGCAGGGATGGTGTCAGCGGTGAGCTGTGTGTCTCCGAAGGCCAGGACGCACAGCTGGCTGTGATGCGTGCAGAAAAGGGCCTCAGACCTGATGGACTCGCTTGGTGTTGGGCTTCTACCCTGAGAAAACACTGCCCCGACTGCCCAAGGAAGCCCCTCTGGCTGCAGCTGGTGTGGGGGGCAGGGGGGACACTCACCAGGTCACCTGCATGAGAGAGAAGGGCACGGCGGCAGCATAGATGGCCAGGTCCCCGTACAGGTAGATGATGATGCAGAAATAGAACAGGTTGACCCCCACTGAAAGCAACAAAACCATCGGTCAGGGAGCCACAGGGAGAAGCCAGCCTGCTTTTTTGATGACTACAGCTCTACCTCATCCACGGCTTTCGTTCTCCAAGCAGAGTGGGAAAACAACCCCCAAGTCCTGTTTCTCATTCTGGCTACCGACACTGAGATGCTGGCGGGAGACATATCTGCTCGAGACTGTCGCCCGGTGGTGAGCAGGACAGGATCAGAGAGGTTCTGCATCCAGGGTGAGTGTGGGGCGTGGACTCGCCAGGGAGGACCTGGAGGCGTCTTTGCGCTCAGGACGAGCTGCCCGGAGGGGAGAAGGAGGGATGGCCTGAGTCAGGGCCTGAACCCCCGGGCTTGCCTGGACCAGGGCCTCCTTTGCAGCCGCACACAGGGCTCTAAGATGAAAGACTGAGAGACTGAAAAGAATAGGAAGTGGCCCAGCTCCGGAAGCTGAAATCAGGAGGGTGAAAAGCTCTTGATTTCCAAAGACCAAGTGCCTCGTTCTGAATGTGGCCCGTCACCAAGCACCCTAGAGGAAGAAGGGTGGCCTGGGGCGCTGGGGAGGGAGACGGTGGCAGGAGTGGGACGGCGCACTTCCCTCCGTACAGGAAGCGTCTGCAGGGGAGGATGCTGACTGGAAGGCATGGGACGAGGAAGCTCCCTCTGCAGAGGCAAACCTTGGTCCCCTCTCCCTCCAGGAGGGGCCTGGACTGGCAGGCGGGAACTCAGGCTCTGGTCTTCATCCCATCGGCCTCTTCTCCTGACCCTGGCAAGTCCCTGACCGTCTCTAACCCTGTGCAGTGAGAAGAATTCAGCCAGTGCTAAATTCCATACGTGATTCCAGCTACGAAGATCAGGGGTAAAAATGCTGAAAAAAGCCTCTGGGCCCTAAAACCTCAGGGTCGTGGCCCCAGACGGCCAGTCTCAAACTCCCATTCAGACTGATTGCTTGGTTTTGGTTTCATTGATCTTAAGCTGCTGGAGTCTCCGAGAACAGAAAGAAAAATGAAGTGACAGTTCCCTTCTAATCCAGGTGGCTCAGATGAGCCTCTAGGTCCCGGGGGAAAGCCAGGGCCATGTTCCTCCTGGGCTATTTGAGGTCGGCTCTGCTCCTAGGAGCCTAGGCGGAAAAGACTCGGAAGATATAGTTCTTGAAAGAACCCTGGATGTCCAAGCTCAGTGGCCCCTGGCGTAGCTGCCACTCACCCCCAGGCTCCGAGCCCAGCCCCCGCTCATCTTTTCCGCTCTGAGCCGTGGCTCCTGCAGGGAGGCACTGCCCCTCCCCACTCCCATCCTTTTCTCCACCTGCCATGGACTCATGTCCGCTGTTTATAAAACTGTCACTGGCCCTCCCTGATCAATAAATTTCATTACGAGACACAAAGTGGGAGGATCAATGAACTTCCTTGAGGACGGCAATGACCAGGACTGGCATTTCTCATTACAAGGACGGAGTCTGGACCCCAAGGGAGACTTGTGTGGAGTGTGGCAGCCCTCCCAAAGGTGAAGGTGACGGTCTATGAATTAGGATAGAGCCGAGCAGTGGTTTCAACAGGGGGTGATTTTGTCCCCCACCCCCTACCGGGGATATTTGGCAAAGTCTGAGGACCTTTTTGATTGTCACGACTGGGTGGTGCTACCGACGACTAGTGGGTAGAAGCCAGGGATGCTACTCAACATCCTACAACACACAGGGCAGGCCCTGCAATGAAGAAGGACCCAGTCACACAGCTCTAGTGGTGAGCTTGAGAAACCCAGGAGCAGGTGGGAAGAGAGCATCCTTTAAGGCTGAGCTGCTCTTGTACGAACGTGTTTATTTTCTATCAGATTTGGGTAAACTAGGAGTCTAGTCTGTGGGGCACACACACACACAAAGACAAAACAAAACCAGGGCTTCCCTGGTGGCGCAGGGGTTAAGAATCCGCCTGCCAATGCAGGGGACACGGGTTCGAGCCCTGGTCCGGGAAGACCCCATGTGCCGCGGAGCAACTAAGCCCGTGCACCGCGACTACTGAACCTGTGCTCTAGAGCCCGCGAGCCACACTACTGAGCCCGCGCGCCTAGAGCCCGTGCTCCACAACAAGAGAAGTCACTGCAATGAGAAGCCCGCGCACTGCAACTAAGAGTAGCCCCCGCTCGCCACAACTAGACAAAGCCTGCACGTAGCAATGAAAACCCAATACAGCCAAAAATAAATAAACAAATTAAAAAACAAAACAAAACCACAAGTTCCTAGAATTCTTAAAGAAATCAGGGCGGACTGTGAAACATGAAAATTAGGAAGGACGTTTAAGAGGTATGTGTCCCCCCTCCAACGTGCATTTTATTTCAGAAGCTTGCATTTGGGAGGAGGCTGTGCAGCAGCCAGAAGGGAATGTTTGCTTCTCTGATCTGAGTCTAACGAGACGGGGAGAGATAGAAACGGAACAAAGGAAAAGCACAGAAGTGCGCCAGACACAACCAATCTGGTTTTTTTTAATAAGTATATTTATTTTTACTTATTTATCTTTGGCTGTGTTGGGTTTTTGTTGCTGCGCGCGGGCCTTCTCTAATTGCGGCAAGTGGGGGCCACTCTTCATTGTGGTGCGTGGGCCTCTCACTGTGGTGGCTTCTCTTGTTGCGGAGCACGGGCCCTAGGCACACGGGCTTCAGTGGTTGTGGCACATGGGCTCAGCAGTTGTGGCTCGTGGGCTCTAGAGCACAGGCTCAGTAGTTGTGGCGCACGGGCTTAGTTGCTCCGCGGCATGTGGGATCTTCCCAGACCAGGGCTCAAACCCGTGTCCCCTGCATTGGCAGGCAGATTCTTAACCACTGTGCCACGAGGGAAGCCCCCAATCTGGTTTTGATAAATTCTGAGAACCCTCAGTGAGGCCGGTCTGGTGGGGAGGACGGAGGGAGGCAGACCCCGAGGCAACCTCAATCAGGATCTTCTGTCACATCACACCATGGTGATAAACGGACCGCCGGATGTCCTAAGAAGCCATTGAGAAGATTCTAGATTCTAGTTTCCACAATCCCCCTCGGCTCTAACTTAGTGCGGCCACATTTAAGACAGGAAAGAACCAAGGGAGACGCTCCCCTCTGCAAACAGGGGCTTTGACGAAGGGGCACAAAATCTCCCAAGGTAACTGCAAGGTCAAGGATTTTTTGAGATGTGTCTGACTTTCTGTGAAGGATCGAACATTTTAAAAAACTAAACCCTAAATAGCTCATCTTCCAAAAGACCAAGATTTGGAACGGAGGTCTAAGCTATTGTTGCTGGAACCAACAAGGCAGCACCCGAGCTGGGTGCTATCCTTTGATCCCACCAAGCCGCAGGTGGAGCACACGGAGAGGTCACGATTACATGCGCAGAGTCCAGACAGCAGTCCTGAGCGTGGGCTCCTAGCACCCTCTGCTGGCCACCAGGAAGAGACACAGACACACACACACACAAAGACACACACACACACACACACACACACACACACACACACACACACACACACACACACACACACACACACACACACACACACACACACACACACACACACACACACACACACACACACACACACACACACACACACACACACACCCCCCCCCCCCCCCCCCCCCCCCCCACTGTCAGGATTAGATGCGCAGAGGCCAGATAGCAGTCCTGAGTGTGGGCTCCTAGCGCCCTCTGCTGGCCACCAGGAAGACACACAGACACACACATACACCCCTACTGTCACAAGGTGGTTGCTGTGTCCTGGCCACCAGGAAGACACGCAGACACACACACAGACACGCAGGCAGACAGACAGACACACACACACCCTGTCACAAGGTGGTTGCTCTGTCCTGTCCTAAACAGAACAGTCCAGAAGAAAAGAGAAGACAAGTCAGAAGTAATCGAGCAGGAGGCACAGAACCACCAGCTGCCTCCACTGGCTTCCTTCCTTGGAAAGCTGCTTGGGACTCTCAACCTGTGTGAGCTGTAGTTGCTAAGCAGCTGCTTCTTTATTCCTGACGCGCTGACGAGCGGGCAGGAATCCAGGAAAAACCATGAAGTGGTTCACGTCTCTCAGCAAGGCGGTCTCCGGGTTGAGGATCTGCTCCCCCACCTCGCCTGCCCCGTCCCTAGTTGAGGCGGAACCCCCGCTCCGGCTGCCCCGGCCCCCAAGAAGACACCAGCTCTGCCCCTGCCCGTGCCCCACCTGGAGAAAGCACTCCCACCTTTATTGAAGAACATGGAGGCCATCTGCCCCATCTCCACCCGGTCTGTGATCTCAAAAAGGTTTGGAGATCCATGCCTCTCTGTGGAACCAAGAAGAAAGAGGAAGTGGTTTTTGTTTTTTTCCTCTCACAAGGAAAAGCTCTTAGAAGGGGTGCTGAGTTCACTGAATTCTCCAGAATAATGACATCCCAACGGGTTCAAACTCCTGAGAAAAGTTTTCCTAATGCTTCCTGCTTGAAACATTTTGAAATATCTAGAGGGACTTCCCTGGCGGTCCAGTGGTTCGGACTCCACACTTGCACTGCAGGGGGTGTGGGTTTGATCCCTGGTTGGGGAACTAAGATCCTGCATGCCATGCGGCACGGCCATAAATAAATAGACTAAATTAAATAAGTAAATAAATACATAAATAAGTAAATAAATAAATCGTCTATAGAAAGGGATCCCAGGGGTGCTCACTGTGAGGTGAGAGGGAAGGCTGGGATGCTTCGCCCTGGCGCAACTGGAGTGTGTGCGTGTGTGGGTGTGTGGCTGAGTGTGTGTGTGTGAGCGTGTGTGGGCGTGCAAGTGTGTGAGAGTGTGTGCACGTGAATGTGTGCGTGAGGGCACGTGTGCGCGTGTGGGAGTATGTGTGTGTTAGTGAGTGTGTGTGTGAGGCTGAGTGTGTGAGCGTGCAAGCGTGTGCGCGCGCACGTGTGAGTGTGCATGAGGGCGCGTGTGCACGTGTGTGTGTGTGTGTGTGTGTGTGTGTGTGTGTGTGTGTGTGTGTGTGTGTTGGGATAGGAGGAAGGACAGAGTCAGAGAACTGACATTTACTTGAGCTTCCAGGGGCCGAGGTGAAGGGACTTCCCCAAGCTGCACGCGCCAGTTAGCAGCGGAGACAGCAGGGCCCGTGCTCTGCTCTACTGTCCCATGGTGCCGTCCTCGGCTCAACCCTCAGGCGGTAAATGCCACAGCGTCTCTGTAGGGAGTCCCTGGGGCCCTCTCCACGAGTAAGGGAAAGCCCGTGAACCAGAGGGAAGCACGGGCCAGCCCAGAACCCCAGGACTTACGCACAGACAGGATGGGCCGCTTCTCTGCCCGCGCGTCGTTGTCCTGGGTGAGAACATCACTGTCGGAGGCCGTGGAGGAGCCATCGTCTTCCTCCTCCTGGGGAGGGGGGGGCACAGGGCGGATGAGAACAAACAAGGAAACAGAGGGCACACAGCTCTACAGCAACCCCCGGGGCGGCCAATGGACAGCCTGCTTCCTTTCTACCTTCCTTGCTACCTTCCTCTAGAAGGTACCTGATTAGGAAGCTTTCAACACTTCCCTGCTGTCACATTAGAGGGTCAGACACACGGGGAGGGAGAAGCTGCGGCACAGTTCCTGGGTATAAAGGTTCAGAATGACTGAGCCAGCTCAAGGCCGGGGTAGGAGGGACCAACAAGGGGATGTTATAAGAGCAGAGACTGCGTTTGTGCCGTAAGTTGACATGGCTGTGAACTTCAGCTCTGGGCTGGGGTCCTGGAGCCGCGCTGTGGTCAGGAGCCCTCCAGGCGTCGGGAGGGAGAGGACTGGCTGCTGAGGGCCACCTCTTTGCACACGACTGCCTGGGGGCACTGCCTGGAGCCAGGAGCAGCACACACACCTGATGGGTTTCCATTCTCTTCCAGCGGAGCTGAGCGTTGGCTGCTGCCATGGCCTCCACCACAAAGGTAGTTGTCACAAAACTGCAAGGGAAGGCCACGTGTTAACTGCGAAAGGCAGGGAGGAGTTTGGAGAAGGTACAAAATAAAAGGAAAAGCCATTTAAGACCTGACCCGACCAGTAAGCCCAAAGCATTCTCTCTCCTGAGGAAGGGACGGCAACTTCTGAGATGGGTCTGACCTGATAAAAAAGCATGTGTGAATACGCGGTGCCTCTTGTGCTCTTCCTGACATCTGTCTATACTTAGAATGTATTTCCAGTGCACTGGAGAGAAGGGTGTGGAGTAAGCTGATGGGAAGGAGGGAGAATGAGCCTGGGGGAGAGGTGCTCCCTTGCCCGGGGTGGCAAGGTGGTACTGCTCCCCAGAAGGGGCCTGTCGGGGGGCAGAGGTGGGAGAGATGGGAGGACGGACACCAGGTAATGCTCTAAGCTGGGAAGAGGAGACTGGTCCACAAGGGGGCCCTCCCAGAGCTTCTGGGAGGGGCAGCAGGCAGCTCTCACCTCTCCTCGCTAGCCAAGCGGTCAACCCCCAGCTACACACACTAATGGACGGAGCACAGGTGTGGATATAATTGAAAAGGGGGACTTCCCTGGTGGCGCAGTGGTTAAGAATCCTCCTGCCAATGCAGGGGACATGGGTTCAAGCCCTGGTCTGGGAAGATCCCACATGCCGCGAAGCAGCTAAACCCGTGAGCCACAACTACTGAGCCCGTGTGCCACAACTACTGAAGTCTGTGCACCTAGAGTCCATGCTCCACAAAAAGAGAAGCCACCGCTATGAGAAGCCCGCGTACCGCAATGAAGAGTAGCCCCCACTTGCTGTAACTAGAGAAAGCCCGCGCGCAGCAGCGAAGACCCAATGCAGCCAAAAATAAAATAAATTAATTTCAAGAAAAAAAAATAAATTAATTAATTTAAAAAATAATAATAATAATTGAAAAGGACACTTGGCTCTGGAATCATCCCCTCCTTTTTTCGGGGGGTACCTTTACTTTCCTAATAATCTGTTTAGTATTAAAGTAACTGTTACTTCAATATTAGTTATTAAAATAAACTACAATATATTAATGCATAATGTATTTTTTAAAATATTAATTAATTTGGTTGCGCTGGGTCTTCGTTGCAGCAGGTGGGCTCCTTAGTTGCAGCTTGTGGGCTCCTTAGTTGTGGCAGGCGAACTCTTAGTTGCGGCATGCATGCGGGATCTAGTCCCCTGACCAGGGATCAAACCCGGGTCCCCTGCACTGTGAGTGCGGAGTCTTAACCACTGCGCCGCCAGGGAAGTCCCAATAAACAACGTATTACTAAGTTAAAATATACTAATAAATTAATATATTTAATAAATTAAAACGTATTAATAAATTAAAATATGTTCACATTTTAATTTCCTAATAATCTGGTCCGAAAAGGGAAGTTGGGAGGTGGCACCAGACGTTTGCTGAGAAGTCAGACTAGAGTGAAAAATCGTCTTTACTTAAGGAAATGGGAGAGACACGGATGAGAGCGGGAGGGCTCTCCCTAGCAGCCGGTAGTACAGGGGAGGGCCGCTTTCCTGCTGATAAAGCCTGAGGAATGACTCCGTCCTTGCTGAAACGACCCGGGGTGGAACATGCATCTGTTTCCATGCATCTGTTTCTTGAAGCCACCCGGCAGGCTCTGCCGCCAGACTCGACCCCAAGCCCCTGCCTCGGGCGCTGTCACCTGCTGCAGGCTGGCTGCCTGGCCCAGGAGTCAGGTGGCTGGGGGGTGGGGGGGAACGACACAGAGGTTAGCCCACACCCACTCCATCTCGGTGCGGGTGGGGCAGCCGTCTCTGAAACTCCCACTCCGGCCACTGCAGCACCTCCTAGAAAGGTTTCTCACTACCTTGCCTAAGTGACCGTTTTAAGGGCTTCAGATTCCCCTTCTTTTGGGAAGTAAAACTAAAATCAATCTTAAGGCGTAAAGAGGCTTCTCCAGGCTGCACAAAGCCATGTCTGAACGCAGATGGGTTGAGCGAGGTTGGGGCGTGGCGGCCCCTAGCTGGGGGCCCCCAGTAATCACTTCCCGTTCAGGTGGCTGCCTGCGCTGAAGGGGACTGCAGGGTCACAGAAGGACAAGGACTTCTGGGGCTGTCGGTCACCAGGGCTCGCAGTACGTAAGGAGCCAAGAGTCCCTCGAGGCTGGCCACAAACCCCCCAGAAGAAAACGTGGGAAGCAACTGAAAAACACGGGTGTTTTCCCATCCTGTACAGCCTCCTCTAGGCCTTAACTCATTTCAGCTACTAAACTGTTTCATTCCTCCACTAGTGCCCCCTCCTTCGTCCTTCCAGTCTGCTGCCCTCCATGGCCATGGACCACTTACTTCAAACCGCGGCCACCCCAGGCTCCTGAGCCCCTCACCTCGCTGTACGTTTCCCCTTATCACTCATCACCTAACTGTACTCTACACTTGTTATCTTCACTACTCATCGTCCATCTAATTGTCCATTGAGAAAGGGTACAACAGCGGAGGCAAAGCAGCTGGGTAAGAAACACACGAGCCCCACGGTGAGACACCCCACGGCCTAACTGGAGGTCTTCACTTCTCAGTGACTGGGGGTGGACAACCGCTCCATCAGAGCGAGCCCCTGAGACCTCTGGGCCTCCTTTCCTGGCTCCAGGCACCTGTTAGGATTCCCTCACCACAGAATTCTTCCCCCACACTGACGGAGAGAGCTCGGGCTTCCTGGGCAGCCTCCCCCAGCTCTGCCCCCAGCTCCCCAGGGGTGGCCTCTTACCTCATGAAGCCCAGGAACACCAACAGAACCAGGCTGACGAGCCACCCGGCCGCGGCAAAGGCCTTGGGCATGGTGAGCGCACCGGTGCCCACGATGAGGTTAAACATATACACCAGTCCAACCTGGAAGCGAGAGAGGTGACATTCAAGCCCAGAAATTATCGAACCTCACCCCCGAACGGCTCCCAAGGGGGACCCTGGGCAACGGCAAAACCGTGGAGGCCGGGAGGCCAGGCCTCAGGCAGGCGATCAGGTAAGCAGGGAGGGTTCCACCCAGGTTCCAGGGAGGTGGGATCTGCAGCTGGCCGCTGGGAGCCAAATGTGAACACCTGGAAGACTGAAGGCCCGGCTTCCATCAGTCTTTTCAAAATGTCTCTGGCGTTGGGTTTGATTCTCCACTTTGGCTGTCATCAGCCCCATCCCCTCATCAGTGCGTATTATTCAGAGCCGTGTCTCAGATGATAGCTCTGGGCTCAACCGGACTGCAGGTTTCCTGAGGACGGGCCGTCACGTCTGGGGTACCCGGCACACGGATCAACCCATAGCGCTGACCCCCCAAAAAACTCCCACTTTTCCAAGGCCACTGAGCACGTGGCCTGATCCTCCTCTCCGCCCGTTCTTGCCAATGCCCTTCCGGACGTCGCCGTACATGCTGCTTCCCTTTTCCTGTCCTCTGCCCCGTACTAACTTCAGGGGTGAAAAGAAAAAAGGATCATTCACGTGCCATAAAATTCCCCCTTTTCAAGTACACAGCCTTGCAGTATTTCCACAAGTTCTGCAACCAGCATCACCATCTAGTTTCATTTCATTACCCCACGGAGAAACCCCCTACTCAGCGGCAGCCCCTCCCCCTCTCCCCTGGCAACCAACCTCCCAGCGGAATTGCTGGGTCACTGACTTCAGGTTTTAAACTTAACTCACACCAACTTGACTCTAGCTCAGCGAATTACAATCATTCCCTTCTCGGGCCCTCCTCGATCATGAAATCCCTTTCGCTGACCTGAAGCCCCTGCCGCCTACAACCCTGTGCACTCCCACTGACCCGCCCTTGTCCTCATCATGATGTCCAGTCCCCCCAAACCCTCCCTACCCAGGCCACCACCTCCACGGTGGCCTCACTGACAATCGGCTGGTTGCTCAAAGCCCACACTGCCCCGAGCTCCCCACACCTTCCCCGTTCTAACCTCTCCGGCCCCAGCCTCAGAGACGGCCCGGCACCGCCTCCTCGACTCCCTAATAGAAAGCCGCTAAAGGCTCCTGGGAATTTTAAAAATTCTAACTGTGAGTCCCCCTAACAGATGGTCTCTTCAGCTGCGGTCCGGCAGCAACAGACTCTCTTTACTCCTCCCTGTGGACCTGCGAGTATTTCCCACGCACGTAAAGGCTCCAAACCTCAGTCTCCAAGTCCCAGACCCACGGCTCCCATCTCTCCCACGTGAAGGCTGCACCTCCAACGCTACGGAGGGGACGGAGACCGCCTGACACGCGCTCCCCAAGTCTCGCTCCTTCTGAGCTCAGAAGTCAGTGTCAGCCTCCCCTCTGCCCCCCTCCCCATGTCTGGGGGAGCGCGGCTGCTTCCTCTTCCCTGACAGGCTCAGCCCTGCACCTGAGCTGGGCTCGGCTCTCTCTGGAATCCTCTCCTCCTCCTAGCTCTCTCCCCCTCTGACCGCGAACGCGCTCTCACTTTCCCTCAGCCCAACTCCTTGAAGGAGCCATCTATATCCTCCGCCTTCATTTCCGACTTCCTCTAGTTTGTGGCTTCCATCCCCAGAACTCTTTTGAAACTGCATTCTTAAAAATCACCAATGACCTCCTATTTGCCAAATCCAACGGCTTTCTTGGACTTAATCGTTCTTGCACTTCTGACGTCAGCGGTCTCTCTTTCTCTCTGCGTTTCTTTTCCTCAGCAACGTCATTCAATCCCAAGGCTTTAACCATCATGGCAGACGGTATTTCTCTTAGTGCAAGGCTTTCTGCAGACCTCAAATCCAACTGCCTGCTGGTCACCTCCACCTGGGCACCCCAGCGTGGCCTCAGCTCCCCGCTTCCCCTCCATATCCCAGGGCTAGTGATTTTATTTCTGAAGAGTCTTTTGTGGGTACCTCTGACTCCTATTCCATTTACAATTCAAGTGAACCATTTCTGGCCTGGCCTATGACAGTAGGTTCCAGCAGGGGCTCCCTGTACTCCACTAAACTGGCTAACTTACAGTTTGCTTTACCACCTGTTTCTGGTCATGAGAAGACAAACACCAGAAATACCTATCCATCGCTCGTTATCACCTCCCCTTTCTGAGAAATACGCACTTTTCTGTATTTACATTTTTTTCAAGATAACCACGTGCTGCATTCTTAATCAGAAACACACAAATTAGGGCCCATTCTCAGACCAGCCTCAGTCAGATCTAAAAAACAAGACGAGAGATATGGAGCAACAGCTACCATTCTGGGGCCCTTGACAGGGAGGGACAGGATTCCGGGCAGGTGCCGACTGGCCATGTGAGTGCTGGCCAAACGGGAGGGCGTCCTGTAGAGAGGAAACAGCTCTGCCCACAGCCCACGTACACTTGACACAGGGCACCAAGCCCTTGTGCCTCCCACCCAGCCCCTCAACTCCCACCCACCACGAGGGGCCCATTCAAACGCTTGTCCCACCATAAAGCCCTTCCCAGTCTCTCGAACCCATCTTGCTCCCCCTCTCAAAGCCCTGGAGCAAAAGCACTTCTTACGCCATAGTTTGGGTTTGTTTTTTTTTTTCCTAGTTTGGGTTTTTGACGTTGATGTGTTTATCTTTTCCCCACTATTATATCTGAGGCTCGCTGCGGTCACAGCCTGCAACTCTCTTCTCTCTGCATTTCTCGGGGCGCCTGGCACACGGCCTCAAGATGGGGGTCCTCAACGGCTCTGGCTCAGGCCCTCTCTGCCGTGAACCTGACAGTCTTCGGCCCCTTTTAAACGTCACCGTCTCACTCTGATCCCCCAGGCAGATCCCAGAAGGATTAAGACAAGTTTGAATCGTCTTCCTCTAGCTCCTGACTGGATCACAAAACCATGATGTGGTTGCCCTGCCGGGCGTCTTGGCCCAGGGTGATGTTATGAGAATAAATGTGAGGGTGACAGCGGGCCTTCTGAATTGACTTTTCACAAATGGGAACGTCTACAAACTAACTTTGCCCTTTGTTGGGTTTAACTTCGATCACCGGCGCTCTGAGGCGAGTACGTCCAGGCGTGGGCTCGTTTGCTCACTTACTGCACAGCTACCGAGAGCCTTCCACGGTCCTGGCCCTGTGCTCAGAGCCCAGGGAATGACAGTGAGCAAGACGGACAGGAGGACACAGACAAGAAGACAAACGATGATTACCGCCTCGGAGAAGCGCTCTGAAGGAAAGAAGGGGCGCCGTGACCGAGAACAGTGGGTCAGCACTTCAAGCAGAGGATGGCCTCGTGGTGACGTTCAAGCCGGGACCTGAGGGCCGAGCAGGAGCCACCCAGGCAAAGGGCCGGGGAAGACACTGGCAGGTGGGAGAGGGGGAGGCATTTTCCAGGAACTCTGAGGCCAGCGTGGCTGCAGGCGGACTCCCGGGCCCTGGCGCACGGGACAGGGAGTTCGACGTCACAGGCAGGGTCGTAAGCAGGACGCTAAGAGGCCAGGCCCTGGTCGATGACCTAACGTCTGATCTCCCGGCAGCCCTGTTCTCTGCGTATTGCTTTTAGAAGCTGTAACACTTTGAAGGGCAGAACCTTACTTCTTTATGGAAAACAGCCCTGGTGATGGGCTCGTGACAGAAGTTAAGAGAAAGCAAAGAGGCCTAAGAAAGTGATGGTTCTCAGCCAAAAGTTTTATGGGGATGGGACTTCCCTGGCGGTCCAGTGGTTAGGACTCTGCGCTTTCACTGCAGGGGGCATGGGTTCGATCCCCGGTCGGGGAACTAAGTTCCCGCAAGCCGCGGGGCGCAGCCAAAAAAAAAAAAGTTTTATGGGGAAATTTAGTACAAGAAGCATTTGTGAATTCAGGGATGCCTGAAGGTCTTGGGATGTGAAGGTCAAGGGTCTGCTGTCAAGCAGTGTTTCTCAGCCTGAGCGCTGCTGACACCTGGGGCCAGCTCACTCTGTGCTGTGGGCCTGTTCTGTGGACTGTAGGATGTTTAGCAGCGTCCCTGGCCTGTACCCACTAGATTCCAGTACCCCCCACCTTGCCCTTGTGTTGTGATGGTCACAACGTCTCCAGACATTGCCAAATGTCCCCTGGGAGGCAAGACTGCCACCAGCTGAGAACCGCCGCTGATAAAGAAGCAGTGAAATAAACACACTCCCGATGGAAACTTCCAATAAACCTCAGTGAAAAAGACCCTCTACGAACGTGACAAGGAAGTTAATCAGGGATCGACTACTGGCAGTTAGGAGCAGAAATGAGTCATCACATCTGTCTTGGGTTGTTGCTATGTTTTAATTCTGAGGCAAGCACTCCGGGCCTGGTGGTGCTGCAGGGAATCCCATAGGGAAACATACGGCTTCTCTACCTTCCTGGCCGGAGTTAAACCCTCCTTACTTCCAGTAACGGGGATCAGTAGGGACCAATACCAAGGAGAAGAGCACGACGCAGGAAGCAGACCTGAGCTGAGCCACAGGCCGGGTGGAAGGCAGTTGTGACGCAGAAGGAAACGGGGGAGTGAACTGCTCTTCTGTTTGTTAGGGGACAGTTCTGTGGGGACAGCCTGCAGGGAGGCATGACCAAAAGTGGTGAAATAGAACCCTGCTGTGGTCTCAATAAAGAAGGCTATGCAAACCGAATTTCCTCCTTTTCTGGACTCTTCCCCTGTGGCTGAAGTGCAGAAGACACAGTCCCTGTCCCTTGGGGTGGCTGACCCACTTCCTTGTGCTCGAGGGGGTTCAGTGCAGCGTTCCCACGGCCTCACCCACAGGTGTGCATGAGGCAGGGGTCACGGGCACCTTTCAACGGCTTCCCCAACGACAGCTGTCAAAGGAAACAGAAGGTGGCAGAGATGTGGAAGCAACAACTAGGGTTTCAGGCCGGGAGACAAGCCCTCTTTCCTTCGAAAGCACCCGCATCGATCTTCTGCGAGACCGGCCTGCAGAAGGCAGCCTCAGCAGTTATCCTTATGTAGGCAGTGACCCCCTTCTTCCTCTATTTTGATCCCACGACCCCTTCAGTCCCGAGCCACTCGTGGTCCCCGTAAATGGGGAAACAGACACGCCTGTTCTGAGATCACTTATGGGGGGGATGCATGGGCCTAAACCATGCTCCTGCGTCCGGCACTGTCCTTGAGAGAGTTTGTCACCCGAGTCCCCTGCGAGGCTCGTCTGCCCGTCACACACACACACAGTTTATGCAGAAGAATGCGGGCTAAGGCAAACACCCCTGACACCCAGGAGGGGCGAGAACTCCCAACAGGGCACCGCAGAGGTAGGGAGAGGCTTGGTGCTGGGAATGCCCGGGTTACGGGCTGACGCACCGCTCAGGGTCATGGTCTCCCAAGGCAGGCAGAGCAGGTGCCGCCCACATCGTGCTGAGCAGCACGTGCGGTAAAGTCCATTCTGCAGCCTCTCTGGGCTCCGTGGGTGGTGCACCTCACACCCTTCTCCTGGTCCCACAGGGGATCAAGAACCATTCTTGCAGGGCGGCAGAGTTAAGGAAACCTCAGGCCAAAGGCGTGTTCTCGGCTCAAACCGAGACCACGAATCCTGGTTAATGCCACCTCATCCTCAGCGCCACCCACCTTCCCCCTGCCTCTCCCTTCACCGGCAGGATAAGAGAATACGAGCAGCTGTTTACGGCCAGTGCCCAGAGTCGGCCCTTGAACACATGCCTCAGACAAAACCAAACACATAGGAGATGGAGGAAAAAATTTTAAAAAAGCAGAACCCACTGAGACCTTTAGGTCTCGCCGCCCCATTTCCTGTGAGCATATGCTGATATGTGAAATTACTGAACAGCTGGAAGCACGAGAAAAGTGGGCACATCAAAGGTTTTCCTTCCCAACACTCAGCTACAGAAATAGCTCATTTCCTCGCCTCTCAGCTTACAGATGTTGTAAGATGACGCAGGAACCGTGGTGACTTTCATGGACAGTGTGGACATGTCATTGCTGATACCAAGAGGAGGCTGTGAGCTGTTACGCAATTCCACTAATGAGAGGGGCATGACCTGATTCATTCCAAGGTTCAAGAAAGACTTCCCGGACTTCCCTGGTGGTGCAGTGGTTAAGAATCCACCTGCTAATGCAGGGGACACGGGTTCGAGCCCTGGTCCGGGAGGATCCCACATGCCGCGGAGCAACGAAGCCCGTGCGCCACAACTACTGAGCCTGCGCTCTAGAGCCCTCAAGCCACAACTACTCAAGCCCACGCACCTCGAGCCCGTGCTCTGCAACAAGAGGAGCCACCGCAATGAGAAGCCCGTGCACCGCAACGAAGAGTAGCCCCCGCTCGCCGCAACTAGAGAAAGCCTGTGCACAGCAACGAAGACCCAACACAGCCAAAAATAAATACATTTATTTAAAAAAAAAAAGAAAGACTTCCCTGATAAATTATTCAGGTGAAGGAGGCTCCCTTGGAGCCACACACAAATGGCACAGACCCAGCAGGAGGACCCTAGTGGGAGGGTTTTTGCCAGATGTTCTCAGAGGTGCTTCCTTACGCATCACACCACAGCTCTAGAGTCTATGAAGCTGGCAGAAACAGAGCATGGATCCCCAGGCAGGTGCAGAGCAGGGCAGCTCTTGAAGGTTAGGTACTTTCTAGAAAGAGGCCTCTTGCTACTTAAGGCAGTGCTGCCTTTCTCTGGGATACTTGGCAGCAACATGAATCCATCATTTGATTATTCCAGTCCTCCAGCTACTCATCCCAGCAAGGATTCCATGATGGAACCACGACCAATCGTATATTACACAAAGAAGATAAACTGAGTGTACGTGAGAGGGGTGGGGGTACAGCAGACCCAAGACAGCGAGAAATCAATCATTCTAGTTGTCCTAGTTACAGACTCCAGCCAACGGCAACTGAAGGTCTCTGTATGCTTTCTCCGCCTCTTACGCCATCCAAGACTATAAAAGTTGTACAACTGAAAATTCAGCTGAGAACCGAAGTGGTTTCAAACTGCTGAGGGGAGCAGAACCCAGAGTCAACAGCCGACAGCCTTCATCCATCTGAACTGGCCTCAGTGTGCAAGTGCTAGCAGCCCTGAGACAAAAATAACGAGCGAGCAAGTCCGGTCTCCTTTCTTGACCACTCTCTGATCAACACGTGAAGAGTGAACAAACCTGACTCTCACCGTACATTCACCGTGGCTGCTGCTGAATGGGGTTCCCAGACCGCAGCTATGAAAGCCGCTGGACTCACAAGTACGGTCCACAGGAAGCAGTGTGCTTCTCCAGAAGCCAAGGGCACTGATGTGGGCACAACATCTCCAAAAGTAAAACTCACGTAGGGAGAATAGAGCTCCCCGGGCTCTGTGATTTCACCCGCCATTTCCAAAAGCGAGGAAGGGTCCGTTGGTTGCCGAGGTTCCTTCCGTGCACGGGCGGCGGCGGCCGCGGCTCCCTAGGAAAAAAACAGACTTCAGCTTTCTGACGGACCTAGACGCGGGCGGAGGGATGTCTACAGAGCCACCCCCTCCCTGTCCTTTAATCACAGCCACTTATGGCCTTATCTGTCAAAAGAGAGCCCGGAGGGAAGGACCTCCCTGTATGATGACACCTGGGTGGTTTCTTCTAACTTTTTCCTGTCTGTGCAGGGCATGTATTCATTACCGCTCAGACTCCAAGTGATTTAAGGGGCCTCAGACGCCACTAAGAGTCACCCACCACAAGGGTCCCCTTTCCCCACTCTGGTTACCCCCCATTTAATGCCAGGAACAGCGAGCTCACTACCACACAGGGAAGCCAAGCAACTGTCTGCCTCCTCCGCCTAGAGCAAGGGGCTGGGGGCTTTCCTAGGTCGCCCCCCAACCCAACTCCTTGCCCCAGAGCCTCTCCTTTTTAACGGGGCCTCCACGTCTCCCAATCTGCCTTAGGGCTCTCCACCCTCCAGCCTCCTCCTCTTCCCAAGAGGCCCTCTCCGAGCCTCTCCTCCATTTCTTCCTCCCTCCTGGAGGAGCCCCGAGTCTGGCACGACCCCATTCCATCCCACCCTCCCGCTCCGACACCTGCAGCGAAGCTTGCTCCCGCTGCCGCGGCCGCTGTCTCCGACCCGGGGCTGCTGCCGGCAACAGCTGTCCCGCACCAGCGCCGGCAGCACGCATGCGCCCGCGCCCGGAGCCCACCTTTTTTGTGCGCGCCTCGGGCGGGGCGCACGGCGCTGATTGGGCGCCTCGCGGAGGCGGGACCGGGATTAGGTCCCGGCGGCTGCCGTCTGCGTGGCGGAAGTGGGCGGGGTGCGCTCCCACGCGCATGCGGGAGGGGCGGCCGCCTGCCAGGTGGGAAAGCCGGGTAGGTTGGAAGGGGTGGATCACACCTGCTGGGGACACGTTCGTCGGCGAGGAGTGGGTGTGAACTTGGCCGTCGCGGGACCCCAGTGGTTGTGGGGGTTCGAGAAGAGTAGCCTGTAACTCCTCACAAAGAGGAGGGGATTGAGGCCTTAAGCCTGCCTCACCCAAGAGTGGCCAGGGAGGCCCCGATGGCTTGGGGGGCAGGAAGAGGGAGGACCCGAGCCCAGTGGGGTGGTCGCTGGGAAAAGGGGTTGGAAATAGGTTCAAGACAGGGCTGAGAAGTAACCGTGGGGCGGAGTCTCAGAACTGGGGCGAGTGATGGGAGTTTTGGTGATGAGTCTTGGTGAGTGTGGGGCATCGAGGTTCCGGGTGATGGGGCTGAAGGGACTGGCAGAAAAGGCAGCCCATATTTGGCCCCTTGAGATGCGAGCCCAGGATTGTTTAATCATCTTTCACCAGCCGTGTTCCCTTTCTTGCAAAGGGTTTAAAGTCCGTGTTCTCTGAAGTGTTTGGAAAGGAAGAAGGACAGAGGCTCTTCTGACAGCTTAGCCCCAGGAGGCATTTAGTGAACTGAGAGCCGGGGCTCCCACCCTAAGTGGGAGGAAACTCAGGTGCTGAAATCTTTGCCCTCCCACCCGCAGGCTGCTACCATGAGGTTAAATCAGAACATCTTGCTGCTGGGAAAGAAGGTGGTGCTGGTACCCTACACCCCAGAGCATGTGCCTAGGTAACCATTCCCCTGACGTGGGGTGCAAGCCAGCTCTCCAAGGTGCAGCGAGGAGGGTGAGCCTGACTTAACCCAAATCTCAGAGGCTGTTTTCTCTGAGAAGGAGAAACACTGGTGTGAGAAGTAATTGCATACGGGAAAAAGTGAAAACTGAAACAGAGGGCTATGACCTCCCTGGAAGAAGTCATCCATCCCCCTGTTTCTCCCTCCCATCCCCTCAGCTTCCTTTCTGGCCTTTCAGCCAGGAATTCTTTTATGTAAACTACACGTGTGCAAGAAAAAAAAGATACTGTCTTCTAATTATAAATGAGTGCCATTCCTCTGGGGCCAGTGAATAGGCTCAGTTCTTGGAAACTAAACGTTAGCTTGTCATAAAACTGAGCAGGTGGGTCGTCGTGATGTCTACTGCTTGGAAAGGGCAGGACCGAGTCGCAGGGTGGGACTGTCGTGGGCCAGGTGACGAATGTCTGGTAGACAGGGATACTGGTGCTGTAGGCGTGTGTTCTCTACTTGTGGTCTTCCGTTTGGGGGTTCCTGGTGCCTGGCCTTTGTGGAGATCTGTCCAGCCTTCTTTGCTGAGTTCGGCTTGCCAGGACCTCCCCTGGGGAATTTGAGGAATGTTCGGCTCCAGGCTGCTCCACCGCACTGACCCCTGAGATAGGAGAGGAGGCTGGATGGATAGAACTGCCTCCTGCGGTTCTCTTTAGGACTAGCCTGCCTCTAGTTCTTGGGCCTGTGGCCTTCTACCATAGGAGCCATTATAACTCTTTCTTGGGGTTCTTCTCTAGCCCTCTGTTAGCCCTGGGGGGGGGGTTCTCCCCTCAGCCATCCATTTCTTCATCTCATAAAGCGTCAGACTTAGGCTTCTCAATTTGTCCTGCCTGCCAAAGGCCGACCCTCCGTCCCTGCAGGTACCACGAGTGGATGAAATCAGAGGAGCTGCGGCGTTTGACAGCCTCCGAACCGCTGACCCTGGAGCAGGAGTATGTGATGCAGCACAGCTGGCAGGAAGATGCAGACAGTGAGAAGTGGAGGCCCCGGGCTGTGCCGGTCACGGGAGGGCTGATTCCAGAGGCCTTACCAGGTTCCCACCCTTTACTGTTCCCAGCTGTAGCCCTGCTGGAGCCACAGAAAGTTTGCAAAAAATACTTCGTGAAAAGCTTGGGAGGTGCCTGAAGCCCTCAGACTGCGACGCCCCCTGAAGCTCTCAGGCTGTGCTGCCCCCTGAAGCAAGTCCCTGTGGCTGACGCTTCCGTCCTCTTCCCCACTCCCTGCACCAGGCGTGAAGGGATTTAGAGAAAGGAAAGCATTTGGGGCTCTGGCTGTAAATCGAGGCCCTGCCCCTTGTGCCCCTTGCCACAAGCCCCGTGTGGTTCGTGCTCTCTGAGAATACAGTTGCTGTTTGCAGAAGGCCATCGTCTCCTGCATGAGGCCGATGTAGGCTTTGTAATCAGCTGAAGGAAGTGCTGGCTCCCTTTTCCTGCCCGACTCAGAGACAGTGGTAGTGCTCTGCAGTTCTCTGGCTCGGGTAGGAAGACTGGCCTCCCTGCAGTCCTTTGGGGAGTGTAGGTGATAATCCCGTCGCCTCCTTCCTCAGAGTGTACCTTCATCGTGCTGGATGCAGAGAAGTGGCAGGCCCAGCTAGGCACCAGCGAGGAAAGCTGCATGGCGGGAGATGTGAACCTCTTCCTCACGGATCTAGGGGACCCCACCCTGGGGGAGATTGAGGTCATGATTGCAGGTTTGTTCCACCGGGCCCTGCCCTCCATCCCTCTGGTCCTCAGATCCGCTGAACCTGAAGCCACCGAGGCTGTGTAGGGCACTCAGAGAGCTCCATGGGCAGCTCCGGCCTTGGTGAGCCTAGCACCTGGCTGGGCAGACTCACCTGGCACCCTGTTAGCCTTGCGGCTCACCCCTGGTAGTTCATTTTATTCCCATCTTATGCTTAGGTATGAACTTAACCTTTGGTTTTAGGGTCTTCAAACTGCAGTCTGCCCCATCCTTGGGGTGGACTGGGGACCCTCCCAAAATAAACGATCTTCCCTGGAGCATCTCCCCATGCCGTGGGAGGAGCCCCTCCAGTTTCTGTGTCCATCAGCGTCCTCAGCCTCTTTCTAAGGGGCCGTGTGACTGTCCTCGTGGGGCAGCACGCTG
The DNA here is from genome assembly GCF_964374135.1 of Grampus griseus. NCBI lineage: Eukaryota > Metazoa > Chordata > Mammalia > Artiodactyla > Delphinidae > Grampus > Grampus griseus. The sequence continues at coordinate 6,546,069 of NC_139014.1, read as the reverse complement.
AGCCGAAGGGGTCAGTTTGGGGGTCAGGTTGCTGGGTGCCTCTAAGCTGTGCGACCGGGCGAGTCACTTAACTTCTCTGGGCCTCTGTCTCCTCATCTGCAGAATGGTACCCATATCTGCGAACTTCCTAGGGGTTGTGAGGATGACGTGAGCCGGGCACGCACTGTCAGTGACTGTTGTCATTCCTCCTAGAGCCCAGCTGCAGGGGCCAGGGCTTGGGCACCGAGGCCGTCCTCATGATGATGTCTTATGGTAAGGAAGGCCGAGCAGGCTATGTTGGGGAGAAGTGGCCAGGCCCCAGGAGAAGGCGAGGGCGTGTTGGGAGGGAGCCTTCGGGCCTGAGGGTGGAAGCCGGTGACAGGCGTTTCCATCGCGGGCTGGGAAAGGGGGGGCCGAGGGTGCTGGGGAGGTGGGGGAGGGCTTCATCCTGCTGCTCATCCCTCTCTAACCTCTTGGAGGAGTGACCAAGCTAGGTCTGACCAAGTTTGAGGCTAAAATTGGGCAAGGAAATGAACCGAGCATCCGGATGTTCCGAAAGCTTCACTTTGAGCAGGTGAGGATGGTGCCAGTGCGAGGGTGAGGCCTGGGTCTGGGCGGGCCCAGTGGCGCTAGGACTTGGGCCTGTAACTTAGTCGGCCCTGCTCTGTCTGGATCACGTAGGTGGCTGTGAGCAGTGTCTTCCAGGAGGTGACGCTCAGACTGACGATGAGTGAGCCGGAGCGGCAGTGGCTTCTCGAGCAGACCAGCCACGTGGAAGAGAAGCCCTACAGAGCTGGGGCGTCAGAGCCCCGCTGACAGCCGGCCTTGCGGACCAGCCACCCTGCGTGGATGGGGGTGTGAGACCAGAGCCCTGCAGCAGGCACACAGGGGGGCCTATGGGGCAGGCTGCGCTGGCCTTGCTGCGGCCTGGGACTCTCCTCTTGGGGCCCTTCGGACTCCGGGCTGGACTTGCCTCGGCCTCCCTCTGGCCGGCCTTGTGGCTGAGCCACTCCAGGGCCAGCCCCTCCTCCTGGCCAAAGCTGGACTCAGACTCTTGGAATCTGGAGTGGACGGCATGAGTCCACGGGAAGAGGCAGGGTGGAGGTGGAGACGAGGGGGCGCCTGGTGAATGGGCAGGACCTCCCTTTCCACCGGAGGGCCAGAGGGGCCACCGAGGCTCTGCGGGAGTAAAGCGCACTGCACGCAGCTTGCCCTGTTCTCATCGGGCCCGTGTGGAGGTGAGCTGCCAGGAGGGCCGGCCTGCGGCATCTGGTCCGGCGTCGTAGGGACAGGGGAGGGGTAGCTCGGTCCTGTGTCATCCAGCAGAAGCGGGTGGGTGTGACCCCGGGAGGTCTGGAAATAAATGAGCTCGGCCTTGAAGGACAGACAGGTGGCTTGGAAAGTGGGCAAGTGTCCTTGCTCCTTCCTCTTTGGAGCCAGTTTTGAGGGTGGCGTAGGTTAGTTTCGGATGCAGCTGCCTGTGGCTGGAGTACCCCCGCTGCCGAGGAAGCTCCGGGCCTCCTCAGTTGCAGGGTGGCCTCCCGAGGGCACCTGCGTCCTCGCTCTCCAGGGCTCTGCCTCTGGGAGCAGCTGCACCTGCGAAGGCCACTAGGGGGTGCCAGAGGCACAGGTTCGGAAGATTAGGCTGCTTGGCAACCGGGGCTTAACAGGCAGAGCCGGGCCGGGGCTCCCCACCTCACAGCGAGGGGGACACCCTTTGACTTCTAACCCCATCTCATGCCCTGTCGTAATCCGGGGTGGCCGTCAAAAAAGTCAGGCGTGTTTCAAAACACAATTGGACAAGAGACTCTCGAGGACACCTAGGACATTTTCAAGGGGGGAAACGGTCCCAGGCAAGTTGCGGCACTCGCCCAAGGCCCCAGAGCTTCTGATGGCAGAGCCAGGACTGTGGCTGACGACTCCCAGCGCCCAGGCCTCTCGATCCTGGCCTCTCCCAGCAGACTACGAATCTGAAACATGCCTGAAGCGAACACACAAACTTTGCTTGCTGGGGCCCCCAGCCCCTCAGCGACAGTTCCCTCTGAGCCACGTGTTCCTTCCACCTGTCCCCAGCTTAATCAGAGTCAAAAGTCCTGAGGACTTCCCCACCCAGCAGGTGAGGTAGGGAGGGGCCCCTTCTCAGGCCTGCTAACCTGCGGGGGCCCTCCATCAGGGGTCAAAGGGCAGGCTGGGGACCCGGCCAGGCTCAGCCCAACTGCTGCCTGTGGTGCTGTGATAAGGGTTTTGAAAGGTTTCTCTTAACGATGGTGGGATTCAAACCTTAACAGGTCAGATAGTGATGGCCAGATAGTGACCTGCCCTTCTCTCCACCCCAGGGGCTCCACGGGTCCCCTCCCTGGTCCACTGTCTCCCTACTTGTTCTCCTCAGTCCCAGGAACCTGGCTTTTCTGAGTGGTCTCCTGGTTGGGTAGAGAACAGCCCAGGGCCAGCTTCCCTTGCTTCTGAGCACCTGCCCAGGAACCTGGCCCTGGCAGGCCACCCTGGCAGATCTCCAGGATGTGGCCTCAGGGGCAGAGGTATAAGGGACCTGGGTGAGTCCTTGGAGAGTCCCCTCCATGCCACCTGCCACAGGCACGTCCCAGGGCTCGGTGGGCCAGGTTTGTTTTCCCCCAGTCCCTCCAGTCAGGTCCACGGCCAGATAAGATGAGAGTATCTGGGACCAGCTCAGGTCACTCCTGGGACTCCTGTACCTCGCTGGCTGTGGGTGGAAAGATGAAAGCCAAAAGCCTTCTCTTTCCAAGTCTGGCTCCATCGTGAATTCACAGTTTGAACGCTCCTGGAATCCGAGGTGCCTTCCCGGCGCCCTCCGAGCACGTGGGTTTAGCTCCCACTTTCCCTGATGAATGTCCCTCTAGGGCAGCCCTGGTGAGCCAAGCACATGGGGTGGTGGCGGGGGGGGGGGGACCTCGGCAGGGCCACCTAGCAGCTATAGGCTCAAGGCCCTCGGGATAAAGCCACCCCACCTCCCCTCCCTCCAGCTGTTCCCTACCCTCTCTGCCAGAGGCCACGCCGGGAACACCCATGGACAGAGCTCCAAAGGAAAACACAGAGGCCAAGGCGGTTTGGAGAAACCGGTTCCATTTCGATAGCATTTCCTTACAACTGTGCCTGGCTCAGGGCTGGGCAGCGGGTGGCGAAACCCTCCCCGTGTTGCCCAGGTCTCTGGGGGGTGGGAGCAGAAACAAAAAAGTTCTAGGCTAAGGCCGCTGCTATGTCCTGGGTGCAGCAACCTGTGAAATCACATTAATCAAGGAAACGGACGTCCCGCTAAAGTCTGTGGTACTGCACTCTTTAAAAAAAAAAAAAAAAATCAAACAAAAGTAAGATGCCCAAGCCATGGCTTAGGATGACGGCCCCCTGTCCACTCTGAGATGTTGCTGTGACCTGAGTCCTCGATCAGTCCTGGACCCAGTCATCACTTGGGGTCATGTGGGAAGGTGACCTCTCGCCCAGTCCCACGATCCTTGCTCGGTGGAGGTCCCAGTGATGTCCCAGGAGGGTGGCATCGGGACACCTGGTAGGCTGAAGCACCCAGTGGGGGACAGTCTGCTTTCTGATCGGGGCCAGGACGGAAAAACAGTCACCTTCCCTGAAGTAAGGGAAGAACACAGTTCTCTAGAAAAAAGTCAGATTTGCCAAGAGAGGAGATGCTGGTGCTGATTTGTAATGTCGATTTGGGGGTAAGTGGGGAAGAGGGAAAAGGAGCCGGGTCGGGGTGTGGGGCTGGCCCGGCCCTGCCAGCCTTCCTGGTGGCTGGGGCACTCAGAGGTTGCTGAAGAGTTCGTTTTTCTTGCTCCAGTCCATCTGCGGGGCCCGTTTGCTGCTGCGCTTCTGGTGGGCCCTCTCTTTGGCCACAGCCAGGGAGATGTTGAAGTCCAGGATGGGGTCGGAGGAGGAGGAGGTAGATGAGGGTGCCGTGCAGTCCTGTTTCTTGAGGCTGTCTTGGGAATTCAGCTGTAAAGAGGAGGGGGCGGCAGAGCGCGGGAGTTAGTGCCTTGGAGAGGTGGCTCCCTTGGGGCGGTGCCCAGGGAAGCCAGGTCACAAGAACTGAACGTGGCTCAGCATGTGACCTCCACACAGGCTGGTGTGCCAGGATCAAATGTGGCCTGGGAATGGACTTCCTGTCACCCAGTGCCACCCCCCTCCGCCCAGCCGGCCGGCCTACCTCCTCACTGGTGTCACTGGAGGTGGATCTCGCCAGGGTTGGCCTGGGGCTCTCGGAGGCCGTCTCGGCCAGGGCTTCACGACTGTTCTCCTGGCACAGAGAGGAGGCGTGTGGGTGGGCAGGGCATGGGGTGGGCAGTCCTGGGCGAGGAAGGGCATTCCCAGGGAAGACAGGCGCCTCGGTCTGAGAAGTTCCACTTAAGCCCTCGCTATCCACCCCAGAGCCCCACCGCCTGAGCCTGCCAGGGCCCCTCGAGGATTTACATTTTCACATTCTTCCAAGGATCAGAGGGTAGCCCGGTTCCACCACCCAGGCAGGAGGAACCATCCATCGTGGGATTAGCCGAGTTACCCGCCCCAGTCCTCCCAATGCAGCCTTTGGGGCTGACTCGCCTTTTGGGACGGCGACCCGGGAGGGGCCTCCTGGAGTGTGGGGACACTGGGAGCACCTTTGCTTGGCGTGGGGAACGCCCATCATGCTCCCTGAGTCTCCTGCAGCCCATCTGACTGTTTACTTGGACTTGACCCCGGGATTCTTGAAGTCTTAACCCCAAAGCTGCCAAGAAGGGCTCTGAAGGAAGGAGGTGGATGAGTTCTAGACCCACAGGCAGAGTGACAGAGGCTCAGGTGGTCCAGGGCCAGCCCCTTGCTGTGTCTGTCCCCCAGCAGGAGCCCCCGGGGAAGGGAAGCCTTTGAGCAGACCCTGCAGAGAGCTCCCGTTCTGTGGTCCGACAGCGAGTCGGCCCATCCTAGAGCCAAGGCCTTGACCAGGGCTGTGGCTTGGTGCTCAGCTCGTGCCTGGGTTCCTCTGTGGCCCCAGCTGCCACCGGGCCCCGCCATCTCCCCCCAGCCTCCGCTGCCTCCTCTTCCCTCTGTCCAGGGAGGACAGGCTTTGTTCTTCCAGCCCAGACTGGAAGTAGCAGGGGCCGGGGAGCGCGCGGCCAGACACTGCAGCTCTGTTCTTGGGGGGAAGAATGGCCGCCTCTGTGCGGTGGGGAGCTAGAGGCGGAGCTTGGCACCCAGGATGGCGGGCTGCGGACGGGCCGGCCAGGCCCCTCTCCCTCCCCGCTGCCTTGGGCCCAGGCGGGGGCTGAGGGATACACGGGCACTTACATAGCTTGGGGCCCAGGAGGGAGCAGCCTGGAAACCCGCAGTTTCCACCTGAGCCAGATGCTGTCCACCTCCCCCCTCCCCCTGCACACCAGGACTCAGCGCCAGAGAAGCAATTAGGGGTCTGCCTTTACCTTCCGGATCTCTCCATTGGTGAAGGGCTCAGGCAAGGGACCTAGGCGAAGGAGAGAAGAGCGGAGGTGAGGCAGGGGCTCTGGGGAATGCCGATGGAGTGGGGCATGGAAGGCAGTGAAGTTGCGGGGTTTGGGCAGATAAGCAGATCACGTTCCCCAAGGTCAGTGTTTAAAAGTCTCCTGACTGCCACCCACCGTGAGTACCTTTGACATTTTGACAACCCAGCACCCACATACGTTATGCGTGTGTGTGACCAAAGTTTAACGAAACAACTTGCCCTTACTACATCGCAATGCTTTTTGATTCTATTCAGTTTCATTAAAGAAAAAAAAGATGCTGGCCTCTGCCTACTCGATTAATCCCAAGAACCACTGATGAGTAAGGAGCTGTTTGAAAAAAAGCGCCGTCCTAGAGGGGGCTGAAATTCCAGGCTGGCTGCCTACCAGCCACCCGGGGAGCTTGTTAGAAATACAAATTCCTGGGCTTTGGTATCAGTTTCTGTTTCAGTGGGTCTGGGACAGGCCTAGGAATCAATATCTTTCAAATGCTTCCTAAGTGACAGCGGCATCACCAGAACTGGGACCACACCCTGGTTATGATTAGTACCTGCATCAGCTGAAAGAAAAGAAGCCCAACTCCTACTGGCCAGTGTGGGGATCGGGGTGGGGCGGGGGACCAGAGGGCTCAGGGCAGAGTCCTGGGTGTGCCCTCCCCCAGCCAATGGGAAACCTGGTGGTGGCAGAAGGGGTCAGAGGGAGAGACACCGGGCCCTGGGGTCACCCTCCCTGGGCTCACTCAGGGTAGACACCCCACCTGGCTGCAAGGGGAGCTGTTCCGTCTCTGGGGACTGGTCAGCCTGGGTGGGTTTCTTCTGAACTCTTAGCTCAAGATCAGTGTGTGTCTTTCTCCTCCCCTGGACCGTGGCCCCGGCACAGGCAGGCATACCTGACGCTCACCCAGCCTTCCCACGGTGGCTGGGCAGGGGACTGCTGGGACACGGGGACACTCACTCCCATCCCCCTGCAAGCAGCCCCTCACCCATGAGCTGTAGGCTGTCTCACTGTGGTAGGGAGGCAGCCGCTGGGAGGGGCATTCCTCTCCACGGGGAGAGTTACATCCAGCTGGGAGGAGGGTCACCTGGGGAGAGTACCCACCCCCAGGTCTCCCTGTGCAGGTCCTCTGGCCAGAGGCTGCAGGCACTGAGGTTCCCAGGGCGTTCCCACCCAGCCAGAGGGAGACAGAGGAGGGAGGAATGTCTGAGGGTTGATGACTTGGGGGTGGGGGGCAGAGAAGGATGCTGGGGGAGGCCGGGGGAGGCATTTGAGCAGCTGAGGGGAATCCAGATTTCAGCTGTGTCTTCCCACACCATGTTGCCAAGAACAAGGCTGGGGGCTTCTCTTGGCTTGTTTCCCCCTCAAGGAGAAAGGGGATTATCTGAGTGACCTGGTTTCCATGAACTTGGGAGCCAAGGGTAAAGAGGTACCCACCTCCCATGCCCAGGGTCTACTAGCGACTTCTAACTCACCCATTCCCGCCTCCAGGAACCCCCAGGACCCACTGGGCCCCTCCAGCTGGGGATCTAAGTTTGTGGCAGGACCTTTGCGTGGACCCATCTGCTACAAATATGACCCTCAGGGAGGCCCCACCCATTGCAAAGTCCAAAGATTTACCACCCAGCCCCCCACCCCTCCAGGAGCCATCTTCCCAGGGAGAAAAGTCCAGACCAGGGAGCAGAGCACCACTCAACTCCTCCCTGTCCTGGTGCAGCAGCCCTGCCCCATTTGGCTTGGGCTAGGGCGGGGGAGGTGCCAGGCTTGGCAGGGTGATGCGGGGGATGGGAAGGGCAGGGGCCCAGGGACCCACTGCTCTCTAGAGCCAGCGAGCCTGGGTTTCCAAGACAACCTGAGAGAAGGGAAGGGGAGGTACTGGGCCCTGTCATTGGACTCTGATCTGACCAAGCTAAGGCTGGAAGCCTCTCGAGACTTAACCCTTTCCTTGCATCAGCACTGCCCTGAGAGACTGCTGGGGGGAGAGGGGCGGGGGCCCAGGCCTCCCTCCAGTGCTGCAGCTTTGGCCTGGGAATCGGCAGCTCGCTTCCATCTCGCCAGCCCTCGTGCCAGCTTCCCCCCGTCATATGCCACCCTCAGAGACCCGATGTCAGCGCCGGCGTCCTCTCCCTGACCCTCTCTCCCAACCTACACCGTGGGACACAGTAGAGGCTAGAGCACCGGCCCACACCCCTGACTGGGGGCCTCGGGCCGCCCTGCCCAGCTCACCATGCAGGTGCTCCTGAGATGGGATCACTTTGCATTTCTTGAAGAACTCATCGGTCTCCTTGTCCACCACCAGCAGCTTGGCCTCGTCCCCGCCAGCCTTGATGGCGGACACCACGTCCCCGTGCTGCCTGCCCTCCACGCAGACCCCGTTCACCTGTGGGTGGGGGCAGGGGTTACTGGCACAGGTCTCAGTTCCGGGGTGGGCGGGGGCAGCTGGAAGCAGTACAAGGGGTCCTCTCTGTCCTCGGCCAGTTGGCAACTGGGGGACACTCAGCCCCCCCTTGCCTGTGGAGTCCTGAACCAGGCCAAGTGATCCTCCCACCTGATGGTCAGATGGGGAGGCAGGACACGTGGGAAAAGCCAAAGAAAATAGCCGGCCAAGACTGAACAAACACAGCTGTGACATGAGACGGGAAAGATCTGGGAGGCCTGGGTTGGGCCCCAGCTTTTCTAGGTACTTCCCTCCCTGGGCCTTGGTTTGCTCACATGTAAAATGAGGAGTCTTGGGAGAGCTGAGCTTCCAGCTCTAAGGTTCGAAGACTGAGATTCTGGGACCGGCCCCAAGACACTTGGTTCACGTTTCCTCTCCCAACGAGCATAGCACACGAGTGTAAGAGTGTGCCTGAGAGCCCCACTTGGGAGAAGGATTTCATCCTCCTGCCCGCATCCTCGTGCCTGGCATGAAGGCCTCGGGCAGAGGGAAGCTCTGGCGGTGGCCCCAGACGTCTAGCTGGATGGACGGGTGAATCGTGGACAGCTGAGTGTGTCTGCTCGGTGACGAAGAGCCCAGGGGAGATCCAGGCAGGAGAGAAGTCAGTCCATCTCTCCAGCCGTCCACCACCCATCTTTCCTTCCTTCCTTTTTTTTTTAAATTTTTTTTTTTTTTTTTTGCCACGCCGCATGGCTTGTGGATCTCAGTTCCCCAACCAGGGACTGAACCCAGGCCCCGGGAGTGGAAGCGCACAGTCCTAACCACTAGGCCGCCAGGGAAGTCCCCCATGTTTCCTTCCTTTTGTCCTTCCTTCCTTCCCACTCCCCCACCATCCTCCCCCGTCTCCCATCCATCCATCTGTCTGGTATCTCTGGGCTGCCCGAGCCTCACAGGCTAATAATGAAGGAGCAATGATGTGACGCCTGCCGCAGGGGAGGCCTCCTGCAGTCAGGAAGGAAGAGCCTGGGAGGAAAGCAAGAAGCGTTACCTCCACGATGCGGTCCTGGGCCCGGAGCCCCGAGGCCTCAGCGGGCGAGTCTGGGTCCACTGCCCGGATGAACTGGCCTGGCTTGGACTTGTCACTGTGCAGGTTGAAGCCGTAGCCGTTGGGGCCCTTCTTCATGGCGCAGAGCCGAGGCCGAAGCTCGTGCTGCGGGGAGAAAGGAGGGGCGACGGTCATCCCACAGCACCCCGGGTTCTGCCCTCCCTGCTCCGTGCCTGACCCCACCTCCCCACCGAGGAGAACTGGGGGAGGACGCAACATGCTGGCCTGGGACTCAGAAGACCTGAGACCCCGCACTGCAGCAACCCAGCCGGGTGACCCTGGGCAGGCCACTGTTCCCTCTTCTGGCAGATGCGGGGTGGGAGCAGGTTAGCTCAAGTCTCTCCCCTTCTGACATTCTAAGGGTCATCACGTTATTTTGATCACTACCTCAATCTCTCAGGGGGTAGCATCCCTGCCAGCCTGGCTTGGTACCTGGGACAGTGACTGGGGACCCCCAGCCCTTTTGTTCGCTATTGTCTGCAGCGGGGGAAGCAAGGGCAGCTGGTTACTCAAAGCTGGTCAGCATGTTTACAGTAAAGCGTCTCCTCGCCCACACGGACTCCTGTCTCGTCCCCACCAAGCAAAATGGCCCAGCCAGAAGGGAGCTGGGGGCCAGATGACCACAGACCAGAGGGAGGCACAGCCAGGGGTCCCGGACGGGACAGGCACATCCCACCGGCAGAACCAAGGCTGAGGGGAAAGGCAGCAACAGAACCCCAAAGACCGTTTGGGTCCCCAAGGAGCCTGAATGGGGAGGGGAGCGGTGGGGAGCAGGGCTGGGCTGAAGGGAGCCCCGTGTGGCTGTGGCCATGGCCTGGAGAGGGGGACCCACGGAAAAGGCACAGGAAGATTGCTCTTAAACACTCAGACCCTCCGCTGAAAACAGTTTTCACCAGCCTAAGCAGCTTAGCTTAGAAGCTGCAGCCCTGGGGTACGTTTACAAGGCGGAGGGAATACAGTGTGAGGGGGCCAGAGGCCTGAGCCCATGACCGACTTGGGGTGCCTCTCCCCCTTCTCCAAGGCCTGCGAGCTCTGGGTTATCACCCGGCTGCCAGGTATCTCCCGCTGAGGAGCTATGTGACCTGGGGCAAGTAATTTCCTTCTCAGAGCCTAGGGTTCATTGTTTGTAGACCATTCTTAGTGCCAGGGTTGCTAGGAGGTCCAGGGGGTAATTAACATATGTGGGAACACCTGACCACGCTAAAATCTCTGTGCCCGGTTTGCCATCGTTGCTAATATCAATACAAGCTGAGAAGTGAGATTCTGAGGGTGGGGTGGGGTGCCGGGTAGCTCTGAGACCTCACTCCCCAGCTGGGAGAGGAGAAGGCAAGGGAGGGGTGGGGAGGGAGAGGAGGGCTTACAGGCCTCCTGCCCCAACTCGCTGGCCCCAGGAGGCGGCTGCCGTCTGCAGTGAAGCCTCAGTCCCCACCCCTCTGCTCCGGGAGGGGTAGGGAGGTGGCCGGAGGAGGGTGACTCTGCTTTCCTTTAGATGCCTGGGTGGGCCTTTGTGTGTTTCAGGATGTTGGTAGGGGGTGTGGAGAGGCCAAGACAGGAAGGAGGGGTGAGGCGACGTTTAGGCCTGGGTTTACCCTAATCTGGGATAGAGGCCCCGTGCGATCTCACTTCACCCCAGACCACGGAGGCACCCTCTTTTCTCCAGTTCTCCTCATCCCTTCTGGTCCTCACTGCAGGCCCCCCCCCTCGCTGATGCCCCCCTCCCGCTGCTTCCCCTGGGGTGGAGGGGAGGCCCTCCCGCAGCCTGCAGCCCCCGCCCCCCACCGGGATCTAGTTCCGGGAGTGAGGCTCTTTTCCCCTCAAGCTAATCCCTCCGCGGAGCTGCCAGCCCAGCCCTCCCCCAGGCCCAGGGGAACAGGAACAGGTCCGACCAGTTGCTACCACGGGGCAGGCAGCTTTCTGCCCCAGCCGGGCAGTGCTCTGCAGTCACCCCGAGAAAGCGGGGAGGGTGAATCACGGGGAAGGGAGAGGGCAGCTCTGGTGTCTCTGCTCCCCCCGCCGCCCCTCACTCCAGAGAGCCTTCCCTCCATCCTCGAGATAGGGTTAGGGGTAGGGTGAGGGTTAAGCCTGACCCCTATCCTCAAGATGGGGAAACTGAGACAGGAAGCCCATTGCCTGATGTCAGAACTTCACGGTGGAGAAGCCAGGACGCCACCCCGGGCTCTGACTTGGGACCTGTGCTCCCGCCACCATCCCTGGAAGGACCCAAGCCCAGGCTGGGAGGAGGCCCACTGGAGGTGGGGAGTTGCAAACACCGCTTGCAGCCTCTGCTGGGAGGGGCAAGGAGATGATGAAACCGCAGGCTTCCTTCCGAGGCTCAGGCTCGCGGCCTCTCGCGGGGCGACACGGCGGCGAGCAGGCCCGGCGGCTTCGGGCGTCCTCCTGGCTGGCGGGGCGGCACTGGCTGCCCCCGTGATGGGTCTCTGTGCCGCGGGCTTCCCTCACTGATCCTCAGCACCTTTCCCCCCGGGGACCCTTGCCTGGTGACTTGTCGTGTGCACCTCACTTCCTTCTGCTGGCGCCAAACCATGAGGATCTCAGGGCAGATTCACCTGCAGAGCCCAGGCCCCCGCTGCTCCCTTCCCCCTGCACTGGGACCTGTTCCGTTGCTTTCTGGGGTGGCTGGGGCGGGGGACAAGGAAACCCCAGGCGTTTTCCGAAGCGCTCAGACAGGTATAGAGCCCCACCCAGCTCCCATCTTCCCCAGTCCCCAGAGGCTCCCTCCCTTCCCATGGGGCTGGGGGGGGGGGCTTCCCATTCTTCCCGCGTTGCTCTCCACCCTTCCCCCAGCTGCCCCCAGGAGGCGTCATTGCCAGCTGCTGAGTCAGCCCATCAAAGGCGCCCATCCCAGCCTGGTGGAAGCTGGTGCTGTCAGGAGTCCTGGGGGCAGCTCCCTCAGGGTGTGTGGTCAGCACCGAGAAGAGAAGATGGGGACGGGAGGTGTCAGGTGCTGGCCGGAGCTTGGCCACCATTGCTCTGGGCCCACACCCCCAGAGCTGGGGCAAGGGGAAGAAATGGAACATCTGGGACATCCTGGGGGTGGCATGCGGCTCCCAGGAGCTCAGGAGGGGACCTGTGCCATGGTGGCAGCTCCGGAGGGGAACACGGCCCCAGCGTGTTCAGAGATTCAGGCGGGTCTTCCAGTGTGGATGACAGCTCGGAAGGAAAGATCAGGATCTGCTCAGTGGGGAGACTGGCAGAGAAGTGAGAGGAAAGCCCAGGAGGCGGTGGTGGCCGACGGGCTGTGCAAATGGGCCGGGGTGGCTGGGGGCTGGATGAGTCTCTCACTTCCAGACAATGCCAGACCTGCCTTCCAGAACAGACCCTGTCAGGAGAGCTGCCTCTAGACTCTTCCCATGGGGGCTTCTCCCACCCTGCGGGTCTCGGGCTGCCCCGAGCCTTGCACAGGCCTGCCCCGGCTGCTGGCTCCATTCCGTCCTCTTCACCCAGGGAGCCCAGTCACCTCCACCCACTCAGCCCAGGGAGCGGATGTTGGGCACGGAATTCAATAGGCACCACCAGCAGCCACCTGGAAAGCTGGGGAAAGTCGATACCCTAATCCTGGTGACCGTCTCTGGGGAGCAGGCCCAGGGCCGCTCCCTGCTCCTCCTTGGGGAGGGCGGCTGGGGGCCAACGCCCCACTGGGCCCAGCCCCGCCCTGGCCGGTGCCATGGTGATGGGCCCTATAGAAAACAAGCCAGGCTGCTTCTCCCAGGCCAGCCAGCTCCGGGCCCCAGAAGGGGCGGCTGGAGGAGCAGCAAGACCACCGGGGTGGCTAGGGGAACAACAGAGGTGACTCGTCACCTCCCAAGGCTGCCCTTCCCCCCAGCCCGGCCAGCCGAGGGCTCTTCTTTATGCAAATAAGATAAGAATGATACCCTGCCCCCACGCAGGGGAATCAGCCCCAACAAGGGAGGGGGGGGTGGAGAGATGGAGCCCTGGCTGTTCTGGTGGGGGAGGGGTGGGGTATACTGGGTGTAAGGAGCCCGGGCTGCAGCTCAGGCCGCTTCACGGGGCTCTTGGAGACACAGGCCTGGGTCTGGTGCCAACTCTTCAAGGAAACCAGGATGGAGCGAGCTGCCTCTGCCTGGGGGTGACGTGTGACTGGGCAGCACGGGGGCACTGTCCTCAGGGCAGGCTGGGAAGTGACCAGGAGCTCAGACTGCTGGCCAGTGTCCAGGCTCTAGGCTGAAGGCATCCTCTCCTCATCCAAAGGGAGGTGACCAAGGGCTCGGCTGTCACTGACCCATGATCTCTGGCCCTGATGTGGCTTCATTTATTTCTCCCTAGAAGACACCCCAGCCCAAGGTCTGTGCACACTGAGGAATGCTGGCCGCCTCCCTCTGCAAAAAAGGAGCGACTCTAGGCCTTGATCTCGTGCTTTGCCGTTTCTCAGCGGGAAGGCCCTTCTCCGGAGACCCGCAGGGTGGGATCCAGATGATAAAGTGGGGGCTGCTTCTCTGACACCCCCACGCAGGGACCCTGAGCCAGGTTCTCCCTCTGGCTCTTTTCTCCCGGTGCTGGCCAGAGACCCACCCGATGGGGAGTTTGGCTCAGTTCTCCCCAGGCCTGGGCAAGCCTGGGATAGAGCAGGCTGGTACCTGGGCTGTGGCCTGGCTGGACACCACCCAGGCTGGCAGGCTCTCTACCGTCATCCCTCCTCACCCTCCTTCCAGAAGTTGCTGGATTTAACTCCTGTGGGCTGTCCCGAGAGGCTCTGTAAGGACCTTCTCGGAGCTTGTGAAATCGGGGCTCTACGTTTAGTGAGCACTTACTAAGTGCCAAGCACCCCACCAGGGCTTTATAAGTGTATATTCTTGTCAGGACCCAACTTAACCCTTTGGGAGGAGGGTATTATTGCCCTCACTGCACAGATGAGGAAACTCAGGTTCAAAGAGGTGGCATAAACCGCTCAAGTACACACAGCTGATGGGAGAAGAGGGTCGGCTTTGACCTCAGCTCCAGAGCAGCAGTGCCCATAGAAACAGAATGCGTCACGTAGCTAACTTAAACGTTTCTAGTAGCCAAATTAAAACGTAAAAAGAAACAAGAGAAATCAATTTTAATATCTTACTTAACACAACATATCTAAAATATTATCATTCTAACACGTAATCTAGTTAAAAGTTATTAATGGCATACTTTACATCCTTTTTCCTGTACTAAGTTTTCCAAATCTGGTGTGCATTTTATTTTTACTTACGGCACATCTCAATTTCAACCAGCACATTTCAAGCGCTAAGAGCCACACGTGGCCAGTGGCTGCCCAAAAGGCCCGTACAGACCCTAGAGGTCTCACTCTCAACTCTTAGGCTGTCCCCTACGTCCCCATGGCCTTTGCTGTTTCAACTGGGCATCACGACCTTATAAACAAGCACAGGGAGAGGCCGGAGCCTTTGTCCCTGGAAAGTCAGAGCTCCGGCCTCAGTCCCCCAGCCTTGGGCGGCACTAGAACCCAGGCCTTGGGGTATCCGTACCACTTGTCCTTTTCAGGGAGCAGGAAGCCAAACAGGGTCTGGGGTCGGGGGACGTGGTGAACTGTCCTACCCTGAGGGGTGGGGGAGGAAGGCCAAGGCCGACAGCCAAGGTCAGCCTCTCAGGGGTAGTCCTTTGTGCTACAGGGAGCCCCAGAGCCAGCAAGGACAGTTCTCAGGCCCTGGGGATGAGGGTAGAGACTTGGTTACCAGACTCCCGGCTGGGCCCATAGTGTGAGAAGGGATGGGGCCTGGAGCCTGCCCCTTCTGGGCCGAGGCCTTCCATCGGGGCTGACACTTTTCCTGATGGTGTCCGCTGGGGACAGAAGCACCTGGGAGCCCTGGAGCCTTGCAGGGAGCTGGTTCCAGCAGCCTGAATTTATGCTGCTGTGATGGCCCTAGTATGGCCCAGAATGTGATGGGCAGAGACACCCAGCTGGAGGGTCAGGCCCTTAAGCACAACCCAAGCCGGATGGACGTGCAGACACTGGAGTCAGAGTGAGCGGAGTTCTCAGACGCAGCCCTGCTACAGGGTACGGGCTCCCTACTGAGAACCGTGGGGCCACCGCCCGCACTGATGGAGCCTCAGTCTCCGCATATGGACAATGGGGCTAGTAGCTACCCTGTAGGGTGGTCGTGTGGATTAACTGAGATAAGGCGTGTTTAGTACACAGCACATCGCCAGACACATATAATAACTACCAGTTACTTATTATTTATCAACTTACAAAATGGAGAAAATAATACCTGATTTGCAGGGCTGTGGTGAGGGAAGAAAAAGAAAAAAATCAGTGAAGTGTGTATCACTACCTTTAGGGCCGGGCAACTAGCAGGCTTAGAGGAGCTCCCATTATTGGGGACTAGAGCTCTGGTTTCTCTCTGTAAGAGGCTCACAGCACCCTCAAGACCTTGGCCAGGCCCCGTCTTCCCCTAATTCCTAAGCGCTCCCTGACTTCCTCAGGGATCCATGGGATGGAGAGCCTGGGGAGGAAGAGAAGGGCCCCCCCATGGAGACAGGACGGGGATCCTTGAGAAAAAAGCCCCTTCTCTTTCCAAGAGAATCATCTCCAGGATTGAACAGGAACCAGAAGGTCAGAACCAGGGGCTATCCCAGGGGAGAAAGAAATTCCAAGTATGTGACTTAAGAGGAGGAACCAGCACACAAGCCGTCACACCCTGTCCATTTCCAATCCAAACATCCTGCAGCTCAAGCCCTGCTCTGCCCTCGCAGACTCTAGCTCGGTCCGTGTGAAACGGGAACACGGGAAAGAGGTTGGAGGCTGCCAGCTAATGGTGCCCACCCCCGACTTTGCCACCTGGGTACCTCTGGGATCAAGGTCAGGCGTGGCGGGAACCCACCCCACGCTGGGCACTTAACACACACCTTCCGCATCATCTCATCAAATCTCTCCCACAACCCTGCAGGGTGGGGTCGGGGTCCCCGTTTCACAGAGCTAGAAGCTGAGGCTCGTGGGGAACGCTGAACAATCAGGGTCCCAGAGCCAGAGGGCAGCAGGGCTGGGATTCACAGACTTTTGGCTCTCTAGTTTTAAAATGGAAGCTGCTAGTAGGCAAGAAAAAGGAGCGAGTAAAGCTCTATCTGGAATTCCAATCTCCGGGTGTGCTCTCGAGGCATGAACAGGCCCAGGTGGGTTGGGCCGAGATGAATTAGGACAAAGTCCCCCATGGCTGTTTCGCATTCATCCATTCACGCAAAAATGATTTATTGAGCCCCTCCCTGCTCGGTGCCGGGGACAGTGATGGGGATATGAACATAAATCAGCCACAGCTGTTGCCCTTGGGACCCAGCACGGGCTGGTGGAGCAGATATGAACAGATGATTGAGATATTGCGTGTTCCGTGTGAGAAAAGGTGGAAGGACAGGGGGCAGAAGGAGGTGAGGGAAGAGCTCACGATGCCTGCGGGGTCGAGGAAAGGTTTCCTGGGAGGTGAGTGGTCTTGGGGAGCGTGCTTGGTGCGGAAGAGGACTGAGGGTTCCCACGTGCAGATATTAGGGGCGAAGGCTCAAAGCACATGGCATGCTGGGAGGGAATTCGGACCCTCGGTGTGGTTTGGTGGGCTGGTGGGGACAAGAGGGGCGGTGGCGAGAGAAGGCTGCCGGATTGTGAAGGGCTGATTCTTCAATGACAGCGACCCCAGATGGAGCGCTTTCGGATGCCAGGCTTGGCCACGGCAGCACGTGCCCTACGGGAGAGGCAGATCCAGGGCTAGCTGCCCCCTGGGTGGGCGTGTAATCATCACTGTGAAATATGTATTAATTCAGATCTCAGCAACCAACGTTCACTGAGCATTTACTTAGTGGCGGCTCTGAGCTACTGGCTCGACAGGCATCCTCATGTAACCCCGCCAACGCGACGAGGCCCCTGCTGTCACCCCCAATTTACACAAGAGGAAATGGAAGCTTAGAGAAACTTGGCTCGCTCGCGGTGGCCCAGCGAGTGCAGCTGAGCTGGCTCAGGCCTGCCCAGCCCCCGCTGTGGGCCCCATGCCGGCTGCCCAGCTCAAGGATTTAGGCCTCATCCTGTGACTGCGGGGGGCCGTGAGCAGGGGTGCTGTTGCTCCTCCCTCCCCGTGGGTGGAGGTGTGCCGAGCTGGAAGCACCCCGCCACCTCCTCCGAGATCAGGACTACGGGCACCCCTCACCCTCTGCCCTGCATCGTTCTCGACCCAGGCCGCTCTTCCCAGTGAGATGTCACCCGCCACCCACTCTGCATGACACTTTCCCACCAACACCTTTTTCACTTCTGAGAACTAACGATGATGTCATTAACAGCCCCCACTTTGTAAACGAATTCAGACTCAAACTAATCAGTTAACATTCAAACGCTGGGTATATCCCTTACACAGACATCCCTTGTCTCTTCAGGGAACGATGAACTCTTATGATGTCTATTAACTTTTTTTTTCTTTTCTTTTTTTGCAACGACAGGGCGGGTCATCTGCAGGCCCACCGTACCAGATTTCATGGGAACCTCCTACCAGGACTTAACGCTGCTCGGCGGCCATGCAGAGGCTAAGAGACACCCCGCTCACAGCTGGGATTCAAATGCCTGGGCATACAAGATGCTCAGTCCAGCACACTAGGGGCTCAAGGACTTTCCATTAGTTGTAAAATTCTAGAGAAGGCAGGTGTCACTGGAATCCAACGCCCTCATTTTATTGATGGGAGAACCAAGGCTCAGAGAAGTTCTGATTTGCTCGTTGACCTGAAACCCCAAGAGGCCTGGTGATGGTGTCCCCGGGACTGGCTGGAGGGTTCTGTTCCCTTCCACGGGCCCAACAGAGCATACACACAAATGCAGGTGTCACGCCACTACCTGGGGCAACCCCATCCTGCGCTCACCCAGAGAGCAGAAGCCAACCTCTGCTGCTTCTCAGGTGGCCTGGTGGGGAGCACATGTGCTAGGTCAAGCCTCCGTCCTGGCCTCTGCGCCCCCCAGCTCCCCGCAGGCCCTCCTGCACCCAGCAGCAAAACCAAAAGGGCACCAGGAGGAGCTAAACATGACTGCAACCTAGGGGGGCGGGTCCGGGAGGCCGATTACTTGTGCCAGTGCCGAAGTCCAAAAAAAACAAAAACAGAACAGGAATGGTCAATCGATGCCCTCGGCACAAAGTTCAAACTGGATTTCTGCCTGGGACCAGAGGTCATGGGTTCCAAGTCCCCAGTGTCAAACCCCTGCCAGGGGTGCTCCGACCCCACCCCCACCCTTGCCAATGCCAGCTTGTTAGCGGCAGGAAGCAGGAGCCTGGTGGCCCTGGCGTTCTCGGCACCCAGCTCTGGCTGGACAGGGCTCCTGGTGACTTCACCTCCACCAACCCAACCGGCCCTCTCCGGCTCCACCTACTACCCTTAAAGGCTGAACTGTGCCCTTTCTCTGTCAAGGGAGGCTCCTACTGGCACCATGGACACCCCTGCCAGCAGGTGGAGAGCTGGTGAAGCCAAACGGGCCCAGGGGATGCCCTGGTCCTGCTCCCCACAACCCCACCCTGAGGCCCCCCCTTCACTCTCCGGGGAACGGTAGGCTCAGTACAACTTCCCTTTTGCCTCCGCCCCTCCTACGGCCGATCCAAACTGGGGTCATGAGAGGAAACACCAAACGTGGTTAGAAAGCAACCAGTCTGCTTGCTGTCCAGGGACTGGAGTGAGACAGCTGATGCCCGGGCAAGACCACCTGCTGTCCGCTGTCCAGCCCAGGAACGCTGGACCACTCCCGCCGCCGTTTCTCCTCCTCCAAGGTCTTCCCTCCCGCTCCCAGATACTAGCCAGCGCTTACTCCTCACATTCCTGAGAATCATAAATCCCCCTGGGTGGCAGAGCTGCCACCATCCCCCAGACCAGACGCCTCTGCGCCTCCTCCCTGAGCCCCACCCCCATACATCGCCTTGGGACGGTGGAGCTTCTTTCTTAGAAGTCACACCGGACTTCAGGAGGATGAAGTCCAGCCAGGCTGAAGTTCATGATACACACGCCAGCCAGCGGGCTGTGGGGAAGGGGGGAAGTGCCTGAGAACCCAGCGTGTGACCCCCCTCCCCTCCCCTCCCAGCGCTGCAGCTCCACACAGAAAGAGCGTAGTTATTCCTCTAGCTTTTTGAAGTCGGGGCCGCTCTAGCCTCACCCCAGCTCCATTTACCACCCCCAGGGGCCGTGGAGAAAGCTGGTCACTTCACCAGGAGGGGCGGGATTGGGAGTCCCAAGGGACCGGAGCAGACACCACCGACAGAGTCGAGGAAAAGGGGACTGGGCTCCCTGGAGCCGCTCGCCCTCACCCTCACTCCCAAAGGCGCTCAGGGTCCCAGCCCAGTCTGGGGAGAAGGAGTAGGGGTCGCGGGACGCAGCCTCAAGGCTGTAACTGCCAGTTCGCCCGGTTGGCGGGCGGAAGCAGTCTCCCCCGTGAGGATCCAGTTTCAGAAAGACAAGGCGGCAGCAGGGCTGGGCGTCCGGGGCGCCTGGGTCTCTGGACTACTCTCCCTCCCACCCGGTTCCAGCCTCGCCGTCCGGCCCGGGCCCGCACTTACCCGCTCCTGATGGCTCTTCTCGGCCTCGTGCGGCTCCGGCGCGGCGGCGGGCGGCTCATTTTCGCCGCCAGCCCCCTGCTCCTCGGCGGCGGCCGGCGGCTCGGCCTGCCCGGATCCTTCCTGGGGGCGCAGCATCTCCTCCCGGACCTGGACGCCCAACTTCTGCAGCCGCTCGTCGGTCTCGGGGTCGACCACCAGCAGGCGCACGGAGTTGAGTGCGGCACGGATGCGGCTCACCACCTGCTGGTGGGTCTCTTTCTCCACGTTCTCGCCATTCACCTCCACTAGCCGGTCTCCGGCCAGCAGTCCCGACTTCTCGGCCGGCGAGCCGGGCTCCACCAGCCGGATGAACTGGCCTACCTTGCCCTTTTCCCCGTGCAGGTGGAAGCCGTAGCCGTTCGGACCCTTCTCCAGGCAGCAGAGCCGGGGTAGAGGCGCCCCGGCCGCCGCGTCCGTGCTCATCTCGCCCTGCAACGGCTCAGCGGCGTCCGGTCGGGGTCCGGAGACGGGACGGTCCACCCCTTCTTCTCACCCTGCGGGCCGGGAGACGAGAGCGAGGGCGGCAGGGAAAGCCCGCGCCGCCGAACTGGCAGAGCTAGCAGGTGTCCTGGGAGCGGCGGAGGCGAACTGCGAGGAGCCGAAGCCGAAGCTCACGGACCAATCCCCGCCGTGCGCGGAGTCTGAGCGTTCCAGAGCCCGCCCAGGCTGCTTATTCCTGGGGGCGGGGCCGCGTGGAGGGTGTGGACCACCGAGGGCCAATCAGACACCACGGAGAGGGGGAGCTCTGGCAGGGTGAACGACACCGGCCAATGGGAGCGCGCAGGGGTGAGTTTCTGCTCTCAGCGCGGCGCCCCGCGGCGGGAGAAGAAAGAGGGCTCAGGAAGTGGAAGTGTCTGTTACCAAGTGGCTGGTTGAGGCCCGGGGGTGGGGGGGGAGAGGGGAGGGGGAGGAGGAGGGGGAGGGCCGGGCGGGGGCGAGTTCCTGGTACTGGGCAGAGCGGCCCGCAGGATCTTTTCTGATTTCCCTCCACCTGCCTCGGGGATTGAGAGCCAACCCTCGGGTAAAGGACCCTAACATTTCAACAGCCTTCAGCCGAAGTGTGCAACTCCAGTTGGGGGTGGGGGCGGGGGCGACTGTTGCCAGGAAAATCAATGCCGCTCCAGTGCTGCGAGCGGTCTTACGAATAAGAACGAGGTCCACCTCGGACCCGACAGAGTAGTTTGAATAACGAGATTTTTCCATTTGTGGGGCCACTTTGCTTTGTCCCAGGAACTGCTAATAGGGGTGCGGGCTCTGATCCTCGCTGGGACAGTGTGAGGGTCCAGCAGAGAGCCCAAGGCTTCACGGGGCTGCCCATCCAAGACAGGCCACCTAGGGACAATGGCGTGGGAATTGGCGTCAGCCTTTGGCTAGGGAGGTGGGGTTGGGGAGAGGCAGATCAGGGTCAGGTAACCAATCTCTGGGTACATTCCATAGGAAAAGGAGCCCTGGCTTTTTTCAATAGAGAAGGAAAAATGATTAGGACCGTAAGATAAACCTTTCAGCTCCTACTTTCAGATGAGAGGCTGGTCACAGAGGCTGGGGGCAGTCTGTTAGGGATGAGGTGACTAGTTGGGGACATTGAAGGATGAGAAGCAAATGATTTTGGCAATCAGTGACAAGCAACGACAATCCTTTCAACATGATCCGCCCCCGCAACCCCCCCCCCCGACCCCCGCATCATGTGCACCTCAAAGAAGCAATGGACAGGGTGTACTTTCCAAAATACTGCCATTTACTTCTGAAAAACACAAATGCCAAAGGCCCAGAGCAGCCCATGTGATTGGATTGCCTGCGACCTGCCTTGGGCCCCAGAAGAACCCGGCAAGGTCAGGCTCCTCCCTGCTCTGCCTGGGAGAGGCCTGGAGAGCGTCCTTATCGTGCTGACTCTGCTCTGGGAGCAAGATTTCTGCCTTGAAAGCAAATGCAGCAGCTGCAGAAATGTACAGGGCATACTTTCTCACCCCTCGCCCCACCCCTGGTGAACAGAGCTGGAGTAAAGGTGCCTCTAGGTCATAAGCTGCACGTCTCCTGCCCTCTTCCCATTGTTGGGGTCAGGGCTTTGGGAGACGTGTGACCTTGGCCCCATGTAAACTCCTTTAGCATGTAAACTCCTTGCTGCCCGTCTCCCCACCCCAAGCCTCACCCACATGACCTTGTTTTGCATACAATGCGTTGATTTTCCCAGAAATGGATGACCTCTCACTCCCTAACCTGGCTCAGTACGAAGGGAGATAAAGAAGTTTGGGCCCGAATGTCCATCTGAGAAGAAAAGGATGTGGCTGATGGGGGAGGAGATGGCCCTTGGGTTTAGGGGTTACACAACGGGGTGAGGTTTGCTCACTTCTATCTCCCACCTACTCCAGGAGTCAGGGCTTTCTTTTTATCTGGCTCTTTATCCAGTGGAAGCACTACAGCTGCTTGAAGAAGTAGCCTGTGGGCTGCATACCGGCCTAAGGATTGGAACAGAAGAATAACCTTTCCCTATCAGTAACTGTAGGTGTCTGGGGACACAGGCAGAAAGGTAGGAAGATAAGGCCAGGGATTCAGGGAGGAGGGGCTCCCCTGGGATCTGAGGTCCAGTGAATAGGAACCAGATGTTTCCAGGTGCCCTAATGTGCTTGTGGGCTGGGGGAAATGGGGTGCACCTCCCAGAGAGGGGCTAGTAAGGCCAGAGGTAGCCTAACAGACCTAATCTCTGTTACTCCTCTCCCCCCCTCCCCCCAGGGAGCTGGGTCCCTGCCCAATCTCCACATCTCTTATCTTCCTGAGGCTTTGATCTCGCTCCTGGCACAAGGGCCCTGTCTTATTGGGGAAGATTGTTCTCTGGGGAGCCGGAGGAAATGAAGGCCTGGGTCTGCTCAGCCTCTTGCCAGCTGAAGGGTGGGAATGGGGTCACTACCTGCCTCATACCCCAGAAGTGCATCAGTGCCCCCTGGTGCTGAGCTGGTGCAATATCACCCTCATGGTGGGTAGGTGGGAGGCCCAGGCCCCTGAGTCCTAGCACTAGAAGGCAAAAGGGGCACCAGCTCCCTTCCTCCGTTTTCTGGTGCCCTTTTGATTAGATTATGTATCATTAAAATGAAATAAAAATATTTTACCCTCCTCCGGGGATGCAGGGAAGCTACAGGAGCTAGAATAGGGGCAGGAGTACGGAGGGGCTGTGCACTGGGTCCCCCAACTCTCTCCTCATTGGCTCAGCCGCTTAGAATAAACCAGGTCTGAGGGAGAAGGCTGCATCCTTGTGCGTCTCTGGAGCTTCCTCTCAGCCCCTTGGGATTCACAAGAAAGAGCAGCAGCTGGGCCGCTTCTTCTGGGATTCCACATAGTCTCGGATCTGGAAGCTGGGTTCATTAGCCTGCCGCCCGGCTCTGTACTTCAGCTCCCTTGAAGAGGAAGAAGAAATGGGCTGGGAAGGCAGTGAGGAACTGAGCCTTCTCCCACTCCCACGGCCCGGGGCCAGGGGGCCTCCGAACGCAGAATATAGTTGGGCCCGGGGACTGGGCCAAGGGCCAGGCCCTACCGAATTCCCAGATGGTGCCACCCTTCCCTGCACGTTCCCTTCCCGGCTCAGCGCTCACTTGGCAATGGCCAGAAAGGCTAACTCCACGTTCATGCCCGTCTTGGCGCTGGTCTCCATGAAGGGAACTCCATACTCCTGCCAGGGTGAGATTAGCCTCAGTGGCCAGTCTCCGGCTGCCCACCCCCACTCCCCCCAGGCAGTCACTTACCCTGGCCAGCATCTCTCCATCCTCTGAACGGATCATCCTTTCACTGCTCACATCCGCCTGTCAAGCCCAGGTGGGTCACTCTGGGGAAGGAAGCCTTGACCCCGGATGGCCCCTCTCCCGCCCCGCGGGCCCAGGTTTCTGCCCTGGGAGCAGGTACTTCCCCCCCTCTGCTGGTGGCCTGCGGGACTGCGGGTGGTATGATCCACCTGGGGCCAGGGCTTCTGCCTTCTTCAAGTTCTTACCCAGCTCCCAGCAGGGGGATCTCACCCCAACTCAGGGAGGTGGGTAACTCTGCTTGGCAAGGGGGTGGTGGCCAGCCTCGAAGGGCTGACAGTATTTGCGGTTAACCCTTTCCACACACAGCTCTTAATCCGTGTATCTAGTCCCTAGGATCTAATAGGGGCTGAGCAGCTGGTCATCCCTGGATCTCTCAGGAAGCAGCTTGACCTTTCCCCGCAGGGGGCCATTTCCAAAGCTTTAAGAGGGCAGATATGATGGACTGAAGCCTCCAGATAGGTCTGACTCCTGAACTGGAGGCTGTAAAGAGTGCTTTGCTGGAAGGATGTCCAGCTAATACTTGTGGCAGTGGGAGAAGGATGGGCTGACCCTGCCCTGGAGCCACTCACCTTGTTGCCTAGGAGCATAATCACCACATCCCTCTGGGCGTACTCGTGAATCTCAGTGAGCCAGGCCTGTGGGAGAGGGTGCGCTGAGCCCCAGCCATTCCCCTCCTCCCTCCTGCCTTTCCTTCTTCTGCCCTGTGGATTATCCTGGACTACTCACTGCCCCTGAACACCGATCATAATGCCCTGTGCATTCTCTCATCGACATCTTTGTTTGGGCCTCTCCAGTCCTGAGTAGCTCTAAACCCCTTGCAGTGTAGCTCTCAGTTCTATGAAAGACAGAGGCGACAGAGGCTATATCTTATAAATCAGCTGGTAGTCACCAGCAGTCTCCTCGAGTGCCCTGTTGAGGATTCTAAGGCCCCATAAGGGCTCAGTGATCAAAAATACTGTGATTGATTAGTGATGTCTGCCATGAGCATGGGGTTGGAGGTGGCAGTAGGAGTGCCATGGATTCCATCCAGTTTATAAGCAGTTTTATATCTGTATGTCTTGTTCCCCCAGTTTGCTTGTCAACCCCTTGAGGTCAGGGAGCATGTGAAATCGTCACGATGCTGTGCACAGAGTCAGTGTTTGTTGAATTACTGTCTCGACTATTTAATAGTTTGCTTGTGAGGAGGGAGCCACTCACTTTGTCTGCCTGAGTCACCTTCTTGAAAGTTGGGGTGGATGTATGGGTAGACTTTTCTGCTTGGGCTCTCCTCTTGGTCTCTGTGGGTAATTGTCCAGGGTGGAGCTGGGCACTTTCTGAACATTCTGTCATGAGATGCTCCATGAATCATAGGGATGAGCAGGTAGCACACAGCCTGCTTGGCCTTCATGCCCACATGCCCATCAACCACCCAGGAGTAGTTTATTACTTCTGAGTCACAGCTCCGGTGTTTTTAATGAGGCAGCAGTATTCCATGCTCCACCCATTCCCACAAAGCAGGAAGCAGCCCTGGCCTGCACAGGCCCTGCCCTGCCTGCTCGTGAGTGGTGGGTGGGGAGGACCTACCCGGATGTTGTCGAAGGAAGATTTGTTGGTGATGTCATACAGCAGGAGCAAGGCTGGAGGGGGAGAGAGAGGTCACATGGGGAACTTGGGGCAGAAGGGTGGATGTTACAAGTGGGCTGGGGGGGTGGTGGAGGTAGAGCACGTGAGGGACCTACCCTGGGCATCTCGGTAATAAGCGTGGGTGACACTGCGGAACCGCTCCTGCCCTGCGGTGTCCCAGATCTAGGAAGGGATGGACAAATGGTCAGAAGGGGGCAGGGACTGTCCTGGGCAGAGGAAAGCCATGTTGTGGTACGAGAGATGGGCGGGGAGGTGAGATGTTTCCTTCTTTAGTTTCTCATGGGCTTGTGAACATCTGGTGATGTCCCGGATGGCGGTAGTTAATGAGTTCTCAAGCTCGTTCGGTGCTGTTGCCTCTTGCCCAGCCCAGGGATTAGAGGTGTCCAACCTCCCAGAGCAGATGAGGCCTGGGAACCTGGGGATGATTTGAAGCGAGCCTAAGCTTGTCTGAAGGCACTTAGAGCTGCTGCCTTTGACAGAAGGGAGGGTGCCTGGGAACGGCTTTTTCTGCAGACATCAAACAAACAAAGGCCGTTTCCTCTCCTGACCCCCACAGGAAGTTAGCCCAGGCGGAGCGCAGGGCCGCAGGCCTCCTGTGGTTGGGTGCGGAGGCTGGGCAGGCTCCCCCATCCTCTCGCCCACACCCCAGCCCTCCCAGCCGCTGGTCTCACCTGCAGCTTCACCCTCATACCATCCACGGTCACCACCTTGTTCTGAAAGAGAAAAGGGCAGAGGGAGAGGTGGGCGTGGAGGGCAGGGGAGTCTCGGTTTCTGCCTTCTGCTGAATCCTACAGTACAGCAAACATCCTGTCTGGTTGCTCCCCAGGGCCACGGGGGTCCGGTGAGCCCCGGAGACGTCTCCAGCCGGATCGCCCCATCAGGGCAGTGGGACTCTGTCCCCAGGTACCCCTACTTTGGAGTCCTCTCTTCTGGGGACTCCGTCTGCCCTTCTCACAACACGCCAAGGCAGGGAGAGCCTGAGAACCTGCCTGACCGCACCCCTCCTCTCGCCCCGGCCCGGGCTCAGCAAGGTGCACAGGCGGAGCCCAGCCTCCAAGCTCTTAGAGATGAGACGCCCACCAGCATCTCGGGGACCGCAGAGGCTGGATCTGCAGGGCCGTCTTTCCCCTGGCTGTCCACTAGTTCTCCTCAGTGAAGCTTCCCCTCGCACTGGGAGGGAGGCACCTGGCCTTTGAGAGCACCCCTGCCAGGGTTAGACCCTCACTCTCCTGGCCCGTGCGCGTGTGCAGTGCTCAGAGCCCTCGGCATCCGGGATGCCGATTTGTAAAGATGGGTTCATCGAGGTGAGAGGGAGGGATGCTGGCAAGCTGCTCTGTTCCCACAGGGCCAGCCCAGTTCCTCCACCTAGTGCCGTGCTGGGCTTCCCGGGACTCCAGAAAGACTGGCTGACCTCAGGTCTTGCCGGGGGGCCCAGCTAGCACTGTGGGATATGTCTGCCTGGCTGGGGGCAGGATGTTAAGACTCAGTCGCTCATTTCTCATCCTGTAGGGGAGCCAAGAGCCTCCCCAAGCCCAGACTCCTCTTAGCTGGCCACCTCTGGGGTCCCTAGGGGAGCATCCTGTGCCCTAGGGTGAGCCACAGCGGTCCTGAGAAGCCAGCGCAGGTGAGGAGAGGACCGTCCCCCGTGCCTGAGCCATAGCCCCTGGCTCGCTGCTGGAGGAGGAGCCTGCAGCCACCTCACCCTGAAGTCTATGCCGACAGTGGCTATGAAGGTCCCGGACAGGAAGGCCCCATCTTTGAATTGGATCAGGAAACAGGTTTTGCCGACGCCTGAGTCTCCCAGAAGCATCACCTAGGAGATGGGGGCAGAGGCAGTTAGCTGGGCTTCCAGGGAGAGCCAGGGAAGGATGCCGACTGCCCCGAGGGCACCTGCTTCTGGAGAAGCCGGCTGCTGCCTTCACCCTGCCTCTCCTCTCCACACTCCCCGGCTCCGGCTGCCTCTCAGGCTCTCCCTCTGACCCTCCTGTCCTCATCTGGTTTCCTGGAAGCCTGAGTTGCCAACTTAGCACGAACAGGACCTCAAACGTGCTCGGTGGCCCCAGAGAACAACCACATTCTTGTGGTCTCGACTCTGCACCGTGCTAGGATCCCTTCCCCCTCTGTGTGTGTTCCACACATGTGTGCACACGTGGGTGGGGCTATGGTGCCAGAAAGAGAAGTGTTAATACCTCGGACAGGGATTCCCACCCAAGGGAGTGTATCAGAGTCTGCTGGGGGCACGGCTCTGTCATTTGCAAAGTCACATTCTAAACTTACTTTTGTTCAGGTGTTTTACTTTTGGTTACATTTATTTGGAAGTTCCTGATGACATTTTATGTTTATAAAAGCGTTGCGTGAATTAGGGAAGGTTGAAATTTATACTGAAGCGGAGAGACATTTAGTCTGAAGTTCGTTCCGCAGAAACCTCCCACGTGGGACAAATGGCTGACAGTTGGCATCCCTGGTCACTGTAGGTGGCAGAGCAGGAGGGAGTGTGTGTGGGGGTATGTTTGTCCCTTTCCTGTCTGTCCAGTCTCTGCTCATCTTCTCTGGGGACCGTGGGCGGGGGAGGGGACCCCTCTGTCCAGTCACTCCTCAATCTTGGAGAACAGAGGTCCAGACCTAATGCTGGAACTTTCCCAACAGGCCGAGTCGATACTTAATGGGCTGAGCAGGGACTAGGTTTGAGTTATTTTTGAGGCTGTGACCTTGACAATGGAGCCCAAGGGCTTTCCTGCTGTGGGCATGGGGTATGGGATTAGCTAACTTTGGTGGAGAGGTGGGGGGCTGAACCAAAGGTGTATGAAGGCTGGGGTCCTGGCTTGTACGTGGGTTACTGGGGGACTTCGGGAAGATTTCTTAACCCTTCTGTGGCAGTTTCCATAGTGGTTAGAAGGAAAGAGAGATAATTTCTTTGAGGCCTTTCTAGACTCCGTTAATGTCTAGGGTCAACAATGTTGGCATGAACCACCTGACTCCAGAAGAGTGGCCCGGGGTGGGTGCTGCCTGCCTGTGGCCCCATCCCCTCTAATCCTCCCCAAGGAGCTCCCACCAGGCTCTTCCCAGACCATCCCGGACTCAGTCTCCTAGGCAGGCCTCGGGCACGAAGGCTGGTGGGGGCCAGAGGCCAACTCTCCACAGATGCCGCTTGGCCCAGGGGACAGATGGCAGGCTGGGGGCTAAGGAGGCTTCGAGAGCCTGCATTGCTCCCTGGCTCCTGGGTCCCAGTACCCGATGGGGAAGGAGGGAGAGAGGGAGGTAGGGCAAGCACCTGTGTACTTCACAGTTGACGGTTGCCTTGAGCAAATGATGCCACCCACCCAGCCAGGCAAGTCCACCAAACAGCTGCCCAGCCTTGCCACCTCCTAGGCAAACACCCAGCTGGCGTGTCAGGCAAGGAGGTCAGGCAGGTCCCAGCGGCCTGGGGCTGGCCCTCAGCAGCTCCCCTCCCCTGAACACTGTGGGGGCCGACTTCCTGCCTGGAGCCCACAGAGGACGCTTATCGCAACGGCTCTGGGTGGGTGACTTGCAGAGTGGCTTCCTCTGAAACAAGGGGGGTTGCAGGAGGAACCCAAGGCGCAGAAAGAGGCAGGTCTCCTTCAAGGCCATGTAGCATGAGATGGGCGGCCCCTTCGCTAATCTATCCCCAACCGTACAGAGGAAGAGTGGAGGCTCTGGGCTCTCTCAGCACCTCTTTCAGAGTTCCTGGTACCTGCCTGCTCCAAGGGCATGGAGGGAGGGCATACAGACCAGTGTCCACCACCAGCCCCACCTGCTTCCGTTCAGGGCCACCCGCAGAGGGAACCAGCCCCAGACAGCTGACTTAAGCTCTCCCAGGTGGGAGACTTGTGCCTAACGCCCCAGGTCTTTCTCAGGTTCTAAAAATTCCCATGTGGGTCTGCATTCTGGCTAGCAACATCCTCCCAGAAGAAGGTGTGGGCAGTGACTGCAGGGGTGGAAAGGGAAGGGGTAGCGCCTGGGGGCAGCTGGGGTCCTAAAGATCTTCAGTCCTAAGGCCTGGAAACAGCGAGAAGGGCATTAACTGCAAGTTTCCCCGCCGCCAGGAGGTGTCCTTTCCAAGTCGCCAGGCAGCCCTATTTCCCAGCGCTTCGGGTGCCTGTACCCTGGAGGGTTGTGCGCTCAAACCCTACCTAGAAGCATGGGATTCCTGGGGCTCGTATTGGCCGGAGTGTGGCAGAAGAAAATGGGGTTGCGGTCCTCTGGGTGGGGAGTCACTCGCTCCTTCCGACCTTCCTCTCCCTTCTCCCACGGAGCCAGCCCAGATCCCTGGACGCTGGCATGGGCCCAGGGCTCTGTCTCGACCCTCCTTCCTTATTCTGGGAGACCCGGCTGCCTGGGGGGAAGGGATGAGTCCAACGCAGACGCAGCCAGAAAGGGTCTTGGGCGGGGAGGCCGGGGTCTCAGGGCGAAGAGCGCGGGGAGGGGTGACCCCCAGAGCCGGCACCGAGTCCCCAGCGCTGGGTGCAGTGCCCACCCACCTTGCCCATAAGATCGTAGCTCGGACTGCAGGGTGGGGAGCGCTCGGGGGCCTCGCCGTTCCGGGTGGCAGCGGCGCCAGGAGTGCCCGTCATGTCCCTGGACCAGAGGTGAGCTGGGGTAGGCGGCGGGCGAGGGACGGCGCAGGAACCGCCTCGCCTTAGGCTCCACCCACTCCTTCTCCCCTCCACCGCCCCGGCCCGGACCCCGACAGGCTCCTCCCTCCGTCCGCCACCTGAAAGACACTGGCGTGGAGCGGGCTGTCCCGCTGGGGCGCGCAGGACCGCAGGGTCAGCTCCCGAGGGGCAGGAGGGCCCCCGTGCGCCACACTGGCCTGAGGGCGTGGGCCAAATCCAGCCCTAGGACCGACCGGTCCCCAGAGTTGCCAGCTGCCGGGGTTAGGTTCCCACCGGGAGCTGTCCCTGGAGACCCCGCCTTCAGGGGAAGGTCTGGCCTCGCTGGGACCCGCGGACCCGCGCCCGGGTTGCCACTGCGCAGCGTGGCCAGGAGGCGGCGCCCGGGCTCCATCCGGCTGGCGGGCAACAGGTGGCTCCGGGAGCGGGGGCGGGGGAGGCTGGAGACGCCCCTGGGCAGCGCGGCGCGGGGTTCACGAGGAGGCGTGCGTTCCGAGCGCAGCTCTCAGGCAGTTTCGCTTTTGCTAATGCACCCCAGCTCGACGTCATCTGAATGTAATTGTGTTTACCGACCGATGGATATTCACCTTGCAGCACATTTGCACTTCGGGGCCCCTGGCCGGTGCTTGGACTTTGACACCTCCCATTTCTGCCTGCCCTGTTGGGCTGCGCCCAGAATGTACCCACCCCGGAGAGCCTTCCGAGGTGGGCTTCCCTGCACACGTCCCAATCCAGGCGCTCCCGAAGGCAGAGCTGACCCCTGGCACCGAGTAGGCCTTAAACGTTTGGTATCAAAAGAATTCATGAAGTCCTGAATCTTTTTTTTTTTTTGGCTCCACCGCACTGGCACCTGGGTTCTTACTTCCCTCACCAGGGATCGAACTCACGCCCCCAGCGATGGAAGCTCAGAGTCTTAACCGCTGGACCGCCAGGGAAGTCCCTGTGGTGAATCATTTTGAGCAGAGTCTCCAGGACATCTAAGGAACCCTGCAGCTCCTGGTGACAGAGGGTGAGAGTATGTCTGGGGTTGTCCATAGCGGAGTTCAGGGGCCCTGGCCTGGGCTAACCATTCAGTTACGCTGTCCCAACGTCTTATATAAGGGAGGTCAGGTTCCCGCGGAACGGGGTGGGTGCAAGCAAAGGAACTGCGTGAAGGGTGTGAGGAGAGGCAGGGGCCCTGCACCTCTTTACCTACATGTTGGGGTGAGGGGCAAGGGGCAGGCACGGCTTATGGGTGACCACAGGCCCCGAGGAGACTGTGTGCACCCGCCTCCTACCACGTGACTTTTGGCGTCAGCTGGAGCTGTTTGCCGGAAGTGGTGTGCCGTAACCTCATCTGCACACAGGGAGGGACTCGTACGGGGAGCCACACCTGGGCAAGGAGCAGCTCTACACAGCCCTGCAGGTGTGCGTCCTTGCCTGCTGTTCGGGTGCCAGAGGCTCTGGCTGCACATAACGCCCCAGCCCATTCAATGTCCTGGGCCCCGGGCTCCTGAGGGTTCATCCGGAAACCCTGCAGGGGAGCGGGTTTCAGCGCCAGTGGGTAATGACCAAGGAGGAAGGAGAGAGGGGACCTGGCCTGGTCCTCCCGGGCCTTCCACTGCCAACCAGGCTGATACGGGTTGCACTATGCTCCCCCCACTCCCCAAAGAGATGCTGAAGTCCTAAACCCCAGTAACTCAGAACGTGACCTTATTTGGAAGGAGGGTCATTGCGGATGTAATTATTTAAGATGACGTCATAGAGAGTAGGGTGGGCCCTTAATCCAGTACGACTGGGGTCCTTATAAGAAGAGGACACGCGGGGAGAAAATGGCCATGTGGAGACAGAGGCAGAGATGGGAGTGTTGCGGCTACAAGCCAAGGAATGCCAAGGCTTTCCGGGAGCCACCAGAAGCTGGGAGAGGCAAGGGAGGACCCTGCCTTTGAGCTTTCAGAGGGAGCGTGGCCCTGCCGACGCCTTGGTTTCTGGCCTCCGGCTGTGGTTTATATTGGCTCCACCAAGACCCTTTCTGTCCTGTGGCACACAGGTTTGGGATGGAGACGGTTGCCCATCAGTGTGAATGCTCCAGAAGTGGGGGAGAAATACAAGCACTGTCTTGCTGTACGCTGCAGCGGAGTCCGAGTGGGCTGGTGGCACCGGGGGAGGCCCGGCTGCCCTCTTCCGGGTCATGCCTGTGTGGCCCGCTGGGTCTGGGGCCTGTGGGCTGTGTTGTATGCAGAGTGTTACACACTGTCCTCTGGGACACTGCAGCATCAGGCGGGGTGTTCAAGGGCAGCGGCCAGTGAGGCAGAAGCGAGAGGGGGTCAGGGGTGCTCAGAATTGGGGGTGCAGGAGAGGCAGGTTTTGCCCCAAAGGGAGGGAGCACAACCCACTCAAGGATGGGGGCTGTAGATGGGTGACCTGGAGAGCACAACCGCTGGGAGGTCCAGGCCTCCCGACAGCCTCTCTAGTGCTGTGTACACGCTGGGCCAGCCTGCATCTCCCCAAGTACTCACACCAGGGACACGTCACCCCACACCCCACACAGACACACACAGCTCACACCACACCACAAATAGACACCTCACATCATGCACACAACACACACACACACCTCAAATCTCACATACACGCAACGTCACAGGAACACATACCCCTCACACCATGCACATCGCAGATCAAGCCACATACACCGTCTTGTATCAGCTGCAATCACACACACACGCCTCATGACACACCACAACCACACATACCCTCCATCATCCCACAAACACACATGTCACATCATGAACACAGGCACACCTCATATCATACCATAAACACACAATGCCTTACACGGCCCCCCCCAAACACGCATCTTAAATGATCACCCCTCCCAAACACACACCTCACGTCCCCCTAAACACCTCTCACCACATCACAGTTACACAGCTCATCCCACACCACCAACATACACCCCTAACTGGCCCCCATGTCTCACGCCGTCCCCAGATGTACAAATCACCCTCCAAATAAAGCCCCTCTTTTTTTTTTTTTTCCGGCCGTGGCATGGGGCTTGCAGGATCTTAGTTCCCCTACCAGGGCTCGAACCCGCGCCCTCGGCAGTGAAAGCGAGGAGTCCTAACCACTGGACCGCCGAGGAATTCCCAGAAAGCACCTCTTCAATGACCCCAGCCCCTCCCATCACCTCCAAATCCAGAAGGCACATACACCCCACATTACCCCTAACAGACCTCCCTGCCCGCCTGTGCACAGGTCACCCCACACAGCCACACCCCTTCCTGATAGAGCAGGTGATGATGCCTCATGAAACCTCATGGTGGTTCAGAGAGGGGCCCTTGTGTGCAGCCGAGGAGATCGGGGAACGAGCAGAGGGGGCTGGAAGAAACCCCCAGAGCTGGGGGGAAAGGTGCACAGCCCTGTGAGTGCAGGGTCAGGATGTGGAGGGGAGACCAAGACAGAGGCTGGGGGACTGAGGCACATGGAACATCTGCGTGAGAGTCCGTGGCGGCTGACAACATGCAAATCCTGGTCCCCACGTGGGCGTGGGTGAGCTTGGGATCTGCACCGC
This sequence comes from Grampus griseus, assembly GCF_964374135.1. Lineage (NCBI taxonomy): Eukaryota > Metazoa > Chordata > Mammalia > Artiodactyla > Delphinidae > Grampus > Grampus griseus. The sequence goes on along the minus strand of NC_139014.1, from coordinate 6,512,968 downwards.
AGACAAAATGGAGGTTTTCATGCGCATTGCATGAGTGCTTGAAAAACCACCAGGCTAAATTGTGCAAGACTTCGGCTGGCAGATGAGGGGTTCTGACTTGACTGGAAGGCGGTAGTGAGACTGTTGGTGTTTGGTGGTGGGGCGCGGGGGCGAGGCTTTCGGAAGATGAGCTTTACAGCAGTGTTCAGGCGAGACTGCAGAGTTTGGGGCACAGGGAGGCAAGAGGTAGCCAGGAGGACCTGAACTGGCATGAGGGAGGGGCCAGCTGGAGCAACTATGGTGTGAGCCCAGTCGGTGTCAGCACCCCAGTAAACCCATCCGCAGGACTCGGCAGCCAGTTTGATGGAGGCGATGAGGGAGCAGTTGGGGAAGATATTGGCTTGAGAGGTGTCTACCCAGGCCCTGGGCCGGTCCCGCTTCCGGAAGCAGTGGGCTCCAGAGGCTCTGAGAAGTGGCCTGAGGACAGACACCAGGTGGTTCCCCCCACTTACCTCCGTCTCCTTTATTTTTTAGTATTATTATTATTTTTTTGGCCGCATGGCATGCGGGATCGAACCCGTGACCCCTGCTGTCCTGCAGTGGAAGTGCAGAGTCCTAACCCCTGGACCACCAGGGAATTCCCCACCTCTGTCTCCTTTAAAGTAAAGATCAAGGACTCCTCCCCTCTCCTGCTGCCCAGGCCACACTCACCCTTATGAGCTAGGCCAGCAGGACCTCAGTTACCGGGAATTCAGCCACAACCAGGGCTGGCCACAGGGCACTTGCACATGGCCAGCTGTCGGCAGTGATTCAAACCTCTGTGCAAATGACAGACAGACAAATGAGTGTCCTGCAGCCCAGCTCTCTGGGGCTCCCCAGACCACTGATATTGGAAGGAGACCCCAATGCCCTCCAGCCCCTTTGTCAGACAACACAGGAGACTTCAGCTGCTCCACAAAGATCGAGCTGCTCTGAGCAGAGGGTTGGAAAGAGACCTGTCTCTGGAAAGGAAAGGAATTGAGGGTCCTTAGTGCTATATGAGGGGTGGGAAGGGGGCTTGCGGAGGAGACAGACATTTTCTCAGCGAGAGCTGCAGACCTCTTTGTATATAACTGGGCAGTGTGTCTAGGCCCAGGGTCAGTCACTTGTCCTTGGTGTGGTTCCCATCATGGGCTGTTGTCCCTGCCCTCTACCACCAGTATGGGGGTTCCCCTAGGTTTGTGTCCCAGCTGAGGGGTAGACTATGTACCCGTTTTGCTCCCAGGTCATGTACTTGACACAGGAGAGCCCAGGTTCAGGCCTGAGTTGGGCACTCAGGCCCTCACTCAGCATAAGCTGCCCACGGGTTTGTCCTGAGGTGCTGACCGGTGCCAGGCGAGCAGCTGAGCCTCTGGAAGGCCCTGGCCCAGGAGAGGGGAAGAGCCCGGCCTGTCCTGTGGACCACACAATTTCTTCCTTCTCACGGGCGAGTTGCCTCACTTTTCTTACCAGGCTGGTGGCAGAATTTGGAGGTCCCACCCCTGTGCCTCTGTGGAGTGTGAAGCAGACTCCCCACCCCACTCTCTGCCTCCTGTCCTCTGACAGGCAGAAGGACGGGGTTGGAGTGAGTGAGGAGTGTGACTGTGGGGACACCGTGTGCCCTGGGTGCTGAGGGGCAGGTGACGTGGGCCCGCGGTGGAGGACGCCTGACACCGCCATCCTGGTTCATTTCATGGCAGCCTGGTCCAAGGCTTGGGGGTTGCCAGGATGGGCCGCACTCTCCTGGAACTCAGCCCCGCCCCCCTGGACTCGGCCCCGCCCTCCGGGGGCTCGGTCTCCCCCATCACTCCAGGCCCTGGCGCACACCCTGGCCAGCCTCTCATTTCTGCTCCGTCGTGGGCCCTTACCTTCTGCGCTGTGACCCAGTGGGCAGGCCCAGATTCTGGGGGTCCCCTCTCTCCACCAGCGTGGCTCTGCTGTGTCCTAGCACCTCGCAGGCCTGGTGCTCTGTTCGGTCCCGGGGGCTGGCCTTTCAAATACCCATGCTGCCCAAGAAATGACATTTGCTCTTCTGCATCTCTGGGGACGAGGATTCTGGAGACCCCAAAAGAGGGTCCTGCTGCTCCTGCCACTGTCCAAGAGAGGGCTGAGACCCTTCCAAAGGCCTCCCCAGGGTTCAAGGTCTTCTGACAGCAGCCGGCAGCCATGGTGAAAGTGGGGATGTGAGCTAGAGCAAGGGCTTCGTGGCCCACAGAAGGGCTGGGAATAGAGGAAACTTGAGGCTGTGTCCAGGGAGAGACAGTGCTAAAACCTGAACTTTAACCTTTGACCTGCCAGCGCCCTAGGCCCCACATGACAATGCCAAGTTTGGATTGTGCTTAAACTTTTTTTTTTTTTTTTTTGCGGTACGCAGGTCTCTCACTGTTGTGGCCTCTCCTGTTGCAGAGTGCAGGCTCCGGACGCGCAGGCTCAGCGGCCATGGCTCACGGGCCCATCCGCTCCGCGGCATGTGGGATCTTCCCGGACCGGGGCACGAACCCTTGTCCCCTGCATCGGCAGGCAGACTCTCAACCACTGCGCCACCAGTGAAGCCCTGTGCTTAAACTTTTAAGGCATCCCTTTGCCTCTCCAGGCTCTTCTTGCCCCGTGTCTGTATCAAGATATTCCCTTGCTTACTAGCTGGAGCGGAGCCCAGGAAGAAGATGGAGGGGAAGCAGGAGGAGAGCAACACGGGAGGGCGGCCGACTTATTGCACTGGTTGCTCCGTTCCACCACCGAGGGTGGCAGCTCCTCCCAGCCCTGCCCACGCAGCCCCCTTTGTCCCTGGTTCTGGTGACGGTGCCCTCCTCACTGATTTTCAGGCTCGGGGTGGGATGGACGCCTTGAAACTGCCCAAGGGCCCTGGGCCATCCCTCCTGGTTTCCCCACCCATGGACTGCATCTTGGTAAATAGCCTTTCTATTAAACCTCCTGAACGATCCAATGTGAGCATCCACCCGTTTCCTGCCGGGACCCTGTCAGAGGCCCAGCAGGGCCCCTGAGCCCAGAGGTACTTACTGTGAATCCGATGCCCAAGGTGGCTGAGAAGGATCCCGGGATGAACTTGCCCTGGTCGAACTGAACGAGCAGAGATGTCTTCCCCACGCCGCTGTCGCCCACCAGGATGGTCTGAAAGGGAGCAGCAGAGGGGTTTGAGGGCCTGCGGTGTAGATTAGGCTGCTGAGAGGTCCTGGTGGCTGCGGGAGTGGGTTCTCTAAATACACATATACGTGTGTGCACACGCATCCACCCCCGCGCACACACACATCCACAGACACAGGCCAAACTCTGGATTTCCTATTGAAACCACTGAGGACAGCGTGAAAGCACAGAGGAAACCTCGTTTCAGCCCAAGTTAATTAGCATCTGAGGTGACCTTGAGAATGTGCCTCTCAGACTTCCGAACACAGGGGCATTCCTGACGGAGCCCCCCGTGGCTGCACTCTGCGATCCAATCCATCACTGACGTGTTTGTGCTGAGGCCATGCTTCCCACGGGAACTTCCTGGCCAAAGGTGGAGCGTGGCGGGAACACTGAGGCAGATCTGTTCCTGGGAGACACGAGACTCCCCTAAAAGCCGAATTAGGCTCAAGGACTCTCTCTACGTTTTACAGAACCTTCCAGAGACTTCACAGCAGCCTCAGATGCTTCTACCCAACCTTGCTGCTCTCCCTCCTTCACCTGGGGTCAGACCTGCCCTCCCCCATGGCCTCACCGCTCTCCCTACCTCTCCTGGCTCCCACCCCATTTATCTTGTAGGTGTTTCCACTAACAAAATCCTTGCGCATTTAATTCCCTTTTGGCATCTGCTTCTTGGAAGACCTGGATTAACACAATGGGTTTCCTGTATGGGAAAATCTATAGAATAAAAAAAAATCAGGATGTCTGGATATAGATCTTGGGAAGAGTTTGCACTTGGCCTTGGAGAGGACAGCATTTCAAAGGGAAGCAGAGTCTGGGAAAGAAGGGTCTGGCTACTTTTGAACTTGGAAGAAGTAAGTGGGGAGAATTAGCTGGAAGTTCAGATGCTGTATTTGAAAGAAAATCATAAGCAGCAGGGAAGAAATATACATGCACCCAGAGGCTGATACCCAGTGGGTGCTCAATGAATGAATGAATGGGTAAATGCCTTAGTTTCAAAGAGGACAGTAGCCACTTTCCAAAGGCAAGCATTCAGAGTCATTGGAAAGGCTTAGGAGATGCCAACTTTAGCTCAACTTGGAAAAACATAAAGACATAAAAAACCAAAAATTTAAAAGCATAAAGATTGACAAGGCCTCCTTAGGTCAGAGCCGTGGGCGCCAGCCCTGTTTGCTCTGACCGTGGCATTGACTCGATAGCAGGGCAAACATGGGGTTATCCATGATGCTGCCTTTGGACCTCCTCTGACTACCGTCCCCCACCCACACTTCGCGAACCAAATTCCATTCAGCTTTTATTTTCCTCCCGGGTTAAAAGGCTCCATTTGTTTGTTGTGTGTAGCGGCTTTAATAATTCACGTCTCAAATCAAACTTCCTCAAGCTGGAGGAAGTGCTTCCTAGAGAGAATATTCCAGAACGTGAGGGGTCAATCTGTCCATCCGTGCCCACCTCATTCATTTACTAAAGGCTATATCCTTTTCCTTTCCAGGGTGAAGAGTTCTCATCACTTTCTTCTCTCATATGAAAACAGTTCCATCTTCTTAGGACGTCTTATGATTCAGTGGGCTCACAGTCCGGGGTGACGGGGTTCAGCATTTCAGATCCAGGTGAATCCTGCCTGAAGGCAGGGCCAGGACGATGCTCTCGTATAGGTCTTTTTAGAAACATCAGCCCGGTGAAGATGATCACATCAGGAAATCAATTGATGACGCTACAGACTCTTTTCCTGGGTCACCATGGAGAGCTCAGAGTGGATCAATTTACAAACTGAATGATTTTCCCCTAAATCCAGGTCATCCTGGATTTAGCCCTGGTCATCCTCTGCCTGTGTCCCTCCCCATGAAATGAGTGGTCCAAAGACCCGTGTCCCTCCTATAGACTATACTTAGCTCCCAGCTCACTGCTAGAGTTGCCTGAGGAGTGGCCAAGGGGTGGCTCTTTGCAGGGATGTGAACAGAGCTTGGATGTGGAGGCTGGGGTGTCTACATGCATCCTCCTCAGGACCTTTGGGGTGTGGAATGTGCAGGAGGGAGAAGGGCAGGGGAGTGTCTGTGGATGGCGGGCTAAGGACCGGGAGATGGCTGTCACTAGGCTGCCACATTTCGGTGCAGAACTTCTGAGAATCCTACATCCAAATCCTTCTGGGTCAGTAGGACGGTATTTTTGTCAAGGTAGGAAGATCAGATGCACTTGATTGGATAGTCTTTTTAGCTTGATTTAGAACATGAAAATATTGAGACATAAGGTTTATGGGCCACCATTTGTATTCTAGCCCTGGTCTCCCAAATGTTACAGGTGGGTCTGCCTAATCTATTACCTTAGAGACACAATGGAGTTTCTCTCTCCACTCAGAAGCTGCCAGGATTTTCCTCAAGTTTCTCCAGGGGGGCTCCGAATGTTACTGCTTGGAGAAGCCAGATGTCAACCTCAGATCTAGATTTTCTACTCCACCTTCCCTCTTTTGGAGCATTTATGAAACTGTTAATTAATTGTGGTTGTGACAGAAATCTGTGTCAGCTTCGCCACCATTCAGACAAGTGTCTTTGTTCTCCCTTCTTTTTATTTTTTTTTAATTTTATGGAAGTATAGTTGATTTACAATGTTGTGTTAATTTCTGCTGTAGAGCAAAGTGATTCAGTTATAGATATATATATATTCTTTTTCATATTCTTTTCCATTATTGTTTATCATAGGACTTTTTTTGAATTTTATTTTATTTATTTTTTTATACAGCAGGTTCTTATTAGCTATCCATTTTACACATATGAGTGTATACATGTCAATCCCAATCACCCAATTCATCCCACCACCCCCACCCCCACCGCCACTCTCCCCCCTTGGTGTCCATACGTTTGTTCTCTACATCTGTGTCTCTATTTCTGCCCTGCAAACCAGTTCATTTGTACCATTTTTCTAGGTTCCACATATATGCGTTAATATACGATATTTGTTTTTCTCTTTCTGACTTACTTCACTTTGTATGACAGTCTCTAGATCCATCCATGTCTCTACGAAAGGAATTTTCATTCCTTTTTATGGCTGAGTGATATTCCATTGCATATATGTACCACATCTTCTTTATCCATTTGTCTGTCAATGGGCATTTGTTTCCGTGACCTGGCTGTTGTAAATAGTGCTGCAATGAACATTGGGGTGCATGTGTCTTTTTGAATTAAGGTTTTCTCTGGGTATATGTCCAGTAGTGGGATTGCTGGGTCATAAGGTAATCCTATTTTTAGTTTTTTAAGGAACCTCCATACTGTTCTCCATAGTGGCTGTATCAATTTACATTCCCACCAACTGTGCAAGAGGGTTCCCTTTTCTCCACACCCTCTCCAGCATTTGTTGTTTGTAGATTTTCTGATGATGCCCATTCTAACTGGTGTGAGGTGATACCTCATTGTAGTTTTGACTTACATTTCTCTAATAATTAGTGATGTCGAGCAGCTTTTCATGTGCTTCTTGGCCATCTGTATGTCTTCTTAAGAGAAATGTCTATTTAGATCTTCTGCCCATTTTTTGATTGGGTTGTTTGTTTTTTTTAATATTGAGCTGCATGAGCTGTTTATATATTTTGGAGATTAATCCTTTGTCCGTTGATTCGTTTGCAAATATTTTCTCCCATTCTGAGGGTTGTCTTTTCATCTTGTTTGTAGTTTCCTTTGCTTTGCAAAAGCTTTTAAGTTTCATTAGGTCCCATTTGTTTATTTTTGTTTTTATCTCCATTACTCGAGAAAGTGGATCAAAAAAGATCTTGCTGTGATTTATGTCAAACAATGTTCTTCCTATGTTTTCCTCTAAGAGTTTTATATTGTGCGGTCTTACATTTAGGTCTCTATTCCATTTTGAGTTTATTTTTGTGTATGGTGTTAGGGAGTGTTCTAATTTCATTCTTTTACATGTAGCTGTCCAGTTTTCCCAGCACCACTTATTGAAGAGACTGTCTTTTCTCCATTGTGTATCCTTGCCTCCTTTGTCATAGATTAGTGGACCATAGGTGCGTGGGTTTATCTCTGGGCTTTCTATCCTGTTCCATTGATCTATATTTCTGTTTTTGTGCCAGTACCATATTGTCTTTCTATTTCTTCCTGGCTCAGTCTCAGAAGGTTGTGCTTTTCTAAGAATTTGTCCATTTCTTCCAGGTTGTCCATTTTATTGGCATAGAATTGCTTGTAGTAGTCTCTTATGATACTTTGTATTTCTGCGGTGTCTGTTGTAACTTCTCCTTTTTCATTTCTAATTTTACTGATTTGAGTCCTCTCCCTCTTTTTCTTGATAAGTCTGGTTAAAGGTTTATCAATTTTGTTCATCTTCTCAAAGAAGCACCTTTTAGTTTTATTGATCTTTGCTATTGTTTTCTTTGTTGTTATCTCATTTATTTCTGCTCTGATCTTTATGATTTCTTTCCTCCTACTAACTTCGGGTTTTGTTTTTTCTTCTTTCTCTAGTTCCTTTAGGTGTAAGGTTAGATTGTTTATTTGAGATTTTTCTTGTTTCTTGAGGTAGGCTTGTATAGCTATAAACTTCCCTCTTAGAACTGCTTTTGCTGCATCCCATAGATTTTGGATCGTCATGTTTTCATTGTCATTTGTCTCTAGCTATTTTTTGATTTCCTCTTTGATTTCTTCAGTGATCTCTTGGTTATTTAGTAATGTATTGTTTAGCCTCCATGTGTTTGTGTTTGTGTTTTTTACATTTTTTTCCCTGTAATTAATTTCTAATCTCATAGCGTTGTGGTCAGAAAAGATTCTTGATATGATTTCAATTTTCTTAAATTTACCAAGCCTTGATTTGTGACCCAAGATGTGATCTTTCCTGGAGAATGTTCCATGTGCACTTGAGAAGAAAGTGTAATCTGCTGTTTTTGGATGGAATGTCCTATAAATATCAGTTAAATCTATCTGTCCTCTTGTGTCGTTTAAAGCTTGTGTTTCCTTATTAATTTTCTGTCTGGATGATCTGTCCATTGGTGTAAGTGAGGTGTTAAAGTCCCCCACTATTATTGTGTTACTGTCGATTTCCTCTTTTATAGCTGTTAGCAGTTGCCTTATGTATTGAGGTGTTCCTATGTTGGGTGCATATGTATTTATAATTGTTATATCTTCTTCTTGGATTGATCCCTTGATCATTATGTAGTGTCCTTCTTTATCTCTTGTAACATTCTTTATTTTAAAGTCTATTTTATCTGATATGAGTATTGCTATTCCAGCTTTCTTTTGATTTCCATTTGCATGGAATATCATTTTCCATCCCCACACTTTCAGTCTGTATGTGTCCCTAGGTCTGAAGTGGTCTCTTGTAGACAGCATATATATGTGTCTTGTTTTTGTATCCATTCAGCGAGCCTGTGTCTTTTGGTTGGAGCCTTTAATCCATTCACGTTTAAGGTAATTATCAATATGTATGTTCCTATTACCATTTTCTTAATTGTTATGGGTTTGTTTTTGTAGGTCCTTTTCTTCTCTTGTGTTTCCCACTTAGAGAAATTCCTTTAGCATTTGTCGTAGAGCGGGTTTGGTGGTGCTGAATTCTCTTACGTTTTGCTTGTCTGTAAAGCTTTTGATTTCTCCATCAAATCTGAATGAGATCTTTGCCGGGTAGAGTAATCTTGGTTGTAGGTTCTTCCTTTTCATCACTTTAAGTATATCATGCCACTCCCTTCTGGCTTGTAGAGTTTCTGCTGAGAAATCAGCTGGGAGTTCTCTTGTATTTTATTTGTCATTTTTCCCTTGTTGCTTTCAATAACTTTTCTTTGTCTTTAATTTTTGTCAATTTGATTATTATGTGTCTCAGCATGTTTCTCCTTGGGTTTATCCTACCTGGGACTCTCTGCGCTTCCTGGATTTGGGTGGCTATTTCCTTTCCCACGTTAGGGAAGTTTTCGAATATGATCTCTTCAAATATTTTCTCGGGTCTTTTTCTCTGTCTTCTTCTGGGACCCCTATAATATGAATCTTGTTGTTAATGTTGTCCCAGAGGTCTCTAAGGCTGTCTTCATTTCTTTTTTCTTTATTCTGTTGTGCAGCAGTTAATTCCACCATTCTGTCTTCCCAGTCACTTATCTGTTCTTCTGCCTCAGTTATTCTGCTATTGATTCCTTCTAGTGTACTTTTCATTTCAGTTATTGTTCATCTCTGTTTGTTCTTTAATTCTTCCAGGTGTTTGTTCTTTAATTCTTCTAGGTCTTTGTTCAACATTTCTTGCATCTTCTTGATCTTTGTCTCCATTCTTTTTCTGAGGTCCTGGATCATCTTCACTTTCATTATTCTAAATTCTTCTATCTAAATTCTTCTATCTTTCTGTGAATGTGGTTTTCCTTCCACAGGTTGCAGAATTGTAGTTCTTCTTGCTTCTGCTGTCTGCCCTTTGGTGGATGAGGTTATCTAAGAGGCTTGTGCAAGCTTCCTGATGGGAGGGACTGGTGGTGGTAGAGCTGGCTGTTGCTCTGGTGGGCAGAGATCAGTAAAACTTTAATCCGCTTGTCTGCTGATGGGTGGGACTGGGTTCCCTCCCTGTTGGTTGTTTGGCCTGAGGTGACCCAGCACTGGAGCTTACCCGGCTCTTTGGTGGGGTTAATGGCGGACTCTGGGAGGGCTCACACCAAGGAGTACTTCTCAGAACTTCTGCTGCCAGTGTCCTTGTCCCCACGTGAGCCACAGCCACCCCCTGCTTCTGCAGGAGACCCTCCAACACTAGCAGGTAGATATGGTTCAGTCTCCTATGGGGTCACTACTCCTTCCCCTGAGTGCCCATGTGCACACTACTTTGTGTGTGCCCTCCAAGAGTGGAGTCTCTGTTTTCCCCAGTCCTGTCAAAGTCCTGCAGTCAAATCCTGCTAGCCTTCAAAGTCTGATTCTCTAGGAATTCCTCCTCCCATTGCCAGACCCCCAGGTTAGGAAACCTGACGTGGGGCTCAGAACCTTCACTCCAGTGGGTGGACTTCTGTGGTATAAGTGTTCTCCAGTTTGTGAGTCACCCACCCAGCAGTTATGGGATTTGATTTTATTGTGATTGCGCCCCTCCTACTGTCTCAGTGCAGCTTCTCCTTTGTCTTTGGATGTGGGTATCTTTTGTGGTGAGTTCCAATGTCTTCCTGTCAATGATTGTTCAGCAGTTAGTTGTGATTCCGGTGCTCTCGAAGAGGGAGTGAGCGCACGTCCTTCTACTCCGCCATCTTGAACCCTGTTCTCTCTTCTTAAGTCATTTTGTTTATGTCCGTATTTGTGCCTCATCCACATCCAAAAGGGATTTGAGGTGATTTACAACAAAACCCACTATAAAAGAGGGCAGTTAATGATGCTGCCCAAGGAATTTCTGCCCCAGAGTGAGGCTGGGTTTTTCCTGCATTTGAGAATTACATTTGATTCTGGGTTTCTTGGCAGTCAAGACAAAATGGGAAACCAGAAAGGGTGTGTGGTACTTGAGTCCTGTCAATCAATGAGTATTTTCTCTTGGCATGAGCTGCTGAGAGGAATCTCTTATGTAGATTCTTATACAAGAGGTCCTGAATGACAAAATGGGCATTTGTAGGGCTTCCTTGGTGGCACAGTGGTTGAGAATCCGCCTGCCAATGCAAGGGACACGGGTTCGATCCCTGGTCCAGGAAGATCCCACATGCCGCAGAGCAGCTAAGCCTGTGCGCCACAACTACTGAGTCACAAAGCACCGAGCTGATCTCCCTGTGCTATGCGGCTGCTTCCCACTAGCTATCTATTCTACATTTGGTAGTGTATATATGTCCCCCTCTGTCTTTTGATTTTGTTGCTGTTATCTTCTGTAGACCGGAGTATATTTTTCTATACAATCAGATCTATTGATCTTTTTCTTTATGGCATTTAAATTTCCTGTCTTATTTAAAAGGTCGCTGGGGTGGGATAGGGAGGGTGGGAGGGAGACGCAAGAGGGAGGAGATATGGGGATATATGTATATGTATAGCTGATTCACTTGGTTATAAAGCAGAAACGAACACACCAGTGTTAAAAAAGAAAAAGAAAAAGAAAAAAAAGGTCGCTCAGAGCCACTGTAAGAGCCATGATAACCACCGCATTCATCTTGCTTTCTAAATGTTCCCCTGAATCACGAAGTCACAGGAAAGCAATGTATTTAGACAGCATTAGCCCAGCTCCCGGTGAGAGGCCTCTATGGAAATGTGATTTAATGTTAGTCCCTGGCTTTTAGCAAGGGTCGATACAAAAACTACAGGAAAAACTTTGCATCTTCTGCAAAATTACAAATGCCCATTTTAAAAAATTAATTAATTTATTTTTGACTATGTTGGGTCTTCATTGCTACGTGAGAGCTTTCTCTAGTTGCGGCAAGCTGGGGCTACTCTTCATTGCGGTGCGTGGGCTTCTCATTGCGGTGGCTTCTCTTGTTGCGGAGCATGGGCTCTAGGCACACGGTCTTAAGTAGTTGTGGCTCGAGGGCTCAGTAGTTGTGGCTCGCGGGCTCTAGAGCTGATTCACTTTGTTATAAAGCAGAAACTAACACACCATTGTAAAGCAATTAAGTCCAATAATGATGTTAAAAAAAAAAAGAAAAAAAATGCAGTTACAAACCGAAAAAAAAAAAAGAAAAGACAGAGGGAAAATATTGGCAAGACGTATGACAGACAAAGGGTTAAAACACCAAGTAATATAAAGAGCTCTCAAAAGAAAGTCTCAATAGAAAAATGAACAAAGGTTATGAATAGATATATTTTATGTGTGTGTATATATGGTTAGTTTTATGTGTCAAGGTGGCCAGGCTATAATCCCAGTTATTCAATTAAACACTAATCTAGAGATTGCTGTGAAGGCATATTTTCGATGTGATTAACATCTACAATGAGTTGACTTGTAAGTCTTCAATAATCTGCATTTGCCTTATCCAGTTAATTGAAAGACCTTAAGAGCAAAGCTGAGATTTCCCTGAGAAAGGAAGAATTATGCCTCAAGATTGTAGTATTGGCTCCTGCCTGAGAATTTCCAATCTGCTGGCCAACCCTACAGATTCTGGACTTGCCAACTCCCACGGTTGTGTAAGCCAACTCCTTGAATGAAATCTACCTTTATAGATATATTTCCTACTGGTTCTGTTTTTCTGGAGAACCCTGACTGATACAAAATAATATACAAAGGTTTGATAAAACTTTGATAATGGTCAATATTGGCTGAGACTTGGGGAAGCAGGTACTCACACATACATCATTGGTGGGAGTCTACATTGGGGCATTTTGGAGAGCAGTTGACAATAGCAGAGTTACAAAAGCAAATTCCTATGATTCAGCAATTCTATGGCTTTGCTTGCAAAAGTACACCAAGATATGTGTACAAGGCTGCTCATTGTAGCATTTGTAGGAGCAAATAATTAAGCAGTTGGTATAGGTGAAATAAACTCTAGAATGTACATGCAATGCAATATTGGGAATGATAAAAGAATGAGGAAGATCTATATGTGCTGTTTGGGAAAAACTATATTATTAAGCAAAAGAAGAAGGGGCAGAGAGGTCTGCTTCTATGATGACCTATGTGTACCTCACTTAGGTGTATATGCTGGTTTTCATAAGCTTTTTTAAAAAATTAATTAATTAATTAATTTTGCCCACGCCTCACACAGCATGCGGGATCTTAGTTCCCTGACCAAGGATCAAACCCATGCTCCCTGTAGTGGAAACATGGAGTCTTAACCACTGGACCACCAGGGAAGTCCCACACATTACTTTTGTAATCTGAAAAAGTCCGTGTCTGTGTTGGGGAAGCATGGTGAGCTAGGACAACTCTGGTAAAAGCCAAGAAGAATGCCAATGTTTAGCCTAACTTTTGCTTAAAAATACTTGATTTTATTTTTGCAAACAAATCTAGCACACTAAAATGGATCAGGCTCTTTGGGCAAAGGGAACCTGAATAGCAGCTATTCCGTTTCATCCATTTCAGCAGGTGTTGCACACCTTGGATACCCGAGGAGCAGGCAGCAGAGATGACAGACACTCTGTTCTGAAAATCAAAGAACCCTTTCATCTTCTGATCCTAGTAGGGGGTGAACTCACTCTCTGGAGACCTATGTTTTTCTCAAAAAGAAGTTTTGCCTCTGCCTGAATTCCTGGACAAGAGCTTAGTTGAGACTCAGTTTCTCATTCCATAGACTGCAGACTAGAGGGGCGTTAGACCTGGAAAATGTTCAACGCCGGTGTTATCAGTCACTTGCTTTGTTAAATCAGTTTCCAGTTCATGATAACACATTCTTTCACTTTTGGAGAAGGTTTTTTTGTCTTTACTCAGACAAAACTATAATTCGAAAAGATCCATGCACCCCTATGTTCATAGCAGCACTATTTACAATAGCCAAGACATGGTAACAACTTAAATGTCCATTGACACATGAATGGATAAAGAAGATGTGGTACATATACAGAATGGAATATTACTCAGCCATTAAAAAGAATGAAATAATGCCATTTGAAGCAACAGGGATGGACTTAGAGATGATCACGCTAAGTGAAGTAAGTCAGAAAAAGAAAAATACCATATGATAACACTTATAAGTGGAATCTAAAACATGACACAAAAGAACATATCTACAAAACAGAAACAGACTCACAGACATAGAGAACAGACTTGTGGTTCCCAAGTGTGGGGGGCAGGGAAAGACTGAGAGTTTGGGATTAGTAGATGCAAACTATTATATATAGGATGGACAAACAACAAGGTCCTACTGAATAGCAGAGGGAACTATATTCAGTCCTGTGATGAACCATAATGGAAAAGAATATGTGTATAAATAACTGAATCACTTTGCTGTACAGCAGAAATTAACACAACACTGTAAATCAACTAGACTTCAATAAAATTTAAAAAAAACAGCGTTGGAGTGGATACCCTGAAGACCAGCAGCTCAAGAATGCTCTGTCTTATTCACTCTTTGATGCTGACCTTCCTCTTCATTGTCAGCACTGAACAGGATCAAAGGGCAGCTGGTTTCTTTCTCAACCTCTCCAGCAGGAAGCAGGATGGCATGCTTATACGAGCCAGACCTGGGGCTGAATCCTGGGTTTGCCAGTTATTAGCCGTGTGACCTTGGACAAGGTACTTGCTCTCTGAGCCTTAATTTCTTTACCTGAAAAATAGGAATCACATCACCTTTCCCCTAGATTTGTAGTGAGGGTTCAATACGGTCAATACGGTAACAATATGAAACACGGAGCGTAGCACAGAGTGGGTAGAAAAGATGGAGTGAGGTTGGGTCCAAGGTGAACCGAAAGGGGTTGGGGACAGTTGCTGAGAACAGTTATGGTTTATGACTGGTTCCTAGGTGCTAGACAGAGTTTCTTAGCAGAGGTTACATGGCTAGGGGAAGAATGACAATGCAGTAAAAATGGTTCATTCGTTCATTCATTTTCCACCAATTACTTTATTGAGAATCTACTAAGGGTCAAATGTGGTTTTAGCCACTGGGGATACAGCCCTCACAGATCTTCTAATCCAGAGTGGGAGACACCCAACGAGCCCGGTGCTTTCAATGCAGGAGCTCCTTCACCTGTGAACAAGTTATGTTCTGAAAAGACTGTAGTTTGCAAGTCCAACGGGACGAAGAGGAATTTGTGGTCATATAATCGCTGGAGGCATTTCCACCAAAAAGAAACGTGAACTGGTTCTACTCTCCAAAGCTTTAAAACCATCCTTCTTTTTTTTTTTTTTTTTGGCCATGCCACGCTTCTTGCGGGATCTTAGTTCCCTGACCAGGGATTGAACCCCAGCCCACAGCAGTGAAAGCACCGAGTCCTAACCACTGGACCACCAGGGAATTCCCTAAAACCATCCTCCTTGAGGATATTTGTTTTATAGGACATCTTTCCCCAAAGGAGATAGTGTTGTTTGCTGTGGAGATCTGTTGAGCACTGAGTGACATGAACTCATACATTAGTGACTCTACATAATTTCTGGAATAACGTTGCATTTCTGCAGGAAGAGATAAAAAAGATGGGTGAAGTATAAACCTTAATGTTACGAATGATTAGCTCTTAAAAGTGAAGCAATTAAATCCTTTTTTTTGACCTTATCTCTATTTCACAATTTACTTTCCTGAAATGAACATGTATTGCTTTTGTAATTTAGACCAATTTATTGAATCACAAGCCATGGATGACTCTAGTGGTCCAAAGACTGTTCTGATCTGAACCACATTGGGGAAGAGGTGAGGGTGAGAGTCTTGAGACAGAAGGGCCAGGCCAGGCCATCCTTGAGGAGCTGCGAGGAAAAGTCAGAAGGGCAGAGAGGATTGGAGTGAACAGAAACCATGGGGCAGATAAAACCATGGAGTGGAGGATGAGCTGCTGTCAGGGCGGGTCTGGATTTTGTGGGGTCTTCTTTTAGTTTTTGATTGCTACAATAATGCCGCAATGGACTGTCCCAAACTCAGTGGCATGCAATAAGTTTGTGAATTGGCAGTTTAATCTGGGTGGTCCTTCTGGCCTCAGGTGGGCTCCCTTGCGCGTCTGGGGGTCAGCTGGCTGTTGGCTAGGGCCGCCTCGCTCCGATCCACCTGTCTCTCAATCCAGCCACTGGTTAGCCTGGCGTGTTCTCGTGGCAGAAGCAGAAGAGCATGAGAATAAGAGAAGGTGCAGGAGGCCTCCGCAGGCTGGGGTTTGGAAACGGTGCAGCATCACTTTTCTTTCTTTCTTCCTTCCTTCCTTCCCTCCCTCCCTCCCTCCCTCCTTCCTTCCTTCCTTCCTTCCTTCCTTCCTTCCTTTCTTTCTTTCTTTCTTTCTTTCTTTCTTTCTTTCTTTCTTTCTTTCTTTCTTTCTTTCTTTCTTTCTTTCTTTCTTTCTTTCTTTCTTTCTTTCTTTCTTATTTTTGGCTGCATTGGGTCTTCATTGCTGCACACGGGCTTTCTCTAGTTGCAGCCAGCAGGGGCTACTCTTCATTGTGCTGTGCGGGCTTCTCATCTCAGTGGCTTCTCTTGTTGCAGAGCAAGGGCTCTAGGTGCGTGGGCTTCAGTAGTTGTGGCTCGTGGGCTCCAGTAGTTGTGGCTCATGGGCTCTGGAGTGTGGCTCAGTAGTTGTGGCGCACAGGCTCAGTTGCTCTGCGACATGTGGGATCTTCACGGACCAGGGATCAAACCCGTGTCCCCTGCATTGGCAGGTGGATTCTTAACTCTGCACCACCAGGGGAGTCCCAGCATCACTTTTGCTGCATTTTCTTGGGCAAAGGAGATCCTAAGTCTGGTCCAGACTCGAGTGGAGCGGGGAGAGACTCTGCCTCTTTGGGAGAAGGGCTAGGGAGTCAAAGGGTAGATATCCAGGGTGGGACCATCTATCACAGGCCTGAAGCTTATACAATGTTGGGGGCCCTTTTGAAGAAAAAAAGGATCCCCAAATTATGAACACAAAATTTGATATAGGGGTCTGGTCAAGTGAGGGGTGCTGACACCATCGATTCGTGGCAAATGGACCTCTTCCTCACTGTCACAAAGAAACGAGAATCTAGCCACCCCAGTGAGAAGAGCTGAGAAGGGGAGCACAGCAGAGCCACTGCCGTGCTGGTGGCAGAGCCCAGAGTGAGGCTCCTTCAGCCCAGGGGTGCCTGGCTTCTGGATACCCATCTGCTCTGATCCCAGTGAAGTCTGGCTGTTTCTTGTTGTTCCTCCATAGAGAGGTTTAGTTCCTTGGTTTTCTTCAGTTCCGCCTGGTTTAGACTTTGGTTTTGTAATTCTCCATTGGGTCTTGGAACAGACATCTCGTGGGCCTTCTATTCCAGAGCGGGAGAGACTCAACAAAACCGGCCCTTTCGATACAGGAGCTCCTCCCACTGAGAACAGATTGGGTTCTGAAATGGTTGTAGTTTGTAAGTCCAATATGACCTAGAGAAGTAGCCTGAGCAAGCTACGTGCTCCTTGTCACCAGGAGAACCTGATGGTTGCATCAACACACACACAAAACACACACACTACATAGGTGCACACACAGCACTAGCATGCACAATGCATCGCACACTTGTAACACAGCTCCCACACATGGGCCCACATACAAACAGGAACACACCACATGTGCTCATACGTGCACACGCATGTGTGCATACGTACACATATTCACGCACACACCCACAGGTGCCTCGGGGCAGGGGAATCTCAGACGACCCGTCCAATTCCTTCCTTCACAGATGGGGACATTGGAGGCCATTGAAGGTTACTGCTCATGTAGACGTCAATGGCCAAGCCGGGATGCGGGCCTCAAATGGGTCTTTGAGGACACAGGGCCCCCAGAAAAGCCTGATGCTCCCCTAGTGCCCGGAGGCATTTGTTTAGAGGAACAGACCTGCTATCACTTAGAGATGCTCAGAGAATTCTCTTTGCTTTTTTTTTTTTTTTGGTACACAGGCCTCTCACCGCTGTGGCCTCTCCCGTTGCGGAGCACAGGCTCCAGACGCGCAGGCTCAGCGGCCATGGCTCACGCCCAGCCGCTCCGCGGCATGTGGGATCTTCCCGGACCGGGGCACGAACCCGTGTCCTCTGAATCGGCGGGCGGACTCCCAACCACTGCGCCACCAGGGAAGCCCAAGAATTCTCTTTTCTTGATTCAAAGGAGAATTTCTCTTCTTGATCCAGAAGGGCCCAGGAGCAGAGGGTCAGGCCACAGGCAGAGTTTTGGGGTAGTTCCGAGGCTGTTTACTCCTACTGCCTGCTCTCAAGAAAGGAAAGACTACCCCACATCCCTCAAAGCACCTGTCCCTTATTTCTCAGGGTGCTCCACATTGCTTAATGCCTTGGTCATTTCCCCTGGAAGCCAAATGGTGTTCCTGTTTGCTGGGGCCCCATGTCTCTTGGCATAGCTGTTCAGTGCCACAGGCCAAGGATGGCTTTGCTGAGCAGCGGGGACCAAGGGCTGACCGAGCTCTCACCCTGTACTGTTGACCTTATTTTACGGTCTGGAGGTGTGTAAAGTGAGAGGCCAATTCTGGCCACATCCTGGCTTATTAGCTGCTGTGCTTTTCAGTGCAGGTAACCCTCCTGATGCCTACTCACTCCTGATGAGCCTGTGAGGGCTTCTATCTCTCCTTGGGATTCACTCGCTCCTCGAGATGTCACAAGGTATGTGTGACACACAGCAAAAGTGGCTCTAGGAACAAAATATGAGAAACGTCCCATTCTTTCCTAATTTCTGTGCTTAACCCCAGGTCCTGCTGGGATTCTGATGGGGGGAGGGGTGGGAGATGGGCACAAAATTGTCGAAAAAGAAAGGGAGTCAGACAGGCGAAGCTGGTGCATCCTTTCTTCCCCCTGCAACAGATAGTTATTACAAGGTGTGTGTCAGGGGGTGAGAGGAGCTAGGGGGTAATAGCCAGGAACAATGAGCTGGTTTCTTCAGGAAGGTATAACTGACAAGTTTCTGGAGGATTCAGGCTGGAATCGATATCCACGGATTCTCACGTTGTAAACTGGGGCACAGCAACAAGAGTTCCTGGTATGTTCTCAGGACAGAGGCCCCTCTTGCCCATTGGACCAGTAGTTCCCTGCTCACTTGTTCCTACTCTGTTTTTTAGTTCTCCGACCAGGGATCGAACCCGTGGCCACTGCAGTGGAAGAAGTGCGGAGCCGTAACCACTGGACCCCCAGGGAATACCCGTGTCCCTACTCTTTGAGCCCCTTTCTTTTAGTAGGTAGTCTGGGTTTTGTTACCCCCTCACCCCCTCATTCCAATCTCTGGTCTAGATTGGAATCTACAATCTCTTCTCTGACTTTGGCTCAACCCCCCGTGATACAGTGGAACTCCTGACCTTCCAGGCTCCCGAGAATTTGGCTACGCTTGAAATTCCACATTTAGGACATTGTGTGCTCCCCACGACTTCTCCAGTGGGGCTGGTTTTCCCCCATCCCAGTCTTCCCACCAACAGAGAAGGACTGAGTAAGAGCTGCTCAGAACTGGTGGGTCTGCAAACTTCAAGGCCAAGAAGGAGCAAAGTTCTCCTTTTAGAGAACCCATCGTGGCTCCGGACAGGGAGGTACTTCTCAAAAGCTTATTTATGATCACTTCTTGAATTGCCAACTGCCTTTAAATTTCACCCATTCCACCTCCTTCCTCTTTGACTCTCATTCGTCAGTGGGAAGGGCCTGAAGGAGGAAGTACAAGAGAATAAGTGAACGCAGAAGGGCTGGAAGATGAAGCAGACTGCAGTTGGTTCTCGCTGACGCGCTCCACCAAGGAGGACCCGTGTGAGGAGAAAATGCACCTGCTGCTGCTGTTCTATCTCCTCCGCCGGCTCGCAGGTGAGCTGGGCCTGGGTCTGTTCTCTCGGGAAAAGCCTATGGGGCAGGAGGAAGTGGCTGGCAGAGGGAGGGGGGAGCCCAACAAGGTGTCCTGCTGAGAAACCAACCCCCTTTCTAAGTAGTTCCTCCCAG
Source organism: Grampus griseus (assembly GCF_964374135.1). Classification (NCBI taxonomy): domain Eukaryota; kingdom Metazoa; phylum Chordata; class Mammalia; order Artiodactyla; family Delphinidae; genus Grampus; species Grampus griseus. The sequence continues at coordinate 6,493,458 of NC_139014.1, read as the reverse complement.
TCGTCAGCCTGTGTGTTTCATCCACTCAATCCCTCACCCTCGTGTTGCGGTGCCCACAACGGCCGATGCAGAAATATAGAGCATGGTCTTCGTGATGAACCTAGAACCAGGCATAACTCCTGACCACCCAGGGGCTGGTCATTCAAAATGGACAGACGGATGGCCCCCACTGGTCACAGAAAAGCAGAGGCACCCTAGCTGCTCAGGAGAACTGGTGAATATTCGATCCTGCACTGTCACCTTCCAGAAAGCTTTATGAGCAAGGGAGGGCTCTCGGGAAGGGGTGAGGGTGAAGGAAGCCTGGAAGGAAGGGAAGCGGGAGTTTGCCAGATGGAGAGGGAGAGGCAGTTCTAGGCTTTTGGGGAAGGAAATAGTAGAATGGAAAGGTCGAGAGGAGGTCAGCTTTGTAGAATGAAGAGGAAAAGGGGACAGGGACGTGAGCAGAGACACAAGGTTGAAGCCAACTTGAGGTTGATGGATACCATTTTTTTTTTGGCCACGCCGTGTGGCATGTGGGATCTTAGTTCCCCAACCAGGGATCGAACCCGCACCCCCTGCATTGGAAGCTTGGAGTCTTAACCACTGGACCGCCAGGGAAGTCCCATGGATACCATTTTGATTAAAAGTCAAGGTGGGGGGGCTTCCCTGGTGGCGCAGTGGTTGAGAGTCCGCCTGCCGATGCAGGGGACGCGGGTTCGTGCCCCGGTCCGGGAGGATCCCACATGCCGCACAGCGGCTGGGCCCGTGAGCCATGGCTGCTGAGTCTGCGCGTCCGGAGCCTGTGCTCCGCAACGGGAGAGGCCACGGCAGTGAGAGGCCCTCGTACCGCAAAAAAAAAAAAAAGAACACAAAAAACTGGTATGCAAATGTTCAGGGCAACATAGTCCATAATAGCTAAAAAGTGGAAACAATCTACATGCACATCAACTGATGGATGGATAAGTAAAACGTGGTATACTCACACCAGGATATACTACTCGTCATGAAAAGGAATGAGGTACTGACACCTGCTACAACCTGGATTAAGCTCAGTGAAAGAATCCAGACACAAAAGGCTGGACTTTGTATGAGTCCATTCATATGAAAAGTCTAGAATATGTAAATTCATAGAGACCGAAAGTAGATTAGTGGTTGCCAGGGACTGGGGGAGGGAGGAAGGGGAAGGGACGCCTCATGAGTACGGGGTTTCTCTTTTGAGATGATGACAGCGTTCTGGAATTAGTGATGATGTTTGCACAGCTTTGTGAGTATCTTACAAAAGCACTGAGCTGTCCACTTTAAAAGGGTGAATTACATGGTATGCGAATTATATCTCCATAAGAAAAGAATTACGGAGCAGAGAGAAGAGTTAGGAGCCGTCGTGTTCTCCTGAGAAAAGTTTCTGTGGTTGCGTTTGGATCTGAGTCTCCAGGGGGCGTGACAACCGGACATCCCTTTGTGACCCATGACTCTTTTACGTGGTCTGATTGGATCGTTCATTCCATCAGGCATAGAAATGAAAATGATGCTTCCAAGCAGTGACACGTGCTGTGAACAGAGCTGAGCTAGATGCCCTGACTCAGGGGGTGGTGGCTGTGCTTTCGATAGGGTGGGCTTAGAAGGAGCCCTCTGAGGAGGCGCTTTCTGAGCTGAGACCTGGGAGACGAGAAGGAACGGGCACTTCAGATCAGGGACGCCTTTTCAGGCACCGGGCACAGCAAGGCTCTGATGTGGAAATGAGCTTGGCCGTGGTACGTTTGAGGAACAGAAAGGCCTTGTGGTTTCCTTACACACTTCACAACAGCCTGCTGGGGCCGATTGGGAGGATACTATTATCTCTTTGGGGAAAAGGTCTCTGGGGAGGAGAGAGATGTGTGGCTCTCCTCCTGCCGGTGGCTGCGGGTGGCTTGTGGGTGCTCCGCCTTGAGTTTCGGTGTAGAAACAGAGAAGATAGATTTGGGGTGAGAAGTCAGGGGACAAATTGACAAGCAAAGCAGGGAATGCACGTAAAGGATTGCTTTTCTTCCCTGACGTCTGGGAACAGGGGAACTTGACGGTGAGCAGATGTGAGAGTAGTGTGTGTGTGTGTGTGTGTGTGTGTGTGTGTGTGCGCGTGCGCACGCGTGTGTATATGGTTTAGGAGTGATTGAGGCAGAGCGGGAATATCTGTCTGAAGTGGGACAGGCTCAGCTGTGCACTAACAGGAAGCCAGTCTCAAGTGGGAACCTCTGTACCACCTGTCACCAGCCTTTCCCATAGAACTTCCGATTACAAGTAACACATTTAACCAGCACTACTTCCCTCTTTGCAAGGGTTCACTGTTTTACAAGTACACGAGAAGATACCCCAGAAAGTTCCCACCGGGCTTTATAGCATTCATTTTCTATGAGACAAGAGTCTTAATGATGCTATTTTTTTCAGAGAAAAATGAGCTGTCTTGTCCAACTTAAGCCTCACCGTAAGTGGTGGCAGAGGTGGACAAGACCCCAGACGTGCTGACCCAGAGTGGAAATTAGCTGATGTCCCCTGCTGAGCCGGAGATGGGGTCCAGTCCCAACTGTCACTCACTGACCGTGAGCCGCTCACCTCCCCCTGGGGCTTAGCTTCCACCTGATCTAGGATTATTCCTGATCATCTAGGCTGCGAGTAACCATGCCCAGGGAGGATGCTGCTTCTTGGAGCTCCAGGCTGCCTCTGTGCCAGGAGGGTTCCCACAGCACAGGTTGCTGGGGAGTGGGGACCTGGAAGAGGGGTCCGAGAAGTGAGTGGAGCAGATGGTCCAAGGGTCAGAGCTGATACTAAATGCTCAGTCGAGTTCAAGGGTCAGATCCGCTACTAAATGACAACTAAAGATGGAATGGCCATCCGCGTTAGAATCCTAGCGTTGCTGGGACAAATGACCACAATCTTAGTGGCTTAGAACAGCACAAATTTATAATGTTACAGTCTAGAGATAAGAAGTCTAAAATGAGTCAACAGGGCAGCGCTCCTTCTGGTGGCTCTAGGAGGAAAATTTGATTCCTCGACTTCCAGAGGCTTTCCAGAGGCTGCCTGCCACACCCTGTGGCGCGCGGAACTTCCCCGACCACCAGGGGTCAAACCTGCGGCCCCTGAAGTGGAAGTGCGGAGTCTTAACCACTGGACCACCAGGGAAGTCCAGAGGCTGCCTGCTTTCCTTGGCGTGTGGTCCCACATCACTTCAGCCCCCGCTCCATTGTCATCACTCCTTCCCTGACTCAGACCCTCCCGCCTCCCTCGGTTAAGGACCTTTCTGATTATATTGGGCCACCGGGATAATCCAGGATAATCTGTCCATCTCAACATCCCTAATTTAATGACATCTGCAAAGTCCCTTTTTGCCATGTAAGGGTGAACATATTCACAGATTCTGGGGGTTAGGACACAGACATCCTTGGGGGCCATTGCTCTGCCTACCACACTATTAAACAGCCCTGTCCAGGCATTTGTTTTTCCTATGATTTTGAAAGTAGTAAATGCTCATTGTTGACACTTGGGAAAGTACAGGAAAAAAATGAAGAATTAGGAAAAATCAAAAAACCTTATGTCTGGGGCTTCCCTGGTGGCGCAGTGGTTGAGAATCTGCCTGCCAATGAAGGGGACACGGGTTCGAGCCCTGGTCTGGGAAGATCCCACATGCCATGGAGCAGCTAGGCCCGTGAGCCACAACTACTGAGCCTGCGCGTCTGGAGCCTGTGCTCCACAACAAGAGAGGCCGTGACAGTGAGAGGCCCGCGCACCGCGATGAAGAGTGGCCCCCACTCGCCGCAACTAGAGAAAGCCCTCGCACAGAAACGAAGACCCAACACAGCCAAAAATAAATAAATAAAAATCAAAACAAAAACAAAAACAAAAAAAACCCTTATGTCTGTCTTAATGCTCGAGGTGACCAGTTGTTAAGATTTTGGTTTACTTATGTTTAAGCTTTGTTTTCTATGCATATTTTAAAAGTTCATTGGTGTTATACTGCATACGATTTTTTAACACCCTTATTTTCACTTCATATGAGAATTTTCCACATAATTAAAAATATTTCTAAGCATAAGCAGCAGTGTTTGCATTATATTTCATTATATACTTATTTCCCTAATTGGTGGAAGTTAACTTTGTTTCCTTTATTTTTGCTAATTATGTGATGAATCATTGTGCATACCCTTTTTGTTAGCCTCTTTGATTATTTCCTGAGAACCAAATCCTAGAGGTAGCATTACTGGAGCAAAGGGCATGACTGTGTTTGTTACATATGACTGCCATATGGCTTTCTGTATGGCTGAACCAGCTACATTCCTTCCAGCATATTCTCACAGTGCCTGGACCACCTGGCCCCCGTCAGCAAAAAAGTGAGTCATCAAAACTTGATTGGTTTGTTATGTGAAAAAAGGTGTTGTCTTCCACATTTCTTATTTGCTAGATTATTTAAATGAAACATTTGAATTTTATTAGCTGCTGAATTTCCTCTTTGTGACTTGCCTCTTACCTCTCATCAGTTTTCCAAATGGGGTATTAATGTTTTTCTTCTATACACTCTTAATCGAGAGAAACTCTATTAATCCTTTTCTATGTTGTTTGTTCTAAATATTTCTCTCAGTCTGTTCTTTGCCTTTTCAGTCTTTTTTTATTGGTATGTCCAAGTGCTATATGTCCAAGTGCTATATTTGCATGCAGTCAAATTCACTACTAACTCTTTCTAGTTTCCTGTCGTCCATTGATTTCAAGTTTCGAAAGATCTCCCTGTCATCCAGGAATTTTATAGATTCACTTCTGTTTTCTTTCAGTTTAAAAAATGCTTTGCTATTTTATGCTGACCTCCTTAATCTCTCTATATTTACCTAAATGGAGCACACTGAGAGGTGACAGGATAGGGTTATGCCTTAACCCTTCCCTTCTCTATTTATCGTTTTAGTCTTCTATGGTATATGTGAAATTCTTAAATAGACTAGGTCTGTTTTTAGGCTATTGACTGTGTCCTATTGATATGTGTATACAGTCTTGTTATATTCACAAACTGGTTTCTTTATTATGGCTTGGTACTATTTTATTTTTTTAAATTTATTTTAAAAATATTTATTTATTTTTGGCTGCGTTGGGTCTTTGTTGCTGCACATGGGCTTTTCTCTAGTTGTGGAGAGCAGGGGCTACTCTTCGCTGTGGCGTGCAGGCTTCTTATTGTGGTGGCTTCTCTTGCTGTGGAGCACGGGCTCTAGGCTCGAGAGCTTCAGTAGTTGTGGCACGCGGGCTCAGTAGTTGTGGGTTGTGGGCTCTAGAGCACAGGCTCTGTAGTTGTGGCACATGGGCTTAGCTGCTCCACGGCATGTGGGATCTTCCTGGACCAGGGATCGAACACTTGTCCCCTGCATTGACAGGCGGATTCTTAACCACTGCACCACCAAAGAAGCTCCTGGCCTGGTACTATTTTGATACCTGGCAGGCAAGTCCCTCCTTACTGCTCATCTTTAATATGTTAAAAATTCTTGTCTCTTCATTTATTCAAATAATCTCTAGCACATATTAAATATAATATTTATTACATAGCCATACATATTCATATATATACACACATGTGTATAGATGGAGATTATCTGAAAAAAATGTACATGCTCTAAAAATGTTCTGGGGGTTTTGAGTTAAATCTATAAATGTATTTGGGAAGGAGGAAAATCTTTACAGTATACAGCATTTTCATTCAGGATCATAACAGAGCTCTTCTCTTATATTTAAACCTTATGTCTGTCAAGAAAACTTCATTGTGTTTGTGTATGGTTTTTTTTCTATAAGTCCTGATTGTTTCTGTTAAAGTTATTTCTTGGTATTTAATACACCTTTATTACTACTGTAAATGAGCACTTTTCTATTTTATTTTCCAACTACTAGTTGCTGGTTTATAGGAAAGCCATTGATTTTAATATATTTATTGTGGCTTTAGCCACTCTATTGAATTCCATTATAAATGAAAATCCTTTTAAACTTAAGATTTAAAACTTTTCTATAACTGTTATTATTTCCCCCCAATAATTATATATTTTATATTTTTCCATGTCTTACTACGTTGGTCAGAATTTCAGAAAACAGCACATGTACAGAAAAGTGGGTTCAGAATCAATGTCCAGGTTAACACATTATTATAAAGTAGATGCCAATGTCTCACATTAATTGCGGTATTTGCTGAGGCTTTTTTTTTTTTTCCTTTTTTTTTGCGGTACGCGGGCCTCTCACTATTGTGGCCTCTCCCATTGCGGAGCACAGGCTCCGGACGCGCAGGCTCAGTGGCCATGGCTCACGGGCCCAGCCGCTCCGCGGCATGTGGGATCCTCCCGGACCGGGGCACGAAACCGTGTCCCCTGCATCGGCAGGTGGACTCTCAACCACTGTGCCACCAGGGAAGCCCTGAGGCTTTTAATAGATGGTCTTTGTCAGATAAAGCATGTTCTACGCTTCATTTGCTGAGAATGTTTAGAAAATCATGAATGGGTGTTGACCTCGCGGCATGTGGGATCTTAGTGTAAAGTGGGAAAAACAAATATTGTGAACTGATGAATGGATATACAAAATGTGGCAGATCCATGGAATAGTGATCAGCCATAAAAAGGAATGAAATACTGACACACGTTATAACATATGCACGAATCTTAAAAAGATGCCCTGGATTCAGCTTGCTGAGTTTTCATATCAGACCTTTGCACTTATATTCATGAGTGATATTTGCTTATAATATTTCTTTCTTGCACTGCCCTTGTCAGTGTTTGGCATCAAGATTATGCCAGTCTCATTAAATGGATTTGGGATTGCATCCTCCTTTCCTTTGTTTCAGAATTCTTTTGTGTAAGGTAGACATGACTTCTTCCTTCAATGTTTAGTAAATAGATATCTCCATTGAAGCTATAGACGTCTCGAGTTTTCTTTTGGAGAGGTTTTTAATAATGGATTTAATTTATTTAAATAGTTGTAAGATTATTCAGATTTCTATTTCTTTTTGTGTTGTTTTAGCACATTGTATTATTTTTGCTAGGCATCTGTTTATTCCAAAAAATTTCAAATTTATTGCCATAATCTTATCTAGATATCCTTTTATTATCCTATCCTATTATTGCCTTATCCTCTTGTTAGCTTTTTTGTTTTTTGGCTGCATTGGGTCTTCGTTGCTGCGCGCGGGTTTTCTCTCGTTGTGGCGAGTGGGGGCTACTCTTCGTTGCGGTGCACGGGCTTCTCATTGCGGTGGCTTCTCTTGTTGCAGAGCACAGGCTCGAGGTGCACGGGCTCAGTAGTTGTGGCGCACGCTCCACGGCACGTGGGATCTTCCCGGACCAGGGATCGATACCGTGTCCCCTGCATTGGCAGGCGGATTCTTAACCACTGTGCCACCAGGGAAGTCCTTATAATCCTTTTAATGTGTGCAGGATATGTACTGATGTCCCCATTTTCATTCCTGATATTCATTATTTAGACCTCCCTCTTTCTGTAATGAATATCTAATTAGGGTTATTTATTTATTTATTTTTAACCAACTCTGGCTTTTTTGATTTCCTTATTATATGATTTTTTCCACTTCATTAATTTTTATTAACTTCATTATTTCCTTTCTTCTACTTTCTTCTTTCCTCCTACTCCTCCTTCTGTTTTTCCTTTAACTTCTGAAATATATGTTTATTAAATTTAAGTCCTTTTTACTTTTCTAATAGATGCATTTAACGTTATAAAATGTCCTTAAGCATAACTCCAGATGCATCCCATAAGAGTCTTTTAAATTAAGGTATAATTTACATATAGTGAAATGTATAGATCTTAAGTGTATAATTCTGAGTTTTGACAAATTCATGTAACTTGTATCACCTATCAAGATATAGAACATTTCCATCACCTGGAGTTCTCTAGTGTCCCTCCCAATCTTTCCCCCACCCATGAATCACTGTTGTAATTTCTATCACCGAAGGTTATTTTGCCTAATGTAGAACTTTGCATAAACGGGATCATGAAGTTTATTCTCTTTTGATCTTTCACACAGTGTGTTTTTGAGATTCATCCATGTTGTTTTTTGTATCACTAATTCACTCCTTCTTGTTATTCTGTACTATGCTGTTACTACGAATATGCTACTAATTGTTTACCTGTTGCCCTGTTGGTGAACATTTGAGTTTCTTTCTCTTTCTTTCTTTCTTTCTTTCTCTCTCTCTCTCTCTCTTCCTTCCTTCCTTCTTTCTTTCTTTCTTTCTTCCTTCCTTCCTTCCTTCCTTCTTCCTTTCTTCCTTTCTTTCTTTCTTTCTTTCTTTCTTTCTTTCTTTCTTTCTTTCTTTCTTTCTTTCTTTCTTTCTCTCTTTCTTTCTTTCTTTCTTTCTTTCTCTCTTTCAAGTATAGTTGATTTACAGTGTTGTGTTAATTACTGCTATACAGCAAAGTGGCTCAGTTATACATATATATACGTTCCTTTAAAATATATTCTTTTCCATTAGGGTTTATCACGGGGTATTGACTATAGTTCCCTGTGCTGCACAGTAGGACCATGCTATCTCTCCATCCTCTATATAAAAGCTCACATCTGCTCACCCCAACCTCCCACTCCATTGAGTTACTTCTAATATGTTGGTATTATAAATAAATCTGTGATAAAAATTCTTTTTTGTGGACATTTGTTTTTAACTTCTCTTAAATAAATATCTAGAAGTGAAATTGCTAGGTCAGAGGATAGATTCACGCTTTGTTTTATAAGAAAAGCACTTTTCCAGTGTTCCAAAATTATGTATAAAGTGGAAACAACCCAAATGTCATGAAGTGATGAATGGATATACAAAATGCGGCAGATCCACACCATGGAATAATATTCAGCCAGAAAAAGGAATGAAATATTGATACATGTTATGACATGAATGAATCTTAAAAACATTATGCTAAGTAAAAGAAGTCAGACAAAAAAGATCATATATTGTATGCTTCCATTTATATGAAATGTCCAGAAAGGCAAGTCCATAGAGACAGAAAGATTCGTGGTCTCTAGAGGCTTCAGGGAAGGGGTAGGTGAGGAGTCACTGCTAATGGGTACAGGGCTTCTTTCTGGGGTGATGAAAACATTCTGGAATTGGATAGAGTTCATGGTTGTACAACTTTGTGAATATCCTAAAACCCACGGAAGTATACATTTTCAAAGTGTAAAATTTATGATATGCGAATTATATCTTAACTTTAAAAGTGGACAGAAGTAAATTCTTAGTTTTCAACATGCTTTATTTAACTTTAGAAAGGAAGAAAATTATCCCAGCTTTAAACTGAGCAAATTAGAAAAAGATACGTGGTAATCTCAAGGAAATAAAATTATATCTATGAGAAATTAATAACTTAAAACTAAAAACAGTAACATTTACCAACTAAATCTCAAAATGGTTTAGCACAGGAAAAAAGAAAGAGGAAGAGGGGGAGGAAAAACATGAAGGAGGAAATCTTGTGACACATGTAATCAATAAAATAAAACAGCACATGTCATCAAAATGTGTCATTATAATAGGTATGAAAATTTAATTATTAAAGGATACTTTATATTTGCAAAACTTTATGCTAATACACTGTAAAATAGACATCTTTTGGGGAAAAACAAAACAAAAGAACAGAATTTATTAAAGAACAATAAAAAACCTTAAATAGGTCAATATTCATGGAGAAAAAAATTTAAGTAATCAAAGAATTTGTCCCAATGAAGAATTTGCCAGATCGTTTTCTAGCCAATTTTTTAAGATCCGAAAGAAACCAAAATTCCTTTGCTCTATTTATGTTCTGATCTCAGAGCGCAAAATAATGGAAATCTGCCAGATCAATTGTGTGAAAGTAGCATATCTCTGCTACCAACGCTGACAAAGACACACAAGGAAAATGACAGAAGGAACCTCCCTCACGCGTGTGGATCTGAGTTGAGCCCGGACAGCAGGCTCTGCCGGCAGACGGGTTTGGGCGGCCCGGGCTGGATGGCTGTTGTTTCTAAGTAAGCCAGGGTTTTAAAATTGAGAGGTTCCACCCCAAACCCAGAATTTGGACTCCTCCAGAAAAATGAGAAGATCTTAAATTACACTGCTTGCTTCTTGCAAGAGGACAGTGGGCTGAGCGGGAGGGGCCTCGCCTCTGCGGGGGGCGTTTGCTCTCCAGATTGCCCTGGTCCTCGCTACCTCCCAGGGTCTGACACTGATGCCATTCTTCATCATGCTTGAAGTGTTGTTTTTCTTATAATAAAGATACATTTCTCTGTATCTTGAATCTTTCAAAGGCGAGAAAGTGAAAGAAAGAACATATATATCGGGAAATGCTGCTTTACTCTATGATATCTGCCTTACTGCAAAGCTATAGTATTCAAGACAGTGTGGATTGGCAAAAGGACAGACAAATGGATCAACGGAACAGAATGGAAAATCCATAAAGAACTCACATATTTGCTTCTTTTTTTTTTGCGGTACACAGGCCTCTCACTGTTGTGGCCTCTCCTGTTGCGGAGCACAGGCTCTGGACACACAGGCTCAGCGGCCATGGCTCACGGGCCCAGCCACTCCGCGGCATGTGGGATCTTCCCGGACTGTGGGCGCAAACCCTTGTCCCCTGCATCGGCAGGCGGACTCTCAACCACTGCGCCACCAGGGAAGCCCACAGATTTGCTTTTTGACAAAGGAACCAAAGCAATTCAATGCGGAGAAATGGGATCTGGGTGTTACAGATTCCACAGCATGGGGAGACTGATTTGCATACTGTTTTGGTCGATTTCAAAGGCGTTCCTTCCAGGGTGGTTTACAGTAGAACCGCTCGAAACAATTAGAACCGTTAGGAAGTTTCTCCAGGGCTAGGTGATGGGGGTGTTTCAGCTGAACCTCCTGAGGTCCTCAGTACAAAGTCATCTTCTGTGGAGATGGGTCCTCTGGTCGTTCTTCCCCATCAGACCAGCATAACACAGAGATGGTTGCAAAAGGACATTGCTGGAAATAGAAAAACTTACTGGCCACAGAGAAGGGGAGAGGGGGTGAACTACAGGAAGTTATTATTGCTCTGTGTCAACGTTTTTGTTTCTTTAAGGTCTGTAGTTGTGCTTTTATGGGATTTTCCTGGTGGCTTTGATCTGGTAGGATTTTGAAGAACAAAAGGTCTTTATGTGTAAGGTGTATTCCTTTCTTGACTGCTACTTAACTCATGAGGACCTTGGGTTTATTGGAACTATTCACAATGCAGGAGGCTGTGGCCCTGCCCTCAGGATGGGAGGTGACAGGTACATGGATTCGTGTTTTCCAGGCTCATCTGCCATCACTGGCCCAAAAGCAGTGAGCGGCCTAGAGGGAGACTCGTTGACTGTGAAGTGTCAATACAGCTCTGGGTGGGAGACGCATGAGAAGTGGTGGTGCCGAGGAGCTGCTTGGAGCAGCTGCAAGTTCGTCGTTAAAACCGCTGAACCAGAGAAGGAGGTGAAGAAGGGCCGCGTGTCCATCAGGGACGATAGGAAAAGCCGCACCATCACCGTGACCATGGAGAAGCTCAGGCTAAACGATGCAGACACTTACTGGTGTGGGATTGAGAGATTTGGAACTGACCTTGGGGTCCAAGTTAAAGTGACCATTAACCCAGGTAAGCGTATGTGTATGTGTAGATGTGTCTCTTCAGGGCCTGCTCTGTCCTGGTCCCTGGGGTCCCTCTTTAGTGACTTGTCACTCAGAGTGAACCGTCACAGGCGTGGGGGAGTCCTGAGGTCTCATGGAACCCACACTGACCACCTGGGATTGGGAGGGGCAAGGCTTCCCTTAGAGGCTCTCATGGCCCCCAGGGCCCCCTCCAGGATGGGACAAGCCTTTCTCGACACATTATTTTTCCCGGTGCCCAAGTCTATTGCCCATGGAGATCAAGGTGATGGGCTCACCCGGAGACCCTAATTTCTGCTAATGTTTTCCTGGGACTCCCGTTGCCCAGGTGTTCCTATTCTTTCTGGAATTTGGGGCTGGGTCTTCAGAGCTGCAGCTCCCACCCCCTGGTCCATATCCCATCTCAGGGGGAAAGACCCAGCACAGTTGGGCTGCTGCCATTAATTCCTGGGGTCTGGAAAGGCCTCCACAATCCAAGGACCGCATTCCCGGGTGCCTGAAATCCCATCATTTGCCATTTACACATTTGGGATGAAGGATGTTCTCTTCTTAAATCCTTTCAGAATGCAAACACGCTGAGCGTGTCGGCTCAGTGGTCTCAGTGCCTTGGTCTGATCGAGTTTATCTGTTGGGCTCTGCTTCTGCAGAGAGCTGGTGACACCAGCTCATTGGGCACCTGTGGCAACGGGGGTGGGCGCACAGTCAACGCAGCCTCCACCACACCAGGAACGTGTGAGGCCTCTTATACTTGCAGAGCACAGCCTCATTTCGTTCAGTCCTGACAGCGTTCCTGAGATGTGACCATCCCCACTGTGAAAGCTTTAGAACTTGCCCCAAGTAAAGGCTCTTCCTGAACCTCAGGGTTTTGCTCAGGGCTGGTCCTCATGTTCGAAGTCACAGATTTGGGGTATGTCAGCCACCTGAGAGCCCCCATTCTGTTCACGTCCTTGTGGATAAATAAGGTGAGAGGCACTGGCCTCTGGCCGAGGCCCTGTCATAAGCAGCCGGAGTGTTTGAATTCCAGCTGAACTCCAGCTGCCCTTGTCCTGAGGCAAGCCTGGCCCCCCCTAACCTTCCAAGTTCTGCTTGATGTCCTCCCCGGACCTGTGCCAGCTCCACCTGCCTCTGAGGTTCTGAGTCTCCTAGCGGCCAGGGCGATATGAGCGGTCCAGGCTATAGGCTCTCTCCCTTGGCCCTGCTCCAGACTCCTCAGGTAGCCCATGATCCCCACCCCCGGCTCAGAGCCATGTGTAAGGCTGCGGGTGGGTGAACAGGCAGAGCCATGTGTAACCTGGTCTGTACGCCAAGCACCCAGCGCAGTGCCGGCCACCACTCCTGCCACCTCTGCTATCAACGTGTTCACAGTGTCGGTCAACCTGGAAGAGACCAGTGACTCCCTGGCTGTAACCAGCCCCGACTCCAACAGCGGGTAAGCCAGCTCTGATGCTGCTGTTACATGTGGCCCACTTGGCCCAAACTCTTCCAAAGGGGAGACTTTTGTAGTCCCAGGTCCCAGCCAGAGCTTGTCTCCGGACCCTCAAGCTCAAGGATGCTGGGGCCTCCTCTCACTTACTCTCACAGCTCAGGAGGCCAGAAATGAAATCAAGGTGTCGGCAGGGTTGGCTCCTTCTTTGGGCTCAAAAGTAGACTCTGTCCCAGGCCTCTCTCCTAGCTTCTGGTGGTCGCCAGTGAGCCAAGCACTCCTTGGCTTATGGCAGCATCACTCCAATCTCAGCCTCTGTCATCACATGGCCTTTTCCCTCTGTGTCTGTGTGCCCCCATTTCCCTTTTATAAGGACACCAGTCATTGGATTCAGGCCCATCCTAATCCAGTATGACCTCATCTTAACTCGGCGACCTCTGCAAAGATCTTATTTCCCAAGGGGTCACCTTCTCCAGTTCCTAATGAACATGAATTCCTGGGTGAGGGACACTGTTCAGCCTGTACAGGGGGCAAGCTTAGAAGCAGGGAGGCCTTTTCAGAGCCTTTGCCATACAATTTCTGTTTGGCTTCTAGGCTCACTGAGACCCCTTGTGGAACCCCCCTCTCTCTTTTTTTAAAACACCATCTTTGAGGGCATCTGGGAGTAGGGGTTCCCCGACTGGAAACCTCAGGCCTGTAGGTTGAAAGGTTTCAAGGCCTGTGGCTGTCCCTGCTCCCAGGTGGGTGGGATAAGGCCAAAGACAGGAGGTGAGCCTGGGTGCCTGGGGCATCCTCTGTCGTTCCCAGCAGTGTGTTCCTGAAGGCCAACACCCTCCTTCCCTTCATCTTTGCTGTGCTGCTTCTTCTCTTGATGGTGACCTCACTTGTGGTTTGGAGAATGATGAAACAACAGAAGAAAGGTGAGGGGACCTGGCTGACACCGGGCTGGGGCTGGGCTGGGTGGAAGTGTGTGGGCCAGCATGGTCATCCGGGAACCATCAGCCCAAGGGAATACCTGCACAGTCTGGAAGGGGTGCCGTCCCAAAGGCCACGGCGACTGGCAGTTTGAGGGGCTGGAGCTTGGAGGTGAACCCAGGAGGTTTTAGACTCAATTCTACCTTGCTCATCCCTCTTTGCTCCTCTTGCCTCTCTGCTCTGCCTCCCTGTCTGTTTCTTGGTTTGGTTCCTGGTGGCAGAGATGGCAATGGCCTTAGGCAGGCAGCCTTCCTAGGGTCCCCAGACACTTTAGTAGAATTCCTGTGGTGGTCAAGGGGGTACTGAATAGACATGGGGGCATGGAGAAACACACACACACGCATGTATACACACATGCACGAGCACATGTTCACGCACGCACACACAACATAGCCCGCACACGCATGTGCACATGTGCGTGTGCACACGCATACACGGTTCTCTGTGTTTTCTCAGGAATGCTGGTGGCCACTCCTGTGTTTGCCCTTCCTCCCTTCAGCCCTTTCTCAGGCTACCCTACTTGTTCTGTGTATATTTGCCCTTTAGGGAAGGGCCTCTGCTCACGAGTCTGCACTTGTCTATCACGAGGTCTGGCCTCGGCCAAACACTTTTCCTGTCTGGCTCCACTTCCACGTTCTCACATTAACTGCACCTCCTCCCTTTCTCAGAACCTGCTGGGATCTGGGAGCTCACGGGACCCTCTTTAACACTGCTCTGTCCCCACAGCCTGGGGAATCTTGTAGTTTGGAGACACGGGAGCCTGATTCCTGTTCATCATACTTTCCCCCCAATGTATTGTCCGTGACCTAAGTTAAAAATACTTTCTGTCCCCCTCAGTATCTAAAAATCATAGGGAAAATCTTTCTTGTTTCTTTGTTGTCTCCAAAGCTGGGGACATGACGGTGGCAGGGGGAGGGCAGGGAGAGAAAGAAACAGGAACCAGAGGGCACCTGAGAGCTGGTCCGGACAGTGATGACCCAGCTCGGGTACGCCACTCAGAGGCAGCTTAGAGCCATCCCGTCGCGTGGACAGCTTGTACTGATGGAACCCCTCTTGTGCCTGGTACAGTCCGCACCCGGAAGGCATGGGAGGGACAATCTCGGCCATCCAGCAGCCCGCATCCCTCCTGAAGACCAACCAGAATTCAGTGGGACAAGGGTGATGAGACAGACATAAACCAAATGCCCTGGGAGCCAGGGAGGGAGGGATCCAACAGCCTGGATAGCTGGAGAAAGTAGGTGTGACTTTGAGTTGAGCCCTGCAGGTGGAGAAATGGTGGCGTCACATGCAGAATCCCAGCAGAAGTTTTAGGTTGAGCCTAATCCCGGGGGGGTTGATAACTGGCAGGGCCACCTGAGCAGCTGATTGCACAGTTCTGTGATGTGGGGAATGGATGGGCTGAGGTCTCCTTAGTTCTCCTCTGAGGGATCAGAATTATAAGCAGGTCTCTTCTCTCTGAGCTCGAAGCCTAATTCACCTCTTTTCTCTCCCAGACCTGAGGGGATGGGCTTTCTAACTCTGATTGTTTTTTGTCTTTTAGCTGCTGAGATATCCCCAGAGCAGGTAAGAGAGTCCCCGAGGTCAGAGCAGAGACACCAGACACGTTTCCCTCACTTCCTTATTTTCCATCTCCCAGGAGCACCAAGGTCCAAATGTATCAGACAAACTCTGTGCCCAAATGTCCATATACTCATGGCCCAGCTGCAAGGGCCGGGGAAGGGGCCCGGTCGTATGCTGGCATCAGCCAGAAGGGAGGAGGGCTTGGGAGGGGGAGGTGTGGGAGGCTAAGAGGAGATGGGGGTTGCAGAGGGAGCTGGGAGAGGGGGGTCACAGGGGAGCAGAGAGCCACGCGTCCTTCTGTGGAAGAGAAACCTGTGTTCCCTCTCCTAGGTGCTTCAGCCCAAGGAGGGCGACATCTGCTACGCAAACCTGAGCCTGCAGCAGACTGAAAACTCTGGGTCGTCCCAGAAGAAGGCTTCCACGAGGTTCTCTTCCCCCGCCCAGGCCAACGCGGAGGAAGTGGAGTATGTCACCATGGTATGCACTTGGTGGGGCTGCTACGGGGCTCAGACCGGACCCGCTGTTGCCCTTCCTTTGAGGACCGGCTTTCTCCCGCCCACGTGGGAGGGTGGGTGCTGGGACAAGATGCAGTCATTGAAAGCCTTGCTGGCAGAGCTCCTGCATGCTTTTGGCATTTGAAGTACCTCCACACCAGGTCTTAGCATTGGGAGACTCAGAGCCCGGTCAGACACGGTCCTCATGCTGGGCAGGGGAGACCCAGACAGGCTGAGGGACCTGGATTCCATGCCAAATGTGCTGCCCTGGCATGGAATTGAGGGAGAGCATCTTCTGCCGTGGCCGGAGCTAAAGGTGCCTGGCAGAGTGGAGGGGGGAGCAGCTGGGGGGCCTGGGAGAAGACTCCAGAAGCCCTGGAGGGTCTGTCTCCCCAGGCTCCTCCAAGGTCTCCTCCGTCCGTGGGCACAGCCTCCTGCCAGCTTCTCTAACCCCGAGGACGTCTTCATTGCAGACTCCCTTTCTCAGGGAGGACATTGCCCGTGCAGCTCTGTCTTTGGAAACCTCAGATCAAGAGCCAACCTATAGCAACATGGAGCACTTCATCACCCGCATTCCCAGCAGGAGCCATGAGGAACCCACGGAATACAGCGCCATCAGGAAGCCTTAGCCTGCGCTCCAGGGGCCCCTCTCAGACCCACTCGAGGCCTCTGAGTATGTTCCTGCTTCATCTGCTCTCTGCCTGCCCCCCAGTCCCCTCATGGGACCAGCCAGGTCCTGAGGCCTCTGTCTGATACAGTCAGCATCGTGGCCAGCTATGGTTTGCGCTCGGGGCCTACTCTCAGGGAGCTTCTGGGAGTTAGACAGGGGTCTTTCCACATCCCTTTCTCTCCCACACAGCTTGGGAGGGGGCTGGGGATACACTCCGGAGCTGCTGAGGGAGCAGTCACAATGGTAACGATAATAATAGTAATTCACTTTTATTTATTGCTTATCACGAGTGCTGGACTGAACAACGGTCCTAAGACTTATCGGCACCTGGACCCTCGGAACCTGTGAATGTTACCTTCTGTGGCATAAGGGACGGTGCAGGTGTAACAGAGTTGAGGATTGTGGATGGGGAGATGATTCTGGATTATCCAACTGGGCCCTGAATATAAGCTCAAGGTTTCTTATAGGAGGGAGGCAAGAAGGTCACAGAGGAGAAGACAGTGTGATGGTGGGAGCAAAGGTCAGAGTGATGCAGCCGGCACCCGCAGAACGCCGCAGCCTCCAGGAGCTGAAGAGGCAGGAATGGATCCTCCCCAGAGCCCCCGGAAGGAGCCAGCCCGGCTGACGTCTTGACTTTAGCCCAGTGAAACTGATTTCATACTTCTGGTCTCCAGAATTGTAAGAGAATAAATTTGTATTGTGTTAATGGAGCCATTACATCTGTGGTAATTTGTTACAGCAGAAATAGGAAAAAATATACGATGTAACAGGTACTCTTCCCTAAATGCTTTACCTTCAGTAACTAATTTAATCCTCACCACAACCCTAAGAGGATGCCTTTATTATCGTCCCCATTTTACAGAGGAGGAATCTGGGTACAGAGAGGTTCAGTGACTTACCAAATTTTACTGCTAGCAAGTGGATAAGTTAGAATTTGAACTTGGGCATCTTGGCTCCAGAATCTGGAGTCTGGGCCACCACCCTGGACTGTGTGTATAAGGAGGATAATGTGTGTTGTGTGTGTGTGTGTGTGTGTGTGTGTGAGCGTGTGTGTCTATACACAGCTACTCACACAGGGACAGTCACCGAGTATATACAGACGCTGGACTTGCTGTCTTTATTCTAGGGTCCTGGCAGCTCTCCCTCTGGAATCCTGAATCTCATCCCAGCTTGCCATCTCCATGGTTACCAAACTAGTCCAGTCTCCGGCCTGGAGTCCCTCTTGTTCTCTGCTCCTGAGTCCAGTCTCCTCCCAGCAGCCAGAGGGATCTTTTTAAAGCACAGACCTGATCACTCCCTGCTTGTAACCTTCCAGCGGCTTCTTCCACAGCCCAGGAGGCCCCCAGGGTCCATGGGTCCCTGCCTGCCCCTAAGACCCTCTCTCTGGCTACTCTGCCTCTCACTTGCCCTGCTCTGCCCACACTGGACTTTCTTCCATCCTTCTAACAAGATAATATGTGGTCCCTTCTCAGGGCATTGACACTTGCTATTCCTTCTTTCTGGAATGCTCTTCCAATGGATATGTGAATAGTTAGGTTTGCCAAAGAGAGAGGAAGGCAGGGAGAGAGGGAGGGAGGGAGAGAGGGAGAAAAGGAGAAAAGGGAATTCCCTGGTGGTCCAGTGCTTAGGACTCCATGCTTTCACTGCAGGGACCTGTGTTCAATCCCTGGTCGGGGAGTTAAGATCCCACAGGCCACGTGGTGTGGCAAAAAAAAAAAAAGCTTATTTTTATTATCACAACTCAGCTCAAATGTTCCCTCCCAGGGTGGCCTTCCCAGACCCCCCTAACAGCAGTGGCCCCTGCTACACCTCTGATTCCTCTCTGTCACATTGCCCTAAGTAAAAGTAGTACTTGGGCTTCCCTGGTGGCGCAGTGGTTGAGAGTCCGCCTGCCGATGCAGGGGACACGGGTTCGTGCCCCGGTCCGGGAAGATCCCACATGCCGCGGAGCGGCTGGGCCCGTGAGCCATGGCCGCTGAGCCTGTGCGCCCGGAGCCTGTGCTCCGCAATGGGAAAGGCCACAACAGTGAGAGGCCCACGTACCGCAAAAAAAAAAAAGTAGTACTTACTACTTTATGAACTAACTTGTTGATTGGCACATGGGTTTACTGATTGCCCCCTCTCCACCTGGCTGTAGGCTGCCCAGACGTGGGGAATTTGTCTTACTCACTGCTGTATCCCCCATGCCTAGTTTAATGTCAGGTACAGGGTGGGTTATTGAATATTTATGTGTTGACCGAATGAATAAGTAACGTGATGGTTCAGACTTGGGAACTCAGGGTGAGCTTTCAGGAGCAGGGACACCCGTGTCCATCACGTGAGGAAGGGACCCCTGGGTCACCTGGGCAACCAGAGGGATTTCAGGATCGCCTTCCCAGCAGCATGCAGTGGAGACACTTTTTTCCCCTCCCGAAATGAGAGCGGTGAGGCACCATGATTCCCCTTGACTGGAGGACAAAGGTCTCTTCCTTTGCTTGGGTTTCTTTTGTTTGGGGCTGGAGGGAAGTGTCAGGGAAGGGAGTCATGACTTGGGAAGAAAGGACCAGCTCTGCCTGGGGGTCACAGACAAGTGCCCCAGCAGGTATTGGGACCGTAGGGATGTTTAGTTGGGCCATTATCAGTGTGTCCTGGGGTTTCCCCAACTTCTCACAGCTCTGGACATCCCAAGTAGTCTGGCGGAGGTGGCCTTAGTGGATGGCCATCTCATCTCAGCATGGGCTGCTCTTTCTTTTTGCCCCCCACTCCCTGAAAGATGATTCCCTAGAATCTCAAGGGCTTTATCATCCTGGGAGAGCTTACAGAACCCAAGCAAGCTTAAATATTCTTGGGCTGGTCACCTGAGCTGAGTGGGTCAGAGTAAGAGTATTTCTGACCCAGGTGGTTTTAGGACTTACAGAGCACGAAGTGCCTGTAGGGAGAACTTTAAATGAAACAGTGAATTGAGCTCCATGAATAAGTCACAACAGACAGTCACGTTCTGAATGGCGTCACTGCGCCATTTTAACCGTCGTGCGGGAAGTACCTTTACTGCCGAGTGTTTAAGCAGCCTGCACAAAACAGACTCGCTCAGTACAAGCTTCTGTCGGATTGTAGGGGACTCATCTTCTCTGGAATCTACCACAGATACTAGTAAAGATTTACTGTCGTGAAACTTGTGACATGTCTAGGAACACAGACTAGTATTCAGTTCCGTCTGATTTGGCTGGAGGAGTCTGGTGGCTTCTTCTTCCTCTTTTTTTATTTTTTTATTTTTACTGGAGTATAATTGCTCCACGACGTTGTGTTAGCTTCTGCTGTACAATGAAGTGAATCAGCTATATGTATACCTATATCCCCTCCCTCTTGGACTTCCCTCCCACCCTGACTTTGTCTGCATGGTGGATATGGGCTGGATGTGGAAGGTCCTGGCCGCCCGGCTGAGCTGAGGGAAGGTAAATCAGCCTAGAAGACAGATTCACTCTGATTCACGCTTTTAATTGCCTCATGCAAGCTTTAAAAAAGTGTCTACCAGATATATCGCGGCATATAATGTTTTTATCCCAGCTCCCAGCCATCTGGATGGGTGGCTGTCTGAAAAGAGACCTTCTCATGTCCTCAGAGATGTAGCTGAGCAGCCCATGATATTTGTGAAATTTGTCCAGTCCGTTCTATAGCTGGATGGGGCGGATTTCTGACTGGTGGTCCTCACGGGAGGCATTTAGGTTCTTTAGGTTTTGGGTCGTGACTACAGGACTCTGCCCTGAAACCAGCCCGATTTGTTCAGTCCTGAGAGCTCTGGGGAAGTAGTCAGGGTGGGAGAAGGGAGGCAAACATGTGCAAGAGGTTTGAAGGGAAATTGTTTCATAATGACTGGCATCTAGGTGTTGTCTCAACCGTTTCCGGAGACCCTGCTAAGGCAGACTTTGGGCTGTGGACTGGCACCTTTACTGCAAGAGAGAGAAAGTTCAGGTAAGGTTCTGCTGATCTGGGTGAGGGTGGCATTTACCACCTTCCAGGAAAGCACATTCTGTTAAGACAAACTCCGAGAGATTTAAACACTTAGTTCTGGTTGAGTGCACGATTATTTATAACCTGACTAAAGCTTCCGGGGTTTCCCTCCTTTGCTTTTTGAATGATTAATATTTAAAGATTCCACTTTATAAAAGTTAGAGGGCTTGGATAGTCTCCTTTTGAGAACTATGTGTATATTGCTGACTTTCAGAAGACCGAGCCCTTTCTCTCTCTCTTATTTATTTATTTTTTCGGTACACGGGCCTCTCACTGTTGTGGCCTCTCCCGTTGCAGATCACAGGCTCCGGACGCGCAGGCTCAGCGGCCGTGGCTCACGGGCCCAGCCGCTCCGCGGCATGTGGGATCTCCCCGGACCGGGGCACGAACCCGTGTCCCCTGCATCGGCAGGCGGACTCTCAACCACTGCGCCACCAGGGAAGTCCCAGAGCCCTTTTAAAAAAATTGAAGTGTAGTTGATTTCTGCTGTACAACAAAGTGATTCAGTTATACATATTATATATACACATATATATATATATCTTCTTTTTTAATATTCTTTTCCATTATGGTTTATCACACGATACTGAATATAGTTCCCTGTGCTAGACAGTAGGACTTTGTGGTTTACCCTTTCTATATATAATAGTTTGCATCTGCTAGTTCCAAACTCCCAATCCTTCCCTCTCCCACCCTCCCGCCCCCTTGGCAAACAAGTCCGTTCTCTATGGACAGAGCCCTTTTGAGAGTCAGTTGAGGGAGAAAAATATACTGCACTGGCGATCTTCAAAATACATGGCCTTTAGCAGGAATGGCCAGGAAGGGCCAGCTAACATCTGTTGATTTCATGTATCAACAATTTTTTAGATCAGGAGGGACTGATATAGTAGTCAGCCTTTTATTTTATCAGGTAGGTGCATTCTTACCCAATGTAGTTGAAATTGTTATTGGTCCGTTCATTGGAAAAGTTGGTTAAATCAAGGAATCACACAAAAGATATATTCTTCCTTTAAATGCTTTCTTTGGCTCAAAATATCTAAATGTGTCGTCATTTGCTGGTATTTGGATGTAGCTCTAAGCCTCTTTTTCACTGATGGGTCTGCTGAAAGAGAGACTCGTTGCCTTTTCTGCACAAATCACACACACTGTCTCGTCCTGGAGTTTCTAGTTCCAGTTTCCCTAACGTGAAGCAAGACATTCTAGATACTTACGACGCAAACCTCTTTTCATTTTTATGTTTTCACTGTGAATATTTTACAGTCTTCTCCCTCATTCCTAATTTGATGTTTTTTTAAAAAAAATGGCATGCTCTAAAAAAAAAAAAAAAAAAAAATGGCGTGCTCTAAAGCATTCAATTTAGTTTTTGTAGAAATAACCATTCTCTTTGTTTACATTTCCTGTCATTGGTCAATATCCTTTCTGTTTACACTCTTAATTGGTTAGTTTATGGATGAATTCATTAAATTGCATAATTATAATTAACATGTTTGACCGGCCTAAACAAGTTTGGGCCTGAATGCCGTTGACTCTTGTTAAACACATACCTCAACGGGTGAGAGCAGAAGCGAGGGGATCTTCAAGAGAATCTGCCCATTGCCACAAGCATAAAGATAGTATGTTTCACCAAGAGATTGGAGGGTGCTTGTTGATCTAATAAGTTGGTTAAGAAAGGGGTTGGTTAAGACAGTTTCTACTAAACCATCTGTTATGACCATAGTTTCATAAAAGAAAGGACATTCCCCAAGTCAGAATGATAGGCAGTGTTTCCCAAGAAGGACAGTTGGCGACTTTATGCCAATATGGATTTCTGTTGTGTGTGTATATAATCTCCTACAAATTTAGTGATACTTTGTCAAGGGCTGGTGCTCCCATATGGGCTAAGGATTGGCAGCTACAGAGCTTGTCTACACTGTTCTCTAGACGTGGATTCTCTCCTCTAGGTCCAGCTCGTGTGGTCTAGTGTCCCCCTAAAGCCTTCTAGTAATCTTATTCATCGAAACTCTAAGGTTTTCACACATGAGGGCCCCGTGATCCCACATCAGTTGGGAGAAAGGCCCCTTTAATCACTTAGATTCCCCCGCCCAGCATAAGCTCTCCCCCAAATAATCCACTGTGATCGCAAACTCACACGGTCTTGTCCTGAAGGGGTGCGGTTCTAGCATCAAGGAAGGGTGACCCACCCGCTGAACCTCTGAGGAGCGGTTCAGAATTAAGGAAGGGGTAAGACTCTGTTTCTAAGGGTCAGAAACAGAGAAGAGACATTCTGAATGCTTGTGTGGTAGGAAATCCACTCGTAGCAGAAAGGAGGGATGCCTACTCTACGTTCCAGAATAAAAATGCCATCCTGGGGAGTTTCTGAAGCCTCCCACATCCTCCCTACCACCCTTTCCATCTGCAGTGCCACAAACCCAGATATCCCCAATCCTGTGTTTTATTAGCTATTAATTATTTCATCTGAAGTTATAAAATATTTGGTGTATACTATATGTTTATATAGGATGCAGATACGTTATAAAGGCTAGGGAAGCAGACACCTCATGTTCACAACCTTAATGAAGAAACGGAACATTATCAAATCCACTGAAGCCACCCACTCATTGTTTGTCTTTGTTTTCTTCCAAGGAAGAATGTGCTGCTTGCTTAAGGTGGCTCTAAGGGCCCATCTCGACACTTGGCCTATTCTCCTTGCCTTCATGTTAATTACCAAAGCCATCAGATAGCTGGTCTACATTATGCAGCGTTCATACTAAGTTAACAAATCTATGCAACTCTTCCTGTATTAATACGACTTTTCTCCCCCGGTAAACCTGCAAGCCAATTGCTTAATTGTGCCTGTGCGCTCTTTAAAGATCTGGTGATGGGTTTGTCACTGGGGGAGCAAACACACTGAGTTTCTTTCTGGCATCCCCATGCAGAATGCTCCCCTCTCTCAAGGCTGGTGAGGGTTTCTGTGACAAGGAAGCACCAGGTTACAACCCTCGGTCTTAGCCACACTTCCCAGTACCAGCCCTCTGGTTATTGGGAGGAGCTGCAAAGTTCAGACGATGTACTCATTTCAAAAGTTCACAGGCCTTTGCAAGATTTGTAATAAGCCACAAAAGCAGAAGGACTAGATGCCAGAGACCCTTGTCCTCCCACTGAAACACCCTGATGTCTATCGGATGGCAAATGAAAGCAGAACTAGCAGAGAAGTATTTTACCAGAAAATATCTGAGACACGAGAACAGATGTGAAAGTGGAGGTAAAATGAAGGAGACTCTTCCCTGGAGCTGTCTTGGTGTCAGGAAATCTTGGCTTTCTTTCCCGGGGTTGTTATCTTGCAGTTGGTTTTTAAATTTTTTTTTAATTTTTAAATTTTTATTGAAGTGTAGTTGATTTACAGTGTTGTGTTAATTTCAGGTATGATTCAGTTTTATATATATATATATATATATATATATATATATATATATATATATATACATATATTGTTTTTCAGACTCTTTTCCATTATAGGTTATTACAAGATACTGAATACAGTTCACTGTGCTATACAGTAGGTCCTTGTTGTTTATATATCGCATATTGTTTTTTTTTAATATATATTTTTTTTGGCCGTGCTGTGTGGCATGTGGGATCTTACTTTCTTGACCAGGGATTGAACCTGTGCCCCCCACAGTGGAACCTCGGAGTCTTAACCACTGGACCGGCCAGGGAAGTCCCAGCAGTGGGTTTTTTTTTTTAATTTAATTTAATTTATTTTTTATACAGCACGTTCATATTAGTCATCTATTTTACACATATTAGTGTACACATGTCAATCCCAATCTCCCAAGTCATCCCACCCACCCCCCAACCCACCCCGCTACCACTTTCCCCCCTTGGTGTCCACATGTTTGTTCTCTACATCTGTGTCTCTATTTCTGCCCTGCAAACCGGTTCATCTGTACCGTTTTTTTAGGTTCCACATACATGCATTAATATATGATATTTGTTTTTCTCTTTCTGACTTACTTCACTCTGTATGACAGTCACAGTGAGGTTTTTTTTTTTTTTTTTTTTTTGCGGTACGCGGGCCTCTCACTGCCGTGGCCTCTCCCGTTGCGGAGCACAGGCTCCGGACGCGCAGGCTCAGCGGCCATGGCTCACGGGCGCAGCCGCTCCGCGGCATGTGGGATCTTCCCAGACCGGGGCACGAACCCGCGTCCCCTGCATCGGCAGGCGGACTCTCAACCACTGCGCCACCGGGGAAGCCCCACAGTGAGGTTTTGATGGAGGCAAACTCCCAGGGGATAATATCGCTCCTGAGCCCCAATTAACAGGGGCTCACCGCACCAGGCCTGCTTTCCAATGATGTCTGGGCAGCTCTGGAGGCAGAGTCTTGAATCTGCTTCGTGTCCCCCATTGGCATCGACTGTGCTTCAGTGTATGTCCGGGGCTAGGCTGAGATAGTTGCCAGGGCTGCACTAGAATTTTGGGAGGTCAGCAACAGAAGGGGCTTGAGGCAGCTTCCAGTGCAAGCTTTTGTTTCCTGTGGACCCAGGTGGTCCAAGGTGAGACATGCCAGCATGATAATGGGGAGGAGCTCAGGGCCTGAGTTCAGATGCCCCGGGTTGGGGTTCTGTCTTTTTCTTTCTTTCTTTCTTTCTTTCGTTCGTTTGTTCTTTCTTCCTTCCTTCCTCCTTCCTTCCTTCCTTCCTTTCCTTCCTTTCTTCTTCCTTCCTTCCTTCCTTTGTTTCTTTCCTTCTTTCTTTCTTTTCTTTCTTTCTTTCTTTCTTTCTTTCTTTCTTTCTTTCTTTCTTTCTTTCTTTCTTTCTTTCTTTCCTTCTTTCTTTCTTTCTTTCTTTCTTTCTCTCTCTCTCTCTCTCTCCCTCCCTTCCTTCCTTCCTCCTTCCTTCTTCCTTCCTTCCTTCCTTCCTTCCTTCTTTCCTCCTTCCTTCCTTCCTTTTTCTTTCTTTCTTTTATTGTGGCCCCACCACATGGCATGTGAGATCTTAGTTCCCCAACCAGGGATTGAACCTGTGCTCCCCACAGTGGAAGCATGGAGTCTTAACCACTGGACCACCAGGGAAGTTCCGGGGTTCTGTCTTTTTCTTATTTATTTGCTGGGTGGCCTTGGACAATCATAGATGTGTCTCAGGGTCTTTTCAGTCCTCTGCAAGAAGGAGGTTAACCAAAGTGCCACAGACCCTCTAGTTTGTGATCTCAAGGTAACCTTCTGGTTCCCAGTGTGTAATAGCGTAGGCCCCACTGATGTCTTTCCAGCTGACCCCAGCTCTCTCTGAAAGGTCCCTCAGGAGCTACTGTCACACACCCAGTAGAAAGCTCCTTTAAGGCTTTTTTAAAGGCAAAATGTTAGCATTTAGTTAATATGGATGGAGGGCACATGGGCATTTCTTTTTTGTTATGTTAGTCTCTGTATCTTTTGTTAAGCTTTAAAATTTCAGAATTAACAATGAATTTTCACGTATCCATACAATGGAATATCATGTAGTCATTAAAAAAAGGTGGATGACAAAATGCCTGTTCTATATATATATATATATATATATATACACACACACACACACAGATACATACACACACATATATATATCACATATGTATATACACACATATACACACATACATATATACACAGACATATCACATATGTATATACACATATATCACATATGTATATATACCTATATACACACATACATATATACACACACATATATATCACACATGTATATGCACACATATATACACACATACACATATATACACACCACATATGTATACACACATATACACACATGCATATACACATATATATCACATATGTATATATACCTATATACACACATACATATATACACACAGATACACACATATATATTACATATGTATACACACATCACATATGTATACACACATATACACACATGCATATACACATATATCACATATGTATACACACATATCACATATGTATATACACATATACACACATATATCACATATATATACACACATACATACATATACACACACATCACATATATATACACACACATATACATATACATGGATATATTCAGAGTGCGATTCCATTTTTATTTAAGGAAGGTGTTTTGAAGCAGTGGCACCACAGGTAGCTTTTTGCTTTGCTTTGCTTTTCTCAAATTTGTAATTAAACATGTATTAGTAATAATGGCTCCCATTACTGACTAACAGCCACCAATAAAAGCTGACTGTTCGCCCAGCACCGTGCTCAAGCCTCATTTACTTCTCCCCCGGCCTATGTGGCGGCCACTCACCCCCAGGGGCCTGCCCGAGGCTGGGGCCTGGCTTACCCGCCCCTGGATGCTCTGATCTGCCTTCCATGCCAGCTTTCCTGCTCGCGGCCCTTGCAGACTGCTCTGCGGCTGGGCCATTCTTTGCCAGTGGCCACTGCTGCTGACACAGTGATGGCCCTGGGGAGGAGTGCAACTCATCCCTCAGCCGCTCTGCCCAGAGCGTAAGGTAGCCCTTCTCTAGGTCCTCCCAGCTCATCTGAAACCAGGCGTGGGGTGAGGCCAAAAGAAAGGAGATACGCCCCAAAGGATAGCTCAGAACTACTGCAGAGACCTGTGCTCAGACCCTCCAGGGCTTCCTATTTGACAGTAGGAATGGTTATATATTTTGTGGGTCTCAGCACAAAATAAAAATATGGGGCTCCTTGTACAAAAATGAATACTCTCAAGATGGCGACAGCAGAGTAATAAAACAATCAAGGAGCCCTTCCAAATGTAGGGCCCAGGTTGCACACTCATGACACGTGCCTTGCTGGGCAGGCTTCTGTCTCACTTCTCATCTGCCTTCCTGAGTCCAATCCAGGCATCTTCACACCACCTGATTCTGATCCCAAAATGAAGAGGAAGAACTTTCCTTCATTCCAGCCTGAGCTTCACCTCCTGCATCCTCATCCCCGCCCCCCTTCCCCCACCCCAATCTGCCTCCTCCCTGGGTGATTGAAAGTGGAAAGTTGGGTCATCTTCCTCCATAGGAAAATCTACTCCCAGCCTCAGGGTGAGGTCTGGCTCCACAGCCCCAGTAAACCAATCCCTTTATAGGGTGACGTCAGTTCCTTTCCTGGGTCTGGTTACTAAGAAACTAAGTTGGATTAGTCAGTCTTAAGTGACACCGTGAGCGGGACACAACTAGCCCAATTTAGATGGGAGAGTGGCAAGTTCAGTTCATTTCTTTGTCAACCACTTCTCACTGAAACATTTAAAAGACACTGTTACCCAACCTCCTCTGAGATTGCCATAGGGACATCCGTCATTGCATGGCGAGCCCACAGCTTACATCACCCCCATTTTCCTTGGAAATTGCTCTCTTCCATTCTCCATTGACAGGGAATGGGCAGGACAGACTCCACCTTCGGGGTGGACACGTGACCCATCTCAGCCCAATGAGCATTAGATCTAGGACTTTAGTTGAAACAGGCAGCTGTGAGGATGTGACCCTGGAGCTGCTGGCAGCCATGTGAGCCCAGGAGGAAGTTGTAATTAAAGCTGAACCAGAGGGAAGAATGTTGAGGGACAGAGAGAGCGAGGCTGCTGGTGCCATTGTCTGAGTCCCCAGATCCAACGGAGCCGGATGTCAGTAGCATCCCCAGGCTCGCCAGTGAATTCTCTTTTTGGCTTAAGATGGTTTGAGTTGGTTCTCTCACTGGCAATCAAAAGGGTCCTGACCACAGAGCTCCCCTTTCACAGGCAGTAATAATGTCTGTGCTGCTCATGCTTCGTGCTGTGGAAATCAAATGTGACAACATATGTGCAACTGCTCTGCAGACTGCAAAGGGCTTTTGAATGGAACGACCAGGGAAGGTCAGTCAGCTGATGCAGAGCCAGGACAACACCCTGAGCCCAGTTCTCTTTTATTGCTAACGAGCTGTCTCCTGCTCTAAGAAAATCAGTGAAAACAGCAAGTGTTGGATGGAGCAGGTGGCAGACAGGGCAGGGAGTGGGCAGGATAGTTGGTGGACAGGACAGGGGTGAACAGAGCAGGGTGTAGATGAGAAGAAAGTGGACAGGACAAGAGGTGGTCCGGGACTACTCTGTGTGGCCTTCTCATGCGTTTGTGGTGTCTGTGATGTCTGGGGGAGACCTGGCTTTTCAGGCATAGACAGGGCAGAGTGAAGGTCTTGGAGGGCATGACCCCAGAGCTCACCTGGCCCCTCACTTCTGTCTTTCTAAACCCTCTCTTCATGCATCAACTTGTCATCCTAAGGGGTCAGGGCCCTGGCCTTTTTTTTTTTTGCCACTTGTGTCACTTTCATCCAACACAGTACTGTAAGTTGCAGCTAGAACAATCAGACAATTATTACAGAACAATCAGACAAGAAAAATAAATAAAATAATCCAAATCAAAAAAGGGCCCTGGGGCTTCCCTGGTGGCGCAGTGGTTGAGAGTCCGCCTGCCGATGCAGGGGACGCGGGTTCATGCCCTGGTCCGGGAAGATCCCACATGCCGTGGAGCGGCTGGGCCCGTGAGCCACGGCCGCTAAGCCTGCGCGTCCGCAGCCTGCGCTCCGCAACGGGAGACGCCACAACGGTGAGAGGCCCGCGTACCGCAAAAAAAAATAATAAAAAAAAAATAAACAAAAAAGGGCCCTGGCATTGTTGAGTTTGGATGTTTTTTTGGGTCAGATCTTTAGCGACGCTGAGGGAGGGGTACCAGCTTTGTTTCTCTGAATCTGACTCTGCCATGCTTGGGCCACGGATCTTTGCTCTGGGCACTTCACAGAACAAACACCTTCCTTTTTTGGACGTGGATTTGAAGGGATCCCTGTCTTGGGTGCCCAGAGCCATTCTGGCCTTCAGAGGTGGGGCCCTTTCCTGGGGCTGTGGCGTTTACAGCCTTTCGGATCAGTGGCTGAATCAGGATCCAGAGCTTGGCAGCCTGAGAGAGCTGCAAGTCTCTGACCTGGTCCCCTGCTTCCCACCATGTGAGACGAGAGGTCTCTGACTTTTGAGAAGTCTTCATGGGCACTGATGTCCATGTGTCAACATGGGCTACAGTCAGATGTGGCCTGAGTCCTCTGTGCCAGCTGGCTAAGCCACCCAGCCTGCCAGACTCAGCTCCTTGGGGTGGGGAATGGGTCTTGTGCCTGGACCCTCAGGGACACATGGCATCCGGCAGACGTTTGCTGATTCTCAAGATTCTCAACCAGAAATATCCAGTTTCAAGGGGGGCATGTGGAATGGGGCAGTGGTGGGATATAAGGAAATGACTGCAATTACCTTTTTTCTCTTTCGTGGTCTCTCCCCTGAAACCCACGTCCCTAAGGCCCTGACATGGGCCCTGAGCGAGATGGAGGCAGAGTGGTGGGACGACAGCTGGGGGAAGCATCCCTCCCCCACCTTCTTCTCTCCCCATCACCGGGTCAAGTCCAGGGCATTCTCAAACTCAAAGGCAAGTGGTCCCTATAAGAGTGTTGGAAACTGGGTATCTGGGGAGAATAGAATGCCTACCTGCCCGAAGTCACAGTTAAACACAGTCAAGGGAAGCAGAGGTCAGTGTGGAGAGGACCCGAGGGTCGGAGGGGCAGAGGGGGTTGTAGATTGAGGCTGTCCTTGTAGTGTAGCCAGCCGTCAAACCATATCAGCCTGATATCTTTAAACATCTGAGTTCTCCAAATCTCTCTCTCTCTCTCTCTCTTTTTTTTTTTTTGAATTTCATGCTTAGCAAACCATCCCCTGATTATAATGTGGCTTGGCATCTAGGACAATACCTCAGTTTTGTGAGTTTGATTAACACAAGCCTGCCTGGAGATATGGTTCCACTCTTTTTTGTTTTATTTTGCATTTTTTAGCTTTTATTTTTAATGCTTTTTTGAGATGGATCCACCCTTGACTGAGTGAACAAAACTCATCTTTGATCCTGCAGAGTTGGGGACACCACAAAGTGATGACAGTCTGTGAGCCCCTTGGAGAAACCCTTTGCCCTCTCCCGACTCTCCCTCTGTGCATTTCCAGCTTGCTGGGGTTTGAATCTGGGCTCTGCCACTTATTAGCTGGGTGACATTAGGTAAGTTTCTTAATATCTATGTGCCTCAGTCTACTCATCTGTAAAATGAGATTAAAATAGGGTTGTTGGGACTTCCCTGGTGGCTCCGTGGTTAAGAACCCACCTGCCAATGCAGGGGACACAGGTTCGGTCCCTGGTCCGGGAAGATCCCACATGCCGCGGAGCAACTAAGCTCATGCGCCACAACTACTGAGCCCGCGCGCCACAGCTACTGAAGCCCGTGTGCCTAGAGCCCGTGCTCTGCAACAAGAGAAGCCACCGTGATGAGAAGCCCATGCACTGCAACGAAGAGTAGCCCCTGCTCGCCGCAACTCGAGAAAGCCACGCACAGCAACGAAGACCCAACGCAGCCAAAAATAAATAAATACATTCATTAAAAAAAAAAAATAGGGTTGTTGTAGGACTGAAGGATATAAAGTGCTTAGCACGGTGCCTGGCACATACGTGCTGTGTAAGGCTCTGCTGTTATTGTTTGAATTCCCATAATGCCTATGTGCTGTGAACCTCGAGCAAGTAACTATTTTTTTTCCATCTGGCTTTCATTTCCTTATTTATAACATGGAATTAATAATAACAGTTACTGGAAAAAGCATGGGGTAAGAGTAAAGTGTCATAGCATTTGCATTATGGTTTTTTGTAAATTATACTGCTCCACAAATGAACCATTTGTCTTTATTTTTATCATTTATTATTAACAATTGTTAGTCTTCCTGGGCCCCTCTAGACTATAGTGTAGATGATTTAATACTTAGTTCATAGCCTAATGAAACCTGGGAAGGGGACCAGAGAAGAGGGAAGAATCTGGGCACAGAGAAGGTTCGGCACTGCTCCCACAGAGGGAGGGGGATCCTGAGGAGCTGGACGGGGTCTCTGCCCCTTCTGTGCTGAGCCCGTACCAGCAGCTTCATTCCCTCGCAGAGGTTAAGTGCCTTCTCCATGTGAAGTTGGGAGGGGCTGGAAGAAGTAGTTGCCAATTCCTGACTGTCCCCTGGGAGTATCGCTCTGCTAGAGGGCAGAGCCGCTTTTTAAAAAGCAGAGCTGCCGGCAGAGATGTGGATGCAAAACTCAAATGGCAGAGGGAGGAAGAAAAGGGAACGTTCTTGCTTTGCCATTAAAAGGCTCGTAACAACCAAAGAAGAGACAAAGAATAAGAACGCCTCATCACTGGCCCTGCCTATAGCTTGTGAGAGGAGTGTGTGCGCGCGTGTGTGTGTGTGTGTGTGTGTGTGCTGTTGGCAGCAGTGGGCAGAGGACTAGAAAGCAAAAGGAAATATGAGATTAAACACAACTTGGTTCAAGACACCTGAAAGCATACCACCTATGGTATGGCATTTACATAAGCACAAATTATTAAAAATACACCCTTGTGTTGATGGGTAAAAACTGTCCGCTAATAAGCAGAAATGCAAACAGGAAGGGAGGGAGCAGACTTTGGCATCGAGGTCAGGGAAGTAAGAATCATTTGCTGGGGGAATTTTGAGTTCTGCTTGTTTCAACGGTTCTATTATTTTCACTGCACTGCTTAGGACCTTGCTAACTTCGCGAGCAGCGTGAGGTCGGGGAGGCTTTGATGGGTGCAATCAGAGGTTAAGATTTACAGATCTGTTGTCTGCTGCTGTCTTGGAGTTCTCTCATTTGTCCCCAGAAAACCTCCTCTGCTTGGCAGATGGGAGGATAGTCCAGGGCTCTTCCGTCTGGGGAGGTACATTGCCTGAGCTCTGCTAGGTAGCAAAGGAGCTGTGATCTCCATTCTCACTTGGAATCTCCAAGGATTGTTTCTCTTGCCTGAGAGAGGAGGATAGAAACAAGGAGCATGCTGGGATAAACTTAGAGCCACTTCAAATGTCCATTTCCACAATTCCCTAGCCTGATGCTCACCTCTGGCTGTTTACTTCCAGCAAAGCTGGATTTCCTGTCCTGAAGATGAAGGAAGGCGCAGCCCTTTCCCACAACACCTCACAAGGGAAACGTTAGCACAGCAACACTAGTGAGTTTCAGAAGTTTCTTCACAAAGGGTCCCAGGAACTCTAAATTAGAGGGAAGAGTGCTTGGAGAGGGAAGCCTGAGAGTTTGGAAAATGCCTTTGAGACATTGGACAGAGTCACGGTCATTTCCTGCTAAGGTTATGCAGGAGAACCAGCTGGCATCACTCCCCATGCTAGCTGGCTGGCTGGGATCTGGGCGGGACTGATGAATTAGCCAAAGGAGTCCCAGATGGTCAGAGATTGTTAATGATATAACATAGACATTTGTTTATCCGAAAGTCTCCAGAGCAGACAAGGGAGGAAAACAAGCAAATGGAAATATTCTACAGGGAGGGGAGCAGCTAACCTTTCTTGGCTTTCTTGTTTGTTCCTGAGCTGAAGATAGAAATCTGGCAAGAATTGGATCTAGTCTTCTCACACTTTCCTTTTATATATTTCTTTCTTTTTTTTTTTAATTAAAAACTTTTTTAAAAAAATAAATTTTCTTATTTATTTATTTTTGGCTGCGTTGGGTCTTTGTTGCTGCGCGTGGGCTTTCTCTAGTTGCGGCGAGCGGGGGCTACTCTTTGTTGCGGTGCACGGGCTTCTTTTTGTGGTGGCTTCTCTTGTTGTGGAGCACGGGCTCTAGGTCCGCAGGCTTCAGTAGTTGTGGCTCACGGGCTCTAGAGCACAGGCTCAGCAGCTGTGGCTCACTGGCCCAGCTGCTCCGCAGCATGTGGGATCTTCCCGGACCGGGGCACGAACCCGCGTCCCCTGCCTCGGCAGGTGGATTCTCAACCACTGCGCCACCAGGGAAACCCTGTATATTTTTTTCTTTTGCTTCTTCCTCCTGCATCTCCTCCTCCTCGCCTCCTCTTCTTCTTTTCTCTCTCTTTTTCCTTTTTTAGAAAATAACCCACTTTATTGAGGTACTATGGTATTGACGTATTGATGAACTCACTTTGAGACTAAAATCTCTTCACCTACAGGGCATGGATTTTCTGTGGAATCGGATTCTTTGACCACAAATTTGTGTTTCATTAACATTGTTTTTTAAAAAATATTTATTTAATTATTTGGCTGCGCTGGGTCTTAGTTGTGGCACGTAGGATCTTCCATCTTCCTTGCAGCATGAGGGATCTTTTAGTTGCGGCATGCGAACTCTTAGTTGCAGCATGTGGGATCTAGTTCCTTGACCAGGGATCGAACCCAGGCTCCCTGCATTGGGAGCTCAGAGTCTTAGCACCTGGACCACCAGGGAAGTCCCTCATTAATATTGTTTAATGGAAGAAAAGTGCTCTTGAGGGATAAAGAATTGTAGAGGGAGATAGAGTAGCTGGTATGGCCTCTTGCTGGTTGATTTGTCTTTCTCTGGTAAAATCTTCTGGCAAGGAATAACAACACCACTGAACCCAGACCCTTCTCTAGGATCGGTGGGTGACAGCCTTGTGGGAGGGAGGCTGGCTGGTGTATGGAACTTTGCCTTTTTCAGATATTAAGTCTCAAGCAGAGGCCATGAAAGAGAGGCCTCAAATTGAGGTCAGAAGTGACCATTTCTTTCTGAGTTATCTCACTGTATCTTCCTGTACCTTGATCAGGGCCCATCTGAGACTCTATACAGTATTATAGCAATTTGTGTGCATGTTTTTTTTTGTTTTTGTTTTTGTTTTTGCGGTACACGGGCCCTCTCCCATCGCGGAACACAGGCTCCGGACGCGCAGGCTCAGCGGCCATGGCTCACGGGCCCAGCCGCTCCACGGCATGTGGGATCTTCCCGGACCGGGGCACGAACCCGTGTCCCCTGCATCGGCAGGTGGACTCTCAACCGCTGCACCACCAGGGAAGCCGTGTGTGCATGTTTTACAGGCCATGAGCTTACTGAAGGTGGGAACCACTTTTTTGGGGTGTGCGTGTGCGTGTGCGTGTGTGTGTGTGTTCTTTATAACGCTCAACATAGTTTCTTACCCTTTGAAAATGCTCAGTATATGTTTGCTGAATGACTAGATGAGGCACGTGGACTACTGAAAGAGGTAGACATACAAGATGAGCCGTAGGAGAGGGACATGAAACACAAGCACAAGAGAGGTGGGAGAGGAGTGGAGGTGACCTGCTTACCTTTTCCAGAGTTAGAGGACATGGGAATCCTTGTAGGACAGAGAACTTTCATCCTTATCTCTCTAATGATTCCATTTTTTTTCCAGTGAGGCCCAAGCCCTGGATGAATGGACGGACTGTCCACGCCTTTATGCCCCCTGGTTGCTGGTTTTTCTGAGTTTCGATAGAAGAGACTGACTTTAACTTAGTAATTATTTGCTCCTCTTGGAACAAATTAGCATGAGGGTGTTCATCACAGCACTGGGGAGGATGAGTTAGGAAGTGAGCTCCTTTTTTTTTTTTTTGCGGGGGTGGGGGCCTGCACCACGTGGCCTGCGGGATCTTAGTTCCCTGACCGGGGATTGCACCTGTGTCTCCTGCAGTGAAAGCGCCAAGTCTTAACCACTGGACCGCCAGGGAAGTCCAGGAAGTGAGCTATTGAACTCACTTTGTCCTGATTCACTAGCATCTGGGGCAAAAGCTGCCCCCATTCTGTACTTCATTTGCTCAGAATTCACAGTCAGGACCTGACACAGTAAGAACCCACCACGGAGTGTTTCTGAGCCCCTAACTCCCATCATTGCCTTTGATGGTGCATAAGATCGTACTGGCAGCGAAAGAGGGCTGGGAGCACTCTAAAGGAAAGAGCAGCAAGGTTGTTCACATGTTTTAAATTATTTAGTTGCATCAAATATTCAGATTGGTGAGAACATCAGCGACTCTATTTAAAAACTCCAAGCATGTCATGGATGGACTCAGTGTTTCCAGACAGTTCCCAGCTTCCAGCCCACACTCAGAGGATATTCTAAGAGTTACTCAGGCTCATTTGGGTCAGCCTCCACCTCTCGGGATGAGCTAAAGTGCAAGTGCTATCCAAGGTTGATGATACTTGGTGTATGTTTTCCAGATAAGTGAATTTTTTCATTGCACCCCATGTCTCACCTCCCAGAGAAAAGAGCTATTCAACTTAGGAACTCAGGGTGGCAAGGTTCACACAGTCATGATTTTTGTGTAGGTGGGTGTGTGAGCTTAATCCCATGGGATTGTGCCTGTGAAATATGTGTGTGTTTCTGCATATGAAGTTGCTGCTCTTCTCACAAAGCTTCATTATTTTAGGTGAGACCCAATGTGACACCTATTGAAGTTGTGCTGGAGCTCAAGATGTGTGTCCTAATAACAACCATTTATTGAATGTTTCCTATACACCCAAGAAAGAAAGAAAGAAAGAAAGAAAGAAAGAAAGAAATTACATTATGTTATCTAACATTTTCACTCAAAAAACCCCAATAAGCCAGGTATTACTATTCCTATTTTATAGATAAGAAAAGAAAGGCTCACAGATGCCATTCAAAGTCACATCAAGGTCTGAATACAAGCCTGGGGTTTCTCTCCATGATACAGCAATACCTCTTTTCCGCAGGTTTCTAAGACGATCCTACGTAAAATCTGATTGCCCTGTCAAAACATTAAATAACACTTCCCCGTCTATAAAGGTGACCTCTGGGGAGGAGAATAGGAAGTGTATGTGGAAGGGGGTATGTGGGGTGTGGTTTCTGGGAAGCTGGTAAGGGTCTACCTTTATTTTGATAGTGGTTGCACAGAGCGGCTCTCTTTGTGATAACCCATCAGGTTATACCCCATCAGGGTATACACATGATTTGGGCTTTTCTTGTGTTTGTTATACTTCAACAAAATGTTTAATTAAAAAATCCTTCCTAGCAACTAATGTTGGAGGGGAGCCCTGCCTCCCATGGTCAATGTGTTCTAATTAATCATCAGGATTCCCTGGACTCTATTACACAGCACATTTAAAAATAATACAAATATGTCCAGAACTTCTGCTGCCAGTGTCCTTGTCCTCACGGTGAGCCACGGCCACCCCCCGCCTCTGCAGAAGACCCTCCAATGCTAGCAGGTTTACTCGATATATAGGGAAGGAAGGAGAAGGACATGCCTGCCATTTTATGGATTAAGAAGAATGCCTGGAGTTATGCCGGGAAAATCATCATTTCTTACTCTGTCAACTGGAGATCTTTTATAGTTTTGGGAAAATTAGTAAGATTATTGATCTATCATTAATTCAAATCTGAGTTTCAATTAATTTAATCAAACTATCAGATGGAAATCTAGGTAATTTGAGGCTTTGATTCAGTGGGAAGATAAAAGAAAGAAGGAAAACAAGGAATAAGGCATCAGACTCTGTGTGGATCAATATTATATGCTGGTTGTATCACACTGCCATTTTAATTTTAAGACTTTTTAAAATTTGGATATTCACAAATAATGTGATGTAATTAGCTTTATCAAGTGAAATGTATACAGTAAGCATTATAATGTATACATGACCCATGAGGAATGTTTGATCTAAAGACTAATGTCCCCTCCAGGGGCTTCCCTGGTGGCACAGTGGTTGAGAATCTGCTTGCCAATTCAGGGGACACGGGTTTGAGCTCTGGTCCGGGAAGATCCCACGTGCCGCGGAGCATCTGGGGCCGTGTGCCACAACTACTGAGCCTGTGCTCTAGAGCCCGCGAGCCACAGCTACTGAAGCCCGCGCGCCACAACTACTGAAGCCCGCGCGCCTAGAGCCCGTGTTCCACAACAAGAGAAGCCACCACAATGAGAAGCCCGTGCACCGCAACAAAGAGTAGCCCCCGCTCACCACAACTAGAGAAATCCTGCACGCAGCAACGAAGACCCAACACAGCCAAAAATAAATAAACAAAATAAATTAATTAAAAAAATACAAATATGTTGATACCTTGCCCCTTTACAAAAAGGTTTCTAAGCGTATCATAATAAAAAGTCTTGTACAAAAATAAAATAATATTAGGACGAGGTGACCAGTATTATAGGAAAAGGAAAATTGCTACACATATATGTTACTCTGTTGAGCATCACAGAAGGTTTAAGGCCAGCTTCTGCTCTCAAGATGCTTACAACCAAGCTGAAGATATTGAGTATTTACTAGTGGTGAGTAGACACCCGTCTTCAAATATACTGGAACTCGTAGGAAAAGGCTCTCTTCCAATTTGGTAATCAATAAACCCAAAGGGAGTGAAAGTTCTCATGGGATACATCCTGCATTTCATGCGTGGGTAATTGAGGTGGGAAAGCCCACACTTGATCAATAATTTTAAATCTTTGACCACCAAATCTTAAAGCTTTTAAAATGAATATTTATATCTTTATAAGATGGTTTAAACTTGGAGAGACCCATGTATCTAGTCAGCAGGATGCTTTTGTAATTGATTTGTAATTATGTTCCCTTCTGTTTGCATGCATTTTCTACTGAGGCTAGATTCACCACCTCAAAGAACACAGATCTTATTCTAGTTTACTTCAAACTGTAGTGGTTTTTAAACTTCCTGACTGGAGAAGTTACACACTTTTCTCCTTCTCTATACCCTAGGGGCTTAGGGACCTGGAGGGAGAAGTCACTGGGCTCTTTAAATCTATAGCCCACTTCCCTGAGTGTGCGGTTTTCTGCAATTTGTGTCAGAAATAGCCAGTGTGGCACACGGCTGTGTTTCTGAAACTTTAATGTGCATATTTATTTTCCAGGGATCGTGTTAAAACACAGATTCAGATTCAGCAGGTCTGGGGTGGAGCTTGAGATGTCATTTCTAACAAGCTCTGGGGTAATGCCAACGCTGCTGGTCTATGGACCAAACTTGTAGAGGGAAAGGAATATTAGGCTTTGAATCATAATCCCTGGTCTTATTTTCTTGAACAAGTCACTTTGCCTCTCCGGATTTGAGTTTCCTCAGATGTCAACTGTATAATAGGGGACCAAAGTGGATGCAATGACTTCGAAGCTTACGTTCATGGAATTTTCAGAGGGATACTTTGATTTTAAAACATCTCCACTTATAGGACCATGTACAGCCTTTCAGGAGACTAATAGATAAACTGGTATTAGCAAAGTGGGAAATATAACGGCTGAATGAGGAGGGCAGA
Source organism: Grampus griseus (assembly GCF_964374135.1). Lineage (NCBI taxonomy): Eukaryota > Metazoa > Chordata > Mammalia > Artiodactyla > Delphinidae > Grampus > Grampus griseus. Next base: position 6,454,705 of record NC_139014.1, on the reverse strand, counting down.
GAAAGGGATGAGGTACAATAACGACTTCTTATGGCAAATATAAGGTTCTGATGCTTCAGAGTGATGGGTGTTGGATCCGTAAGTGTTGCCTAGAGAGAAGCTGCTACTTTTCCCCAACAATCACTTCAAGAGGACGTTTTTGATAATTTACATTATTGATAATTTAGTTATAATCTAGTTATGTTACTGATAACTTAGTTGTCTAAAAAAACTTGAATGAGGGAAGCGAGGGATGAGCGTGAGCGATGAAGTACACAAACACTTTCAGGAGGTTATGAGTGAGTCATGGCTGGAGGGCAGCTTTCTGAAGGCACAAGGGAATCTGGATTGAAAACAACAGTTTATTTCTGCTGCAGATCATTTCTATGTTTAATCTCAGCCAAGTTGGCCAGGAATTCAGATATTTGACCACAGCTACCAGACTTACCGGGTCCAGAGCTTGTGAGGTAAGGGTGGGAGGACAAATGTAGCCTCCCACAAGGGTTAACGGAGGGCAAAGGTGCTCGAGGTTCACAGGGCTGAGAGGCAGGAAGAGTGAGTGAGAAAGGGACACAGGTGATTTAAATGCATGAGCTAAGCTCCTGATCTTCTGAACCACTGGGGGCGGCCCCTCCCCCGCGTTCAAGCATCTGTTTTGAGCAGCAAACAGGATCACGCAGAAAGCGTTCTCTAGGCTCACAGATACAGGCTAGTTTCTCTTTAAGTTCCAAAGCAAAGCGAGGGGAACGGAGAGAACTGGTGACGGCACCCTCTCCCAGGATTGAGATGGGGGCGGGGGACTAGAGATCCTTACCTTATACAGGACGTGCTCATGGAAGTCAGGGCCAGCTCCCCCCTGGTAGGAGTCGAGTCTCTGCAGATCCATGCCTGCCTTGGAGCCCGCTGCTCCCCACTCTCCCAGCGCTCTGCAGTCAGTGCTCCCAGAAGCTCTGTCCGGGCTCTGCGGGGTGCAGCCGGCTCGGGTCTAAGCCCCGCGGACCGGGCCGCATCCGGTTCAGCACTGGACAGCTCCCGCAGCCGCTGCGGCGCGGTACCCTGAGAGCAGGCGGCTGCTGCCCTCGGCAACCGCGGCGTTTCAGCACCAGGAACAGCGATACAGTCCCTGCGCGCCTGGGACCCGAGTTCTGTCCTAGTCCCCCGTCTCGTGACTCCAGGATGCTGGGAGGGACGCAAGATTTCAATCTAGCCGGTGGCCCGTGCGTATCTCATTCAGCTACCGGATTCCGGAGCCTCAGCGACCCAGCTGCGTTCTCAGGGTATTGCGGTCCCGGGAGCTCACCGTCCCTGATTCTTAGTGACCGAGCATGCCCGTCACACCACGCCGCTCAACTCTCCTCCCGCGGTTGCAGAGGCAAAGCCCTGCGGCGCTGGAGCCACCTCTCTTTTGGTCTCTGGACAGTTCCCTCCAGTATGTATGAGGTCGACAGATGATGACCCAGAGGGGTCCCTGATGTTTCTGAAATATTTTTCAAAATCTTGCTTAACTGCATTTTCCTAGAGGGAGGGTCCAGAGCTTAAATTACACTCTCTAGGATGCATATCCCCCCCCCCCCCGCAAAGTTAAGAACAATTGTCTTGGGAAAGGCAGAAGGGTTGTTTGGTTAAGAGCACAGCCTCCAGAGTTCAAATCATGTCTCTGAAAATTATAAGTTGTGTAACCTTGGGCAAGTTACTTAACCTCCCCTAAGTGTCCACAAAATGGAAATAATAATAGTACCTACACCATGGTGTCGTTCTGAGGATTTAATGAGTTTATTTATGTAAAGAGCCTGGTACGGTACCTGACGTATATTAGGAACTCAAAAAAATGTTAGCCGTTGTGCTCTCTGGGCAAGGGGATGGGAGCTCTGTCTACCTCCCCTAAACACCAGGAGAGTCCTGCTGCTGGGACCACCAATTTGCAGAGTTGTGTTACCACTGGGAAAGGTGAGCATGAAGATGACCACCATGGGAACTGGGAGCTGAGACTGTGGTCTCAGAGGTTTTCCTAATATGATGACCTTGGCATTCAGCAGGCAGCTACCTCATTAGACACAAGTCCTATCACCACTGGCCTCTAGAGGCAATATTAATATGGAGGGAAGGGGCCAGGCCTAAGTTTAGAAGGGTGCATTTACTTCTGGGCTTCAGTTCCTTTTCTGGCTGGGTAGCTTTAACCAAATCACTTAAGTTCTCTGGGATTGCTAACATTTTCTCATCTGTAAAATAGGAAGGGCTATGTGTGCCTACCTCGTCGGGTTTTTGTGAGGAGTAAATGAGACAATTATGTGAACATCTTACTTTCTTTCTAAACTGTAAAACAACTTTCACTTACCAGGTGTTAGTATTACTGGAATCTCTATACTGTAGATACTCAATAAGTATTAGTTAAATGAACAAAGCCAGGGAAACTGTGTTTGTATGTATGAGATTCTCAGTAGTCCTGTGGTTGGGGTTCTTAACCTGAGGTGAACAGATGGACTTTAGGTAACTGTGAAACATTGTTTGCTGGAACAATGTTATGAAAAGTTTTGCTTATGCGGATTTTTATGGAGAGAAGTCTCATAGATCTTGTTATGTTTTCAAAATTGTCTATTCAAAAAAAATTTAAGGGTCAACAGCTTAAAAGAAACTCTCGTCATAACTTTTCCCTGAGCTTCCTCACCATCCATGACTACTGTAGTTAAGAAGGTTCCAGAAGCCAACAGCTGCTTAGCCCTGAACTTTACATTCCTGGGAAGGGTCACCACTTCTTGGGGTCTGGTTCTGAGTGCTGAAGGTTCATAAACATGATTTCATCTGTTTGCTCAAGGCTTATGAAGAGCACATAATGGAGGATCTGAACTGATCTGGAGTTGATGATGGAAGACTTCCCTGAGAAATGATGTTTAAGCTGAGATCTAGAGGAAGAGTGGGCATCTGTCAGGTGAAGGAAGTGGTGGTGTGTCTCTAGGCACATTGATCAGCATGTGAGAAAACTTCACAGTGGTCAGGAGCTGAAAAAAAAAAGCCAGTCTGTCTGGAGTCCAGAAAAGGAGGGGAGAAAAATGATGGGAGACAAGTCTAGAGAGGTAAGGACCATATCTGTGGGCTAGGTTTTGGACTTCATTCTAAGCAATTCAAACCATGGAAGGACTTTAAATAGGGAAGTGACGTGGCCAGATTTGAGTTTTAAAGATACTACTCTGGCTATTGTGTAGAGAATGGATTAAGAGTCAAGAAGAAATGTGCTCATCTTTTTATATTGATTTTAAAATCTCTTTATATATTAAGGACATTAATCTTTTATGTCATAAATATTTCATTATTTTCTGTGGATTGTTTTCTAATGATTAACTTTGTTTATGCTTTTATTGTACCATATTAAAGTTTTTAATCTTTAAGTTTGGATTAAGCATAAGTAGGTGTTAGCCAGGCAGAGGATATCAGAAAGTGCATTGTTGAGCAAACAATATAAGTAAAGAAAAATAGATATTCTTTAGGGACTGTGTCCATTAAAATGTGATCGGATGATAAATTGATTTTCTTTATTCTAGGGCTATTTATGTTCAAATAACTAATACTATTAATTTAGAATTTCAAACTTTATGATTTCTTTTAAAGTTGTTAAGGTGTGTTTTATGATCTATCTTGCTGAACATTCCAGGTGATCTTGAGAAGAATATGTATTGTTGTTGGATGGAGTATTCTATAAATATCAATCAGATCGGACTTGAGGACACGGGGAGGGGGAAGGGTAAGCTGGGATGAAGTGAGAGAGTGGCATGGACATATATACACTACCAAATGTAAAATAGATAGCTAGTGGGAAGCAGCCGCATAGCACAGGGAGATCAGCTCGGTGCTTTGTGACCACCTAGAGGGGTGGGATAGGGAGGGTGGGAGGGAGAAGCAAGAGGGAGGAGATATGGGGATATATGTATATGTATAGCTGGTTCACTTTGTTATACAGCAGAAACTAACACACCATTGTAAAGCAATTATACTCCTATAAAGATGTTTAAAAAATATATCAATCAGATCAAGTTGATTGATGGTGCTTTGCAAGTCAACTCTATCCTTATTGATTTTCTGCATGCTAGATCTATCAGATCTATCAGTTACTGACAGAAGGTTTTGAAACCTCCTACTATAATTGTGGGTTCGTCTTTTTCTCCTTTCAGTTCTATCAGTTTTGGCCTCAAGTATTTTGACACTCTGTTCTTAGGTGCATACACATTTCTTGGAGAACCGACTCCTTTATCATTTTGAAGTGTCTTCCTTTATTACTGACAGTTTTCTTTGTTCTGAAATCTTCTTTGTTTGAAATTAATATAGCTACTCCAGCTTTCTTTTGATCAGGGCTAACGTGGTATAACTTTCTCCATCCCTTTATTTTTTTCCTTTAATTAATTAATTAATTAAATTAATTTATTTTTGGCTGCAGTGGGTCTTCATTGCTGCGCGCAGGCTCTCTCCAGTTGTGGTGAGCAGGGGCCACTCTTTGCTGTGGTGCGCGGGCCTCTCACTGCGGTGGCTTCTCTCGTTGCAGAGCATGGGCTCTAGGCACGCGGGCTTCCGTAGTTGTGGCTCGCGGGTTCTAGAGCGCAGCAGGCCCAGTAGCTGTGGCTCATGGGCCTCGCTGCTCCACGGCTTGTGGGAACTTCCCGGACCAGGGCTCGAACCCGTGCCCCCTGCATTGGCAGGCGGATTCCCAAGCACTGCGCCACCAGGGAAGCCCTCCATCCCTTTACTTTTTTTTTTTTTTTTTTTTGCGGTACGCGGGCCTCTCACTGTTGTGGCCTCTCCCGTTGCGGAGCACAGGCTCCGGACGCACAGGCTCAGCGGCCATGGCTCACGGGCCCAGCCGCTCCGCGGCATGTGGGATCTTCCCGGACCGGGGCACGAACCCGTGGCCCCTGCATCGGCAGGCAGACTCTCGACCACTGCGCCACCAGGGAAGCCTAATGGTAATGGGGTTAGTTTCCGGGTTGTCTCTGGCCAATCACTCTGACTCAGGGTCCTTCCTGGTGGTGCGTGCATCACTCAGCTGAGATGGATTCCAGCGAGAAGGATTCTGGGAGGTTGGTAGGACTGGTATGTCCTCTCTCCTTTTGACCTTTCCTGAATTCTTCCGGTTGGACGTGGCTTGTTAGTTCTGCGTTCCTTACCAGGACCTCCTGTTGCAAGATAACGCATGCAGATGGTTACTGTGGTGCCTGACCAGGGTGGGCGGTTTCAGTCAGTGGTTCCCCTAACATTACCATTTAAGAGTTCCTATCAGTTCATGGCTCCAGTGTCTTCTCCTCCAGGGAAGCAGATCTCGGCCGTGACTTTCTGGATTCATCTGTCTCTCCAGATTTCAGGGTAGCAGTTTTCCCTGCAGACTCAGTTCTCTGATGGGTCCCAGAAAAGCAGTTGATTTTTAGTTTGTCCTGCTTTTCCTGTAAGGATGGGAGTGATGACTTCCAACTCTTACCTATCAGAGTTAAAACCACGAGTCCTTCATTTAGAATTAGAGTATCATCTTTCCTGGGAAAAATACCAAAAAAACAAAACAAAATAAATACAAAAATCAACCAGCCAAACAAACAGAAGTTTGATTTCCAATCTCTTTTTCTGGGCTTCATGTCTTCTGGACCTTTTTGTAACATTTTAAATCAACATGATAATTTTCAAAGACACCTTATTCTCACAGTAATTACATTTTGGATTAGTATGTTTTTAATATCTGGAGCTGCTCAAGTGTCATTGGAAAGTACATTTGTTACTTGAAAACTGGGTTTGCCTCTTGAGGGGGTGTCTAAAAAAAGACACAACCAAGCCAAAGTGTGGGAGAAGGAAGGATTTATTACTTTCAGCAACTAAGGAGAACACTGGGGATCTGTCCCAAAGCAGTGTCTCTCCGAACAGCAAAATTGGGAAAATTTTAAGCTAAGAGTGCATGCGTGTTCATGAAGGGGCTTGAGCAGAGGAGAATTCAGCATAGAATTGGGTCGACAGAGTCCAGGCTCTAGTTGATTGAAGTCATGATGGTCGGCAAAGGTTAGCATCATCATTCCTTAGGTTCCGGTTCGTCTGGTGGTTGACTGTTTAAGGGGTTTGGATCTTGCAAAACAGCTCAAGAACGTGCTTTAGGCTAAAAGCACAGCTCAAGAACGTGCTTTAAGCTAAAAGTTTTTTCTTTACCTTCAAAACAGAACTGGGAGTGTTTGTAACTGATATATTGCCTCCGATATGGTTAAGTTATCTCTCTGGGCTGGTAATAGCTGTTTGTTCTTACATTCTTTATTCCTCTTAAAATCATTAACTACTGAGACCTGCAAGGGTGAGCGTTGTGGTCAGGCTTAGGTCACAAAATGGTTTAGGCCTAAGATGACTTTTTTATGTCAAGAAAGCTATGTCTGGTTCTCTTCCTCTGGGGACCCCCAACCCTATCTGCCTACACGTTAGCAGACCTATCTCAGGATAGTGATTCGTTTTATGGACATTTTTAAAGTGACATTTTCTTACACTGCAATGAAATAAAATTCATATTTTATGGCAAGATAAGAAAAATTCAAATCTAACATATTTCTCTGCCTGTTTGGGTCTCCTCCCTCCCTTTTAGTGTGTATCATGCATCTGCATTACCCAGACCTCCTTAGACGATAACATTCCTTCTTCATCTTGTAAGTGGTCACAATGACCCATTACTCACTTTGTACGTGCAGATCTGGATTGGATAAACTATCAATCCTTCATTTGATGTATAACCCTTTGTCTCAGAAACATATATAATAGTCCTCAGAGCTTTCTGAAAGACTGTCTCCCAGGTTATAATCCTTAGGTTGTCTTGAATAAAATGATCTGTTCCTTTCTTAGATCAACTAAGTCCGTGTGCAGCAACGAAGTCCCAACGCGGCCAAAAAAAAAATTTAAAAAAATTTTTTTGGATTCAGTTTTTTGTCGACAATTGTCTCCATGTGCTGAGGAGGTAATTTATTTGCGCATGGACTCTCTGACGCCATGTTTCCTTGAAGAGGCAGAGAGGCAACTACACTGCAAATCCAGCTTTGTTGCCAACTGCTTATTCCCTGTTCTGGGGTCTGCCTCTTGGTACAGCTCCCTCTGTTGGGAAATGGAGTTAGAATTCTACTAGGGCATGTGGTTCTCAGAGTCTCTTCTTTCAGCCCTTGATTTCAGGGTCAGCGAGTATTTGAATTTTCTGTGCTCAGTTTCCCTTCCTTATCTCTGCACAACTCCAGTGATCAGCGCTGTTGGGTTATGTGGGTTCAGTTGCCTTTGCTTTTGTGGTTTGCAATCCACATTTTTATATTAATGGCAGGTTATGTCCACCCTGAGAAATTTATCTCTCTCAGCAACTCCCTGTTAGATGGGATTCTTACGAGCACTCATTTACATTTTAATAGGAAGTTTTCAGTCCTTTATCTGGGAAAGACAATCACTTTTGGTGGATTCCCTTTCCATATCTGTCATGACTGAACTAACGACATTAAAGAATTTTATTTTTTTCACTTCATTTTGAAAGTTTTAAACAAAGCAATAGGGACTTCCAGTGGTTAAGACGCCACACTTCCAATGCAGGGAGGGCGGGTTCGAACCCTGGTCAGGGAACTAAGGTCCCACATGCCACGTGGCATGGCCAAAAAACCCAAAAAGTACAAAACAAACAATAAATGCCTATAGTCAAAACCAGAATGCTATATTACAGAAAAAAAATAAAAAGGAAAATAAAACGGTGAGAAAAGGCTCTTCTCTCCACTACCAATCTCTCTCCTTTAAGGCAAACCCTTTCTAGCTCTTTCTCGATTTTAGTTCCTACGATGTCAATTTTATGTTTATCAACTACAGACACTTGCTGTTGTACCTCTATATCTCCCCACTCATCCTTCTTGATATAGTTATGCCACTGTCTTCCGTTCTTTCACTAGTTAACTCTGCCATTTCGTGTAACAGACTGAAACCTCCGTTTCTCCGTTTCTACAATCGTAGATTGTATCTTTTTAGTCCCCAAGGTGTAAGATGAATAATTAGCACCCCCATCCTTCCTTTCACTTCTCTTCCCTTTACATTTCCCAACCTCTCTCAGATATACTTTAAAAAATAGGCTTTTAGAATTATTTTATGCTTATAGAAGAGTTACACAAATAGAATAGAAAGTTCTTGTATACTCCGTACCCAGTTTCCCCTACTATTAACCTGTGCACATTTGTCACAGTTATGAACCAATATTGATGTATTATCATTAACTAAAGTCCATACTTTGTTTGTATGTCCTTATTTTTGTTTTTGGCGGTACGCGGGCCTCTCACTGCTGTGGTCTCTCCCGTTGCGGAGCACAGGCTCCGGACGCGCAGGCTCAGCGGCCATGGCTCACGGGCCCAGCCACTCCGCGGCACGCAGGATCCTCCCGGACCGGGGCACGAACCCGCGTCCCCTGCTTCGGCAGGTGGACTCTCAACCACTGCGCCACCAGGGAAGCCCTATCTCCTCTTTAACATCCTTCTTTTTTTTGGAATACTTCTTTTTTTTGGAATACTTCATTCTTTATGGAACTAAGATTCCTAGGATTCCAGGGTGCTAGCTCTAGGGTTATTTTGTATATTTCTTTTTCCCTCTTTTTTTATTGGTTTACAATGTTGTATTAGTTCCAGGTGTACAGCAAAGTGATTATATATAGTTTTCCATACACGTTATTGCAAGATATTAAATATAGTCCCGTGCTCTACAGTAGGACCTTGTTGTTTCTCTATTTTATATACAGTAGTGTGTATCTGTTAATTAGGGTTATCGTATACATTTCTACCCCAGACTTAGAATCAGTCATTTCTCTAAGAACCCCTGGTTCCTTTTGTTGGAGAAAATATTAGGAATAAGATCTGGGTGCTTGATATGTTCGTTGCTACTGAGATATTGTCAGGTGTACTTTTTAAAAAAATAATTAATTAATTTATGGCTGCATTGGGTCTTCATTGCTGCGTGCAAGCTTTCTCTTACTGTGGCCAGCAGAGAATGCTCTTTGTTGCGGTGCGTGGGCTTCTCATTGCGGTGGCTTCTCTTGTTGCAGAGCACGGGCTCTAGGCCCGTGGGCTTCCGTAGCTGTGGCATGCGGGCTCAGTAGTTGTGGTGCATGGGCTTAGTTGCTCCGCGGCATGTGGGATCTTCCCGGACCAGGGATCGAACCTGTGTCCCCTGCACTGGCAGGCGGGTTCTTAACCCCTGCGCCACCAGGGAAGTCCCTGTCAGGTGTACTTTTGCTTTTAAAGTTTCTCAACGGATAGAATGTATTTTATGTAATCATAGTAATATAATATGTAACTATACTCTAATCTTTGATTCTTCATAGACTTATTCTAAAATTTGAATGCTTTTCCAAACGCTGGTATTTAAACTGCTATAGGTAGGCAAATACAGTTTACTCGGAGAAGCAGATAGTACATTACGATTATGTTTTCATTTCATTTTCAAAGGCTTATATCATCAAGCTCAAAATGATTATTCTTATAATACCCCCATTGCTCAAAATCATGCATTGTTTTAATATGTACTTGGTTCTTTTGGGTATATTTGTTGTCTTTTCTCTGATATTTATGATTGCCTTTCTTTATGCTTGTTGCAAGAGGAGATACATTCCTTTTTCTTATTATAACTCCCAGATTTTCCGTCTTTTTTGCTTTTCTTTTTGTGCGGTATTCATTCCATTCCTTTTTTGAATCTCAGTGACTTCCGGGTCTGGTATGGACTGGTTTCTTTGTATTTAGATAATGACTTTCTTATATTTATTTCCTTTTCCTTGAGTGTTTAATTGCTTTTAAAAATTGAATTCTGGGGCTTCCCTGGTGGCGCAGTGCTTGAGAGTCCACCTGCCGATGCAGGGGACACGGGTTCGTGCCCCGGTCCGGGAAGATCCCACATGCCGCGGAGCGGCTGGGCCCGTGAGCCATGGCCGCTGAGCGCGCGTCCGGAGGCTGTGCTCCGCGACGGGAGAGGCCACAGCAGTGAGAGGCCCGCGTACCGCAAAAAAAAAAAAAAAAAAAAAAAAAAAAAAGTTGAATTCTGGGCCTTCATCACATGCTCAAGCCTCGTTTTCCAAGTTCACTTCTATGCTCTCTCATAACCTCTCCACTCTAGGACTTTATTTTCCTGCTCCGGTCTGAGCTGGCTGTTTTCTGGGCCTGCTGCATAGGTGTCACTCGGGTATTTTCTTTCAGTTTTATTCCCATGTGGATTCCGTATTCCCCGTGATTCACACCTTCCTCCTCTTTCTTTGTTTACCCCCTCATGAACTTGGCTTACTTTTCTTGATTTACTTCTCGTGAATAAGTATTTGAGGAAGTTATTTGAGAATGTACTCAAATAACTTCTTAAGAAAGGGAGTATGGGAAGTGAACTTCCTGAGTCTTGACACATCTGAAAATGTGTTTGTTCTCCTCTTACTCAATTTCAGCTGAATTTGGAATTCCAGTTGAAGACTATTTCCCCCAAGTTTGAAGACATTACTGCAGTGTCCTCAGGTGCACTAACCGAAGTGAGCATTGCTAATTGGAAGTGTTGCCAACAGAAAGTCTGTTGCCAGACTAATTGCTCAGCTTTGGAAATGAGCTGTTTTATTATTTGTTTTTCTTTGGCAGCTTTTAGGATCTTGTCTTGATCCAAGGTTTTCTGAAATTTCACATTAATTTACCTAATTGTATACCTTTTTAAAAAAAATTTATTTATTTGGTTACACCGGGTCTTGATGGCGGCACGTGGGCTCCTGAGTTGCGGCAGGAGAGCTCCTTAGTTGTAACATGTGAACTCCCAGTTGCTGGATACACATGGGATCATACTCCTAGGCAAGGGATCAAACCCGGAACCCCTGCATCAGGAGCATCGAGTTTCACAAACTGGACTAGCAGGAAGGTCCATCGCTAGATCTATTTTATTTTTTTTTTTGTGGTACGCGGGCCTCTCACTGCTGTGGCCTCTCCAGCCGCGGAGCACAGGCTCCGGACACGCAGGCTCAGCGGCCATGGCTCACGGGCCCAGCCGCTCCGCGGCATGCGGGATCCTCCCGGACCGGGGCACGAACCCACGTCCCCTGCATCGGCAGGCGGACTCTCAACCACTGCGCCACCAGGGAAGCCCCTAGATCTATTTTTATCACAGAAATATCAGCCTTGTTTATTCCCACAAGGCCTCAAAAAATTGAGGCAACAGTCATGCTTTTCCATCCCTATATGAATCTTTAGTAAAAAGCAAACGATTCATTCAATTATGAAGAGAAGCACGAGTATAGGTTGTATACCTTTTTATATCTACCGTGCTAGGTACTCTGTAGACCCTTTCAGTTGGAAGACGAGTGTCTCCTTTTTCTTTGGGTACTTCTCTTGATTGAACCTTTTTCTCCCTTTAACTATTGATATCCAGAATCAACTCCATGATGATTTAATGCTGCAAAAAGTTGTGAGAGGAGGAGACGGGATGGCCTTTGTAGCATTAAAGATGCAGCAACATCTCTCCCCTAGTGAAGGGCTTGGCTCAGTTCCCGTGATGAAGCTCTGGGCTCTTGGCGTGAGTGAGACACGCACTATAGGAAGGAGCAGCCTGTATGTGCAGCCACCTGTCCTTTCCCCCAAATCCACCCCCTCCCCCAACAAGCTTGGATGAGGATGGAGGTTATGAGTCATATTGACCTAGGAGGAGAAATGGTGCGGTCTCCTTCCTTGGGGCTTTGGAGAAGATCATGCATTCCTTCTTAGCCAGGCACTGTGCTAAGTGCTGGGGATAAATACATAAAAGAGCCTCTTGGTTTCTGCCTCTGAAGAGCTGACAGTCTACTAGGTGTGACTAACAGATACAGAAAGAGCATAGCATGTGATACAGGCCGTGATGGGATGTCAGGGAGACAGTGTAACACTGAAGTCAGCAGTCTGAATCCCAGCTCTGCCGTTTGTTGTCTAGACGACTCTATTATTTCACTTTGCTAATCTTCACTTTCCTCTCTCATGGGGTTGTTGTGAGGATTAAATGAAATAAGGCACGGGAAATGCTCATCTCAGTACCTGGTAAATATTGAGAATAATAATATTGAGAATAAAGTGTGCTGCTAGTCTGGAGAAGATGGTGATCAGCTCTCTGCCTGGAGATGAGGAAGAGGGTGGGAGTCAGGGAGGGTTTCATCCAGGAAGGGATCTCCAAGCACTGACACTTTCTTCCTGAGAAAGACCCCCAGGGGCTTCCCTGGCAGTCCGGTGGTTAAGACTTCGCCTTCCAATGCAGGGAGTGCGGGTTTGATCCCTGGTCGGGGAACTAGATCCCACATGCCTCGCGGCCAAAAAACCAAAACACATAAATCAGAAGCAATATTGTAACGAATTCAATAAAGACTAAAAATGGTCCATATCAAAAAAAAAATCTAAAAAAAAAAAAAGGCCCCCAGATAGTATCTTCCCTTGTCCCAGAACTCCAAGGAGTCACTTCTTTTTTTTTTGCGGTACGCGGGCCTCTCACTGCTGTGGCCTCTCCCGTTGCGGAGCACAGGCTCCGGACGCGCAGGCTCAGCGGCCATGGCTCACGGGCCCAGCCGCTCCGCGGCATGTGGGATCTTCCCGGACCGGGGCACAAACCTGTGTCCCCTGCATCGGCAGGCGGACTCTCAACCACTGCGCCACCAGGGAAGCCCAGGAGTCACATTTTTGACCATTGACAAGAGCCTCCAATGAGGGAAATTCACTCTAAGGCCACTGGTTTAACTTAACCATGGTGCCAGATTTCTGCTGCCTTGGCTTCTTTATTGGCTGCTTTCTGGGAGAGGCAAGGGTGAATAATGAATGAACCTGTATTATGATCACCATCTGCCCGACTCTTTTTCAGGTATTTTTCAGGTATCTAGTTTAATCTAACCCAATAATCCTCTGGAGGCGGCTACTCTTCTTCCGGTTTTATGAATGGTGGAAGTGAGCTCAGTTCAGGGACAATAATCACCGAGATCATGCAGATAGCAGACAGAACTGAGATTTGGTCCCTGCAGTGTGGCCGCAGGCTGATATGCATTTCACATCCTGCAACTGCCTCATTTGCATAGAATCATCAGTCAAGAATTGTGGGGACTTCCCTGGTGGCACAGTGGTTAAGAATCCGCCTGCCAATGCAGGGGACACGGGTTCGAGCCCTGGTCCGGGAAGATCCCACATGCCGCGGAGCAACTAAGCCTGTGCACCACAAGTACTGAGCCTGCACTCTAGGGCCCACGAGCCACAACTACGGAGCCCGCGAGCCATAACTACTGAAGCCCATGTGCCACAACTACTGAAGCCCGTGTACCTGGAGCCCGTGCTCCACAACAAGAGAAGCCACTGCAATGAGAAGCCCGCGCACCGCAATGAAGAGTAGCCCCCGTTCTCCACAACTAGAGAAAGCCCACGCGTAGCAACGAAGACCCAGCACAACCATAAATAAATAAACAAAATTTATAAAAAGAAGCAAAAAGAATTGTGGTTTTCTTTTTCTACAGAAGGGACTGTAGAGATTTACTCAGTGCTTTAAGCTCCATCACTGGGAACATTCTGTGACATACACTACTTTTTCTAAGTTCCAACCTTTTCTGCCACTCAGTCAGGGTCGGGGGAAGAAAAGCTAAGGGGGTCTGCCTCTCTAGAGGCACAGAAGCGCTAGTGCATCTGCTCCACCACCCCCATACCTGGCACATACAGGGGATTGCCACAAAGTTGTGAGCAGTGTCCCAGTGCCTTTCTTACCTGGAATCTGCACAAGTGTGATAACCCCCATGGGCTGGGACCCACAAACCGGTGGTCCTTCTACGGGTCATCAGTACTGGGGTGCTGTCCTGTCTCATGCACAGGCCAGCTGCACAGACCTCCGGACCCACGGAGCAACCAGGCAGGCTCCCTACTGAGCTCAAAGTCCTTTGTAACTTGCTGTCTCCTCCTTGTGGACATTTGTCCCCAGCGGGCGCACAGAAGCTGGCAGCTGTGCTGTTGGAGGACTGTAAGGTCAGAAGCCCCGGGGGAGATCGGGGGAGATGGGCTGCGTTTGCCCAATAGTCAGGCAAGCCCAGACTAGACGACGAAGTTTACCTGCGCTTCACTCGGCTACCCTTTCTCCTCCGTCCCTTCCTGCTTGTGGCACTTGGGCCCCTTTGCACATAAGAAATATACTTTTAGGAAGTGAAGGTACCTGTCATTTACATCTTAATATGCTCTTCAGTGCACATATCACCTTTTGGGAAGGGATTTGTTCTTTAGGCTTCAGCCTTGGCTGTGAGAATTAACAGAAGATTTTATCCACAGTTCGCAGCAGGTGTGTGTTGTACATCTCCGTGTAGGAGGCATCGTATTTTTTTGAGGGTCTTTCTTTGCTGAAATCACACACCACCTGGCCGTGGTCCTATGCCAGCAGGTCCTCTCGTGCAGCTTGCCACCTGCTTGCAGGGTTCGGCAGATTAGTTTCAGGTATTTTTCAGAAGAGGCAGAAGGTACTCTGGGCTCCTGCGTGCTCCCTCTCCTTTGTGATGTTCTCCTCAAGGCACACAACTGAACGTCAAAACTGAGAAGAGGAGAATTCAATCCCTCCTTCCAAGAGCTGATAATGCAAGGATCTCAAGCTATTTATTCATCTATTAAGCTATTTTTTCTTTCAATTGAACTTCAGGGTGTACAGAATTGGGGTAATCAAAATAATAGAATTCTAGCACGTTCATCATTCATCCATGAATGATTCCCTCCCTCCCTCCCTTTCTTCCTTTCTTCCTCCCTCCCTCCCTCCCTCCCTTTCTTCCTTTCTTCCTTCCTTCCCTCCTTCCTTCCTTCCTTCCTCCCTCCCTCCCTCCCTTCCCTCCTTCCTTCCTCCCTCCCTTCCTTCCTTCCCTCCTTCCTCCCTTCCTTCCTCCCTTCCTTCCTTCCTTCCCTCCTTCCTCCCTTCCTTCCTTCCTTCCTTCCCTCCTTCCTTCCTTCCTTCCTTCCTTCCTTCCTCCCTCCCTCCCTCCCTTCCCTCCTTCCTTCCTTCCTTCCTTCCTTCCTTCCTTCCTTCCTTCCTTCCTTCCTTCCTTCCTTCCTTCCTTCCTTCTTTCATTATAATGCAATAAGAACCTGTAAACCCAAACCAAAAGCTAGGACCTTGACAATCACCTATGTTTAGTCATATTCCCTCTACCCATCCCACCCATGCCTTTGTCTCCTGCATCTGAGGTTATGATCATCCTGACTCCTGTGTCCATCACTTCCTTCTTTCCTTTATAAAGATAGTTTTGTTGCATCTATATGCATTTCTCAAAATACATTTTTTATTTTAGTTTTTTTTGACTTAAGATTATATTGCTAAGGTTTTTCTATATTTTTGCTTTTTGCTGTCGTTTGACTGCTGTGTGTGTTTGGTTGAATGAATAGACCACATTTTTTTTTATCTGTTCTCGTACTGAAGGACACGTGGGCTGTTCCTGGTTTTTATCTGTTGTGTGCAACGCTGCTGTAAACTGTCTCATAAATGTCTCGTTGTACATGTGCAAGTGTTTCTCTTTATTTCTCCATCTGAGAAGTATTTATTCAAACCCACCGCATGTACTGCCCTGGTCATCGTGGAGAGTGTGGCATTCCTGACATCAAACCTTGTTGGGGGGACGGAGCTGCAGGGCGCTCTGCTGGAAAGGGCTGTGACATATTGAGACAAACCTGGGATTCTGGTTCAGACAGACTTGATCCAAGGTCCACCTGGATCACTTACTAGGTATGTGACATGGAGCATTTTTGACCTCTTTGGCTTTCAGTGTTCCCGTTTTTAAAATGAGGAGCAATAATATTGCCTCACAGGGTTGTGAGGAATAAATGGGATAAGCACTGCCTACCACATAGTAGGTACTCTCTGTATGCTTATTCTTTCATTCTTCATTTATATCAACCCCCAGGTGCTATCATTATTCCTATACAATATCATATATACTGTACATCTACTATAATACTATGTTGTTATACCTAGTATCAGAATAACAGAAATAAAGCATGCAATTCTCAATTTAGAGGAAGTTATGATATATCTGAGGATTAAAAATAACATGCAAGAAAGAGTGAGCCATCAAAGCATAGCTGGAGACGCAGAGCTGCCTGAGAGTAAGTACGCCCCCTTGAGGTAACACGTCAGAGTTCACACTGTGCTAGCCCACGCCACTTACCTGCTTATGACCTCAGGAACCTTACTTTGCCTTTGGAGTCTCTGCCTCCCTGTGGGGGTTAGGAATTATCCTGAGCTCTGAGGCTTTTGTGTGATTAAATGAGATAATCCATAAATCCCTGGGCTGGTGCCTGGCTCACAGTAGGTGCTGCTGTTAACCTGGGGTGTAGTGTGAGCTCCTCGCATAGACCGAGTGTCCACTGGGTGGGGACTCTGCAGAAGAGATTCAAATCCTGGATTTGGAGGGAGGGAGTCTAATAATAGTTCTCAATACAGACTTCAGATGAGTTCCCTTGGAACCGGGAGGACGGTTGGATGCCATTATCAAAAATACAGATTTCCCCAGACTGTCTGAATCAGGATCTCTTGGTGGGGGGGGGGGGGGGTAAGGCTTGGGAATTTGCATTATTATAAAGTTCTATGATGACTCTAATGTGAAGACAAGTTTAGGAACTACTGGATGGGGTTGGGTGGAGAGGAATTAAAGGAGAAGAAAGGAAGAGAGGAAAGGGAAAAGGAGAGTCAGGGGTAACCTTCAAGTTAACGGTTCAACGTGGAGTATTTTTGATTCAGAGAGAATATTTCTTTACACCCGATATTTTAGAAGTGGGAACAGACAGGAGGTCTTATTTCATCTAACTGCTCTAAAAACCAGGCATAGGGGCTTCCCTGGTGGTGCAGTGGTTGAGAGTCCGCCTGCCGATGCAGGGGACACGGGTTCGTGCCCCGGTCCGGGAAGATCCCACATGCTGCGGAGCGGCTGGGCCCGTGAGCCATGGCTGCTGAGCCTGCGCGTCCGGAGCCTGTGCTCCACAACGGGAGAGGCCACAACAGCGAGAGGCCCGCGTACCAGAAAAAAAAAAAAAAAAAAACCAGTCATAGACGGGGACAAAAATACTGCAGTCAACAGGGAGCTTGTGACAAAGGACAGGGACTTGTGACAGTCAGGTGAGTACTAGCAACATGACACCTCCCAGCCATATTTGAAGTGAGGTCACCAGGCAATGGCTGTGGCCGAACTAGAGGGGGAACCTATTTCCAAGACAAGCTCTGAGGATGGGACTTTGGTCTCCTGTTCTTCCCACCTCCAGGAGGCCAATGCAGGTGTCAGAGCTATTTTGTCTTGTCCTATCAGCTACGGCATCATAGTCTGCCGGGTGATCATTGGCTGTGAGACACACTAAATAAAGTCAGCCTGGAGTAATCTCCCAGAGTCTGGTACTGTCTATGTCTGTTATACATCAAGTCATTACATGACCTCATTGGCAGCCCTGCAGTTTTCCCATAGCACAGGCATGGAAAAGGGGAGATCCAGACTCCAGGGATGGGTCACGGGCACAAGGGGCAGCCAGCTGGATGTTGCAGTTGTCTGGAATTGCTGCTTGATCCAAGCAATGATTGTGCCTAAAAGCAATTCAAATAGAGCTTTGTTTCCTTCGGTGAGCTGGGAGAGAGTCTTGGTGGGAATGGAGGTAGATGGTGGTAGACATAGAAGCAGAGAGCTTGTCTTTGTGGAAGGCCCTAAGGAAGGGGCTGGCTGAGGGGGGCTGGCTTCTGTGACTCTGTCGTCTCCTTCTGGATAACTTACATCTTTATATTGCATCCACCAGTGGGGAGGTAGCAGAAAGAATGGGTGAGAGTACGAGTTTTGGGTCAGATCTGTGCAATTTATGATAATAAATATTAGCTATTATTACTAGAAATAGTTTATTATATTGCACAGCATAAGCATTTAATGTGGTGGCTGATTTCATGATGGGAAGTTGCCCGCAAAGGGTTTAGTGTCAAGGGGTATCGATTCCATCAGCCCACGTGGTTCAGGTGGAGGGGACTGTCCCCTCACCTCTGCCACTTCATCTCCCATGGCTTTTCCACCCTTCCTTTCTAAGTTCCTCAAGAACTACACTCATGGTCTGCATTGCCTCATCGACAACTGGCTTCCACTCCTACACCTCCACTCAGTGGCATTTGGATAAATCACAAATGACCCTTATGCCGCTAGATCCCAAGGCCATTCTTTGCATATTTTATTGGACTCCATGCTGTTGGTTTCTCTGTCCTCCTTCAGACCCTAGTCTGCATGGCTCTTGTGACCCTGGGCTGGCCTGGTCCCCCACCTACATGCTTTGTCACTCACTTCCTTCCCTTCCTTTTGTCACTCATTCCCTCTTGCCCTCTTCCTTTCCTTCCTCTTTCCCTTCCTTCTTTCTACTCTTTATGTCTCATTTTCCTGCTGGGTTCTGTCCTCCCTTTCTTCTGTTCTTTGTGTATACTCACTGGGTGATCTCAGCCACTGTCGTGATTCAAGTCCCACTGCTCTTGGCCCCAGATATCCCCCATGGCTATAATGGAGGAAGCATGACATCACTTATTTATTTTTTTGTGGCATCACTTTTTTTTTTTGCGGTACGCGGGCCTCTCACTGCTGTGGCCTCTCCCGTTGCGGAGCACAGGCTCCGGACGCGCAGGCTCAGCGGCCGTGGCTCACAGGCCCAGCCGCTCCGCGGCATGTGGGATCTTCCCGGACCGGGACACGAACCCGCATCACCTGCATCGGCAGGCGGACTCTCAACCACTGCGCCACCAGGGAAGCCCTGTGGCATCACTTTTAAAGGACCCTGCCCACCTGGCCACAGTGGAACAGTCCAGGATGTGCTCCTGATGAAAGCCAGGCCAATCTCAGTTCTTCCCAGGATTTCTTATTTTCTTTTAACTGAGACTCAGTAAGGGAGTAAGACTCTCTCTGGGAGTAAAACCCATAAGAAGGTAAACTTGGGAGAGGTCAGTGGCTGTATTTTCCTTCTCTTGGAGGAAGCCAACTGTGCGCAGGGAGCTGGGCTACAAAGGGTATAGAGTCTTTTGTCTGCGTGTCCTGCTTTCCCCATTAAATTGTTAACTCCTTCAAAGCAATACCCATGCCCGCTTCTTCATTGCCTGCCTCAAAGCCCCCAACACTGTGTCTTATTCTCTGGACCAATTACGACTAAACAAAGATGCAATGACAAGGCACAGGCGATGAGAACTCTTGGTGTGTGTTGAGAATCAACCCTGGACCCAGAACTTGGCTTGGGCTGAAGAGAAGGCTTCTCAGGCATTTTTGCTTATCATGAAAGCACTGGCTTTTGTTTTCCCTCTCATCTCCAGAGGTGCTTTCAGCCTCGTTGGAGGCAATCATCCAACAACATTTATTCACCAGATACTGCCCTGTGCCAGACATGACAGGATGCATTTTATCAACCTCTTAATTTAGTTTATGTTTCAGGTGGAAGCCAGACAAGAAAGATTTCCCCCATCCACCAATTCCCGCATCTGCTTCTTTTTGGAAAAACAACTCTCAGTTCTAAAGTAAGAGCATATGGGGGTCATTTTCTTGGCATCCCAGAGGTGGAAGGATGCTGAGGGATTAGCTGGTCCAAGGAAAGTGGTCAGGATGACAAAAGGGGACATTTTGTATAATAGGATTTCAGTTTCAGAAAAATAGTATATTCAGAATAAACGGGGAAGTGTTATTACCAGAGCATTAGCAGGGAGGGAATGGGATTGCGATGATTTTTATTTTCCCAGTATTCTGGATCTTGCGGAATTTCTATAGTGAACATATCTTACATTTAAACGAGGAAACAAAAATTAAAAATTTTAAAAATTAATAAAAACTAAAGAAATTTTCTTAAGCTGGATGGGGGCATACAGGTGTGCATTTTATTACTATTCTTTATCACGTACTTCTAGGTTATATATACTCTTTGTATGAAATATTTAATACTCTATTTTCGTAGGTTGCAGAACATTTCACCTGGAAGCTGCCTTAATTGAAGCAGGGGGGCTCCGTGGAGGCTGGCTCTATCAGCCCTTCCCTCTAAGGCCGAGAGACGACCTCTGAAGGGGGCCAGGACCTCAGGTGGGAGCTGTGAGGTCTGCCTCCCTCCCTGGGTCTTGTTTCCTCCTTCTGCAGGTGGGAACCCTCAGACCCGGGGGAATGGCAGAAACGGGACTAGACTCCACCCTTCTAACTTCTTGCTGGCTTTCCCCTCAGACACTGCCTCTCTTCATTCAAGTTTCCTTCTAGACTTTTCCCCTCTTAATGCTCTAAGCCTAAGTGATACCTTCCTCTTAACCTGATTTTCCAGATTCACTCATTTTTCAGGATTTGTTCTTGAAGACTGACTTTTTATTTTGGCAGATGGTGGGAAAGGAGGTGAGAAGGAGGTGATGGAGAGGGTGTGGGGAGAGGGTTTGGGGGCCGCCCCTCGGTCCGGCCTGCTTGCTTGGTGGCCTGGCAGCCATGTGGGTGGTCCTTAGGTGGCGTGCGGTTAAGAGACGTTTCCTGGTGTTGCTGGGTCAGATGGGAGCTGAGGGCTCCAGGAGGTGCTAAAACTGCAACCAGATTCCATCCAGGCTCCGTGTCCCTAAGGGGCCTGGAACCCTGACAGGTTCAGTGAGGACGACTCTTCACCTGGCTGAACAGCAAGGGTGAAATCGTTTCCGATCCTCAGGGGTCAGAGTCACGGAGACAGAGTGATCACAGGATCTGGCTCTGGAACAGCTCAGACCGGGAACGGTGAACACTTGGCACGCATGCCCGCACTCTGGCTTCCCTTCACTGATCACTAACCAGCGCCCTCAGAGCCTGGGCCCAGAACACCCGCAGATGCACAGAGCGGGCTCCGTGCTGCTGCACCCACTCCTGCCAACTCTCAAGCCTGAGTCTGGAGGTCTTCCGGCTGGGCATTTTGCGCGCCCCCCCAGCAAGGCTCCTGAACCTCAGCACGGCTGACATTGGGGCTTCATCACTCTGTCCGGTGGGAGCTGTCCTGTGCACTGTAGGGTGTTTAGCAGCGTCCCTGACCTCTACCCGCTCAAGGGTAGCAACTTCCCCCCTCCTCCCTGCCCCCCAGCAATTGTGATAATCAAAAATGTCTTCAAACACGGCCATATCTCAGCTATTGACTATCACTGCTGGTTGGGGACCACTCCTTTAGGGAATATTGGTGGGAGAGGTAGACTGCGTTCTGATGGAGAATACAGGTCAGTGGGCCACTTGAACTTGCTGGGAAATAAAGTGAAAAAATTCAAGATATTTAAAATGAAGAAGTGGGGGGGCTTCCCTGGTGGCGCAGTGGTTGAGTCTGCCTGCCAATGCAGGGGACATGGGTTCGAGCCCTGGTCTGGGAAGATCCCACATGCCACGGAGCATCTAAGCCCGTGTGCCACAGGTACTGAGCCTGCACCCTAGAGCCCACGAGCCACAACTACTGAGCCTGCGAGCCATAACTACTGAAGCCCATGTGCCACAACTACTGAAGCCCACGCACCTAGAACCCGTGCTCCACAACAAGAGAAGCCACCGCAATGAGAAGCCTGTGCACCGCAATGAAGAGTAGCCCCAGTTCACCACAACTAGAGAAAGCCCGCGTGCAACAACGAAGACCAAAAGCAGCCAAAAATAGATAAATAAATTAATTAATTAATTTTAAAAAATACGTTAAAATAAAATTCAGTGTTGGGGGCTAGGGAGGGAGGAAATTTAGAAAGACACGTGGAATGTTTGCCAGGCCCAAAGGACCAATGCCATGACCTGACTTCACCTTATTTTATTTATTTATTTTTTTCTGGCTGTGCTGAGCAGCTTGTGGGGATATTAGTTCCCTGACCAGGGATCGAAACTGGGCCTCCTGCAGTGGAAGCATGGAATCTTAACCACTGGACCACCAGGGAATTCCCGACTTCACTTTAATAAGCCAAAGAAACCCTCTAAACCAGAGGTTCTCAACCAGGGAAAGGCAACAAGGGGCCATCTGTCAGTGTCTGAGATGATTTTGATTGTCACGACAGGTGTGTGTTTGGGCTGGGGGCTGCTGCTGGCATCTACCAGGTAGCGGCCAGGGATTCTGCTACACATCCTACAATGTACAGTAAGTCCCCTACATACGAACAAGTTCCGTTCCGAGAGCACGTTCTTAAGTCCACTTTGTTCGTAAGTCCATCAAAGTTAGCCTAGGTACCCAACTAACACAATCGGCTATATAGTACTGTACTGTAATAGGTTTATAATACTTTTCACACAAATAATGCAAACACAAAAAATAAAGCATTTTTCATCTTACAGTACAGTATCTTGAAAAGTACAGTAGTGCAGTACAACAGCTGGCATACAGGGGCTGGCACGGAGTGAACAGGAAAGAAGAGTTACTGACTGGAGGAGGGAGAGGAGGTGGGAGACGGTAGAGCTGAAGGATCGTCAGCAAGAGGAGACGGAGGGCAAGCTGCCATTTCACTCACGCCTGACGTTCACGCCTGACGTTGACGGCGCAGGTTCTGGTTCCTTGCTGGATTCAATTCTGCACACCCTCTTGATCTCATTTCAGCATCACCCCTGCATGTCCTCACTAAATCGCTGTCCTGAGCCTGAGGTTCAGCAGCAAGGAGAAGGACCCACTGAGGGAGGTCAGAAAGAGTCAACCACGCTGTGAGCAGATGGTCAGGGGAGGGCAGGAAACTCACAGCACAGGTCGGTAATAACGTTTTGTAACACGTACGCACCACGTGCTGACAGCTCAAACCACACTTTCACCCATCCATCCCACCTGTCCTTTCCAACACTTCACAGGTGAAGGAATTCAGCTCAAAGAATAGACTCAGGGAATGTTAGCCATAAATGAAGAATGAAATCATGCCATTTGCAGCAACATGGATGAACCTAGACATTATCATACTAAGTGATGTAAGTCAGATAGGTTAACACAGATATATCACTTACATGTGGAATCTTTAAAAATAGTACAAATGAACTTATTTACAAAACAGAAACAGACTCACAGACATAGAAAACAAACTCATGGTTACCAAAGGGGAAAGGTGGGGGAAGGATATAAATGAGGTGTTTGGGATTAACAGGTATACACTACTATATATAAAATAGCTAAGTAACAAGATCCTACTGTACAGCATAGGGAAGTATATTCAGTATCCTGTAATAACTTATAAGGAAAAAAATCTGAAAAAGAATATGTATGTGTGTATAAAAAAACAGAATCACTTTGCTGTACACCAGAAACTAACACAACATTGTAAATCAACTATATCTCAATTAAAAAAAAAAAAAAAGGATAGACTCAGGTCTACTTAGAGGTCTATTTAGAGCCTGGTCGAGAATCCAGGCTCTGTGCAAACAGTGCAGACTCGGGGGCATCCCTTCACCTCCTTGGGCCTCAGTTTTTACATCTGTGAAATGGATGATGCGTGACCTGTTTCACCCCTGCCAGCCCCTACTTCCCATGATTCTGAGCCAGGACAGGATGCCCGTTTCCTGGTACCTGATTCCAGGCCTCTCTGATCACTGAGCAGGCTGTACTGCTCTGTTGGCAGAGAATTTGAAATTGGAGGACTTGCTACCTCAGATATCTGTGGGTAGAGAGTGGCTCCTTCTGAAGTCAACCCCCTAAAGCTGTGTCCCCAGGAAGAAAGATGCTTCAGTGACAAGGGTGAGGACAGGTGTTTGTCCCTAAGCCAGAGTCCCAGGAAGGCAGGAAGTCCTGCTGTTTGCACACCTTCCTGGCCAGTTTCCACCAGGAGCTCCTGATATAGACTTTGGACAGTTCCCTCGGGCACGTGGACTTGGGTTGTGTTCCCCGCATGCGTGGGTCTGAGGCTGGCATTCTCTAGGCTGTTCCAGAGCACCGAGCATCTCTGCTTGTGTGGGCAGAGTCCACACAGTGGATGGATGGGATCCCGTGGGCTGAGCAGTGAGGGCCACTCGAACCAGGTGGAAGGCTTCTGGGCAGCAGGGGTGTCAGGGCAGCCTGGGACTCCAGCTGAAATGTGCTTCAGGCTGGAAGTGATGAGAGGCTGTGTGTCCCTCAGCGGATGCCCATTCACAGTGACCGTGACGCTTACCCACACTTACTAACATGGCTTAGCGCTTGGTAGCACCTGACCTGGCGGTTTCCCGGGTTCTGGGGTTAGAAAACTCTCGCTCCCTCCTTCTCAAGGATTTTGGACTGCGGTCTGGATCCCTGGCCTCTCCCTCCAGAGTCTTTTCCCTCCACTCCCACTGCTGGCTGCGTCACTGCAGGTGAGAGAGGCTTCCTATTAGAAGCCTTACACCTTTTCAAGAGGAAAGTCACAAAGGCCAGGGGCATCCCCTCTGCTACCCCAGCTGATCTTGAGCCTCGTCTAGGACTTTGTCCAAACCCCTCCTGCCCCAGAGGCTCCCGAGTCTCCCCAGAGGAACAAAGTCTTCTAAAGTTGCAGATCCAAATAAATAGCTCCCACCTGCACAGGTGGGACGTAGGTGATTTGACAGGTGGTCACTCAATGGCCAAGCGGTCCAATGGGTAGTCCACAGGGAAAGAACTTAAAATGGTAAATAAACGTGAAAATGGGTTCAACCTCACTCACGAGGGGATGCAACTTGATACTATGTTCTCCAATCACACTGAAAATAAAATAAGAGTTCTGAAAATATCTAAGATTGGCAAGAGTGAAGGGAAATGGGCTCTCGGGTATTCTTGATGAGAAAGTAAGAGAGCAAGGCCTTTTTGAAGGGAAACTTGTCAATATCTATCAATCCCTTCCACCGAGGGGACTTTTTCTGACAGCTACAGTCACAGATATACACCCTGACACATGTACAAAAAACGTGGTTCGTGATGGCCAAGAATGGATGTATGGATTTTTGATCCTCTCTCTCTCACACACACACACAAACACACACACACACACACACCTTCCAAGGTGACCCTAAGATGCTGAGTGGCCGGCTCTGGTCTTAGTGAAGATGACGCCGTGTCAACTTCATTTGTGACATGAATGGAAAGAGCCCCCAAAGCCCCAGAGCTCTTTCTCTGACGTTTGTAGAGAATTTTATGCAGACCTTTCTCCTGACCCCATATCCTTGTGATCAGCAGACAGCCCATGAGTTTGATAATCTGACAAGTTTAGGACATGTCTGACCCTCTCACTGACCGATCCCACACTGTGAGGACAGCTCTGCCTCTACAGAAGTGAAGAGCAGCTTAGCCAATCAATATTCTGCAGGTGACTTTTTTATTGAAGTATAGTTGATGTACAATATTATATAAGTTACAAGTGTACAATGCAGTGATTCACAAGTTTTAAAGGTTATACTCCATTTACAGTTATTATAAAATAGTGGCTGTATTCCCTGCACTGTACTATATATCCTTGTAACTTATTTATCTTACACACAGTAGTTTGGACTTCTTAATCCCCTGCCCCTTTCTTGCCCCTCCCCGCTTCCCCATTCCCCACTGGTAACCGCTACTTTGTTCTCTGTATCTGTGAGTCTCACTGGTGACTTTCACCTTGAATTCAGTGCACTGAGTGTTAGGTGATCAGAGACCCTTGTCAATCCAAGCTCCCTGCTCGTTCTTTATAACCTGTCATCCCTCCTCTTCACTTGCCTTCCAGATTCATCCACCTGCGCACACTCTCATCGATGCCAACATGGTGCTTTACTTATTGAACTGTTACATGTCTGGCTGGTACAGCCACCATCCTTACAGTTTGTTTTCGTTATGTGGCTATTAAATACGCGTTATTACAGCTTGCATTAGGCAGCTGAGGTCGACCGGGTCATTTCATCACTGAAATCAACCAACACGTGCTGTTGAGTTTTACCTGTAGAGGGCAACTAGCTATGCTCCCTCTTATAACTATTAAAATAAAGGTCGTGGTGCCTTATAAACTTCTCAACAATTACGATAAAGAGAGAGGGAGGGAGGGAGGAAAGAAGGAAGGAGAGAAGAAGGGAGGAAGGGAGGGAGGGAGGAAGGTAATTTACATATATGGAGAATTTTTTTTTTTTTTTTGCGGTACGCGGGCCTCTCACTGTTGTGGCCTCTCCCGTTGCGGAGCACAGGCTCTGGATGCGCAGGCCCAGCGGCCATGGCTCACGGGCCCAGCCGCTCCGCGGCATGTGGGATCCTCCCGGACCGGGGCACGAACCCGTGTCCCCGGCATCGGCAGGCGGACTCTCAACCACTGTGCCAGCAGGGAAGCCCCACACATACGGGGAATATTTTTTGATTCAAGGCCTCTGTTCAGTGCATCCCCATGGCTCTCAACAATCCTGAAAGCACTGTCATGCCCTTTTTAGGCTTTTCCCCCAGACACATGGGAACCCAGGGTTTGCCCTTGGCCTGGGTTTTAGGAAGTGTTGTGGGTTCATTTGCCCCAGGTGGCCCAGATTTGCAGCCCATAAGGAAAGGGGAAGAGTTCTGAGGGTCAGATTCAAAAGATCTGGGAAGAGATCTGGCAACAGGTAACTTGCAGACACCAGACATCAGAGAACTGGCATCAGAGAACAGGTAACTTGCAGACATCAGAGAACTGGCAACAGGTAACTTGCAGACACCGAGAATTCAGGTCAACGGCCCCTGGAAGGAATCTCAGAGGCAACAAACAGCGTGGACGGCAGGGGGCGCAGAGTGGAAAGGGCCTTTTACGAAGAGCTTGGTTCTGAGTCTGGCGAGGTAGAAAACACGGAGGGGCCACTAGGGGTCGCTGGATGAGAAAACAGAGACTCAATGGCCTCAGATGACAGCCCCAGACCCTGGAGCTGGTAAGGGCAGAGGTGAGATTTAGAACCTGCTCTGTCTGACCCCAAATCCATTACATCAGTCACAGGTGGTATGACTGCCCTTCCCATTGACCTGCTGAAGTCGGGCTGGGAAAATCCAGGAATTGGAAAAAGGTAGTTGGGCACCAAACAAGTGAAGTCAAGGTTGAGGAGGAAGTTTTTCTTTCAGCACAATGACATCCAAGGGGTGGGAATTGCAACGGGGGAATTGAAAAGCTGAGCAGAGTTTTCCTGTCCTTTCCCCTGTTTCAGGCCCTTCCCCTTCTCAGCTGCATGGACCCGGAAAATACAGAATTCCTTCTGCATTGACAGACCAGCTGGAGCAACTGAGATGGGCTTGGGATCCAGGGTGTGTGATTACAGACATGGCCACAAGGTGGAGACACATGGTTGTCAATCCCTATGCCTTGTTCCAAGGCTGAGCCTTACTGAGGGTTTACCCAACAGTGCATTTGCTGGGTAGTAAGGTTTAAAAACAAACATAGTTTTGTAGTCATTTTCTTAACCCTGAGTAAGGCAGCCCGGGGTCATTTTTCTAAAGGACTCGGGCTAATTTAGAAATACCTTCCAATTCCTTAGACCAGTTGTGAATACATGATTAACCTAACATTATTTAATACTGTAAATATTTATCATGCTGGCGCCCTGTGCAAACACAGTGCTGTATTTGAGGGGGAATCTGGACTGTAAAACAAAGGCAAGACACACCTGGGGGAGGGACTTCCCTGGTGGGTGGTCGCACTCCCAATGCAGGGGGCCTGGGTTCCATCCCTGGTTGGGAAACTAGATCCCACATGCCGCAATGAAGAGCCTGTGTACTGCTAAGACCCGGCACAGCCGGAAAAAAAAAAAAGACACAACTCAGGGAGGACTTTATCAGACACCACTGGAAGACACACCAGGAGGGCATCTAAGTGTAGCAGGCTTAGTCCAATAGAGACAGTATAAGCAATCTATTCATAGATGACTCAGAAAAAAATTATGTTTAGATATAAACAGAATAACAAAACAAATGTGGCAAAATGTTTTTTTAAAAAAGGTGAATCTGGATAAAGGATATATGGGAGTGCTTTTTACTGTTTTCAGAATTTTTCTGTAAATTTGAAATTGTTTTAAAATAATAAAAGGCTTTGGGTTTTTGTTTTTTTTTTTTTCAATACGCGGGCCTCTCACTGTTGTGGCCTCTTCCGTTGCGGAGCACAGGCTCCAGACGCGCAGGCTCAGCAGCCATGGCTCACGGGCCCAGCCGCTCCGCGGCACGTGGGATCTTCCTGGACCGGGGCACGAACCCGTGTCCCCTGCATCGGCAGGCGGACTCTCAACCACTGCGCCACCAGGGAAGCCCATGGATTTGGTTTTTAAACACTAAGATCCCAGGAGTCCTGGACACAAGATTCAGATTTTCTGTTACCCATCTGAGTGGCTTTGGTTGTTTCAGGTAACCTCTCTGGCCTGTGTCTCTTCTTCTGTAAAACAAAGAATCCAATTTGTTTTCACTGCTGTAGAGTGTTCCACTGTATGAATAAACCTCAGCTCACCCCTTCCCCTAGAAAGAAAGAAAGAAAGAAAGAAAGAGAAAGAAGGAAGGAAGGAAGGAAGGAAGGAAGAAAGAAAGAAAGAAAGAAGGAAAGAAAGAAAGAAGGAAGGAAAGAAAGAAGGAAGGAAGGAAGGAAGGAAGAAAGAAAGAAGCAAGTGAAATTGATTTTAGTAATATATTTTATTTACAATATATCCAAAATATTATCATTTCAATATGTAATCATTGTGTTCAATTATTGATGAGATATTCTAAGTCCTCTTATTTTCATTGTCTTCTTGGACTCAGCCCATCTTATTTGAGAACTAGCTCATTTCAAGAGCTACTACCCACCTGTGTCCCATGGCTGCCTTAGTGTGAACAGCAGAAGCGCTGCTTCTCTGGGCAGCTCCAAGCTGGGGTCCAGCCCCAGCCCCCATCCAGGCTACTCTTTTCTGGTCTGAGGCTGGAAAGCTTTCTCTCGCTCCTCACTTGTCCCTCAAATCTATGGTCAGTGCACATTTCTTCCTCTTCCAACAAAGCCTTGACAGTTTTGGAACTACAAAGACAAGCAACCTTTATCCTCTGCTTTCTGCGGTACCCTGGCTTCCCTGAACGGTGAGGGCAGTAAACCCCGTGGACTGAATGGATTAGAAGGAACTACCAGGACCTACAAAACTGAATCAAAACTATTTTCGTACAGCAAAGTATTTTTTTCCTTTAATTTTGTTTTCTGTGTTGTGGGGTGCAGGGGGTGGGGAGAGCAGTGGGCAGCTCCCTAGTAGAAAAAGGATTTCCCCCAAAACTCCTCCAATTCCACCAGGAGGCGATAATTCAGGGTCAACAGATTCCTCTTTTCAGGTCAAGGCTCCGATCTTTCAGCATCTTCAGCATCACTTGCTTGAATGTGAGAAGGATTAGCAGAGGCCAGTTTAGGGAATGATGGTTTGGCTTGGAGGACCAGGGAGGGAAAAGTGCCGGGGGACAGGCTGTAAACTCCCTGTGGGCAGGGGTAGTATTTTATATCAGCTGCATTTATTATTACGGTGTTATGTGATTTAAGTACCCTGCTATATCATTTTATCCTCATTGCAAACATACAAAGATTTATAGTGTTATTTCCCCCATTTTACAGATAAGAAAACTGAAGGTCAGATACTTATATGTCATATATCATGTATCAAACCATATATACTATATATCTATATATATCATATACATCATAGATAAATAGATGACAGATATATAGATAGGTAGGTAGCTAGAGATATATGCTGTATAGATATATGCTATATGATTAAAAGGGAAGAAACATAAGAAATATTAACATTATCTCTGGATGACTAGGGACAAGAATAAGGGCACTGATTTTCACTATACATTCTCATATAAATTTTGAGTTTTCAATTGGGTAATACGATGCCTAATTTTTAATAAATACAACTTAAAATATGAAATCCAGTCGAAGGTAAGTTGAGGCACCTCCTGACACATCATCCTAGAGCAGATATTCGTTCAGGGAAGAGTCACCAGGTTGCCGCTCTTCCTGAGGCAGTTATGATACACTTCCCCCGGGAGCCCTGGAGGAAAGCTATAAAAGAACTTAAAAAAAATATCTGGCTTGCAAAGATTGCCTTTCCCAATGTCCTTTGGTGTGCAGAGCTTCCTGAAAGGAAGTTGGGCAAATCTGTATAGATTAAGGCAACAAGACTTCTGCGAAAAGAAGATGGAGAGCCAGCCCCACTTTCTCTGGTAGACCTCCTCTGGAGAACTGGGATGGTCTCAACTGAGACCCACTGTCAGGAAGTGATATTAAGGACTCCCAAGGGGTAGCAACCATGCTGGGCAGTTTACACTGGGAAACATCCCTACGCCATGCCTTAGAGATTCATGGGACGGGGGGGTAGGGACAGTATGCAGCTATGACAGAAATACCATCTTGATCTGGCCCCCAGTGCCATGGCAACCAGTTTCATGGTTGTGGTTGTTACAGCAGCAGCTAACATCAATTCCCCTGACTGATACTCTAGATACTTGCATTTTACAGAGGATTTCTTTCTAATTGGTGAAAATTCAGACTAAATAAATATCTTAAAATTCACTCCATTTGAGGAGACAGAGTCCTGCAAAGAACCTCTTAGGTCTTAGATTCTATCTTCTACCATGTCCTTCTATGTTTTAAACCACCCTGCAGCGGTCACTCTCTGATTGGAAATGGGATACCTCTAAGGGCCGTTTTAGGTCAAGCTTGGAATGTGACTGGACTGAATTCAGTTCATGTCAACAAATGTTTTTGAGCGCTTACTCTGCACAGGTACATGACTAAGCCCCTGTCCACATTATGGGGTCGATCAACACTCTTCACATCCACCTTTCAAATCCTCATTGCCAGGAGTCCATGTTGCATGGCATCAGGGAACACCACTCAACACCGTGTTGTATGTGAAGGGTTCCACCTACCGTTGTGTCATGGTCAGGCTTCACAGATGCATGAGGCCACCTGGCTATTCCTCTGGTTGTTTTCATTTTGTAATCTAATATTGCTCCCACTAGACAGCAAGCTCTCTGAAAACAGATATGGTGTATCTTTTTCACTACTGTATTTGCTGCTATAGTTTCACTGCTGCATTTAATAGTACCTTTGAGTGTTCAAATAATTTTTGTTGAACCAATGACTAGGTAGATGGATGAGTGAATGAGCAAACGAATGAATACAGACTTGATTAGAACATACTGGGGGAACTCCAAACAGATGTCTCCTCCATCTGGGTGGATGGTGAAGTTTTAACAAACATCTCTGACAAAATAGGAAGAGATTCTGGGTTAGAGCCCTGCCTCAATTTGGAATGTAGTTTCCTGTAAATCACAGAAACTCCAACCAACAGTTACCTAAAGACGTTCAGGTTTATTTGTCTCATACAACATAAACGTGGACAGGTAGTAGGATCAAGAAGATACAACAATTATACATAATTATGGACCTAACAACAGACCATCAAAATATGTGAAGCAAAAGCAGACAGAATTGAAGGAAGACATAGACAGTTCTACAATAGTAGTTGGAGACTTCATTACCCGACTCTCAATAATGGATAGAACGACCAGACAGAAGATCAGTAAGAAAATAGAGAACTTAACACAATAAATCAACTAGATCTAACAGATACATACAGAACACTCTACCCAAAAACAATATGCTTATTCTTCTCAAGTGCACATGGGACATTTTCCAGGATAGACCATATATGAGGCCACAAACTTACTCTTAATAGGTTTAAAAAGACAGATACACAAAGTTTCTTCTCTGACCACAACAGGATGAAATTAGAAATAAATAACAAATGTGAAACTGGATTCTCTTCATTTTTTTTTTTTTAAACTTTTATTTGCAGTACACATGCGGGATCTAGTTCCCTGGCCAGGGATCGAACCCAGGCCCCCTGCATTGGGAGCATGGAGTCTTACCCACTGCGCCACCAGGGAAGTCCCTCTTCATTGTTTTTTAACTGCATTTTATTCATATTGAGACAGGAGAGGAGCCACATCTGATGGTTGGCCCAATTCATACTGCAAGGGCATTACTTAATGCTCAAAAAAAATTTTTTTCTTATAAGAGATTACACAGTATTATGAGACAGAATTCAAAAAACGAATTGACACTGACACATAACCAACCAATTTATGTTTATTTATCTTTCAATAAACACTTGAAAAGGGAAAAAAAGTAAAACTGGAAAATTCACAAACTTGTGGAAACTAAACAGCGCACTCTTACACAACCAATGGATCAAAGAAGAAATCATAAATGGAACTAGAAAACACTTAAAGATAAATGAAAACATAAACACAACCTACCAAAACTTATGGGGCACAACAAAAGCAGTGCTAAGTGGGAAATTTAAATGCTTACATTAACGGGGGGGGGGGGGGCAAAGATCTCAAATAAAAAACCTAACTTTACAACTTTAGGAACTGGAAAAAGAAGGATAAACCCAAAACTAGCAGAAGGATGGAAATAATAAATATTAGAGCAGAGCTAAACAAAATAGAGAATAGAGGAAAAGAGAGAAAATCAACGAAACCAAAAGTTTGTTCTTTGAAAGATCAACAAAATCAACAAAACTTTCCCTAGATGGACTAAGAAAAACAGAAGACTGAAATTACCAAAATTCGAAAGGAAAGTGGGGACATCTCTACCAATTCCACAGAAACAAAAACGTTTATGAGAGTACTACGAACAACTGTACACCAACAAACTGGATAGCCTAGATAAAATGGGCAAATTTCTAGAACTTACCAAGATTGAATCAAGAAGAAATAGAAAGCCTGAACAGACTAATAACAAAATAAGGAGACTGAATCAGTAATCAAAAACCTCCCCACAAAGAAAAGCCCAGAACCAGATGGATTCCCAGGTGAATTCCACCAAACATTTAAAGAAGCGCTAATACCAGTCCTTCTTAAACTCTTCCAAAAAAATAGAAAAAAAAAGGAACTCTTCCAGAATCACTATATGAGGCCAGTATCGCTCTGATATCAAAGCCAGACACTATAAGAAAAGAAAACTAAAGACCAATTTCCCTTATGAACACCGATGCAAAAATCCTCAACAAAATACTAACAAACAGAATTCAGCAAAATACTGAAAGAATTATACACCATGACCAAGTGAGATTTATTCCTGGAATGCAAGGATGATTCAACATAAAAATTGATCAATGTAGTACACTATATTAACACAGTGAAGGGAAAAGCCCATGTGATCATTTCAATTGATGCAGAAAAAGCATTTAGCAAAATTCAACATCCTTTTATGATAAAGACACTCAACAAACTAGGAATAGAAGGAAACTACTTCAACGTTATAAAAGCCATATATAGAAAACCCACAGTGGACATCATACTCAACTGTGAAAGAATGACGGCTTTTCCTCTAAGATTAAGAAGAAGCTAAGGATGCCCACTTGGCTTCTTCTATTCAACATGGTGCTGGAAATCCCAGCCAGAGCAATTATGCAAGAAAAAGAAATAGAAGGCATCCAAATTGGGAAGAAAGAAGTAAAATTATCTGTTTGCTGATGATATGATCTTATATGTAGAAAACCCAAAAAGATTCCACAAAAAAAAAAAACCCTGTTAGAATGAATGAATGAATTTGGCAAAGTAGCAGGGTACAAAATCAACACACAAAAATCAGTTGCATTTCTGTACATTATCAGTTAACAATCTGAAAGGGAAAATATGAAAACAATTCCATTGACAATAGCATCAAAAAGAACAAAACACTTGGGAATTAACTTAAGCAAGGAGGTGAAAGACTTGTACAATGAAAACTACAAAACATTGCTGAAAGAAATTAAAGAAGACGTAAATAAATGGAAACACATCCTATGTTCATGGATTGGAAGACTTAACGTTGTTAAGATAAAAATACTACCTAAGGTGATCTATAGAGTCAATGCAATTCCTATCGAAATTCCTATCGGAAAAAAATGACATTTTTTGCAGAAATAGAAAAACCCATCCTAAAATTAATATGGAATCTCATGGGACCTCCAATAACCAATACAATCTTGAAAACGAAAAACAACATTAAAAGACTCACACTTCCTGGTTTCAAACTCACTGTAAAGCCACAGTAACTAAAAGAGAGTGATCCTGGGGACCTCCCTGGTGGTGCAGTGGTTAAGAATCCGCCTGCCAATGCAGGCAACACGGGTTCGAGCCCTGGTCCGGGAAGATCCCACATGCCGCAGAGCAGCTAAGCCCGTGTGCCACAACTACTGAGCCTGTGCTCTAGGGCCCGCGAGCCACAATTACTGAGCCCACGTGCCACAACTACTGAAGCCCGTGCACCTAGAGCCCGTGCTCCACAACGAAAGAAGCCACTGCAATGGGAAGCCCACGCACCGCAGCAAAGAGTAGCCCCCACTCGCTGTAACTAGAGAAAGCCTGTGCACAGCAACGAAGACACAATGCAGCAAAAAATAAATAAATAAATAAATAGATTTTCAAAAAGAGAGCGTGATCCTGGCATAAAGTCAAACACATAGACCAATGGAATAAAATAGAGTCCAGAAATAAACCCTCACATATATAGTCAAATGATTTTTGACTTGGGGGTCAAGACCATTCAATGGAGAAAGGACAGTCTTTTCAACAAATGGTGTTGAAAAAACTGGATATCTACATGCAAAAGAATTAAGTTGGGGCTTCCCTGGTGGCGCAGTGGTTGAGAGTCCACCTGCCGATGCAGGGGACGCGGGTTCGTGCCCCGGTCCGGGAAGATCCCACATGCTGCAGAGCGGCTGGGCCTGTGAGCCACGGCTGCTGAGCCTGCGCATCTGGAGCCTGTGCTCCGCAGCGGGAGAGGCCACAACAGTGAGAGGCCCGCGTACCGGGCCTCAAAAGAATTAAGTTGGTCCTTTACGTAACAGCATATACAAAATTAACTCAAAATGATCAAAGACCTCAATATCAGACCTAAAACCATTAAACTCTTAGGAGAAAATGTGTGACAAAATCTTCACAACCATGGCTGTGGCAATGATTTCTTGAATATGACCCAAAAAGCACAGGCAACAAAAGAAAAAATGGACAAATTGGACTTCATGAAAATTTAAAAGTTTTGTGCTCTAAAGACACTATCAACAGAGTAAAAAGGCAACCCACAGAGTGAGAGAAAATATTTGCAAATCATGTATCTGACAAGGATTAACATCCAGGATACACAGACAACAAAAACTCAACAACTACAAAAAAATCAATTTGAAAATGGGCAAAAGGCTTGAATAGACATGTCTTCAAAGAAGATATACAAATGGGCAATAAGCACATGAAAAGTGCTCAACATCATTAATCACTCGGGAAATGCAAATCAAAATTGCAATGAGATATCACCTCACATCCATTAGGATAGCTACTATTAAAACAAACAAACAAACAAAAAGCAGGAATAAAAACCAAGTGTTGAAAAGGATGTGGAGAAATTGGAAACCCTTGTGCACTGTTGGTGAGAATGTAAGACGGTACATCTGCGGCAGATAACAGTATTGCAGTTCCTCAGAAATTAAAAATAGATTATCATATGATTTAGCAATTTCACTTCTGGGTATATACCCAAAAGAATTGAAAGCAGGGTCTCGAAGAGATACTCGTACACCATGTTCATAACAGCATTTTTCACGAGAGCTAAAACATAGAAGCACCCCAAGTATCTACTGACAGATGAATGGACAAGCATAACGTGACATATACATAAATGGAATACTATTCAGCCTTCAAAAGAAAGGATTTTTCTTTTAAATTTTTCTTCTCTCTTAAGATACTTTAAACTTTATTAATATCTCTTATATTAACAGTAAACCTAAGAGTCCAGAGAAACGTGCCGCTAGTTCGGGAGCCACAGGCAAGACTCTCTTCTCTCTGGGTCTTAGTCTCCTTGTCTGTAAGATGAGGGGGACCCAGCCTGCAGCGCCTTTGTATGCTTCTGGCTCTGCATCAGTTCTCCCCACTCGCCAGCAATCCCAGACATTTCCATGGGGCTGCGATTTACAAAGCTATTCGAAGGTACCACCCTACATGAGCCACATCTTTTCCTGGAGTCACATGGGGCTGACCTCCTGCCGTCCACACACAGAGCTAAGACAGGAAGATGCATTGAGAGCCAGTAGGATGGAAGGTTTCCCACAGGTCCATCCAGAGCCCCATCCCTGGTCATCCTCAATGAAGCCAGTCTGGCTGATGGCACAAGAGGGACAGTCCTGGGGAGCCCAGCTGCCTTGTCGGTCACCATCAAGGGGAGCAGGTGGAGGCAGACGTGGGTGGGGGCTGAGCCCTGGGCCTCCTGTGGCCCACACAGCCCTCCAGTTGGCAAGGCTGGAGACACAAGCTTATGTCTTCTTAACCACGCTGTACACTGGCTCCTGCGTCTGGGGCTTCTGGGAGGGAATTCCGTCCGTCTTAGAATCCTGGCTTCGGGAATCAAATACCACTGAGGTGTAGTGAAGGTTTTCCCTGGGGAGCCCCTGCAGAGACAGAGACCAGAGGCTCAGGAGAGGCAGGGGAAGCAGGAACCCCCAGCTTAGGGCCTTAGAGAGGTTCCACTGGGGGACGGTGGCTCCACCCTCCCCCACTGTCCTGGCCTCTTTCTCTTGCAAGGGCTGGTCTCCAAGATCCTGTCCACCCACCTGCTCCACCCGACCTGGTCAAGACACAGCACAAAGTCCCAGGCCTCAGAGCCGGGGGATTCCCTGAGGTCTACTTTGAGGTCATTAGTCACCAAGTTAGAAAAACAAGGATGTTGTTAGTCTCGGGGCCACGTGTCTGATGCTTAAATCTCCCCCTCATCTTCTCTAACAACGGATCCCTCAGGCTCTGCCTAAACTGTTCCACTAATGGGTGGCTTAGGACCCTGGGCCGGGTGGGGTTGGGAGGCAACCTCTTCCATTATGTACTTTACAATGGCTGTGGGCTGACCTACAGGGGGTCACTGATAAAAATCTGAAAAGCAGAGTTCATCCCAAAGAGACCATAGGACCAAAGCAGTGAGAAATCGCAGTCTTTGACATTGGGTGTATGGTACATGGTCAGTGCCTGATAAATGCTGTACTTTATTGAATATTGATTATCCCCAGCCATTTCAATAGCTCCTTCATCTCCCACCCCACCCCCTCACCCCCAGCTACAAGGACAACAACCTTTGGCAAAATCTACACCTGCCCCGCGCTCTATGTGTCCTTGTCCTAGAGAAACAGTGTGGATCGCCTCACTCCCCTCTCTGCTTGCTGCCGCCCCACTAGGTGATGCCTCTATCATCGCCCGGGGTCCCTGTGATGGGAGCTGGGCCCTTGCACTCACCAAGTTGCTGTACTCCACCTCCTCCTGTGTGGGTCGCATGGGCTGTTCCAGAAGGGGCCACATCGGCAGCTCTAGGTTCTCATAGCAGGGTTCACTCAGCTCAGCAGCCTAGGGTGGGCAGGAGGTGTGAGGGCTTGGTGGGTGTCCACAGAGCCCCTGCATGGTCCAGTCCAGAGGGCCTTCTGTCCCTCCTTCTCTGCAATCATCTCCCCTTTCCCTCTCTGCTCTGAGCGTCCCAGTCTTCCCACTCGGCCTCCCCCTTCCCACACGCTGGTCCTCTCAGGGCAGAATTTGAATGGTCAGGTCAACAGCTGGGCTGGGAGGACCCTCCCTCACTCCACTTTCCCCTGGGGTGGGAAGAGACTGGCTAGAGTTCATGATGACCCAATGGCCAGATCTCCCAGGCGTTGTTCTTCCCGTTCGGGGCGAGCACCTCGCTCCACCCATGTGTGATCCACACAGACCTCCACTGGCTGATGGGACAGTTCAGGCCCCCAACATCCTCTGTGCTCCCCGCAGCTACCCAGACACTCCTCCTGCAGTAGCCTTTCTTACCTGACTGGGGTTCTGGGGAGGCTCTGGATTCTCACCAGCTAAAGAGACAAGGGAAGAGAAAGAGGTCGAATCCCAGCGCAAGGCAGCGATGGGGATCCCTACGGTCCAACCGGAGGAAGGCCTTTCCCTAGAGACTTCAGCCCTGGGGACCTATTGCTTCAGGCCGGTAGCATGGTAGGAACTCAAGGGTTTGTTGAATGGGTGAATTAGTCAATGAGGACATGAATGAATAAACAAATGAGCAGGAAGGATCCAGCTTGGGGAGAGGGGCCAAACAAAGGTAGTTCTCCAAACAGTCACGCATAAAAATGTTCCCCAGGGACTTCCCCTGCAGTCCCCTGGTTAGGACTCCACGCTTCCAATGCAGGTGGCATGGGTTCGATCCCCGGTTAGGGAACTAAGATCCCGCATGCTGCGTAGCATGGCCAAAAACAAACAAAAAAAGTTCCCAGGTAGGAGAGACAAGAAAGGAAGGACACTCATTTAAAAGGAAGTGTCTGTATGATGAAAAAGTTCTAGAAGTCTCTTTTGCAACAATGTAAATATACATAACACTGCTGAACTGTAAACTTAGAAATGGTTAAGATGGCAAATTTTATGGTAGGGGGCTTCCCTGGTGGTGCAGTGGTTAAGAATCCACCTGCCAATGCAGGGGACTGGGTTCGAGCCCTGGTCGGGGAAGATCCCACATGCCACGGAGCAACTAAGCCCGTGCACCACAACTACTGAGCCTGCGCACTAGAGCCCGCGAGCCACAACTACTGAAGCCCGCACACCTAGAGCCCGTGCTCCGCAGCAAGAGAAGCCACCGCAGTGAGAAGCTGGCGCACCACAAAGAAGAGTAGCCCCGGTTCACCGCAACAAGAGAAAGCCCGCGCACAGCAACAAATACCCAACTCAGGCAAAAAAAAAAAAAAATTTATGGTACGTATTTTTTTACCGCAATTAAAAAAAATGCAGATCTGCAGGCCCCACTGCTGATGTACTAAATTATCAACGTTGAGGATGAAGTCCAGCTATCTGTGTTTTAACAAAGCCCTAAGTTTGTTTAAATAAAATAATAAAATAAAAGGCAGTGTCCTTGGGCTTCCCTAGTGGTGCAGAGGTTGAGAGTCCGCCTGCCGATGTAGGGGACGCGGATTCGTGCCCCGGTCCTGGAAGATCCCACGTGCCGCGGAGCGGCTGGGCCCGTGAGCCATGGCTGCTGAGCCTGCGCGTCCGGAGCCTGTGCTCCGCAACGGAAAAAGGCAGCGTTCTTGTGGAGACCTAGAGCCACATCAAACTATACAAAGTCACAAGGGTCATCTGCTCTGACCCCTGGCCTGGGCGTCCGTCCCTCCCAGACACGAGGCCCTGTCAGCTCTGAGGGATCGCAGCTCAGGTCACACAACCTTTTGTCTCTGGCTCCTGCAGCGTGGCTCTGCAGGTGTCCTGCCTCCGAGCAAAACTCTGTGCACCCCTGGCCCTTTCAACCTGGAGCCCCAGGAGCCGATGGGGACAGGTGATGCACACACAGCCAGAATGCCCTATAGGTCTAGGTGCACCGCCAGGCAACTCCAGAGCCCAGTCCACTGAACGCTGCGGGGAGACACTGTCCAGCCTCAGGGAGGGAGCCCCAAAGTCAAAGGTGAGATACCCAGCTTCAGGAGACACAAGGGCACGTATGACAGAAGTGTTTGCTATGCCCCATCAATTGACTCAGCAGAACATGCAACCAGGGGCTCTGAGATATGAACACATTTTGTTCCAAATGCTGCAGGCGGGTGCCCCACTACCCTCCGTCCCTGCCCCACTACCCTCCGTCCCTTCAGCTGAGATGGGTGATTTGATGATAAGGAGGAAGGGAGCTGGTGAGGAAGGGATGGGAGTCCATTCCGGGGGAGGGGAAGTTGGCATTGAAAGAGTTGGGTGGCAGCCAGCTGGACGGGAAGCACCCTGAAGGTGGAGCCAGTCTACCCTGGTCATGACAGTGTCCCCAAGAGCCCGGTACAGGCCCTCGTGCACAATAGGTCCTCAAAACAGCTTTGCTGTGTGAGTGAATGAATGAATGAACAAGAGTGGGCTGAGGGGAAAAACCATGAGTGGGCGGTAGGGCAGGCATCAGGCTGAGGCGGGAGGGGCAAGGACACTGGGTAGACAACCCCAGATGCAGCCAGGAGACAGGAGCTGAGACGCAAAGCAGGGGAGGGACAGTTAGGCTACTTGGAACAGAAAACCTTTCTCCTGTTAAACAAAGATCACGTAACAAGGTGTGATCCACCCGCACAAGTCAACTCTGAGTCAGGGATTTTCGGAAGAACATTGTTAGCAGGGAAAATCATACAATATGTTAAGGTTTAAAAGTGGAATTACAGTATGATGCAAACATTTTAAGAAGTCAGATGTGCAAAAGGGACTGCAAGGACGTGACTCAAATGCCCGTGGTTGGTTTTCTCTAGGTGGTGCGAGCTTCCATTTTTATTTATTAGGGTGAATTTATTTCCTTCTTTGTGCTTTACTTACTTTTCCAGTTTTCTACAGTGATCACACATCCCTTTTTTAAGCGGGGGGGTGGGGCGGTGCTTTTTAGGTGAAAGGGCACCGTGGAGATGGCTGGGACCCACAGATCTGAGGCAATTCAGGCTGGGAAAATCCCCATGTGGTAAGCAGTATGGGTTGAAGTTTAGGGGGACGGTTCCCAAAAATGATATGCAAGCAGCAGATGGGGAAGAGGAAGTGGTTTTCTTTCCACCCGCTGATTTCTCTCCTAAAGGCCTGAGCTGTGCTGGGGGGAGAGGCTGAACCCCACGGGGATGCTGGAGGTGAGAGAGTAATGCAGGGTCCCCTCCACCCGGCCCCCAGAAAGTACCAACTCCCAGTTAGCACTGCAGCTATGGAGCAGAGCAAGCTTGAAAGGCTCAGCATTGGTAACTACGCACGAACATCCCCCCAGAACCCTGTGCGCATGGAATCAAGAACTCTCAACACAGTAAGCAAACTTAAGGCTCACATTCCATCTCAGACAGAAACTGGCTGTCCTCCAGGTGGCAGTTGGGCCTCCAGCCAGCAACAAGACCACAGCTTCACTGGTTCCTCTGTTTATTTAAATTTGCTCAGCTGTTTATTGAGCACCTACTTACTGAGCGCTGGGCAGGATGCTGGGTGCCCCCTACGTTCTCTCTTTTAATCTGAGCTCAGAGAAGAGTGACTGGACCACAAGATGCCTGGAGCTTCCTGGGGTGCCCAACGTGACGATATTAAATAATACATTCATTCAACAAATACTGTACTTTCTCGAGTCAGGGTCCCTGATCTTAAGGAGTCGCACGGGCTGGGGGGCAGGCAGGCATGGAAGCAGGTGTGACAATCTGGTGTGAAAAGGGCTATCGTGGTGGAAGAACCGAGGTCCACCCGGAAAGGGCCCCTAAGCTGCTCTTGGGGGGCCAAGAAAAGTCCCAGAGGAAAGGAAATCTGAGAGCAGTGCTTAGGGCCCAGCAGGAGTGAGCCACAGAGAGGCAGGGGGGCACCCCAGGCGCCCAGAGCAAACGCAGAAGAAGTTGGGAAACAGCTGCCTTCCAGAGTGTAAGGATGGGCAGGTTGCAGAGGGCCTTCAGTGTCCTGTGGGGACCTGGACTTTGGAGAGTGTGGGAGGTCACAGAAGGGTTTAGACAGAAGAGGGACCCTGCTTCACAAGCACGCACCCCAGGCCCCGCGGTGGGAAACGCCTCTTTTCGGGGAGCCGTCTCCCACAGCCTGGATCTGCCAGGACACCGCCTCTGGGGTCTGCCCTCTAGGGTCACCCGGGATATATGGTCTCAGGGGATGCATCTGAGGACCATTCTGGGAACCAGGACACAGAGCCTCAGAGACCAGAGGCTGTGGGTGGGTCCTGCCTACCCCGGGGCCGCAGGTGTAAGGAACTCACTCACATTTGATCCGTCTCTGAACCATTCTCCAGGCCAGCAGTGAGATGCCCCCCAACAGAAGCAGCAGAAGTGCCAACAAGGCCAGCAGCACTTGCAGCCTGAGGGGAGAGAGGGTGAGGTGGGCATCACGCCTTCCCGCTCTTGTTCAATAGATAGATAAGGTCCCATTGAAAAAATGTAGATGGTATAAGGTCTCCTTTCTACACATCCCCCATCTACCTAAATCCCCACACACACACACACGGTATACCTAAGAACCTTCCAGAGGCCCTTTATTCAGATACAAGAAAATACGAATGTACATTATTTTTATATATGTCCTTTTTTCACACAAAAGAGGCAGGGTATAAACACTAGTTTTTTTACTTAACAATGCATCTTGGAGAGCTTTCCATGTCAGTACATGAAGAAGTCCTTCAGGGTGTTTGATTTGTTTTGTTTTGTTTTTTTTACAGCTGCATAGTATTCCATTGCATGGACGGACCATAAATTATT
The DNA here is from genome assembly GCF_964374135.1 of Grampus griseus. Classification (NCBI taxonomy): domain Eukaryota; kingdom Metazoa; phylum Chordata; class Mammalia; order Artiodactyla; family Delphinidae; genus Grampus; species Grampus griseus. Next base: position 6,412,650 of record NC_139014.1, on the reverse strand, counting down.
TAACTCTTCCCTCTCTATGGGCATTTCTCCCAGTCTATTGCAATTACAAACATGGCTGCAAAAACTCACCTTGTAACTATACCATTTCACACTTGGCCAAGCAGCAGCTGAGTTCCTGGGACGCTGACATAACTTGGGGTTTCTGGTCCCTCACTTGCTCGGGCCCCTTCTTTAATGTCTAGTTTGCATCCATAACGTTCTAGTCTTTTTCTTAAAGATGCACTTCCCTGCCCCCTGTAAATTGCATAGGCTTCAGCCATACAAAACCCAGCTCTGTCCCCCAGGCGTGCATCTGCAGAGCCAGCTTCTGGAAGTGGCATATTTGGGGGCTGAATTTCACCTCGCCTGTTATTAGGATTGTCACTTGGGTTGTCAGGAAGCCAGTGGAGGGGCCTTGGGGGTGTCATGTAATAAAGAATCTGACTGGCCTTTGCCCCTGGCTCCTGGAAGGAAGACTCTAAATCCTTGGGATTTTCCTAGTAATAGGAGTACGTTTGTTATTCACGAGCCCCTTAGATCTGCCTGAGTTCTTGCTGAGAGATGGCATGACCCAGGATGGAAGCTGGTCACCACGTAATCAGAGATTTGGGGCTCGGAGCCAGCCTGACCTTCAGGGAAGTGAAGGGGGGCTGGGGATCGAGGTCAGTCGTGTGGAAAATGATTCAATCAAGTCAGGCCTGTGTCATGAAACCCCAATAAAAACGATGAACACTAAGGTTTGGAGGAACTTCCTGGCTGGTGAACACATCAGTGTCCTGGGAGGGTGATGCCCCCTGACTCCACTGGGAAAGGGCACGGAAACCTGCATTCCAGATCCTCCCAGACCTCGCCCTGGGTGTCTCTCCATTGGGTGGTCCTGACATTTATCCTTTATGATAAAACTGTAAGTACAGCACTTCCCATGGGAACCCCCAAATTTGTATCCAATTGATCAGAAATGTGATGACCTGGGGAATCCCCAAAGTGCTCCGGCATTTCTGAGGTCAGGCCGTCTTCTGGCACTGAGCCTAAGGAGTTTCATGGGACGCTGGGGTCTGTGCTAATTCCAGGTGGTCAGTGCTGGAATCACCTTGCAGGGCACCAGGTGGTGTCAGACTAGAGAGTCTGTGAACCCCAGAGATGGTTTCTGACTGTATGTATTTTCCGGTGAGAGAATCTATACATGTTGTCAGATTCTCCTAGGGTTTTTGGCCTCCCCCCTCCCCAAAAAAAGGATCGAGAATCACGAATTTAGAAGAAAGAATCTCAGACTTTGGAATCTCACAAACTTGGCTTGGGAGCCTAGCCTGCCTCTGTGGCTGCAGGACCCAGCCAATCACTTAACCTCTCAGAGCCTTGGTTTACTGGTCTGTACAATGAGGGTAATAATGGTAACGGTTGTGAGTAACAAATGAGAACATTCATGTGAGGCATTCAGTACGTGCCTGGTAGGATATCATCAGCTCTCATTAAATTTACTTTCCGGGCTTCCCTGGTGGCGCAGTGGTTGAGAGTCCGCCTGCCGATGCAGGGGACACGGGTTTGTGCCCCGGTCCAGGAGGATCCCACATGCCGCGGAGCGGCTGGGCCCGTGAGCCATGGCCGCTGAGCCTGCGCGTCCGGAGCCTGTGCTCCGCAACGGGAGAGGCCACAACAGTGAGAGGCCCGCGTACCGCAAAAAAAAAAAAAAAAATTTACTTTCCCTCCAGCCACCCCCCAGCTTCTGCCCGGCCTGAGCCCTCTCTCAGAGCCCAAGGCAGGTTCACCCTGACCCCTACAACCCAAGCTAGGAGATGCAGGCTGGATGCAAAGAGAGCCAGAGGTCCCCAGCCAAAGGGATGGGGCTCCCGGCCCCAGATGGACAAGAGGAAGCCCACCTCCAAGACATGGGGACTCAGGTGCCTTACCCCCACCCCTGCATGGCTTCCTCCTCGTTGCTGGCACTGTAGGTGGGACTCGCCATGGCCAGGGCGGTGAATGACATTGTTGAAATACTGATCGTGATTGTCGAGGTCTTGGCCACAGCAGTAGGGTGGGTTGGCACTGATGCTGGTGCAGAAACACAAATTAGACCCAGGGAATGCTCTCTGACTCTCCCACCACTCGCCAATACCTTCTTTGTTTGATTTCACACGAAATGCTCACTCAGGAAGAGGGCAGGATGGAGGACCCTGCAGCCAAAGTCTCGCCAGGACCCTCCCGGGGCTGAGTGAGCATTTCCTAACAGGACACAGGTCCCCAACAGCCCCGATTCCATCCTGCTGATGAGGTCAGGGTCCTCTGGAGGGCCCACAGTCACTCCCACTCCCAGGCTCGTTCTCCCCCCACCCCAAGTCACAGCCACACGCTGCCTGCCAGAGACGGCTGTTTGGACTGCAGATCTTGTTAGCACCCCCACTGCACTGGGCACCCGGCCACCACCCCCTCTCCACTCAGCTCCCCACCTTCTGTGGGGCTGCCCCCAGCACGCCCTCCTCTCTCCTTTGCACACTCACTCTCTCAGCCTCCCCTTTCCCTGACAGGCACCTTCCCATCGCTCAAGACTGAGGAGAGGGGCCAGCGCCCTGACTCTCTCCCTCTCTCTCTTTCTCTCTCTCTCTCTCTCTCTCTCTCTCTCTCACACACACACACACACACACACACACACAGTTTTGTCTCTGATCAGATTTCTGCCTTGGCTAATCCGACCTGACACTCTTCAGGTAACCCTGTTGCTGGTACAGGGGGAAGGGGTGTGCACGGCTCACCTGGGAACACAGACACCACAACCTGGACGGTGGGATCCAGTGAAAATGGGACCGTGATCCCACACACGTACTTTCCTGCTTGGTCCTCTCTGAGGCTCTCCAAGGTCACTGTGAAGGTGAGGTTTGCAGGATGGTCCCTGATGGACACGTGGCCCTGCATCACTTCTCTCTCTGGCTCTTTGGTCTCCACAGTCTTCCACGGTAACAGACATGGGGCTTTGCACCAGTATTTGCTATTGTCTTTGTATTGCTCCGTGTACCGACACTCCACGCTCAGGGATCCCCCCACGACGCCTGTCACTCTGCTGGGGCCCCACAGGGACAAACAGCCTGGAAAACACAACCGAGTCTGGCTGTTCACTAGGTGGGCTTGGGTCAGGGGCGCGCTGGGGTCACCCCCAGTGTTCCCCCATCTCATGCCAGCCACCTCCCATCAGCCAGAGAGTCCTCCCCCGTCCACGCTGTCACCCCTAAGATTTGATCACAGCAGCTCCTTCCTCCAGATCCCAATCTCCTTTCCTCTGCCCTTCCCACCCCTCACCAACAAGACACCTCCCACTTCCGAACTTATCTGGACGATAAGAGCTCACCTCCAAGCACCCGGCTCTTCCTGAGGGACAGCATCTCGCCCTGAGGCCTGAGCAGCTCAGTAACCTGAAGAAGCGCTCACAGCAATCTGTTCCCACCGAGGGAATATATACCAAGGCCAAGAAAGGGCTGCTAAATATTTCACAAAAGAAGACTGGATACACTTGGTAAACTTTGTGGATTAAAAAAAACACCGGGCTTCCCTGGTGGCGCAGTGGTTGAGAGTCCGCCAGCCGATGGGGGGGACGTGGGTTCGTGCCCCGGTCCGGGAGGATCCCACATGCCGCGGAGCAGCTGGGCCCGTGAGCCATGGCCGCTGAGCCTGCGCGTCCGGAGCCTGTGCTCCGCAACGGGAGAGGCCACAACAGTGAGAGGCCCGCGTACCGCAAAAAAAAAAAAAAAAAAAAAAAAAAAAAAATCCTTCACACACACAGAAAGTTTACTGATGAAAGCCTTCATTTCATCCTGGGTCTTACTTCCGTTTGCGCAGCTCCTGTAGACTTAATTTTCAAGGGAAGCTAGTGTTCGTTTGTTCTTTTTTTTGGAACCTCATGGTTTGTTTCTAAGATTTTATGTCTGCCATTTTCCCAGAGAGTCCTCAGCTAAGGGGAGTTGGGGGACGAAGACGATGCACGTGACGTTAATGCTAGCCACCAAGCCGAGGACACGCCCCCCTCCCTGATGCTTTTGGGTACCACTCCTCACACCCCTGTAATTCTGTGATCAGGCCCCCAAAGTGGTGGGGGAGGGGTGGCTTGCTCTCTTTCGCTAGAGTTAGAACTCTTTAATTTCACTTGCTTTTTCAGGTTCTTAAATCACATGAAGACGCTGGAATGTAAACTCCAGGGGCCTCCTTCTTATATCTTCAATGTCTACGAGTGCCCGACACATAGTAGGCCCTCAACAAACACTTGGGTGTGAGCACCTCTCCCACCCCATGCAGCTCTCAGTCCACAGGTGTCCAAAGCTGACTGCAAACTCCCATCCCCCCACTCCCGGGTGCCCATCAGGACGTCCTCTCCTGGCCTGGGTGGCAGACGCCCTTCAGAGAAACCTTTCCTAGCCCCGTCACAGGTGTGACGTTTCCTGAGATTCTCTGCAGCCATGGCCACGGTGAAGTGGAAAGGGCAGCAGAAGAACCTGGGTTTGGTCGGTACTATGACATATCTGCTGTGTGTTCTGGTGGCAAGTAACTTAACCTCTCTGAGCTTCAGATGCCTAATGTGCTACGTAGGGATGATCGGTAAGCCTCACGTGACATTTGGGGGTGTTGAATGAGATGATGGGTGTAAAATGCCTGGCAAATAATATTAGGTTGAACCAAACGAAATTGCTGACATTCTACTATTTTTGACGAAGAAAAAAGGAATTTCAGAAAATTCAATCTAATAAAAATAGATAATCCTCTGTCCAGCTGAAGGAAGACACAAAAAGATAAAATAATCACAGAGACAGAGAAAATTAAAAGAATCAGAGACGGTCCTTTGCAGAAATTCTCTACAGATAAATGTGTAAATCTGGATGAATGTGTGATTTTCTAGAGAAACAAAAATCAGTAAAACTGACACATACCAAGTGCTTAAAAGATAAATGTCTCTCCCAGCCCTTCCTTCACGTAAGATGCTGCCTCTGGCCCCCACATCCAGACTCGATTCCCTGCCTCTCCTTGACTGTAAATTGTCACCTTTCTCTGCCTGGCTTTCAGCTCCCCTCCCTGGTCTGGGTCACCCCATCCCCCCCACCCACAGTACCCAACCCTCTGTCTCCAGGGTCTACCTTCCCTTTGCTCTACCTCTCCGTCTCTCTTTGTTTCTCTCCCTGTGTCTCTGTCTCTCTGTCTGTCCTTCTCTCTCTCCATCTGTCTCTCTCACTGCCTCTTTTTTTCTGTCTCTGTCTGTTTCTCTGTCTCTCTGTGGGTCTCTGTCTCTGTCTCTCATTATCTCTCTCTCCCTGTCTGTCCCTCTCTGTCTGTCTGTCTATCTGTCTCTATCTCTTCTAACAGGATGCTCCTTTTTGTCCTAATGTTTTACTTTAGAAGTGCAAAGTCTCATCCTACTAAATCCCAGATAAACAAGTGAATCATCCAGCGCAAGAAGTCGAGAGAGGAACACATGCCTACGCACCTAACCCAGGAGAAAAGAGTAAAGCCAGAGCAGAAGTTAGTGAATTAGGAAAAGGAAAACCATGGAACTAGTACACACACTGAAAAGCTGATTTTTCTTTTGGGAGAAACAAACAACAAAATAGACATTATTGTGAGTAGCTAGATCAAAAAAAAAAGGAGAAGACACGCATACACAATTAAAAAGAAAATAGCCCGGGGTAATTTTCAAGTCTCTGCAAAAACACTTGTAAACTTGGGCAAAACTGGTGATTTTCTAGGAAAGTATAAATCACCAGTATTAACTCAGAAAAGATTTTTTTTAATGTAGACCAATACTGGTAAGTGTTATCAAGGGGTCCTTTCCCAATGATAACTATGTGAGGTGATGTAATTATTTCACAGTGTATATGGGTATCAAAACATCACCGTGATTATACACCATAAATATATACAAGCTTTATTTGTTAATTATACCTCAGTAAAGCTGGGGGGAAAGAAAATAAGAAGTTCCTTTTTCTTTCCTTTCCAAAAAAAGAGGAGCGAAACCCAGACAGTTTCACAAGTTAGTTCTCTCAAAACCTTCAAGGACCAAACAATCCCAATTTTATTTAGACATTTGCAGAGGATAAAGAAACAGGGAAACCTCCCTAATTCTTATCATGAAGTCCGTATAATACATCAAGACTAAAATCCAGCCAAATATCTTAATATAATTCGCCGCTTGAATAGTTCAAAGGAGAAAAAATTACAGGCATACTTAGACAATATTGCAGGTTTGGTTCCAGACCACCGTAGTAAAGCGAAAATCACGATAAAGCAAGTCACGTGAAGTTTTTGGTTTATAAAAGTTATGTTTACACTATACTATGGTCTAGTAAGTGTGCAATAATATTATGTCTTAAAAAAAAACCATGTACAGGGCTTCCCTGGTGGCGCAGTGGTTGGGAGTCCGCCTGCCGATGCAGGAGACGCGGGTTCGTGCCCCGGTCCGGGAAGATCCCACATGCCGCGGAGCGGCTGGGCCCGTGAGCCATGGCCGCTGAGCCTGCGCGTCCGGAGCCTGTGCTCTGCAACGTGAGAGGCCACAGCAGTGAGAGGCCCGCGTATCGCAAAAAAAAAAAAAAAAAAAAAACAATGTACATACCTTAATTAAGAAATACTTCGCTAAAAAATGCTCCCCATTATCTGAGCCTTCAGTGACTTGTCATCTTTTTTGCTGGTGGAGGGTTTGAAATATTGCAAGAATTACCAAAATGGGACAGAGACACGTAGTGGGCAAAAGCTGTTGGAAAAATGGAGCCAATAGACTTGCTTGATGCAGGTTTTGCCACAAACATTCAATTTGTAAAAATAATACAAACAAACACACCAAAACAAACCAGAAGACCCCCGCGGTATCGATGGAGCGCGATAAGGCATGGCCTGTCATCATCTCTATAGATAATGGAAAGGCGAACGACACCTGATGCTGCTGTTTTTAAGAACACAGGGGATGCCTTCTTTACACTTAACGGAAACTCTGGACACCGGCCCAGTCAGGGACAAGGCAGGCGTGACTGCTGCCGCCTCTCTCCTGGGCATCATTCTGGCCAAACCAGCCCGTGATCAATGAGAGAGGAAACCAGAGAAACAGCGAACCCTCCATGCAGGCAGATCCCGTGAACACCCTAGAGGGTCAGTAGAAGAATGAGTGGTGGGACTTCCCTGGTGGGGAAGTTAGGACTCCCTACTCCCAATGCAGAGGGACCAGGTTTGATCCCTGATCAGGGAACTAGATCCCACATGTATGTCGCAACTAAGAGTTTGCGTGTCGCAACTAAGAGTTTGTGTGCCGCAACTAAGGAGCCGGTGACCGCCACTAAGGAGCCCACCAGCCGCAACTAAGACACAGCACAACCAAATAAATAAATATTTTTAAAAAATGAGTGGTGAGAGGATGACCAGTTTCAAAATTAATACACAAAAACTCACAGCTTTCCTATCGACAACTAGTTGGCAAATAGAATTGAAGAAAACATCAATTTATAAGCAAAACGACCCCCAAATTAAAAATGCCGGGAATAAACCTAGCAAGACTGCAGGAGCAACCTGAGGAGAGCCCTGAGAGCTCCTGGAGGCTTAGGAGAGGAATAAGTGCAAGGACACCCTCTTCTGCCCGGAGCAAACCTCTCCCTTCTGTCCCACAGCTGCTCTGCCCCACTCTCCCCATGGGATGGGAGTCCCATCTCCCTTCCTTGGAGACCATGGCCCCCTAGTCCTCAGGCTCCTGCCCCTCGAGCCGCCCTGGACAGTCATTCACCTCCATGACCCTGAGACCAAGGCCTGCCCCTGCCCGGTCCCCAAACTTCCTCCACCCCCTGGGACCCGTGAACCACAGGGCGCCTCCTGACAATAAACACGTCCCTGGGTGCGCTTGGTGGTTACTCTGCCACTCACTCTGGTGTGTAATAATTCATCCCCAAACCTCCTGCAAAGCCCCTCCTCCGGGCCCACATCTTTGCCCCACTGTGGCTCATCTAAGGCCAGATGGTTGCAGAAGGGGAGACAGACCCTCAGCCCTACCCCTCCGTGTCTTATGTGGTGGACAGAGGGCGTCCCATCCTGAGTCTCCTGACCCCTCTCCTGCAGCTCTCGCCCTCGCACCCTCCCTCCTCCCGCTGCCCGCCTCCCACCCCACTGCAGCCCCTCACCTGGGACCCAGAGAAGCAGCAGAGCCGGGGTCAGCCACGTGGCCTGGGACCACCAGGCCATCTCTCCAGCACAGATGTCGTGTGCAACAGCGCCAGGCCACAGCTGGCCCCAAGGCTTCAGTCCCCCCTCGAGGAGGAGTGTCAGGCCTCCAGGCTCCCACTTCCGCTTTTCTTCGTGCTTCGCTGCTTCCTCGTTCAGCTTCTTTTCAGTTCTGTTCCCGGAGCTCTGAAAAGATGGAGGTCTTCGCTGAGGGAGCAAGGCGACCGCCGGGGCCTGAGACACCCCGGCCGTGTTACAGGTTCTGTACGTATTTCCAGTAAGGAGACCCTCCCCAGTCCCACAGCTCACCTCCTCTTCCCTCCCACCCCCCAAACCACAGTGTCAAGGTCCCTCCTAATCCAGCCAGTAACTCCCTCAGTTTCCCCGTAGTCGGGGTGGTCAGGGTGAGCGCCCTGGGGGAGGAGCAAGGGCCCTGGACAGCACCCACAGAGCGACTGCCCTGGGGACCAGCACTTCCAGGAACACCCCCGGCTCAAGGCCTGGATCTCCAAGTTGGCACGATGACCCCAGAGTCCCTGAATGATTGCTCGTCTTGGACACATGTCCTCCACTTGGCCTGAAGGTACTAGGGCTGTGACCTTCCTTCCCATGCAGTTCCCACTGGACCCAGCTCAGGGCTGAGTACAGAGCAGGTCTCAGCAAGCCTGCAGGAACCCCTCCTTCGGGGATCTCAGGCTCTAAATATACACACACATATTCCTCGTGACAAGTGCCCCCAGCTCGCACAGAATGGCCACACGAGCGTAGGAAACTAGTCCTAACGCGTGAGGAGGGCTAATGTGTCACCTGAGGGCTTGCAGATAGCAACTCCGAATGCCGCAGTCCGGAGTCCCTAGAATGCCCTTCCCTTCCTGCTCTGGCTCTAAAGTTTCCAGAAATGTATATCTTTCAGTTCAACCACCAAAGTCATTGCCAAGGTCTTGAATGTCAAGGTTAAGGGGCAGATGCACCGGACTGAGAAGAAGCAGGAAGCTAGGCTGTGGCTTGTCCACGTACCGCTGGAGTGACCTTGACCAAAACCTGTGACTCCTGTAAAATGTTAATAATAATAGCTAGGGGCTTCCCTGGTGGCGCAGTGGTTAAGAATCCGCCTGCCAATGCAGGGACACGGGTTCGAGCCCTGGTCAGGGAAGATCCCACATGCCGCGGAGCAACTAAGCCCATTCGCCACAACTACTGAGCCTGCGCTCTAGAATCTGTGAGCCACAACTACTGAAGCCCATGCGCCTAGAGCCCGTGCTCCGCAACAAGAAAAGCCACTGCAATGAGAAGCCCGCACACCGCAACGAAGAGTAGCCCCGGCTCGCTGCAGCTAGAGAAAGCCTGCGTGCAGCAACGAAGACCCAGTGCAGCCAAAAATAAATAAATGAAATAAATAAATTTATTTTTAAAAATAATAATAATAGCTAATTTGAGGGAGTAAATAGTATCATAATTATAAAAATACCTGAATATGGGGTAATGGTATCCTCAAGCCAGGTTTTTTTCCCGACGGAATAAGTCTGTCCTCCAATGAAAGGCGATAGGAAAATAGGATTTGTTAGGGAGACATATGCTTTACAAAGAGTCCACGGGGTGCACTTGTCTTTAGAAAGAAAAGATAGAGAAACACTTGAACTACGGCAAAGAGGAAAGGGCCAGAGGAATTGATCCCCGCCACAGCCTCCTGGTCGCCCTAACCTGTCCACGAGCCCCAGCAAGAAACAGATGTAAATGTAAATTTACCGCATGACATCAGAAAATTAAGAAAGTGGCACTTGCCGCACTGCTCCCTGGTGACCATTAGTGCACACGAGGTGGGGGAAGATGAAACCTGCCAGCTGCGGGCTTGAACCCTCTTTCTCGGGGTGGGGGGAGGGAGGCCCTGCAACCACAGAGCCTCTCACCAAGCTTGGGGTCCTGTTCCCCGTGTGGATGAACATGCTCAGAGAACAGCGGGCAAGGGTGACGTGGTGATGGATGGGGACTCCCTGGGCAGACTGGCGGCAGCAGCATTGAGCCCCGAGAACGGTAAGGAGGCGCCAGAAAAGATTGAGGGGTGGGGCTGCTCAGCGGAACCTCCCTCGCGCAGCAGCACAATCTAAGAGCCACCGCCCCAGGAAGGTCAGCAGCTCCCCGTCAGCTCTGCCTCTTCTTCCTCCTGAGCTTGAAGGAAAGCCAGGGAGGCTTCAGGGAGGGAGTGTCTCACCCACAATGTCTTACCCGCTGCAGTGGGTCGACTGTGGCCAAGAGGCTGGGCTGAGAAGCAGGATGAAGCGGGTGCCTGTGGCTGGTGGTGAGAAGGGGAGCCTGACAGCTGGGCTAGTGGGCGATGGCGGGAGGGGCCCGCCGTGTCCGCTGAGCACCTGCTACTCTCCAAGTGCTTGCATGGTGGTGGAACACACCCGCTCGGAGTTTCATCACTGCAAGATGCATAGGGCAAAGGTATGGACTCCAAATGAGAAGCAGTCAGGGGCGGGGCAGCGGGGAGGGACGGATGGAGGATTGGGGGCATCTAGTTTCCCTTCCGCCACAGCCTGGGTGAGTCCGGCGTCTGTGGCCTGACCCCGAAGCTCCCGTCTGGCCTGGCCTGCCTCTCTGGGGGGCTCCCCGGGACCGCCCACGCCTCGCCCTCCTGCCCTTCTCTAGGGAAACTACCCCAGCGTGGCCTGACCCTCTGGGGGCCAAAGTGGCTTGAGCAGCCCATGTTCCGGGGCATCCCACAGTCCCAGGGCTACCATCCACAGCCAGCGTGACGGCCGTACCATGCTGTTCTGCTTGGGTCTGGACGTGCAGTGGTTGAGACGGAGAGGAAGAGGAAGCTGTGGGTGAGCAGAGGGCTGGCAGTGCCAGCCAGGGGCCTGAGACCCCTCACTGATCCCCCCTTGGAGGGATCCTCCAGGTTTCCTGTCCACAGAGCCCCTGCTCTACACAGACCCTGTCCTTCCTCGCAGGTACCTGGACCTGGAGAGAATGTCTCCACCCTCGAGGAGGAGCCGGGGTCGAGAGCCGGTGCACCGGGGACCTGCGGAGCTCACCGGGCAGCCGTGGTCGGGGTGGGGTGGCGTCCCCCTGGGGCTGCCCCCGGCTCCGCTGCAGAAGAGATGGTCATGAGGTCCTCAGGGTCATCACAGGGATGGGGCACCCACAGCGGCAGGGGCGTGGACGGCTCCCCAAGGCCATTCCTTCATCCTCAGCCTCCGCCATGCCTGCCACTCACCCTTTCACAGCCATACTCAGCCATCTTCTCAGAAGACCCCCTCCTTCCTCTGGCCTCTCTGAGCCCCCTCCTTCACCTCTGTGCCCTGCAATGCCTCCTTCTGTATTTGATCACCTATGCCCAGGTGTCACCGCGTGCCCTCCTTTTCATGGAAAGACCGTGAGACCTCACGAAAGCAGGGACCACACGGGCTCCCCATCGCCCCATGCTCACATGCCCACCGCACGTCCTGGGGAAGGGAAACCGGACTGGAGATCAATCCAGAGAAGGCCAGGGCACCGAGGTCTCTCTCTCATCCTCTTGCCAAACTCCACCCCCAGGGAGAAGAAAGGGATAGAACTTAAAATGGTGCGAGCGTGTTAAATCCATCCAACCGAGCATGTAAGACGTGCACTTCACCTAAGTCACCTCTCAAACTAGGTTCAAGCAGAGGCCAGTGGTCTGCACACCTGGAAGGAAAAGCACCAGCAGCGCCATGGACAAACAGCCCCCTCCCAGCTGCCCAGGGATGCACAGAGGGACAGGGGTCTAAGGGGGCAGCCTTCTCTCAGCACTGGCTTCCAGCGTCTCTGCTGAATCACAGGTAATAATCTGAGATCTCCCCAGGGAGCAGGACTGAAAGTGTGGGGTGGGTGAGGGGAGCCGGCCTCTGGGGGACCCCTGACTGTGACAATGGGGACAGGACAGTGGGGAGGGTCCAGCCTTTGTGTCCTGGCCCTGAGCTGCATTCTGGCTTTTTGGGTATCCCTGTTCAGTCAGTTTCCCCTTCTGTGAAATGGGAACACTACTCCTCGCCCTGCCCCCTTCACGGGAGGCATAAAATGAGATCAGAGACGTGAACGGGCTGGTCCATCACTTACTCTCCTGTTTCCTCAACACACGTCATGCACATGTGTTCACTTCTACTCCTCACAACCCAGAAAGATGAGATAACTTACTTGTAAGAACCCACGTCTGTCCATAGTAATCCCCAAACTTCTGTCCACCAGACCATGACCCATGACTCAAAGGGTGGTGACTGCACAGGGCAGGGCAGGACAGGGAAAGAATGGCTTCGAGAAGGCAGTGGAAGCTACCCAAACTGCTGACCCAGGAGCACAATGGTGAACAGGATGATGAGGCCACGGGAACCAAACTGATGACCTTGCCAGGGAGTACCCATCCCCCTCCTCCCTCCCCATCGCTACCACCACCTTCTGCTTCCTCCTTCTTCCCAAGGGCTGCCCCAGGCAAAGACAAAACTGTCCCTGGCGGCCCTTGCCCCTGTGCTGAGGAAGAGTAGGGGGTCTTGAAACAGCAGGTGGTCCATTAAAAAACTTCTAATATTTGACCTTGAGGGGCACGCTTGGCCTTGGGCTTGAACGTGTGAGTTTCACGCGGAAGATGACCCCAGCTCCCAAGGCCTCAGGAAGGTCAGAAGCTTCCTCCCCACCCTCAGCACCCTTGTAACCATCCTGACCCCACTGCTCATCTGTCTCACACCACAGTGACCTTCTCGCAGACATTTCCAGAAGCTGGTAGAATGTGTGTGTTTCAAAGGACCACTGCAGGCAGGCCAAGCGTTAACAGCACTTCATTATAGGGGAGCACTAACTATAGAAAAGCCCGTCTCTGCATTCGTGTTCCCAGGCAGCAGGTCGAGTATTATACGTGCTGCCTGTTAGGAAAGAGAGAGCCAGAAGTGCTGATTCACCTTGCCCCGAGTCCTGTGTGTTCCCTTCATCGTTCTGTTTTCCTGTGCTGCCCTGAGACCCGAGAGGTCTAGCCCACTTCTGTTTTCTGAGTCTCTTAGTACTTTACCCAAAGAAGAGATTCCAAAAAAGGATTAATGAAAATTACAGCATTTAACACATCAAGGCTTTTGATATGCAACACACACACACACACACACACACAGAGCAAGAAATTGGACTATTCTTTAGACAGCTGCAAGATTTATAAAAATATTAATTCATGGTGTGGGCTGGTCACGGGACCCTGGTGTCAAGTTATGAGAAAGGTACCTTCTCTCCTTCCCAGAAGGGGAAGTCCCATAAATTCTGGGCCTTTAAGGAGAAATTCACTGAAACTAATGTCAATATTAAGTTTGAGGAAATGTTCTGAAATTGGGTTCTGGTAATGGTTGTATAACTCTGTAAATGGACTAGAAATTATTGAATTATACATTTAAAAGGAGTAAACTTGATGGAAGGTAAGTTATACCTAAATTTTTAAAAAGCAAAGTTGAAGCCCGTTGTGAAGGGAACCAGAAGGCCCTCTCTCTACCCCACCCCGACCCCATCCATCGTCTTGACCCCGGCCTGCCTTTCTCCTTGGGTTTCCCCCCCCATCTGCCCCTCCCCCACTTCCTGATCAAATGCTTCAACATCAAAGAGCTGATTGCCTCCTTCCTGCAAAACTGAAAGGGAACAGGAGAGGCTGTCAAGGTGCCAGAGATGAAGTCATCAAAAAACTTTCAACAGAGGGGATGAGTGTCCGTACCTCGCTCTCCCTGGGGAGCGAGGAATTAAGTGCGGGGGTGTGGTTGCTGTTTGTCCATAGAGCTGCAGGCAAGATCTACTTACTGCCTTGGCCGGGCCTCCACCCTCCGTGCGCCCAAACCATGCCTACCCGCTCCATCACACTCTGAATTCCAGTGCCTTCTGTGGTTCAACTCCTGTCTGCCCACCTGGCTCCATCTCTGCTTGTCTGTCCCATCTCTGGTTGGCCCCAAGGGGACACACGAGGGCCCCCGGAGACTCAGGGTGACGGGGAGGGGAGTGAGTAGGGGCAGTGGAACTGGGGTGGACCAGATGACCAAACCTAGCCTTGGAACAGGCAGGTTATGGGGCAGTGCTGGAGGTCCAACAGGCCTGGTCCTAATTCCCAAGGTGGCCAGAACCAGGGAATACCAGTCAGTCAGCCAAGAAGCAGTGCAGCAGGGACTAGAGAAGTTGCTTTCCTTAGAACCTCGGCAAAGACGCAACTGGCCAGCCATGGGCAGCCCCTGTCGCCATCTGTCGGTGATTGCCAGAACTGCCGGCTTTCTGGGGCAGGTAACTTTGTTCCCGTCTCTGCAAGTCAGGAAGTAGAGAGGCTTCTGTCCGGGTATCCAGGTGTGTGGCACTGATCCTTCCAGATCCCCCAGCCAGTAGACCAGGAACAAGAGGAAGGCTCCAGTCCCTTAGAAAGAAGATGTAGGGCCTTCAGAGAGGCAGGCTGGCCCTCCGTGGTGGAGAAGGAGGGGATGAAAGCAGAAGGGGTGGAAGGGATGGAGAAGGAAACGGGGCGGTGCCCAGCTCGCAGGCCAGGAGGGTTGGCAGATGCCAGAGCTCAGGCTCCGGGGTCTCTCGGGCTCCTGGTTCGCAGCCAGTGAGACCAGGAGGGGCTCAGATGCCCAACTAGACCACCAGCTCTCAGGCCAGCCTGGGACGGTCCAGCTGCCCCATTAATGTGGGCACACTGTTGATCCAATTCCTGCCTCCTTTGGACTGTTCTAGAGGAGGGGTGGGGCTGAGGCTGCAGGTGTGGGGGAGGAGCAGCCTCACCTCCGGTTGGGAAGCAGAGACAGGGAAGTGGGTCTCACACACCCCTGCCCTCCCCTGCCGGTAATGTCCTCCACTGCAAGGATGTGGGTTCAGGGCTGCACCACCCCAAGGCTCCCTGCTGACAGGAAGCCCTTTCTGAGGATGTATTCTGGCCACAGGGACTCAAGGATGAAAGCTTAAACGCCGCTGAGGTTTCCAGGTCTAGATAACAGGAGGCTCAGCTCTTGTCATGGGCAGAGTGCATGTTTGTATGTACGTGGGGGAGAGGGTAGGAGACATAGCACAGCACTGCGGGGGCCTGGTGGGGTGAAGCAGAAGAGGCATAATCCTGGTACGGCTTCCCAATTCCGCTCACCACATTTGTCTACACAGAAGCTGGCAGGGGTCTTAACCCTGGATGCATATTAGAATCTCTCGGGGAGATTTTTTTAATTTTTTTATAATGTTCTATGTCAATTATACCTCAAGCTTTTTTTAAAAAAATTAACCAATTTATTTATTTTTGGCTGCGTTGGGTCTTCGTTGCTGTGCGCGGCGCGGGCTTTCTCTAGTTGTGGCGAGCGGGGGCTACTCTTCTTTGCGGTGTGTGGGTTTCTCATCACAGTGGCTTCTCTTGTTGCAGAGCACAGGCTCTAGGTGCGCGGACTTCGGTAGTTGTGTCATGAGAGCTCAGTAGTTGTGGAGCATGGGCTTACTTGCTCCAAAGCATGTGAGATCTTCCCGGACCAGGGCTCGAACCCATGTCCCCTGCATTGGCAGGCGGATTGTGAACCACTGCGCCACCAGGCAAGTCCCTTGGGGAGCTTTCTTAAAACATCCTTGCCTAAGCCCTTCCTCCATCTCCCTCCCCCTTTTCCCTACCCAACTGCACCTGGAGATTCACACTCAGTGGGTCTGGGTGGAGCCCTGGCATGGCGTCATGCTCTGAGGGAGAGGGAGGAGAGAGAATGCTGCAGGGGGAGAAAAGAGGTTTCAGACAAACCCTGGACACATCCAGGAGCAGGTGGAGGAAGCACAGAAGTCTGCTGGGGAACTCAATTCAGGGAGCCACTCTCTAACCCCTAGACCACCAAAACTCTCCCGAGAAGGAGAGGGCTCAAACGGGGGGACTTGACGTGACTGGGGGATTTGGTGCCCCATCCCCAGTCCTTCCACAGGGTCAGATCCATAAAGGTGGCTCTGAAAATGAATGGATGGATGGATGGATGGATGGATAGATGGATAGATGGACGCTGAGAGTGATTAAGAGTGTAGACTCTGGGTCTCACTGTCTGGCCAGCCCTGCCTATCCTAGGAAAGCCACATCTTTCAAAGGCACAGCCCACCCCTTCCCCTCAGACTTTGTCCATGGACCCCTACCTCTACCCCAGCCCCACGTGACGTCACACTTGGACGGGCTGCCCTGAACCCGAGGGCCAGGACACGTCCCTCCAGGTCGACTGTTCCAGCCAAGATCCAAGATCCTGCCATACTCTCTGGCTCCACCAGGGGCCACTCTATGCACAGGCACCATTTATTCATTTATTTGACAAATATTTAATGGAGATCTGGGCTGTACCAAGAACTGGGCCCAAAGACGGGAACATGAAGATAAAAATACAACAATTCTCCTTTCCAGGAGTTTGTGGTTCAGGGGGAAACACGGAAACAAAGACAGGAAAACACAAAAGATTACCCTTAAAAGGTAGAAGTGATTCTGAGGTCAAGGCAGAAATCCAAGTGGCCTGCGTGGAGGAGGGGTCACAGATCAGACACAGCGATCAGCACAGACAGGCGGCCCAGGGCCCCGCACCCTCCTTCTCAGTCCCACTGGATCTCTGCCCTCCTGGAGATATTCTGGGACGTGGATGGACAGAGCCCTTGAAAATTCCAGAAGGATGTTTGTCCTGTTCCCAGCTGGCTGTGAACACAGATCCCGGGCCCGCCTCAGACCTCCCGCGTCAGGGTTCTCCAGGGCTGGGGACTGGGAATCTGTCTTTTTTATTTTGGGGTGTTTTTTTGGCCTCACCACGGCTTGTGGTATCTTAGTTCCCCAATCAGGGATTGAACCCGGGCCACAGCAGTGAAAACACCAAGTCCTAACCACTGCACCGCCAGGGAATTCCTGAATCTTTCATTTTTCACAAGACCCCCCAGAAGATGCCTACAATCAGATAAGTTTAGGAAATTACTGTGCAGGATTCGTGGGATACCTGGGACTCTACTTGTGCTCAGAGGTGGCAGAGAGGATAGGACAGGATAGGACTGTGCCTTACACATGGTGACCAACTCAATAGATACTTATTGAATGAAATGAAATCAGTGGGAGTGGCTTAAAGAGCTCTCTGGTACCTGCACAGGGGAATGGAGATCAGCAGCTCCCCAGCATTCCCCAGACAGTGTCAGGATTCCCATTGGGTTCCCAGAGGTCTGGGGCATTAGGGTGAGTGACGGAGGGCCCTAGAGTCCTAGTAGAGTTTAATGCCACCGCACTCACATGCCTCTGCATCCCTGAGCATCAGAAATATTTGTTAAAGCGTTGCACAAGCAACAGAAAGATAACTGTGCCTGCGGTGACCCAGATTCTCCCAAAGCTGTGTTAAGATTAGACTAACAGGACTTCCCTGGTGGCGCAGGGGTTAAGAATCCGCCTGCCAGTGCAGGGGACACGGGTTCGAGCCCTGGTCCGGGAAGATCCCACATGCCGCGGAGCAACTAAGCCCGTGTGCTGTAACTACTGAGCCTGAGCTCTAGACCCCGAGAGCCACAACTACTGAGCCTGAGTGCCACAACTACTGAAGCCCGCGCAGCTAAAGCCTGTGTTCCGTGACAAGAGAAGCCACCGCAATAAGAAGCCCGCGCGCCGCAACGAAGAGTAGCCCCCGCTCAGCGCAACAAGAGAAAGCCCGCGTGCAGCAACGAAGACCCAACACAGCCAAAAATAAATTAAAAAAAAAAAAAAAGATTAGACTAACAGGGGCAGGGTAAGGTGGCTCAGACCACATTTTGGTCACTGGTGAGGTTGTGACCAGCAGCATCCTCATTTACAGACTGTACTGCCAGGATGAGCTCGCCCAGGGGCGCTTGGAAGACTGGGTCCTGGTGGATTTGGAGGAAGGAGGGGGCTGGGAGATGGGGAACCCCAGTGAGGGGAAGTAAGTCCAAGGAAAGGGTGGGAGGGAAGGTGGAGGGTAAAGAGGTTATGGCAGCGGAAAGGATTTCAGGATTTGAAACTTGGAAGAGGAAAGAGTTTGTAAAGAACGATCTTTAGAAAGATAAAACCTGGAACTTCCAAGGTCAGCATCAAACTAAACAAGATTCCTCCAGGAGGTCCTGACTCTGTCCCTGGAGTCCCCCTTCCCTGCTGCCCCGTCCAAGGGTGGCCAGAAAACTTTCCCCTGGTCACCACTAGGACAGCAGGGGCAGGATGGCCATCTGAAAAGACCCTTCCTCAGCGCCTTGCACCCCGGGAATGCCAGGGTAGGGGCTTTCCCTCCTACTGGGCAAGGCCGAACTTCCTTTGTAATCTCAGTGAGTCCGAAACTGGCCAAGAGGACTGTGGTCCTTTGTGCCCTCCAATTGGAATACACCACTGTGTTCGGGTGTTACCTGCAGCTTCTGTTCCTTGGAAGATGGATTCTTTAACCACCTGCCCAGGTGGCCTTGGGGATCAGAGCTGGTGGGCGGAGCTCACTCCTGGGACACTTATGGTGGTGCTCTGGACCCAAGATGGGGAGATGCCCATGGCTTTTCTGGCTTTCCTCTGGGGCAACTGTGGGCTCACTATGATAGCCAATCACAGCTCTCTCACCTCACTTGGGATGCTGCGGGGCAGGGGCAGCTCCTTCCCTATCCTTTTATTGACACATGAAAGACAAGGAGGCATGCTTTCTAAACAGAGGGACTTTACATGTGGGGTTGCTCAGTGCCGGTCCTCCCTTGACCCAGATCTGCAGCCCTTATCTGGGAAGGGGCACAAGGAGGTCAACATTCTTGGCTTATGGACAAGGGAGATAATTGTCTCCGTTTATTTATTAATGCCACCTGCTTTCCTGGAGGAGGAAAAAAAATCTCAGCCTCGTGGTGCCAGGGAGTCTCAGCCCCCGTGCAGGGGTATCGCATCCCAGAGAGAATCAAACGACGCCTGCACGGGGCTGCTTGACACACAACCACAGCCATGCCTGCAAGACTGCACTTCTCAAGGCGGTCCTTTCCTGGGGCCACCCCAGGGGACTGCCCACTCACCTCAACCTTGCCCAAGACTAGCCCAGGGGTTATGGGAGAGTTTCATCCCCCCTACCCAGATTCATATGGGGAAGTCCTAGTACCTCACAATGAGAATGATTTGGAGAGAGGGTCTTTATAGGAGTAATCAAGTTAATATGAAGTCACGAGGGTGATCCCCAATCCAGTATGACAGGAGTTCTTATGAAAAGGGGACATTTGGACTCATAGACATGCACAGAGGAAATGATGTGAAGAGACACAGGGAGAAGATGGCCATCCGCCCGCCAAGGAGAGAGCCTGGAACAGACCCTTCCCTCACAGATTCAGAAGGAACCAGCCCTGCCGACACCTTGAGTTTGGACTTCCAGCCTCCAGAAACGTGAGATGATGCACTTCTGTCGTTTAAGTTTCCCAGTCTGTGGTACCTTGGCAGATGGCAAAGTAGCAAATGAATATACCAGATTCTCTACTCATTGGTCCCCATGGAGAATGGACCTTCTGATGACTCACAAACTCCCCTGGTGGCCTTTGTGATTCTGACCGAGGGAGAGACTCACTTACCCCTGCCCAGGGGTCATGGGCTCCACTTTCTAATCTGACAAGCTCTTCCAGGTCAGCCCTCACCCCCAACACAGGTACTCAGACACACGCACACTTATGGGTGACTCTGTCCTTGCAGCCCAAGGGTATAGCAGCACCTCCGCGATACGGTAAGGTAGCTGTAGAAATCACACAGACGGTGGGTGGTAACTCCCAGAGACAGCTGACATGTGGCTGAAGTGACACGCAGAGATGGAGGTCACAGATTTGCGGCGCGAGGAAAATTGTGTGCCCGACAGAGTTCAGTGTGGAAACTGATGTCAGTGAGCATCATGGTAGGGAACAGCCTTTAATAAATATTGATGAAGAAGTAAAGAATGAATGAAATGAACGAGCCAAATGTTATTCCCAGGTCTGAACTGTCTGCCCTGCGGGACATGGCATGCTTTATAAGGATGAGCTACATGCAGAAAAACTGAAAACTGCAGGAGCATGCCAACCTGCGGCCTGAATATCTCATTCAGAGTCCTCAGAATTGCAATTATTTAGCAAGGTAGGGGTAGGGTGGGTGTGGGATTCCCATGCCCCTACATGCAATGAACACACTCTGCTTTCTCCAGGCCCCCATCCTCAGGCACCTCAAAAACCTCCCCAGGGGAGAAGGCACTGGACAGACTTGGCGGGGTGAGAGCTGCCTGTCTTTCTTAGAGGACGAGGAGTGAGAGGTGTGGCCGAGGAACGCTGCGTCCGGCCTCTGCAAAGGGCAGGGCAGTGACCACACAGGCCCGTGGGAAGGGGGCTGCTACAGGGTGAGTTCACTTTATGGGCACCTTTTCTTTCTTTCAGATCAGTTGTTTTTAAATACGTATTTTTTTTGTTTTTTAAGCTGAACTGCAAGGCACGTGGGATCTTAATTTCCTGACCAGGGATCGGACCCGAGTCCCCTACACTGGAAGGGTGGAGCCTTAACCACTGGACCGCCAGGGAGGTCCCAAAGATATGTCATTTGTTTTTGTGGAGAAGGAAGGAATGAGAGGAAGGAAGCAAGGAGGGAAAGGTGGGGGTGGGAGACTGTGAAAAATCTTGTCCCCCATCTGCCTGGTCCTGGGGACCCGTCCCCTCCTCTTTAACCTGTTATGATGTCTTTTGTCTCTTTATGCAGATACTGGAAAATATGAATATGGGGAAAGAAGGGACTAGTAAAACCTCCCCACTTCCCGCTGGGATTGGATCCTTTTGAAAATTCTGCTTTGCATCCGGAGGGGCGGGTACCCCACCCTCTCTCTACCCCCGACCTGGCTGTGAGGGCCAGCCCCAAGCGGGCCTGGTTCAGGGGCCAAACTGAATCTTCCCCAGCCGGGACCTATAGTTTTTTGTGCTCCAAAAACCCCATTCCCCTGCCCTCTACCTCCAGGTGTGTACGTCTGTGTATGTGTGACGTGTATGCGTGTGTGTGTGCACGCTCGTGTGTAAGAGGCTGCCTTATTTTTTGCCTCCCCTATGGAAAGAGAACAGAGGCTGAGCCCTGCCACGTCTGGTTGGCCCCAAGGATTGGGGTCCACAGCTAAGCCCCCGCTGATGGAGATGCTCCCTTGACCCTCCATCCTGACAGCCCCCGGGCTCAGTGGGTGGCCTCAGCCCACCAAGGCCCCTCCCCCAGCTCCTCTGTGTGAACCGGAGGCTGCCCTTCTGGTGCCCCAACTACACTGACTGTTGGTGACAGAAACATCTGAGTCTCCCGCATCCCCGGCCCCAGGGCCCTGCTTAGTACCCACCTGGGGGAGGAGCTGAGAAGGGGTTTGCACAGTGAGGGGAGCTGGCTGGTCACATGCTGCCTGAATGTCGTCAGGCTGAGGGGTCATAGTCTCCAGGCTGGCCTGAGGCTCCTGCAAACCAGCTCGGGGAGGGGAAGCCCGTCAGAGTCAGAGTCCTGGACTTGGAGCGGAGTGGGGAAGGGGGTTGTGCCTCCAGCTCCAGACCCAGACCCAGCGCCCTGTGTGCCTCGGCTGGACGCCCACGGCAATACCCCCAGGAGTGGTTCTCAATCCAGGAGTTTGCCCCCAGGGGCCACCGGGCAATGTTCGGAGACATTTTTGGCTGTCGCAGCTAGGGGGATGGTGGCGGCGCTACTGGCATCTAGAAGGTGGAGGCCAGAGACGCTGCGCAGTGCCCTACACTGCATAGGACGGCCCACACCACGGAGAATGGTCTGGGTCCAAACGTCAGGAGCGCCAGTCTGAGGAATCCCGCCCTAGAGGCAAGGCAGGCAGGAGGCAGTGGGGCTCCCCGGGCCCCATCACCCCCACCCATCCAAGCTTCATGAGCTCAGCGAGCCTCCCAGAGGGGATTTCTTCTCAAGGGAACAGGGACCCGCTTCCCTGGCCCCCGCTCTGTGCTGGGCCCAGAGATACAAGGATGAACGCTGCAGGAATCGGCCCGGGTCAGGGGCTCGCAGCCTGGGAGGGGGCGGAAAAAAGGTCCCTAGAGGGGAAGCTGAGTGGAAGGACCGGGTCTTGGCCGGGCCGGGCCCTGAAGGCGGAGAAGGGCCAGGACTCGGCGGCCCCGGGCAGGCCGCAGCCCAGACGGCTATACAAGTGGAGACAACCGGTCCGGGCCGGCTGCCCCGGCGGCGGGGATCAGGTTGCAGGGGTGTCGGGGGCGGGGCCGGGGGTGGGGAGCAGCAGGCGGACCCAGGTTGGCTGGGGGCTGGGGGGCGGGTCCTCGCTGGAGAGTGACGTCGGGACGCCCGGGGCTCGGTCCTCAGCCCCACCTCCTGCCATCCCAGGTGCGTGGGAGACAGTGGGGCGTCTGCGGCGTTCGGGGGCCCGCTCCCCCCCGCCCCCCTCCTCAGGGCAGGGCCGGAGAGGCGGGGCAAGGAGCAGAGAGCTGCCTGGGATTCGCCACCCCCTGTCCCCGCCCCTCGGCCCCCCGCCCCCAGTGCCTCTGCTCCAGGCACCGCCAGGGCGCGGTGGCCCCGCGTCCGCCCTGCTCTCCTCCAGACCCGGAGCCGAGGCCCCTGGGGTCACCCTCAGCACAGCCCTATGGTTTCGGGGCCCCTCTCAATCAACTGCTGGGGGCCCCAGATGCAGGGCTTAGGCAGAGCTGGAGGCTGGGGTCTATTTTACAAATGAGGAAACCCGGGCAGGGTGAGGGAAGCTGCCCAAAGTCCGGGAGTTAGTAAGAACCGGGTCGCACCCGAGGAGCCCTGTTGACAGCAGAAGGGCCACTCGGAGGGACGCGGGCGGGAGGGGCCCGGCGGAAGTGTGCCAGCTTGGATCCGGGATGGAACCCACCATCACCGCGTCCACTTCAGCCCCTGGGTCTGACCTGGGGAAGGAGTTAGGCTGTGAGACCCCAGCGGGCAGGGATCCGCTCTTGCTAGGTCCCCGGAGTAGGGGCTTAGTAAGCATTTGCTTACGGACTGAAAGCAGTTCAGCCTTAGCTCTTCTTGAATTCTTGTGCCCAGGTGACCCTCTTAACACCTTGGCTGCCGACCCCTGCCGGTCAGCGTTCTGCCAAGGGTCTGTCCCTCTCCTTGGGGTCTCCCTCCAATCCCAGCAACCTGCTGTCCCGCCCATTGGGCACCCGTGAGGACAGCAGAGGAAAGAGAAGATGTGGCACCTCCAGAGGGCAGAAGGTGGTGAACTGTGGCCTGGAGGGCAGCCTGCCTGGGCAGGAGACAGGCGGCAGCTAGCTCCTGGATGCGTATCCTTGGCACTCACTTCCACGGAGTGACCTTGAAAAGCTCAGCACTAAATACGAACTCAGAGTGTTAGCTCTTCCATTTTACAGATGAGGAAACTGAGGGAGAGTCAAGAGGGCTGCCCAGAGTCACAAAGTTAGTAAGCCTGAGCCTGGATCCGAACGCGTGGCCATCTGATTCCTGGGGTGCGTTCTCCCCTCTGCAGAGTTGCCTCCGGCTACAAGGGCAGTTGGGCTCTGGCCCCCACCCACTTCCCTGAGGGTACTGATGTCCCCTCGGTCACCCACATCCCACAGGGACCCACGTCTCAGCCTCCGCCCTTCAGCAGCCTTTCCTCAAGGAGACCGAGGTCAGAGCCCCGCCCTGAGCCCTAGGGGGATGAGGTCAGAGCATTACCGGGCTGGTGCTAAATAATTTATGCGGCTGCTGCAAGCGGGGGCCGCAGCATCTAAGAGGGCCCAGAGTGCAGACGCAGACAGGAAACAAAGTCAGGTCACTCGCACTTGTGCCTGAGCACCGCGGGTCCCCCTGGAGCTAGAAGTGCTAGACCTGGTGAGAATGGATTGGAGGGCTGACGGACTCTAACTAGCTGCGTGACTGTGGGCAAGTCACTTAACCTGTTTCTTGCTCTTACAGGAACTGTGAGCTACCCTGGAAGAGTTCAGGAACCGCATGTGTAAACTGAATGCTGGGCGTGGCATTTGGCAGGTCCTCCTGACTCAAGGGAGGTATTAGTTATACCTGGCTCCCACCCACCTTCCCATGAGCCCAGAAGTTTACCCAACGGTGCTCCCACCTCCCTCCCCACCAGCCCACCAGGCAGCAGCAATAAAGGTGGGTCCCCTCTCTTGCCCCATGCCTGCATCACCAGGCCTTGTGTTTGAGGGGAGAGGGGGTGTGTGGGGAGACAGTGACCTTGGGCTTGGCCTGTTTGGGAGGCCTGGTTTCCCCTTAGAACAAATCCCCAACCAAGAAAAAAATTTAGTTGGAATCAGACAGCCTTTGTTGGTCTAGAAGGCAAGGAGCTGGATTTAAAAATATATATTAATAAATCCCAGACAAATTCTTAATGAACACACAGGGAT
The DNA here is from genome assembly GCF_964374135.1 of Grampus griseus. Taxonomy (NCBI): domain Eukaryota; kingdom Metazoa; phylum Chordata; class Mammalia; order Artiodactyla; family Delphinidae; genus Grampus; species Grampus griseus. The sequence goes on along the minus strand of NC_139014.1, from coordinate 6,388,221 downwards.
TCTGTGGTAGTAATTCCTCACAGAGAATAAGGTCATGTAATCCTGAGCAGTGATTAAGTCCAAACTACTCCGCCCCGAGCTACAAGGTTTGACAGAAATGGGGGTGCCGTTTACCAAGGTGTTGGCCTGACGTCACCTGCAACATGTTCTGGCCTATTCTGGTTTTTTCCATTCAAGGCTTGTGATGCAGCTGGAACACTTCTGTCTTCTTCACTTGGCCATAGACTGGAGGAAGCAGGGCCACGGGGTGTTCTTGAATCTGGGCAGGTTTGCATCTTTCAGGAGCCCATCCCTCCCCGGCCTCGCCCGCAGGCCTCCAGGGGACTCAGACTCTGAACAAACCCACATTCACTGCAGGCTGCTCCCCGTGGCCCCTTGGCACTGCCAGGACTCACTCGAGACTATCAGCTCGAAAAGCGAGATAGAGCCTTTATTCACCGTGAGGGATTTGGGGCTACTAACCTAGATCACAAGGAGTCGGGGGTGCTCAGAGCTCCCCCCTCCCCTTCCATCAGAGTAACTAATACTCCATTCATGGAACTGGACAGTCCAGGACAAGGGTCAGTGGATGGGGAGGGGGTCGTCACACTCGGGGGTACAGCCCTGCTCTCTGCAGGGCCTGTTCACCCAACTTAGCCCTGGAGAAACACGCTGGTGACAAAGGCGCAGGTGCTGGGGGCAAGAGGGTGGCGCTGGGGTGGGGGTGAGGGCTGTGGGACCGCCTATGAGGTCAGCACCTGCGTTGTGCTCATCCTGCCTCGTCTCAGCAGGCAGAGGTGAGCTCTGGGGACACACCTGGCTTGAGCCCCTTGGAGGAGCCAGCTCTGGTACCCGAGGGCAGGAGGCCAAGGAGACACTGCAGAGATCTCGTTCCCACGAGTCTGGAGCTGTGAGCACATCTTTGCCAGTGCCAGCATCATGCAGGTTGCCAGGACGCCCCCACTTCCCTTGGTGGCCATCAGGACCTGGTGGAGCCTGTCATGGGTGATGACAGCACCAGCGCTGTCGAGGTGCCCAAGGTGAGGCAGAAGCCTAGCCATCTGCCCGCCAGGAAATGGCACAGTCTTCAGTCCTGGACACCTCGTACCTAAGGGGCTGCGCCCAGTCCCACAAGTCTCAGTCCTGGGAGAGGCCTAGACCCCGGTCCATCTGGCCCAGGACTCTCAATCGACCCCTGAGAATGCCGCCCTAGCCCCTCCCTTGTGTCTTGATGGGACCTAGTTCAATGAAGGTATCAGGTGGTGATGCAGAGGGGCTCAGATCCAGGACCCGCAGGCCAGGAAGAGAGGCACGATCTGTCCGGGTCTCGAGTGAGCTTTGCCCAGCTCAGCGGCCTTCCACGGTCCAGGTGGTGGCAGGAGGTGCAGGTGAGAAGGGCAAGGGCCACCTTTGCCACGGTTTGGCTTCGCCTTGGAGCAGGGCGGGACTGGCTGAGGCTGGAGCCGAAAGATGGCCAGGAAGGATGACCATCTGGACACCCACAGCCGGGGGCACAGGGGCTGTGATGTCGGGGGAGGGCATCCAGAGGGAGGCTGGGTGTCTGCAGACGCCTCCTGTGGTCTCAGGTCACTTGGGGACCAGGAGAGGCTGGGCTGGGCAGGAATTGCGGGGGCGGGGAGGGGGGTGGACCACAGCCCCAGCCACATGCCCCAGGGTTTCACACGGCCCCTGACTCCACTGTTCCAGATCGGTGGCCTCCGGGCCCTTCCCGCTCCAGTGACAAGGGCCCTGCCCAGCCTGGACACAGAGGAATGAGGACAGCAGAACGACGTGCGGTCCAGGGAAGAGGGCGTCTACCATCTTGTATTATTTTTCGGGGACTGAGCCTAAAGTAACCAGAAAGAACAAGTGTTTGAACAACTAATAAAAGGGTTTGAGTCTCCAGGGGATTTGGTGCAATCTGACGTCGAAGGAGAAGTTTGATTTTTTTTTCTTCCAGCAACCTTCCTCCCCTCTTCCAACAGAAACATCTCTTCCCTACAACCGGTGTCAGAAAATAGCTTCTGGCGAGTTGGGGAGGAACATTCCCAAACCTGGGAGGAGCCGACTTGGCCAGCCCTTTGCAAAGGGTCAGAGCACCATTGCACGTCTGAACCCAGGCCGCCGGGACCCGCTACAAGCCAGAGTCTTGGGAAAGCCTGGCCGGTCTCAGCACGGCCACTTCCAGAGGCTCTGTGGCCTCTCTGGGTCAGTCTGCTTACCTGTCAGAGGCGGTGAGAGAGCTACTTAGATCACTTACCCCCAGGGCCCTGTCTAACCCTAAAATGGTCTGGTTCTGGGACACACACACACACACACACACTGTGATCTAAGAGACGGAGCAGTGGCCCTGCACCCCATCCACTGCCGGATCTGCACCACCCTTCCCACTAAAGGGGCTGAAGCCAGCCCATCTTCCCTTCAAATACCCTCCACAGAACTCCCCCGGCCCCGGCCCCAGTGGAGGGGATCCCAGAGGAAAGCTGCCTCGTCTCACATAAGCCCAGATGCTGCACGAGACCCGAGACAGGAGCCGGGCCCAGAGGTCCACGCTGATCGCACAGGACACGGACCCAGGCTTAGCTGAAGAACCCTTCCCTGGGGAGAGGTGTCAGCTACTATGGTGCACAGAAGGAAAACCCAGCAGCGGCCTTCCTGGGAGCTGGATTCAGAGCGGGGGTGGGGTGGGGGGGAGGAAACGCCCACAGGCCAGGGTGGAGGGGCAGATCAGACACCGAGAACCCAGATCGGACACGACATTCCCAGAAGAAGGGTTAATAAAGCAGAAACGTGTTTATTAGGCACCCTTGCTCCTCACAGAGGAGCAAGACCCGGGACAGAAGCGCCTGAGACATCTCTCAAGGTTGCAGGAATCTCTCTGAAGACTCCAGAGAACGTAGGTGCTGACTGGCCGCCACCCCAGGAAGAACACAATTTGGCTGGAGCGTGGCCGCCGCAGGTGACCTTGACACGAAGCCAGGTGACCCTGACACGAAGCCGGAGTTGGCTCCTGGACTCCACAGACACTGAGGAGTGGGTGAGGGGCCCGGGGACGCCCAGCCGAACTGGCAGATGGGGAGGGCCTCCCGGCTGAGGCCCTGACCTGTCCTGAGCCAGCGAGGGGGAGGGGGAGGGGAGAGCAGGGGCTCCCAGGAAGACCCTCGCCCGGTCAGGTCCCCAGATCTTCCCGCCTCCTCCTGGTGCCGCCTCAGTCCCACACGTAGGGGTTTCTAAAGACCTGGGAGTTCTTGCCTTCCTTCGGCAGGGTGGCCTCCTGGTGGCTCTGGGCTGCGTAGATGTCTTCGGCCCGCAGGGTGGAGTTGGCACTGCCCATCACCTGGCTGTTAGCAGTGGCCCGCGGGAGGATGACGTCGTAAGCTCCTTCCGACTGGAAGGAAGAACAGGCGGTGTCACAGCTGGGTTCTGCCCGGGCGGATGCACACACACTCCCACTCCGCTTCCTGCAGGGCTGCGCCTGCCAGCTCCCCCTTCCCTCCCTGCCCTCCCCCTCTGCCCCCTTCCAGCCGGGCCTGGGATGGATGACTCCAGAGTCTGGAAATGGAGGAGCTGACCTCTGACCTCCAGCCCCTTATCTCACCCTGCAGAGGGCCACCCTCTGGGCATGGAAATGAGGCTCCCAGTCACCTCCGATGGTCCTGGGGCTTCACACAGTGGACGGCTCTTTCCAAAAGGATCTTCCTCTCAAGCCCTGTCCCACTCCCTAAACCTTGGGGCCCAACAGAGAGTGAAACACACAGGGCTTCTGTGACCCGCCCGGCTACGCTCCCAGGCCCCCTTCCTCCAAGACTCTTAGCTGAGTACCCCCGGTGGCATTACACCCCCCCAACGGCATCACTGGCTGGTGTGCCGGGCCCAGAACACCCTTCTGTCAGGCCCCAGGCGTGTCACCCGTTTCTCATCCAGCAGTCTGATTTAGAGACTTAAACCCCGAATGGTTTGGGGTTTGAGAGTTTTAAGTTTTGGAGACTTAAAATCCAAAGTCTCTGCCTGGATCCTGGTCGGAGCTGCGTTGCTTCTGTTCCTGTGTGGGTGAGGCTGGGGCATGGGTCCCAGGTCCCACCCTGGAGGGAAGGTGAGCTCCAGGCCTCACCTGCCTCATCCCTAGGCACACAGCTGCCACCAAACCCCCGCAGCTCCAGGGCCCCAAGCTGCCTTCTGAACCCACTCAGACCCGGGTGGTCCTCCCAACCCATTTACCATCTCCAACTCCCCCTCCCCCTGTAGCTCCTGGAACATCTAGATCGAGGACGGGTTCTCCAACCTGGCTGTGTGTCAGAATCACCTGACTGTTTATGAAGCCACAGCCATGCCTAGGGGGCCCCACCCCGCGGTGAGCTGGTGAATGTTTCACGACCCTGATCTGTAATGTTGGCAGATCTCTGTGGGCGGTTATTCCCATCATGCCTTGGATAACTCCAAGTTATCGAGGTGACATCACTGAAGAGATGCTAACTGTTCGCTCCATCACACCGCTGGCCCTTGTGCCTTTTTAGCAAGCTCCCGGGGGATGGTAACGCTGGGGGTCGAGGGACCATGTTTCTGGAGCCTCCGTGAGAGAAAATATCTATTAGTTCAGCTCCTTCCTGAAGAAGCACGACTCCATGCACACAGGTGAGGGGTGGCCAGGTGGGGCACCCTGGGGGTCTGGGGGCCGGCAAACTGTGCTTGTGCCCTTCAGAGATTCATTCCTCGGCCTATCCTGGCTCCTGGCCGCAGCCTCCCGCTCCTGGCCGCAGCCTCCCTCTCCTGGGACCTAGCTGCAGGTTCAGGCTCTGGAGAGCGAGGGGTCTCCCCAAGAGCAACTGTCAGCCAGCCGGGGAGGAGGCACGTATAGGAGTGAGTAAGACTAACCCACTGGCTTCCTGTTCCCACCCGCCCTCCCTTGGCTAATGGAGCATCTGGTTTCCAGAGCCCAGGGGAGGTGTAAGGTCGAGAGCTGCTGCCTGCTGGTGGGGGGAAGGGAGCAGGAGAGCCTCTTGGGACAGCTGTGGTGGAGCAGCTAATACCTACCCAGACCTGCCCTGTGGTCCTCGGTCCACCACGAATGGTACCTACCTGGCTGAGGCCCCCCCTTGTCCCTCCCTAAGCTGCTTAGGGGAAAGCTGGCAGCTCCCACCAGCTCAGAGAGAGACTGTTCTGAGCAGCTGTCCTCAGTGGGTGTTTGACACCCCGATGACATGGGGCAGACAGGTCCTGCCACAGTGTCGCGAAAGGCAGTAGGAGCATCAACCCCAGGAGGAAGGCTTCGGGAGCTGGGGTCCCGGGCTCCCGAAGGCTGACGCATCGGATGCAGAGCCTGCCTTCTCCCTCCCGCTGCCACCCACCCTGCGCACCCGGGCACCCCACTCACCGGGGCTTTGTGTATCAGGGTCATCTCAGTGGGCTGGTACACACTGGTCAGCAGCTGCCCGTTGTACCCGCTGTACGGTGACACTGGTCTCTTAGCTGCAAGGAGACATAGCAGCTGTTCCGGGCTGGGCTTTAAGCTCCCTTTCCTGCTCTCAGACAAGGCTCCCCAGGAGGCAGGGAGAGGGAAAAGGGGGCTAGGCCAGCCCTGGGGGTGAGGCTGCGGGTGTACCCCACCCCGTGGAGCCCAGCATCACTTTGTTTAGATGCACAGAGAGCACAATGCTCGCCTTCCCCTGGGGCTTTCCCTGCAGCATGAGACCCCCTCCCACCGAAAAAACGTCCCGTCAGCAACCTTCACATCCCCTTCCGCCCTCTGGGGCCAGAGGCCAAGAGGGGCACATGGACCTTCGGCCGCCTTCCAAGATGGCCAGCCTCCAGCTCTGGCCTCTCCTGCTGTGGGCCAGCTGCCAGGCGCCAGGGTAAATAAGCAGAGACCCCACTGCCCAAGAATCTGCATGGGGCAGGGCTGGGTGCTGTTTGCCCAGGACCCAGAGCTCCACCGGGGGGACTGCAGGCACATCCGGTCCTGTGGCCCCCTGGCAAGTTTCCAGAACTATTTTCAGCTCTGGGAACACTTCCCTGTGCCTTCCGGGGTGTCGATTTCCCGATCTGTCCTACGCTGCTGGGCGCTGGGTCGGAGGAAAGCTGCTGACCAATTCTGGGGGCCGGGGAGAGGGCTGAGCCGCGAGGGCCGGGGCAGCGGATGCCTGTCTCCTGCCGGCTGATGGCCCTGTGGCTCTAAAGGGACCACAACTCTATAGGGCTTCCTAAGTGCTGGGCTCACTCAATTGATTTTTCCATTTAGAAAAAATAAAATAAAAGGAAAAAAAACCCTTACAGCCCCAGAAGTGTTTGCCTTGAGGACAAAGGCTCTCTGGCCAGCGGGTGACAGCAAAGGTGGGGGCCGCCGAGGCTCCTCCCAACATTCGTCCCCAAGCCTCACCAACTGCACCTTCCCCCCTCACTTGGCACCAGGCTGTGCGGATGCCAGGGGCCACGCCACTGGGCAGGTCAAAGGTCAGTGCCTGGCAGGGTGAGGATCACTCCTTTCCCCAAGGCGGAGATTACAGGGATCGCAGCTTGTAGAGAAAAAAAAAGGCAGAGAGTTCCGATCCTGAAACCTCCCCTGCCTCTGCCTCTGCCTCTGACCCCTGGCAGAGGTCCCAGAGGTAGTGCTCAACAATCAGGCAGGTCAAGTCTTAAGCCCCCAACACCTCGATCAGCAGAGTAGGGGGTCAGCGTCCAGGCTTTCCGGGTCACAGCAGACGAAGGGGCTGTATCCAGCCGGCTAAGAAAGCACGTGAGACGCATGCCACAGGGCACATCCGGAAAGGCTCAGTGCCTGGCACTCAGTGTGTGCTCAATAAACGCTAGTGGTCCTTACAATGAACAAATGCCAGAAAGAGCCTCCTTCCTTAGGGAGCTGGGAGCACGTCTGACCGAGTCTCCTGGAGAATGGCCACCCCCTCCTGCCTCCCAAGCTTTTTCCGACGGGGGCTCGGCCCAGGCTGCAGGGGCTTCTCTTGCCTTCTTGCTGCTTCCACCTCCGAGGCGCCCTCGGCTCCAACCACCAAGGCTCTGGGGCTGCCTAGCACCTCAGGAGAGCCCCATCCCGTTAACAGAGCCGGGGCAGGAGCTCGGGGGACAAGCTGGCTATTGGATACCGGGTGCTGCTTAGATCAGCATGTGGCACACGCGATTTTATGAAAAAGAAAAAAGTTTGAACTGAAAAGACTGTAAGAGGAAACTAAGACTATGGATATGTACATAATGGAAAAACAAGCTCTGGAAGGTTAATAATATTGACAGAGCTAATAGCTAATACTTCTAGAGTATCTTCCAAGCGCCAGAAGATGCATTAATTGAATCCTCAAAAGAATCCTATGAAACAGGAACCATTATTATCCCCATTTTACAGATGAGGAAACTGAGGCAGGAAAATATTAGCCAACAGTGATCAGTTCTGGGGACAGAACAGGAGGGAATGGGGTAGAACTGACAGTGGAGGGAAATTTTACCTGTAATGTGTAAAATTTTACAATGAAAATATATTCATGAATTGCGCGAGTATAGGAAAAAAATCCTTAAAAAAATGGAATTTAGGGGACTTCCCTGGTGGCGCAGTGGTTAAGAATCCACCTGCCAACGCAGGGGACATGGGTTCAGTCCCTGGTCCGGGAAGATCCCACATGCCTCGGAGCAACTAAGCCTGTGCACCACAACTACTGAGCCCGCACTCTAGAGCCACAACTACTGAGCCTACGCGCCACAACTACTAGAGCCTGCGTGCTGCAACTACTGAGCCCACGTGCTGCAACGACTGAAGCCTGTGTGCCTAGAGCCCGTGCTCCGCAACAAGAGAAGCCACCGCAGTGAGAAGCCCGCGCACCGCAATGAAGAGTAGCCTCCGCTCGCTGGAACCAGAGAAAGCCCGTGCGCAGCAGCAGAGACCCAACGCAGCCAAAAAGAAATAAAGAATTTTTTTTTAAATATGCAATTTAGGGACTTTAAGGCAGAAAACTCTGGATAATCTCAGGAACCTCCCATTTTGCCCAGGAGACCAGCCCCCTGTCCTGCAGTAAACCACCTGGAATAAAAGGGGACCTGGGGGGAGGTCCCTGGTGGTCCAGTGGTTAGGACTTGGCACCTTCACTGCTGCGGCCCAGGTTCAATCCCTGGCTGGGGAACTGAGGTCCCACAGGCTGCATGGTGTGGCCAACAATTTTTAAAAACTAAAAAAAGAAAATAAAAGGGCACCTGGGGAGGATGTCCCATGACCCACCTGAGGCTGGCTCGTCCATGGAAAACGCCTTGTTTTCCACAAACATGCTCTGGCCCTTCTGCTCTTTCAGGATGGTCTCGTAGCCCACGCCCCGGGTGGGGTACAGGTCCCCCTGGTAGCTCTGCTCCGGGCTGGGCTTGGTCACCTGGGAGACCTCAGGGATGACATAGAAGAGCACGAAGGCCCAGGCATTGGCGGCGAGGGTGATGGCCAACGTGGGGTCATCCCACGTGGGGCTGTTGCGCTGCCGGTTGCCGTAGGTGTACATGACAATCCAAACCACCCAGATGGCGATGGAGGTGGCCGTGGTGAGCAGCACGAAGACCCCGTGCTTCCGCCAGCGCTTGAAGCGGCCGCACAGGGTGGGCCAGGCCCCCGTAAAGGCGCAGAGCAGCAGCAGCATGACGTAGATCAGCGCCATGACGAAGTCCACGTTGGCGATGGCACAGGGGGAGGCAGTGGCCCAGCTGGCACTGCCGTTGGCCGGAGGGCCACCCTCGCCGCCGCCTGCCCGCACCAGCGTGATGACCAGCCACTCCGTGTTGATGATCACCTCCACGAGGCTCAGCAGCAGGGCCACGACGAAGACCACCCAGCCCCGGGGCCCGTGGTTCTTCCGGACCAGGAAGTTGAGGGCTAACACGTGAGCCACTAGGCAGGCGAAGCAGATGGCGAACAGGACCCCGAAGAGGAAGCGCCGAGAGGCGCAGGTGGAGAAGTCAGGCTTCACCACGCAGGCGAAGACGAGGCAGAAGAGGCCCAGGGTCCCCAGCAGGAAGAACACCTGGGTCCCCAGCAGGCTCCGCTTCTTGGTGTCCTGCATGAAGGGGAGGCTGGCCACGAGGAAGATGGTGAGGACAAAAGTGGTGACGATGCCCGCCCCCGCCACTGCCTCCAAGATGATGCCCCAAGCCCCAGAGCGGTCACACAGGTTGTAATAGAGGGGGTTGAGGTCCGGGCTGCAGCCAGCTGGGGCGTGGTTCTGGGCCCGGGCCCCTGGGAGTAGGAAGAGAGGCAGTCCCAGGCATATCAGCACCGCTTCCTGGATGGCCATCCTGGCTCCCAGGCCAGGCCCCAGCTGGGTCCCTAGAGACGGAGGGGAGAAAAGGCTCAATCAGTCCTCCAGGGCAAACTCTGACACACGAGGTGCCGTCGCCCCCATCCTGAACCACGGCACACTGACCTTGTCTGTGCCTCTGGGCTTCAGAATCGTTCTTAACACAGAATTCCTGGGCCTTGTACCAAGTGACCAGAGAGGCAAATGAGATGAAACCCAAGTGTGATCCCTGTTCCCGGTCATGGAAAAGGAGGAAACTGTGCTGAATTTTCAGGCCCCTCCTCCTCCCCCAAATCATAACCTGGGCCCAGATACTCCCTGAGCTCTTGCAGGTGGGCTGGGGGCTGAGGTTTGTGAGCGAGTTCACTCAGCACTCAGTTCCTCTCTGTCCCGGGACTTCCAGAGTTCAAATGGCCAGACACCACGCCCCTCCACTCTGTCCCTGTGACGCCTGAGTCTACGGCAAATCAGCCACTCATTCATTCATTCAGCGAGTATTTCACAAGCACCTGTAACAGGTGCAAACTGCAACCAGAGAAAGTGAAGAGATGATTGAAAAGTTGTATGTATCAACACTTTTCCCCTGACGCCTCCCTACCACTGCCCTTTTCTGCCCTTCATTTTACGGCTTTTAGTGCCAACGCTTCTCCTCAGAATCCAAAGTTCTTTGGAAGCTCAGTTGCTAGAGTCTCAAGAATAAAATCAACGAATTTCTGGGACTTTCCTGGTGGCACAGTAGGTAAGACTCCGTGCTCCCAATGCAGGGGGCCTGGGTTCAATCCCTGGTCAGGAAACTAGATCCCACACGCATGCCGCAACTGAGAGTTCGCGTGCCTCAACTCAGGAGCCGCCTGCCACAACTAAGACTCAGAGCAACCAAGTAAATAAATAAATATTAAAAAAAAAAAAACAACGAATTTCCCAGCTAGGGAGTTAATGACTTAATGCAAAAATCCTCCTATGAGGCATTAACATTTTAAAAGCGAGAACCAGGCAAGGGCAAAGCAAAACCCAAAGAAATTAATCTATAATGGAAGAAATTAATCTATAATGTGTAGAGGCACATCTACAGTTGAGGCACTGTAGCTAGAAGGCAAGAAAGATGTCTTTTATTCACACCAGGAAGGTAACTTACTACTGCAACGACTCACTGGACCGGTCCCGGACAGCAGCCTTACTAAATGCTGTAGACTGGCACCAAAGAAAACCAAACCCCTGCTTTCAGTACCAGCTGGATTTTCCCTGTGTGAAGTGGAGGTAAAGAGTGTGGCAGGTTAAGAGAAATTAAAGACCAAATCAGTGAGTTTTCTACTCAAAGACTTTAAATTTACCTGGAGGACAGAAAATTTAAATGCTCTAAAAAGCAAGTCATAAATTCCAAAATTCTATGAAATGCAGGGACTCCACATTTAAATCACCCCTTATTATGTTCAAGTAACTAGGTGTAACCCCGCCTCTTCCTCTCTCTCCTCTTGGACCCAGGAACTTTCCAGAAAGACAGCAACCAAGCTTTCCTGGGCTGATAGTGACCACTAGTGGCTGGGAGGGGAATGGCACGATCCAACTTCCCCACCACCTCTCTTTCTTCCCTTTAGGAGGTGGAGTGTAGATTTGCACACCGCTAAGCCCTTAATGTTTTCACCATTCCTGGTTAGTTAATATATAACAGGTAAACAGAACTGTCTCTCCATGATTGAGAAAGGGAAGGACGCTGCTACTAAGTCAGAGGAAATAAAACTCAAAATTAAGTGAAACTGACAGAATAAAGATCAACAACTTTCAAAGTCCTGTAAGATATCCTCTACATATGCTCCTTGAAAGCATTTTAGGTCTCTCAGCCTTCCCACCTACAACCTCGTCTGCCAATTAAGCTTGCTTTTCCCCAAACAACACCTACCATTAACTTTTTTTTTTTCGGTACGCGGGCCTCTCACTGCTGTGGCCTCTCCCGCTGCGGAGCACAGGCTCCAGATGTGCAGGCTCCGTGGCATGTGGGATCTTCCCGGACCGGGGCACGAACCCGTGTCCCCTGCATCGGCAGGCGGACTCTCAACCACTGCGCCACCAGGGAAGCCTTACCATTAACTTTTAATAAATTCACACTCCTGTGTGAATTTATTATTGTTTTCCTACATAAATGGTACCGTAACGCAGCTAGTTTCTCTCGACTTCCAATGCAAAAGCATGTTTCCCCTACATCACGATTTAAATAAGCTCTTGTGGGGGACTTTGTGTAACAGTAAATCAATAAAGCACAAACTGTACTCTATTTACAAAGGCTGGGAAGAGAAAAGAGGAATCGGAGAGGGCTAATGGATAAGGAATATTGAACCACTCCGGGAGATAATTAATGGATACCGTGCTATGGGGTCCTAGGCACTCAACTCCCTCATGAGTATTTCTGGCTCACAGCAAAACAGCTAGACCTTGGGGTGAAGCTGGAGATGTGGTATGAACCCTGAGAATGGTCACTCAGACTTAGCCTCCGGCAATCTGCACATCTTCAAGAGCTGCTCATCCCATCTCCCTCCGCCGGGTCCCCAGGTCAGAACAGACAAATATTCCAAATCAGCAAATATTTACTGTGCGTCTAGGGGGACCGGGCCCAGTAGTTCCCCTAGACGCACAGTGGAAAATACAAAGATGAACAAACACAGTCCAAAAGGTAGGTCTACAAGAAAACTACCCAAAGAAGATTAAGGTAAGTGTCACACAAAAGAATTTACCTCTGGGGAGAGAAAAGTGCTACAGGAACACAGAGGAGGAAGTTCTTCCCAGCTGAGGGGGTCAGAAAGGACAGAGTGAAGAACACCTCCCAACAGCATTTTATTCAGTTTCTAATCAAATTCACCAAATATGAACTGAGTCTGTAAAGGGAGGTTGCAGCTGGCTGGCTACAGATTAGAGACACTACAGGGAAGGAGTTTAGGGCTTGATTCTAAAGGCAGTGGGTAGGGAGGGTGGGAGGGAAGGAGACGCAAGAGAGAGGAGATATGGGAACATATGTATGTATATGTATAACTGATTCACTTTGTTATAAAGCAGAAACTAACACATCATTGTAAAGCAATTATACTCCAATAAAGATGTTAAAAAAATAAATAAATAAAGGCAGTGGGGAGCCACTGAAGGCTGTTTTTTAAATGATGAGGGCATAACCAGCGCTGTGCTTTAAGATTTAAGTCTGGGAAAAAAAGCATAGGCAATCGATTTGTTGAGGACACATTCATCCCCCGCTAAAGACCAAGGCCAAAGGTAAGGCCTAATGGAGATCTTTTCCCAGATAAAGTCTAAGGCCTGGCTGGATGTGGGGGAAAGGATGCTAAGTCCACGCTGCAAGTTCAAATCTTGTAACAGCCACGTCATTACAAAGCACCAAGGCCGCTCCCACTTAGCCTGCGACCACTGTGTCAATCCCTCTTCTTGGTCTGTCTTGCTCTTAGAGCCATACCTGCCTGTACCTTGCGAGAATCCAACACCTCATAAGAGCTTGGGCCAGGGCCAGAGAAGCTTCACAGCCCGCACCCCAATTTCCTTCTCACTTTGCTGTTGGCCCTGGACCTTACCCTTTAAGCCTGTCGGTCCCACCAACATGGGAACTTCAAAGTGGGGGAGTGGAGAGACAGCCAGACACCAACTCAAGTGGGGAAATCGGACCCATTGGGCCTGGTTCTTGTCCAATGCCTGGGACAGTGACCCTTGGAGGCCAGCAGGAGACTTAAAGAAAGCTCAGCCCAGTGTCCTTCCACATCCAGGAATGCAGATTCAGCCAGCCAAGGGATGCTGTGTTTGAAGATGGCGGCCAAGGGGGAAAGGGCTTGGATGAAACAGACCAGCTCTGCCTTGAGACTCTCCCTCCTGCGGGTCCCTAGAGCCTGCACTTCCAGGCTGTCTTCTGACCCTCGATCGTTAGAATTGTGTGCGTAGGCGTCTCCCCTACCTGGCTGTAAGGTCTGAGGGGAGTGAACAAGACTTGTTTTTCTTAGCATCCCCTGCAACATCTAGTCTTGCACTGAACACAGTAGGCATTTGAAAAGCATTCACTGAACGGATTTGGTGCCCATTTCTCCCCGTCCCAGTCCGCCCTCTTCATTTTAGAGTCACGTCTCCTGCTTTAAGGTTCTCAGTAGGGGAGACTTCCCTGGTGGTCTAGTGGTTAAGACTCCGAGCTCCCAATGCAGGGGGCCCAGGTTCGATCCAGGGTCAGGGAACTAGATCCCACATGCCACAACTAAGAGTCCGCGTGCTGCAACTAAAGATCCCGCGTGCCTCAACTAAGACCTGGCACAGCCAAATAAATATATTTTTTTAAAAAAGGTTCTCAGTAGGACCAAGGAGGGGGACCTCCTTCAGTCCCATGAGTTCCCCCCACACCATGGCTGCAGCCCAGCCGAGCTGCAGATTATTTTCTGGACAAAGGGGCCCTTTTGCTTCACCTCCCTGGAATCAGTTATACAAGTATTTTTAATCACCTCTGAAATCGGCCTTTCCCTAGGCTCAGCCACTCAGTCCCCAGCTCAGGTCTGAGTCAGCCCAATCCAGTTCCAGAATCCCCTTCCTCCCTCTTTCCCTCTCCCAGGGGAGGCAGAGAGACCTCAGCAGAGTGGTGGCTCAGAGGCCCAGCCAGCCCTGAATGGGCTTCACCCAGCAAGGATGAGGCAGCCAGGCCTTCTCACCTTTCCTCACTCCCCGACCATCTACACGAAAGCCTGAGAACCATCCTGAAAAGGGCAACACGAGCTTCACAGTGCAGCCTTGGTCTGTCTCCTGGGCTCAAAGGGACAGAGTAAGATACAGACCCACAGCCAGGGACCTTCAAGGGTGCCACGACCATGTAGAGGCCCCTCTCCGAGGCGCCTAAGCAGAGCCACAGAGGAGCCTCCTTCCTGCCGGGTCTGCCGCCACTCAGCAGCCCATGAAGAGAGACGGATGGACCCACTGGCAGCCTTCCCACATCCTCCCCTTCTCCCATCCATCTCCTCCTTCCTCTCCGCCCCCGGTTAGGTCCTGCCGTCTTACTCCTCTGTTCAGGGGGCTCTGGTGTTTAAACCAACCAATAAGAAGAGGGGTCGGAGATGCCTGTACCTGTACGGGGCTACTTCAGAGCCCAAGTTGGGGGGTGGGGTAGAGGGCTTCCAGGAACCCCAGGCTTAGACCTTCACACCGAGGGTGGATATTCGGCTCCCAGTTCCCTGAACATTCTGAAACACGTGAGTCCTCAACCCAAGGGTCCGCTCTGGAAAGCCACTCCGGAATGCGCCCCACCCCCCAGCGGCACGCCCTTCCCCAGCCACAGATAAAGGCCCAGGCAGGGAACCTCCAAGAGCACAAAACCCTATTTCAACATATTCGGGTCCCTGAGCTCTAGGATCAAGAGCGTGGGGTTTTTTCAATGACTGCGTTTTGCTGGATTTGAAACTGTGGGTCTGGGGCTGGAGAGGCGCAACTGCACCTCCGCGGCTGGGAAGGGCGCAGGAAACCCCGTGGGGCGTGAGGGAGGAGCGGGGAAAGAGAAGGGATCTAGAAGCCACGCCGCCAAAGGTAGAGGGCCTACGACTGACCGAAGTTCCGAACTTCCCGCAGGAAGATTAAGCCCTCCCCTCCCTATACCTCTCGCCGGGACCGGGGTCCACACCCACGCTCCCCTGGATGGCGGAACAGAAAGAGCAGGGGGCCAACCTCTCTCCCATTTCCTCAGGTCCCAGAAACCTGCCCTCCCCATCCACGGTAGCGGGCCGCGGAGAGGACGCCGGCCCCCCAGTCACTACTGGCCGCGGAGTCACGCAGAGAGGCTGCGAGGGAGGAGGGGGTAGTCCTTGGAGACCCCGATCGTGGAGTTCTCCCTCGCCGCCAACTCCGAGCCGCAGCGCCGGGCTTCCCACACCCCCAGTCCCCAGCCTGCTCCGCTTTGGAAAGTTTCTGCGAGTGAGCGAAGTAGAAGCGGTGTCCTCCGCGCCCCGGTTCGCCACCCCTGGGCCTCAACCCTCGCCCACTCCCCACCAGCCCGACCCCACTCTTCCCGGCGGCCGAGGGGAGGGCGGAGCGAGCAGGCTGCAGCCCTTACCTGGGACGCGTCGCCGGCCCAGCTCCGGCGCGGCGTCCGGGGCCAAGTCCAGGCGGGGCGCGAGCGGGGGTGGGAGGGACTCGGCGCAGAGAGCGGGGCCAGGCCCAACCCTGGTCTGAGGTGGCGGGGCTCAGGCGGGGGATCGGGGCGCAGGGCCTGCCTCTCCCCGGGACTCGGAGCTGGCTGCGCTCCGTCTCTCGCCCTCGCGCTGGCCTCTGCCCGCGCTCGGCTCCTTTCTCGCAGCGAGGGTGGGCCGGCGCCTGCATCACCGTGACATCACCTCCATTGAGGAGCTTATCGGGCGCCCGCGGCGCTCCAGGTACGTGCAATCCGCTTACACAGTAACAAAGCCCGGCCGGCCCTCCCCCCACCCATCCCCGACTCACCTCCAGGCTGCGACTAGACGCACTTTCCGGCAGGGGAGGGAGATCGGAGTTTCTGGCCAGGCCGGCTTGTGGGCTGCTGCTGTTTACTGCCACGCCCCCGCACGCGGGCGCGCGCACACTCACGCGCACTTACTTTCGGGACTCGGTTTTCTCTCCGGAAAGCGGTTTGGGGTGCAGCCCAACACAATTCGCGGGCGGGCTCTCCCTCTCCGCGAGTCCCAGCGCGCGCGCACACAAACACGCGCGGGGGCCACCTTGGTGCGTCTCTCCGGGGCGGACACCTAGTCTTTGTCACCTTCGTCCTGGCTCTCCCGTGAGACACACGCGGGGCACAGTTCGCCGCTCCGGACTAGAGCGAGGCGCACACTCAGATACAAAGTCTGTCTTTGTCGCGCCTTCTGCTCTCCGCGAGCTTGCACACGTGGACACACCACACACCGAGCGTCCACCTCTTGCACGCGCGATCCTTCCCCGGCACCCGGCTCACCAAGTGTGCGTGGGAACGCCACCCCGCGCGCCCCTAACGCCGTGGGCCGGGCCCAGAACCACTCGGGACCGTGGGCAGAAGTCGCCCTGGGTCCGACTACCCGGCGCCTGGGTTTCCTGCGATCGCCGGGACACGGTCCACCTTAGCGCGCGCTCCCCTCCCCGTGTCCCCGTTCCCTGTTCGGACCTGTCCTAATTAGCCTTCACGGTTCAGTTCCCCGAAGTACAGTGTTTAACCCGGCCCCCGCGGTCTCTGCGCTCCGTGACACATCGGCCTGGCCACCGAGTCCTGCCCCTGCCGCCGCCCGGGGACTTTTGCACGAGTTCGAGTTCCCCCCTCCCCGTACCCCAACCTCACTCCCTATCCTGGGGTGCGTCAGCGGGTTGCCCCCCTTTCCTCCCCGGTCCCAGGAATCAGCAGAAGGGGAACTGCAGAAATGGGGAAGCGAATCCAACCTAGGATCACCCCGGCCCAGTAAACAAGAGATTTTCCCGCTGCCTTCCCCCAGGGCTGCCGGCTCCGCGGGAGGTGGGCTACGCAGCGGGGCCTAGTTGGCAAGCGCCGGAGGCCCGGAGGGGCCGCGGCGCACGGAGAAGGGAGTGCTTGTTGCGCCTGGCCGGGGCCCAGGGGACGCGGAGGCAAGGCCGGGCGCCGGGTCTCCGGGGTGCTGGTTCTCGTGACGCCGAGTTGCCTGGGGGATCGCCAGCGGCGCGCGGTCGGAGTCAGCCGGTGGCCTGGCGGGCGGCTGGGCGTGTTGGTTCTGCCCGGAGCGCCCGGGAGGAGGGCGGGAATCGTGGGGGGAGGCGGATGGTCTGGGGCTGGGGGTAGCAAGGTGGGGGAGGGCGCAGGCAGAGGGGAGGGGACCTCCCGGGCTGTTTGTTTGCGTGCTTCCATCTATGACAACCAGAAGTCAAACTCCCTGAATCACCCGGAGCTGCCGGAGCGATAAACCCCACGCTGGCTCCTCCCCTCGCACACCAGTTTTCGGACTCCTGGAGGGAATGTTTGCTTAGCAGCCTGGGCTGGCGGTGAGGCCCTGCTTTTCTAGAACCCTGTATCTCTTCCTGCGCCTGGCCCTCTCTGGCTGGCCTGGAAAACGTGAGGACTGAATTGTTTCAATTCTTTTCAATGTTGAGAGGAAGAGCGCATTGCTGTGCCTTTGGTCTCCTTCCCCTAATAACTCCACCTCCTGCATCTCAGGGACGACCCCGCGCACACACACACCGGACGTGAGCACGTGCAGACCTGTGTAAGGGCCAGGCAGTGGGGGGCCCACCCTGAAAGGGGGAGCAGCAGGTCAGACCTTCCCGAAACAGATCAGTCACTCTAACCTCTGACTAATTTTCATCAGCTGGGCAACCAACGCTGAAACAAGTTTGCTGGGAGGGGTCCCTCATTAGCATATGTTTAAAGCCAGATCTAGGAGCCTGGGAAAGGGGTGGGGAAAGTGGTGGGGAGACCAGGATACAAGTGACCTCAGGGAGACACAGGTGAATTCGGGATCTGTCTCGATCGTGGAGAACCCCTTCACCCTCCAGAGACTTCTCCCATGAGGCAAGTCTCACCCCTCCCTCCGGGCCCAGGCAGGGGCCAGGTTGGGGTATCCGGTGCCTGGCCACCCACTGGCAGTGTACTGGAAACAGGCCTGGACACCTCAGTGAATGAGCTCCGCCCCCAGCCAGCCCTGTGCCATGACGGCAGTGGAAATGTAGGGCCGTTTTCTGAGAACGGTTTGCTCTCCCCCTTTCCGCCCCATCTCACTCTGGAACATCTCACTCTGGAACAGGATACGCCTTCAAGACAAAGGAAGGCCCTCGGGGCAGACGACCTGGGGCTTCTGAGGCTCCAGGATCCCTGGTGCCCTTGGCTTTAATCCCCCAGGGCCTGTCAATAGCAGGAACACTGGAGGGTGGAGATCCTGAGAGCCTCACCCCCAGCCCTGGGAGCTGGACGGCTGTGGGTCCCGATGGACACGGCCAGTGGCCGGGAGAGAAGTTTGGTGGGAGGCGCCATTGCGTCAAAGACTCCAACCGCAGACTCATCTGCGCCCCCAGGTACCCTTCGCCCAATGTAATAATACATCGGCACGTAAGCCTTTATGAACTCCCATCTTCCCTGAAAGGTAACACTTTGAGAAGCGGTCCCATAGGGACACTGCCTTCCCACTGTTCAGATAGATCTTGGATCAATGGATTGTGTGGACGGCGTCTGTACCCCTCCCTCCCAGCACGGTGTGTGAGTTCCTGTTGGCCGCCGGCTGATCGAAACTACCTTTATGCATTGGAACAATTCCTTTTTGAGCCGCATGAGTCTAAGCTAGTGACAAGGCCCAGGGTGGGGTGCAACTTTGCCACTTGCCGGTTGTATGGCCTGGACAAGTCACTTCACTGCTCTGAGCCCCACTTTCCTCTACTATAAAGAGGTCAGGATAGCACCACCCCCAATCCTTGCAACGAAGCCATGTCTACGATGGGCCTCGCACAAGCTTGACACTCAGATGCTCAGTGATCAACCTCTCCTTTCCTGGTCCATCCCCTCTGAGCCTTAGTCCCCTGACAGTTAAAAAGGCCTAGCAGTGGGAATTCCCTGGTGGTCCAGAGGTTAGGACTCCACACTTCCACTGCCAGGGGCGCGGGTTCAATCCCTGGTCAGGGAACTAAGGTCCCGCAAGCCATGCATCGCAGCCAAAAAAAAAAAAAAAAAGTTCTAGCAGTGTTTAATCCAAACTCTTGTAGCAGCCTCGCCGTGCCATGCTCTGGGCTTCTCCTGTGCTATTCCTTTCCTCCCCCAACCCCCTTTCCCTGTCTGACCAAAGGTTTTTAAAACCTGCCCAGCCTCAAAGCTCAGCTCCAATGTCCCTTTCTCTGCCATGCTTTCCTCACCTTCCCCAGAATGAACTGCTGTGAGCTGCCCTGTTTACCCACAGCCTAGTATGCATTTGTTTATTTATCATTTATCTCGGTGTATCTTAGCCTTCTCAGTTCTTGTCCTCTCAATAGCAGGGACACGTCTCACTCGTTGTGTTGTTCCCGGTATCTGGCACCGAACCTGACACTCGGAAGATCCATTTATTCTATGGTTTGAACCCTAGCAGCAAGAGTTGAGACATGGCCCCTGGAGGGCAGCCCCCTGCTGACCTTCCCCATCACCCTGGGGTGGACCACTGCAAACACCATGCAAACAGGGCCGTGCCTGCCTTGCCCACTGGCCACAGGCCTTCCTGGGAAGCAGGCAAGCCCAGTACCTGCTGGAGACACCACCTCCCCTGGGCCGGCAACACCCTGCATTAGAATGCAGGGTAGGGGCCTTGGCAACCCAACTTGGGGCACTGGAGGAGCAGGTGAGCTGGCCCCGGGGGTGCTCGAGGTCAGTTCTGCTCCCTAGAGGGGCTTCCCTATTGCCTGGGTAGCAGGGGTCCTGGATTGCCGGTTCAGTGTGCAGAATCTCTTTCAGGAGCCATTTCCTCCTCCGGGGACTGGGAGGCCGGCTCTCCCTCCCTAGAGGGTTGAGTGCCCCTGATCTTGCCGCCTGGCCCCCTGGCCCCCGTGGAGCAGACGTAGTCCCTCGCTGAGCTGAGGGCGAGGCTCTTGGCCCCCTGACAGGTAGGTGCCTGGAATCTTGCACTCGGCAGCTGGGTGTACCCAAACCAGCTGGTAAACAGATTTTGCGTTTGACCTCTCCTTGCTCCCAGGCTCCGCATTAACTGGTTCCTGCCCAGGCTGCGGTGTCTGGCTAAGTTTCCTCTTCTCTTCAGCTCCTAGGACTGCCGGCTTGGAGCAGCCTGATACCACCTGGCATTTTGAGAGGACCCAGGTACCACGGTGGCCCCTTAAGAAGCAGGAAGCCAGGGGCCAGGGAGCAGGTGAGATAAACACCCATTCGCCACAACCCGCTGCCCATGGATGACCCCTCTGGGAGGGTACCCGGAAGCGGGCCTAGGGCAGAACCTGCCGGAATGTCACCTGACGCTGAGCCCGTCCATGGTGACCACAAAACCTGCCTCTCCCTCTCCCCCCTTCCCTGCCCATGGCTCAGTGGCCACTAACCAGCTCCCTGTTAGAAGGAGAGAGCTGCATTTTCTGAGCTGCCCAGGTCTGGAGAACCTCCGTCAATAGACTGAGTGAATCTAGGAACCAGGGTCCAGGGATTCAGGCCCCTCAACCCGCCCCTTCCAAAAACAGAAAAGAAATGTGTACACAGCAGTGTTTAGTCCCCCTTCCCTTCCTTGAGGAAGAGTCTCCCCTCACACCCCCCCACGCCCCCCTTGTGAGAACATTTCAGGGCAGGCGCACCCTCCCACTGGGGTTACACACACACAACCTAATCACCCTGCCTGCAGTCTCCCTTCCGTTCCCTGACACCTCCAGTCACCTGCAAACCCCCTCTGCTGCGGGACATTCACTGACTTCCCCCTGGCATTCTCGGCTCCTAAGATCGTCACTGGTTCCCACTCCCTCTGAGTAAAAGATCTAACTCCCTTGCCCAGCATTTAAGGCCCCTGCAGCCTGCATTCAACCTGGACTGGCCACCTCCTCTCCCTCCTCTTCCCCACAGGAAACGGCCACTGCAGCCTGAGAGGTCAGCTCTGGGTCTGGCCACCGGACTGACCTTCCTGTGGCTTCACTCACAATGTCCCCCACTCTCAATCCAGGGTGCCCCTTCCCGGCCTCTCTAAACCGTTCCCCTTTTAAAGCCTCTGCTTCTCCCAGAAGCCTTTGCTGGTGACCCCGCCCCATACAACTCCTCCCTCTGCCCTCCCAAAGCTTCCCCTCTAGCATGAATTTGCCAATCTTGTGCTGCTTTGCACAGTTAATTATATTTTATACATAGATATCTGGCCTCTGTAATTCCATGATAGGCTCAGTGAGGAGCAGATTTCATGCCTAGCCTTCCCTGCAGCCCCCAGGATACTGCTCTGTACCTATAATAAAATGGGTGGAATGATGGGCCAGGACCTGAGGGATGCTGTCAGCCTTTTCTAGGGGGAAGGGGTGGGTTCCGGTTCTAGGCTTGGCCTGGCTGCTGTCCTGAGCTCCACACTCAGATCCCCGCCTCCCAGAATCCCAGGCCAAGAAGCTCAGAGACACACAAACACTGGCTCATCTAATAATGCAACAACACCCATGATAGTTTATACCTCTGTGTAGCACTGTCCAACTTTCCGTGTCTTTTATATATATTTGATCTTGACAACCCTAGGAGTTCAATTTCAAACTGAGGTTCGGGCTTCCCTGGTGGCACAGTGGTTGAGAGTCCGCCTGCCAATGCAGGGGACGTGGGTTCGTGTCCCGGTCCGGGAAGATCCCACATGCCGCGGAGCGGCTGGGCCCGTGAGCCATGGCCGCTGAGCCTGCGCGTCCGGAGGCTGTGCTCCGCAGTGGGAGAGGCCACAACGGTGAGAGGCCCGCATACCGCAAAAAAAATCCCAAAAACCCAAAAAACTGAGGTTCATAAAGGCTAAGGGACTAGCCCTGGATTAGAACCCACTGGTTTTAACTCTGCTGGACTGGTTTTAAATTCGCTGTTCTATGTCCCAAAGTGCTTTCGTGTCTCTTATGTAGCTCATTTTCTGCTCTACGAATGTTTGTTTATGTACATGTCTCATGTCTTCAACCAGGGTGTAAGCTCTTTGAGGGAAAGATGTGTACCTGGTCCATCCTTGCCCGTGACAGGGCCTCGATCAGTGTTTGCCAGGGGGACTTCCCTGGCGGTCCGCACTTCCATGCAGGGGTCACACTTTCTATCCCCGGTCGGGGAAGATCTCGCATGGCGTGCAGTGCAGCCAAAAAAAAAAAAAAAAAAAAATTTGTGAGGGAGTAAATAGATGAAGGCTCTGCATGGGCCAGTACAGGAGAAGGACATTGGAAACAGAGCTGACCAGCTGTCTAGTCTGCAGCCTTCCTTCTCAGCCCCTCTCCCTACTCCCAACAATCCCATCGCCTTCAGAAGCCAGCCTCACGACAGCGCTGCACTGGGCAGCTGCCTGGCCTGTGGCTGGGCTGTGTGTCTCCCTCTCTGCCCTTTCTCCCTTCTTCAGCCCTGTTCTCCTGGTGGCCGCCAGCCCGCTGTGATCACGTCCTCTCTGTGCCCACCTTCAGGACGGCTCTGCCCTTCATCAGCCTCGCCAGCCACCAGCCTAGATGACCCAAAGCCTTCAAAAGACACGGTCTCTGCCCCCACCCCTTCGCCTGGGATTTGGGGGCACCCTGAGGGTCCTCTCAAACTCAGCCAGGACCCCAAGGGGACAGGGGGAGAGTCAGGGTGCCACAGGAGAGCCAGAACTGCCTGCACTCACCAGACATGGTGCCTCCAGCAGGGCAGTGCCAGCCAGCTGGCATCTGGGTGGAGTTCGGTCCCAGCTGTTCCGGCCGCTGCTTGAGGCTCGACTCCAGCTCCATTGCCGGAAGCCCAGCTGCTGCGGTGCAGCCCGAGGCTGCTGGGAACCGAGCTGCGCTATTCTGGGACTGTGATGGAGCTCCGGGACGCCTGGCAGCAGCTGAAATTTCAGCCCCTTTGGTAGACGTGCTGTTTGCTTTCCCTCCGATGATAAGGCAGAGTTCAAATCATCATACAAAGTTCAGAACCACTGATGGTGCATCTGAGTGTCTTAATAGCAGTTGTGGTTTTGCTAAAGTGGGGACTGGCCATAAACAATCTATACTTCAGCCCTCGGCTACAACAGCCTTCATTCTTGCTGTCACTCACACCACACAACCTGTAGTCATTTTCCTTTAGTTTTATAGTTTGTCCTCATACCCACTCTGCCACATTAACCCATCCACTGGCATTCTGGTGCAGTCCCTCACATTTAAATCCAATGATGGATTTCCTCTGAGAGCCTTCTCCCTCCCTCCCTCCCTCCCTCCCTCCCTTCCTCCCTCCCTTCCTTCCTTCCTTCTTAAATTGAGATGGGAAGATCTGATTCTGCAGTACAAACTATCAAGTATGAAAACTGAGTTTGGGTGACAAAAGACTAGGGTCATA
This sequence comes from Grampus griseus, assembly GCF_964374135.1. NCBI lineage: Eukaryota > Metazoa > Chordata > Mammalia > Artiodactyla > Delphinidae > Grampus > Grampus griseus. The sequence goes on along the minus strand of NC_139014.1, from coordinate 6,365,052 downwards.
ATCAAACCCAATTTACAACAAAGTTAAGCCCCCGTGATTAACCTGTTTTGGGAGAGCCCTCAGAGAAGCCCCCTGAGATGATGCCTGGTTTTATTATCCTCATGTGGGAACTGGAGGCCAAGTTGGGAAGAGAGCCTACCTAAGGTCACAAGTGATGGACGTAAAGCTTAGGCCCGGTGTTTTGATCTCCTGCCATGAAATCATAGACTTTTAGAGCTGGAAAGGGCAACAGAGTTGTCCAAAGAGCACAGAACTTGCTCATCTGTAAAATGAGGTGATAATCCCTGCCCCTCTTCCCCTGCAGAGATTACATGAAACCACGGATCTGAGAACCCTTGGCTGGAGTGACCAGTGATTTGGGACCTTCCGGTGCCAGGCTCGTCTTCCTCCGCTGCCAGTCTGTGTAGGGAGAAAGCAACTCACAAAAATGGAAACAAGCTTGTCCTTAGGCTTTCCCAAACGTCAGCGCACAGCTTCAGGGTCCGTTGTTGTGTTTGTTTAAAAAGCAGATTTCTCGGTTCCATTCTGGGCTATGGAATTTGAGTCTCTAGCCAAGAAGAAGCCTAAGTGGCTGTCTGTAAAAATCCCCTCTCCCCACTGCCAAATATGATTAATGATGCACACTGCCCTTGAGAACCAAGGTCAAACCAAGAATCGTTCAAGTCACCTATGAGGAGAGGAAGGTGGAAAAACACAACTGGCGCGGATGGCCCGTGAAGGATTCTGTGTCGTCACAGCCAGGTGGGCAGCTTCCCTGCTTTTTGGGGAATGAGGGCCATTGGAGGATGAGCGTGTTGGGGGAACCACTGGCCGAAGCCACCTGCCCTGACCAGGCAAGATAGTAATCACTTGCATGAGTTATCTTATAACAGGAGGTCCTGGTAAGGAACATGGAACTAACAAGCTACCACCAACTGGAAGGATTTGGGAAAGGTCAAAAGGAGAGAGCAGACGCCAGTGCATATGTCCTACCAACCTCCCAGAATCCTTCTCGCTGTAATTCATCTTGGCCGAGCCATGCGCGAGCCACCAGGAAGGACCCTGCGTCAGAGTGATTGGCCAGAGCCAACCGGGAGACTAACCCCATCACCATAAAACCTGAGACTGCGAGCCACGTGGCAGAGCAGTTCTCCCGGGTTCCCTTACCCCGCTGGCTCTCCACCCGGGCGCCCTTTCCCATTAAAGTCTCTTGCTTTGGGCTTCCCTCGTGGTGCAATGGTTAAGAATCTGCCTGCCAGTGTAGGCGACATGGGTTTGATCCCTGGTCCGGGAAGATCCCATATGCCACGGAGCAATTAAGCGCGTGCACCGCAACTACGGAGCCTGTGCTGTAGAGCCCGTGAGCCACAACTACTGAGCCCGCATGCCACAACTACTGAGCCTGCATGCCACAACTACTGAAGCCCGCACGCCACAACTACTGAAGCCCGCACGCCTAGAGCCCAGGCTCCGCAGCAAGAGAAGCCACCGCAATGAGAAGCCCGCACACTGCAACAAAGAGTAGCCCCCGCTCGCCGCAACTAAAGAAAGCCCGCTCGCAGCAATGAAGACCCAACACAGCCAAAAATAAATAAATAAAATAAATAAATTTATTTTAAAAAATAGATTAAAAAAAAAGTCTCTTGCTTTGTCAGCACGTGTGTCTCCTCGGACAATTCATTTCCAGGTGTTAGACAAGAGCCCACTCTCGAGCCCTGGAAGGGGTCCCCCTTCCTGCAACATAAGGGTGGAGCCAGGGTGGGAAGCACAGAACAGACCCACAAGGGATGCGTTCCAGGAAATGAGAGCCTTGCAGTTTTCTGTTCCTTCGCACATCCACTCTTTGGCCCTCCTGTGTTGAAGGCATGACTAAGGATCAGGAAGTCACTATTAGGCTTCTCTTCCTTTGTCTTTATTAATTTGTCTGCCAAATATTTTCCAATCTGGTCTGAAATCATCTCAGTTAGGGCATGGTTCCTCGGAGTTCAAGTCTCATCATAACCTAGAGCTTATTATCAAGACTATAGATTTTCTATAGCACAGGGAACTCTGCTCAATATTCTGTAATAACCTAAATGGGAAAAGAATTTGGAAAAGAATAGATACATGTATATGTATAACTGAATCACTTTGCTGTACACCTGAAACTAACACAAGATTGTTAATCAACTATATTCCAATATAAAATAAAAATGAATGGACTTCCCTGGCGGTCCAGTGGTTAAGAATCTGCTTTCCAATGAAGGGGACACAGGTTCAATCCCTGGTCGGGGAACGAAGATCCCACATGCCGCGGGGCAACTAAGCCTGTGCTGCAACTACTGAGCCCGCACGTTCTGGAGCCCGTGTGCCGCAACTGAGACCCAAGGCAGCCAAATAAATAAAATAAAATAAAAATTTAGAAAAGACTATAGATTTTCTGAATCTGCCCCAGATTCTGTATTTTAACAAGTTCTCCAAGCGATGCTTGTGTCTCATAGAATTTGAGAGTCACCGAAATACAAATCTATCTTGAAGACAAGCAGACGCTTCCCAGGAACGCAAAGTGATGAAAAGAACTGGGGCCGAGGAACAGTAGCCGACCGGAGGGTGAGTGGTTGGAGAGCAGCGTGATTAAATGAACACACTCCCGGCAGCGGGGTTTTCATGGAGAGAGAAGTAATGAGAGTGCGTTAGAATGTGGAGTCCTCAGGGGCGCAATGCTGCAGTGAGAGGCATTGGGCAGACCCATAATCTGAAGCCCCCAGACTCTTGTCTGTTGGAAGATGAGGGTCCCGGAGGTGGGAGGGGGACCAGAGTGCAAGAAGAAAGTTGTGAGCCAGCCCCAAAGACCAGCCCTCAGAAACATTTTTCAGGAGCTGACCCCTTGTAGGTTTCCTCTCCCTGGAGGTCAGAGGCAGTTATCTTGAATTATTTTCCGTTGATGTCTGGTCTTGCCCCTTCTCACCCAGACTCCTCTTTGTGGACGTGGTAGAGCTCCAGAGAAAATGCAGGTCAGATGAAGTGAGGGCCTTGGGTGCTGTTGTGGGCAAGTAATTTTCCCTCTACTCTTCTAAGTTCTCTGCTGGGAACTCTGTAGCAAAAGACACATTAACAAGAGAAAAACAAACATGTTTATTCACATGTTTACCTCATGTATACATGGGGAATAACCAGGGGAAAAGCGAGTAACTCAAAGAGGTGGCTTAGAATTCAGACTTAGATACCATCTTCAGCTTAAGACAAAAGAGAGGTGTTGGGGACTTCCCTGGTGGTCCAGTGGTTAAGACTCCACGCTGCCAAGGCAGGGGTCGTGGGTTCGGTCCCTGATCGGAGAACTAAGATCCCACTTGCCACGTGCCATGGCCAAAAGATAAAGAAAAAAAAAAAAAGGGGAGAAAGGAAAAGCATTGTGATAAACAAGAGTAAGGTTATGAAGATTTCTGTCAACACCTTCTCCACTGATAAGACTGTCAGGATTTAGAGCCACCCTTCTTTTCCTGGCACAGAGTGGGAGACACCACTACAAATGGAGATGTCCCCTATCAATGTCAATTTCTCTTACCAAAGGGTAATTGCGGCTCTGCTTCTAGAGTTTCTCCTCTGTGTGCTGTTTCTCAAGATAATCCTTGAGCCTAAGAGGCATATTTTGGGGCGGCGTATTCTACCACGCTTCAGTGACAGTTTTGGAAAAACCACACCCAGTAACCTCACTTGATATTTTCCACACGGCTACACTTGCCACGAGGAGTCTTTGGAAAGCTACAAGCACACCTGGAAATTCTTTGCGTCCAATTTTCATAGGTGACACTGCTCATTCAAAGGTAAACTTCACATGCCGCTGCTTTTTCTTATTTCTGATTTTTTTCCCCATTGCCTCATTTACTGCAGGCATTCACTGTTTCCTATTATCAGATGTGGGGCAGGAGCCACAGACTTAAGGCTCCTTGGCCTCTGCTTGTCCAAGGTCATTTTTTTTTTTTTTTTTTTGCGGTACGCGGGCCTCTCTCTGTTGTGGCCTCTCCCGCTGCGGAGCACAGGCTCCGGACGCGCAGGCTCAGCGACCATGGCTCACGGGCGCAGCCGCTCCGCGGCACGTGGGATCCTCCCGGACCGGGGCACGAACCCGCGTCCCCTGCATCAGCAGGCGGACTCCCAACCACTGCGCCACCAGGGAGGCCCCTCCAAGGTCATCTTGATCTGCTTAAACGAAAGCAGCCGTGCAGAGAGATTTACCCCGACAACACTTTCGCCCTAATACCGTATTGCATTTCAAAACGGCGGTCCATTCTCTTGGGCATTCCTAACCAAGGCTCATTCCTGTTCTTGGACCCACCCTGGCAACGCAATGTGCTCCAGAACAGCCCCCTCAGATGGTGCCCAGCCTGCTGCTGCCTGCTGTTGCATGCCTTTCTTTTTTTAAAATTAATTAATTAATCTCTTTTTGCTGCGCGGCGCATGGGATCTTAGTTTCCCGACCAGGGATTGAACCCGTGCCCCCTGCATTGGAAGCGTGGAGCCTTAACCACCAGACCACCAGGGATCCTTCTTGCATGCCTTTTTAACACGCCTCCTGCAAAGGCTGAGGAGTTCTCTCCGGGGGCTGGCGCACAGTCTGACTCCTACTGGCTGTCTCCCCACGACCAGCACAATGTGTGCAGCCAGCTGTTGACAGGGCTTTGCAGCTAGAACGGCCAGCTGCAGGGGGAGAGAATGATAGAAATTATAGACTCACGGGGCATCTATCCCCAGGCATTCAATTAAGCTATGAGCACTGGGCAGGAAGTCAGGAGACCTGGGTCCAGGACTCAGCCCAGCCGCCCGAGCAGCTCTTTTCTCACCCATATAATAACAATAGCTAATGTTTACTACGTGCCAGGGACTGTTAAAAGTTATGCATTAACTCCTTTGATCCTCCCAACAGTCTCTAAAGTGGATACAATTGTTCTACATGCTTATAAAATGAGGAAACTCAAAGAAGCCAAAGTAACTTGTTCAGAGTCAATAACTGGTAAGTGATAGTTGACTCCAGAACTTGTACTCTTTTTTGTTTTTTCGGAACTTGTACTCTTAACTTACCATGCACACTGCCTCGGTTGAGATAGGAAAACACATATTTGCTACCTAGTGCTCCGTAACAAATTACCGTGAAATGTATTGGCACAAAAGCAATAAACATTTATTATGACACAGTTTCTGGGAGTCAGGAATCAGGGAGTGGATTATCTGGGAGGTCCGGTTTGAAGTGTCTCATGAGGCTGCAGCCAACATGTCTGCTGGGAGACTTCCCTGGCGGTCCAGTGGTTAAGAATCCGCCTTCCGACGCAGGGAACCCACGTTTGATCCCTGGTTGGGGTACTAAGCCCACGCGCCACAGCTAGAGAAGCCCACGCGCCTCAACAAAAGATCCCGAGTGCTAAGGGCCAAAGCAGCGAAATAAATAAATAACTGGACGGGGGCTGGGGGATTTGCTTCCAAGATGGCGCCCTCACATGGAGCTGGTTGTTGGCTGGAGGCCTCAGTTCCTCATCACAAGAACTCTCCACAGACTGTTTGAGTGGCCTCAGGCTGTGGGCTTTTCCCAGTGCAAGTGTTCCGAGAGAGGGCAAGGCAGAAACTGAACATAGTGACTGGATCATGGAAGGCACGCACTGCTATTTGCACGAGATCTTATTGGTTATGTTACCCAAAAACCGGGTTCGCCTCTTGGTGGATGTTCAAGCCGAAAGACACGGCCAAGCCAAAGATCAGGAGAAGAAAGGACTTATTACCTGCAGCAAGTAAAGAGAACACCAAGGATCTTTCCCAAAGCAGTGTCTCTCTGAACAGCAAATTTATGGAAGGTTTAAGCTAAGGGTACATGGATTTTCATGAAGGGCTTGGGCAGCGGACAGAGTCCAAGCTTTAGTGGATAGAAGTCACGAAAGGTCATCGTCACCCCTTAGGTGCCATTGATTTGGTGGTTGAGCACCTCAGGCTAATCTTTACCATTGAAACAGAACTGGCAGTCTTTACAACTGATATATTATCTTTACTATTGTTAATTCTCTTGCCTGATAACAGTTCTTTGTCTCTGCATTCTTTTGTTCCCTTAAGACCATTAATTACTGTGACCTGTTCAAGGGTAAGCACTGTGGCCAGGCTTAGATCACGAAATGGCTTTGACCAAAAATGGCTTCTTGGACTTCCCTGGTGGTGCAGTGGTTAGGAATCTGCCTACCAATGCAGGACTCATGGGTTCGAGCCCTGGTCTGGGAATATCCCACACGCTGTGGAGCAGCTAAGCCCGTGTGCCACAACTACTGAGCCCGTGTGCCACAACTACTGAAGCCCGCGTGCCTAGAGCCCGTGCTCCACAACAAGAGAAGCCACCGCGATGAGAAGCCTGCACACAGCAACGAAGAGTAGCCCCTGCTCACTGCAACTAGAGAAAGCCTGTGCACAGCAACAAAGACCCAACGCAGCCAAAAATAAAAATAAATTAATTAAAAGCAATTTTTTTTAAATGACTTCTCTTCTGTCAAGAAAGCCATGCCTGGTTCTCTTTTTCCAGGGACCCCCTACCCTATCTGCTTAGTGACACAGGTCAGCCCTATTCAGTGTGGAAAAGAACTACACAGAGAAGTGAATGCCAGGAGGTGGGACCGCTGGGGCCATCATGGAGGCTGACCATCACAGATAGTAACATGCAGTTGGGAGGAGCAAATCAAAGAATAGATGTAAACATGCTGTATGAGTTTGCCAGGGAAGCCGTACCACAAAGTGGGCGGCTTCAAACAACAGAAATGTATCATCTCACAGTTCTGGAGGCTAGAAGTCCAAAATCAAGGTGTCAGCAAGGCCATGCTCCCTTTGAAGGCTCTAGGGAGAGGATCCTTCCTTGCCTTTTTTTTTTTTTTTTTTTTGCGGTACGCGGGCCTCTCACTGTTGTGGCCTCTCCCGTTGCGGAGCGCAGGCTCAGCGGCCATGGCTCACGGGCCCAGCCACTCCGCGGCATGTGGGATCTTCCCGGACCGGGGCACGAACCCGTGTCCCCTGCATCAGCAGGCGGACTCGCAACCACTGTGCCACCAGGGAAGCCCCCTTCCTTGCCTTTTTTAAAATTTATTTTTCTTTCTTTCCTTGCCTCTTATAGCTCTGGTGACTCCAGGCATGCCTTGGCTGGTGGCAGCCTCATTCCAATCTCTGCTCTGGCTTCACAGCACCTGTGTCTCTGTGTCTTCTTTTCTGTCTCTTATAAGGACACTTGTCACTGGATGTAGGGCCCATCCCAATCCAGGATGATCTCATTTCAAGATCTTTGTCTTTTTTCTTGGCTGTGCCGTGGGGCTTGCGGGATCTCAGTTCCCCAACCAGCGACTGAACCCAGGCCACGGCAGTGAAAGCGTTGAATCCTAACCAGTAGACCACCAGGGAACTCCCTCAAGATCTTTATCTTAATTATATCTGCAAAGACCCTTATTCCAAATAGGGTCACATTCTGAGGTTCCAGAGGAATGTATCTTTTCTTGTTTGTTTGGTGTTTTTTTTGGCTGGGGAGAAGGGGAGGTAGAGACACCATTCAACCCACTAACTGCCCCCCCACCAACCCAGTCTCTTTCAGTTATCTATTGCTGTGCAGCAAATAACCCCCAAACGTAGTGACTTCAAGCAACAGCCGCCATCTTATCTTTCATGGTTTCTTTGGGTTAGGAATTCGGGAAAGGCTTGGCTGGGCGGTTCTCCCCATGTGGGCTGATTTGGGCTTCCTCACAGCATGGCTGCCAGCGGAGGTCACGCTCCTTATGCAGAGCAAGGCGGAGAGCTTGCATTTGCTGACCTAGCTTCCAGAATCGCCAAGGGCCACTTCCACGTGCTCTGTCCTTGGAGACAGTCGCAAAAGCCCGCCCTCCCCCTGGGTTCACAGCAGCTCTCTGCAGAAGTGCATCTCCCTTTACAGGGGCAGAGACAGGCTCAGCAAGGTAAGTAACTGCCAAGTTATTACAACTAAGGGCAGAACCCAGGAAAGTAAGTTTAGGGCCCATAATTATAACACATATGTTGCACCTGTGGTCACTTTCTCTCCCCCAGTTTTCTGTTCCTCTGACCTGGGAAAAGGGCCTGACCGAGCCCCAGACTGCTATCTGGATGGTTTGGGGACAATCATGGTACTGCGCAAAGGAGGGCTGTGGACAGGTAGCCAGGTGACTTGGCTCTCAGCCCTGGCGCCGCTGCTTCTATTTGTGTGGTCTTGTGTACGTTCCTGTTCAGGAACAAAAGGAATGATGTCTGCCTTGCGCTTTCATGGTTGTCACGGGGAAGATGATGTTCAGTAAGTTAGCATGCTTGCTAAGCTATTTAATGCTCTTCAAACAAAAAGTGTTGTATGTCTCTTTGAGCTCCTCAGAGCGCCACAGACCTCCCAGTTGCTTTACAAATATTTGTTGATTTTTTTTTTTTTTTTCCGGTACTCGGGCCTCTCTCTGTTGTGGCCTCTCCCGCTGCGGAGCACAGGCTCTGGACGCGCAGGCTCAGCGGCCATGGCTCACGGGCCCAGCCGCTCCGCGGCACGTGGGATCTTCCCAGACCGGGGCACGAACCCACATCCCATGCATCGGCAGGCGGATTCTCAACCACTGCGCCACCAGGGAAGCCCTATTCGTTGATTTTAATGTAAAGGTTTCCTCTATCAATCCTAGGAGGAGCAACACCAGCCAACAACTCAGCCTCGTAACCAGGGCCGGTTACCAGGGAGACCACTGGGCCAAGTCATCAGTGAGGGATCATGGACTTGGAGTATGGGGTGGGGGTGGGGGGTTCAGTTGCCCCAAAGTAGCCAGTGAATAAGACTGGGGTAACTCTTTCAGAGTATTCCTACCTCTGAGAGCTGCGTAAACAAACTACCCCCCAGGCTTCCCTGGTGGCGCAGTGGTTGAGAGTCTGCCTGCCGATGCAGGGGACGCCGGTTCGTGCCCTGGTCTGGGAAGATCCCACATGCCGCGGAGCAGCTGGGCCCGTGAGCCATGGCCGCTGAGCCTGCGCGTTCGGAGCCTGTGCTCCGCGACGGGAGAAGCCACAACGATGAGAGGCCCACGTACTGCAACAAACAAACAAACAAAAAAAACTACCCCCAAATGTAGAGGCTTAAAACAATATTTTTATCTCTCATGGTTGTGTGGGTTGATGGGGTTCAGTTGGCCCATTCTTCCTCGGCCATGGGAGTGGGGCCTCTGTGCAGCTGTATCAGAGAGCACCTGGGGCTGTGGTCATCTGAAGGCCCAACTGGGCTGGATGTCCGAGGTGGAAGCTCAGGGTTCCCCCACGTGGCCTCTCTGTCCAGTGGTATGTCCCTGGCTTCCTTTTTTTTTTTTTAATTAATTAATTAATTAATTTTTGACTGTGTTGGGTGTTCGTTGCTGCGAGCGGGCTTTCTCTAGTTGAGGCGAGCAGGGGCTACACTTCGATGCAGTGTACGGGCTTCTCATTGCGATGGCTTCTCTTGTTGTGGCATGCGGGCTCTAGGTGTGCAGGCTTCAGTAGTTGTGGCACACGGGCTTAGTTGCTCCGTGGCATGTGGGATCTTCCTGGACCAGGAATCGAACCCATGTCCCCTGCATTGGCAGGCAGATTCTTAATGTCCCTGGCTTCTTTTCCTTTTTCAATTTTTGAATTTTATTTAATTTATTTTTTATATAGCAGGTTCTTATTAGTTATCTATTTTATACATATCAGTGTACACATGTCAATCCCAATCTCCCAATTCATCCCACCACCACCACCACCACCCCCCGCCACTTTCCCCCCTTGGTGTCCATGCATTTGTTCTCTACATCTGTGTCTCTATTTCTGCCTTGCAAACCGGTTCATCTGAACCATTTTTCTAGGTTCCACACATATGCATTAATATACGATATTTGTTTTTCTCTTTCTGACTTACTTCACTCTGTATGACAGTCTCTAGATCCATCCACATTTCTACAAATGACCCAATTTTGTTCCTTTTTATGGCTGAGTAATATTGCATTGTATATATGTACCACATCTTCTTTATCCATTCATCTGTTGATGGGCATTTGTGTTGCTTCCATGACGTGGCTATTGTAAATAGTGCTGCAATGAACATTGGGGTGCATATGTCTTTTTGAATTAAGGTTTCCTCTGGGTATATGTCCAGTAGTGGGATTGTTAGGTCATTCTATTTTTAGTTTTTTAATGAACCTCCATACTGTTCTCCATAGTGGCTGTATCAGTTTACATTCCCACCAACTGTGCAAGAGGGTTCCCTTTTCTCCACACCCTCTCCAGCATTTGTTGTTTGTAGATTTTCTGATGATGTCCATTCTAAATGGTGTGAGGTGATACCTCATTGTAGTTTTGATTTGCATTTCTTTAATAGTTAGTGATGTTGAGCAGCTTTTCATGTGCTTCTTGGCCATCTGTATGTCCTCTTTGAAGAAATGTCTATTTAGGTCTTCTGCCTAAAAGCTTTGCAAAATCTTTTAAGTTTCATTAGGTCCCATTTGTTTATTTTTGTTTTTATTTCCATTACTCTAGGAGGTGGATCAAAAAAGATCTTTCTGCGGTTTATGTCAAAGAGTGTTCTTCCCATGTTTTCCTCTAAGAGTTTTATAGTGTCCAGTCTTACATTTATGTCTCTAATCCATTTTGAGTTTATTTTTGTGTATGGTGTTAGGGAGTGTTCTAATTTCATTGTTTTACATGTACCTGTCCAGTTTTCCCAGCACCACTTATTGAAGAGACTGTCTTTTCTCCATTGTATATCCTTGCCTCCTTTGTCATAGATTAGTTGACCATAGGTGCGTGGGTTTATCTCTGGGCTTTCTATCCTGTTCCATTGATCTATATTTCTGTTTTTGTGTCAGTACCATATTTTCTTGATTTGTAGCTTTGTAGTATAGTCTGAAGTCAGGGAGTCTGATTCCTCCAGCTCCGTTTTTTCCCCTCAATACTGCTTTGGCTCTTCAGGGCCTTTTGTGTCTCCATACAAATTTTAAGATTTTTTTGTTCTAGTTCTGCAAAAAATGCCATTGGTAATTTGATAGGGATTGCATTGAATCTGTAGATTGCTTTGGGTAGTAGAGTCATTTTCACAATATTGATTCTTCCAATCCAAGAACATGGTATATCTCTCCATCTGTTTGTATCATCTTTAATTTCATTCAACGGTGTCTTATAGTTTATGACATGCAGGTCTTTTGTCTCCCTAGGTAGGTTTATTCCTAGGTATTTTATTCTTTTTGTTGCGGTGGTGAATGGCATTGTTTCCTTAATTTCTCTTCCTGATCTTTCGGTGTTACTGTATAGGAATACAAGAGATTTCTGTGCATTAATTTTGTATCCTGCAACTTTACCAAATTCATTGATTAGCTCTAGTAGTTTTCTGGTGGCATCTTTAGGATTCTCTACGTATAGTATCATGTCATCTGCAAACAGTGACGGTTTTACTTCTCCTTTTCCAGTTTGTATTCCTTTTATTTCTTTTTCTTCTCTGATTGCCGTGGCTAGGACTTCCAAAACTATGTTGAATAATAGTGATGAGAGTGGACATCCTTGTCTTGTTCCTGATCTTAGAAGAAATGCTTTCAGTTTTTCACCATTGAGAATAATGTTTCCTGTGGGTTTGTTGTATATGGCCTGTATTATGTTGAGGTAGGTTCCCTCTATGCCTACTTTCTGGACAGTTTTTATCATAAATGGGTGTTGAATTTCGTCAAAAGCTTTTTCTGCATCTATTGAGGTGATCATATAGTTTTTATTCTTCAATTTGTTAATATGGTGTATCACATTGATTGATTTGCGTATATTGAAGAATCCTTTCATCCCTGGGATAAATCCCACTTGATCATGGTGTATGATCTTTTTAATGTGTTGTTGATTCTGTTTCCTAGTATTTTGTTGAGGATTTTTGCATCTGTATTCATCAGTGACATTGGTCTGTAATTTTCTTTTTTTGTAGTATCTTTGTCTGGTTTTGGTATCAGGGTGATGGTGGCCTCATAGAATGAGTTTGGGAGTGTTCCTCCCGCTGCAATTTTTGGGAAGAGTTTGAGAAGGATGGGTGTTAGCTCTTCCCTAAATGTTTTATAGAATTCACCTGTGAAGCCATCTGGTCCTGGAGTTTTGTTTGTTGGAAGATTTTTAATCACAGTTTCAATTTCATTACTTGTGATTGGTCTGTTCATATTTTCTATTTCTTCCTGGTTCAGTCTTGGAGGTTATACCTTTCTAAGAATTTGTCCATTTCTTCCAGGTTGTTCATTTTATTGACATAGAGTTGCTTGTAGTAGTCTCTTAGGATGCTTTGCATTTCTGTGTTGTCTGTTGTAACTTCCCCTTTTTCATTTCTATTTTTATTGATCTCAGTCCTCGCCCTCTTTTTCTTTCTTCTTTCCTTCTTTCCTTCCTTCCTTCCTTCCTACCTTCCTTCCTTCCTTCCTTCCTTCCTTCCTTCCTTTCTTTCTTTCATTTATTTATTTTTGGCTGTGTTGGGTCTTCATTGCTGCGTGAGGGCTTTCTCTAGTTGCGGCGAGTGGGAGCTACTCTTCGTTGCGGTGTGCAGGCTCTCATTGCAGTGGCTTCTCTTGTTGTGGAGCACCAGCTCTAGGCACACGGGCTTCAGTAGTTGCGGCACGTGGGCTCAGTAGTTGTGGCACATGGACTTAGTTGCTCTGTGGCATGTGGGATCTTCCCTGTCCAGGGCTCGAACCTGTGTCCCCTGAATTGGCAGGTGGATTCTTAACTACTGCACCACCAGGGAAGTCCTCCCTCTTTTTCTTGATGAGTCTGGCTAATGGTTTATCAATTTTGTTTATCTTCTCAAAGAACCAGCTTTTAGTTTTATTGATCTTTCCTATTGTTTTCTTTGTTTCTGTTTCATTGATTTCTGCTCTGATCTTTATGATTTCTTTCTTTCTGCTAACTTTGGGTTTTGTTTGTTCTTCTTTCTCTAGTTCCTTTAGGTGTAAGGTTAGATTGTTTATGTGAGATTTTTCTTGTTTCTTGAGGTAGGCTTGTATAGCTATAAACTTCCCTCTTAGAACTGCTTTTGCTGCATCCCATAGGTTTTGGATCGTCGTGTTTTCATTATCATTTGTCTCTAGGTATTTTTTTATTTCCTCTTTGATTTCTTAGTGACCTCTTGGTTATTTAGTAAAGTATTGTTTAGCCTCCATGTGTTTGTGTTTTTTATGTTTTTTTCCCTGTAATTGATTTCTAATCTCATAGCGTTGTAGTCAGAAAAGATGCTTGATATGATTTCAATTTTCTTAAATTTACTGAGGTTTGATTTGTGACCCAAGATGTGTTGTATCCTGGAGAATGTTCCATGCACACTTGAGAAGAAAGTGTAATCTGCTGTTTTTGGATGGAATGTCCTATAAATATCAATTAAATCTATCTGGTCTCTTGTGTCATTTAAAGCTTGTGTTTCCTCATTTATTTTCTGTTTGGATGATCTGTCCATTGGTGTAAGTGAGGTGGTAAAGTTCCCCGCTAGTTTTTAAAAAATTTTTATTTATTTATTTTGGGCTGCATTGGGTCTTTTTCTTTAATCTTATTTTATTTTATTTTATTTTAAGTTCCCCACTTTTATTGTGTTACTGTCGATTTCCTCTTTTATAGCTGTTAGCAGTTGCCTTATGTATTGAGGTGCTCCTATGTTGGGTGCATATATATTTATAATTGTTATATCTTCTTCTTGGATTGGTCCCTGATCATTATGTACTGTCCTTCCTTGTCTCTTGTAACATTCTTTATTTTAAAGTCTATTTTATCTGATATGAGTATTGCTACTCCAGGTTTCTTTTGATTTCCATTTGCATGGACTATCTTTTTCCATCCCCTCACTTTCAGTATGAATGTGTCCCTAGGTCTGAAGTGGGTCTCTTGTAGACAGCATATAGATGGGTCTTATTTTTGTATCCATTCAGCAAGCCTGCATCTTTTGGTTGGAGCATTTAATCACGTTTAAGGTAATTATCGATATGTATGCTCCTATTACCATTTTCTTAATAGTTATGAGTTTGTTTTTGTAGGTCCTTTTCTTCTCTTGTGTTTCCCACTTAGAGAAATTCCTTTAGCATTTGTTGTAGAGCTTTTTTGGTGGTGCTGAATCCTCTTAGCTTTTGCCTGTCTGTAAAGGTTTTGATTTCTCTGTGGTATCTGAATGAGATCCTTTCCAGGTAGAGTAATCTTGGTTTTAGGTTCTTCCCTGTCATCACTTTAAGTATATCATGCCACTCCCTTCTGGCTTGTAGAGTTTCTGCTGAGAAATCAGCTGTTAACTTCATGGGAGTTCCTGTGTTTATTATTTGTCATTTTTCCCTTGCTGCTTTCAATAATTTTTCTTTGTCTTTAATTTTTGCCAGTTTGATTACTATGTGTCTCGGCGTGTTTCTCCTTGGGTTTCTCCTGCCTGGGACTCTCTGCACTTCCTGGACTTGGGTGGCTATTTCCTTTCCCATGTTAGGGAAATTTTCAACTATAATCTCTTCACATATTTTCTCGGGTCCTTTCTCTCTCTCTCCTCCTTCTGGGACTCCTATAATGCGAATGTTGTTGCGTTTAATGTTGTCCCAGAGGTCTCTTAGGCTGTCTTCATTTCTTTTTATTCTTTTTTCTTTATTCTGTTCTGCAGGAATGAATTCCACCATTCTGTCTTCCAGGTCACTTATCCATTCTTCTGCCTCAGTTATTCTGCTATTGATTCCTTCTAGTGTAGTTTTCATTTCAGTTATTGTATTGTTCATTTCTGTTTGCTTATTCTTTAATTCTTCTAGGTCTTTGTTAAACATTTCTTGCATCTTCTCGATCTTTGCCTCCATTCTTTTTCCGAGGTCCTGGATCATCTTCACTATCATTATTCTGAATTCTTTTTCTGGAAGGTTGCCTATCTCCACTTCATTTAGTTGTTTTTCCGGGGTTTTATCTTGTTCCTTCATCCAGTACAAAGTCCTCTGCCTTTTCATTTTGTCTATCTTTCAGTGAATATGGTTTTCCCTCCACAGGTTGCAGAATTGTGGTTCTTCTTGCTTCTGCTGTCTGCCCTTTGGTGGATGAGGCTATCTAAGAGGGCTGTGCAAGCTTCCCGATGGTGGGTAGAGCTGGGTGTTGCTCTGGTGGGCAAAGCTCAGTAAAACTTTAATCCACTTGTCTGCTGATGGTGGGGCTGGGTTCCCTCTCTGTTGGTTGTTTGGCCTGAGGTGACCCAGCAATGGAGCTTACCCGGCTCTTTGGTGGGGCTAAGGGCAGACTCTGGGAGGACTCATGCCAAGGAGTACTTCCCAGAACTTCTGCTACCAGTGTCCTTGTCCTCATGGTGAGACACAGCCACCCCCCGCCTCTACAGGAGACCCTCCAACACTAGCAGGTAGGTCTGGTTCAGTCCTCTGTGGGGTCACTGCTGCTTCCCCTGGGTCCCGATGTGCACACTACTTTGTGTGTGCCCTCCAAGAGTGGAGTCTCTGTTTCCCCCAGTCCTTTTGAAGTCCTGCAATCAAATCCCACTAGCCTTCAAAGTCTGATTCTCTAGGAATTCCTCCTCCCGTTGCCAGACCCCCAGATTGGGAAGCCTTACGTGGGGCTCAGAACCTTCACTCCAGTGGGTGGACTTCCGTGGTATAAGTGTTCTCCAGTTTGTGAGTCACCCATCCAACCGTTATGGGATTTGATTTTATTGTGATTGTGCCCCTCCTACCGTCTCATTGTGGCTTCTCCTTTGTCTTTGGATGTGGGGTATCTTTTTTGGTGAGTTCCAGTGTCTTCCTTTCGATGATTGTTCAGCAGTTAGTTGTGATTCCGGTGCTCTTGCAAGAGGGAGTGAGCGCACGTCCTTCTACTCCGCCATCTTGAACCGATCTCCTGTCCCTGGTTTCTTAAGTGGCGGCTCACAACTCCAAGAGCAGGTAGAAATGGCCAGTCCTCTCAAGAGCTGGGTGTGGATATGGCTCAGCATCCCTTCTGCCATATTCTCTTGGTCAAAGCAGTCACAAGGCAGTGTGGCTACAAGGGAGTGGAGAAATGGACTCTACCTCCCAATGGGGCAGTGGTATGAACATAGGAGGGCAGGAATTGACGGCCACCATCTTTTTTTTAGTTAATTAATTAATTTATTTTTGGTTACATTGGGTCTTTTTTGCTGCACGCGGGATTTCTCTAGTTGCATCTAGCAGGGGCTACTCTTTGTTGTGGTGCACAGGCTTCTCAATGCGGTAGCTTCTCTTGCTGTGGAGCATGGGCTCTAGGCTCGTGGGCTTCAATTGTTGTGGCACACGGGCTCAGTAGCTGTGGCTTGAGGGCTCTAGAGCGCAGGCTCAGTAGTTGTGGCTCATGGGCTCAGTTGCTCTGTGGCATGTGGGATCTTCCCGGACCAGGGCTTGAACCTGTGTCCCCTGAGTTGGCAGGCGGATTCTTAACCACCAGGGAAGTCCCTGGTCACCATCTTTGAGACAAGCTACCACTCAGATTAAGGGACAGTCCCACTACTCAGGCTCCTGAGCTGTCCAGCTTAGAAGGGCTGTTGCTGTGACAAGAGCCTTTGGTGGAGTGTGGGGACAGGAAGAAACCTCTCAATCGAAAAGCTACTGGGAAACCTTAGTCCCCTCCCTTGTCACCTAGGTGCTGCTGGCTTGCCCTGGACAACGGGAATCCTGGAAGAGCACAGGCCCTGGGGCACCAAGATCAGAGTCACAACATAGAGGCCAATGCATGGCCACCATCTAGCCTGGTTTTACTCCCACGTCCTGACCACAGCTCTGACCTAGAAGTTGAATGGCTTCGTGGGAGTGGTTTCAGATTGTCTGCTGGACAGCTGTGCAGGCACAGGCCCTGATGTGGGGGTGGTGAGGGCAGCTTGAAGTGGAAGAGGGAAGCCGACCAAACAATGCATTCATTGAATGCGCCATCTTTCTTTAATAAAGAACTTGTCACCAGCCCCGTTTATTTGCAGTTCTCAGGCAGAGAGGAGATGGATCCTCGCTCAGCCAGCCTCACCTCCCATTTATTTCCTGACTTCACCCCTATTCCTGGCTCCTAGCCGTGGTTTACCTTAAACTTGCATTATACTCCCTGGCTTTCCAAACCCACCCTGGCCCACCGGTGGATTTCCCCCTTCCTGCGTCCTTTCCCTGTCCCTTCTCTTATCCTACTAACATCATTGTGGACCTCAGAGTGTGCCGGGCACCTGGACACCAGGAACTACTCTCAAAAGTTCACACATGGTGTGTTAATTTCCTGCACTGCTGTAACAAATTCTCACAAACTGGGAGCCTTCAAAGAACGGAAATTTAATCTCTCACAGTTCTGGAGGCCAGAAGTCTGAAATCCAGGTGTCGTCAGAGCCACACTCTTTCTGAAGCCTCTAGAGAAGGATCCTTCCAGCCTCTCCCAGCTTCTGGAGGCTGCCGGCAATCCTTGGCTTGTAGGCACATCACTCCAGTCTCTGCCTCCATCTCCACATCACCATGGTCCCTAAGTCGCCTGCCATGTTTCCTTTCCGGTTCTTACAAGGACACTCTCATTGGATTTAGGGCCCATCTTAATCCAGTCTGATCCCATGTCAATCCTGACTTTGATTTTGTCTGTAAAAACCCTATTTCCAAATAAGGTCATGACCTGGGTTTCCAGGTGAGTGGATGTGAATTTTTGAGAGACATCATCCAACCCAGTACACGGGTGCACTGGGATATACACCCAACAACCCCCAAAGAATCTGTCCTTTCCTGGGAAAGACTGGCAGGTGTACAAGAGACGGGCTCAGAGGCAACTCCCTCTTCCTCCCCAGAAAGTGAAAACGCAGTTATTCCAGTGGAGCTGCTTCCCTGCCCACTGCCTGCACACGTTCTGCAGCTCCCTTGCCCACTCCCATCCTTTTCTTCTAGTACATGTCTTCGTGTATATCATGCTTCCCTTTAAAAAAAAAAAAACCTTTATTTGTTTTTCTTGAACTATAGTTGATTTACAGTGTTGTGTTAGTTTCAGGTATACAGCAAAGTGATTCAGTTATACATACATATATAGCTATTTTTTTTTCAGATTCTTTTTTCACACTTCCCTTTTGACGATAACTAACTCTATATGCCCTGGGGCAAATTATTACTTCTCTGAGACTCGGTTTCCTTACCTGTAACATACAGATAATAAGAGCTACCTCATAGGGTTGCTATAAGCATTAAATAAGATTTAACTTAGCAGTTCCTAGTACAAGTCTGACACGTGGAAGATGCCCACTGAGTAAGTTAACAGCCATAGCTGCAGCTACGGCCCTGCCCCCAAAATGTTAGGTGTTAAATGCTTTGATGTGTTATCTGATCTAAACCTCAGGGCTCCAGGAACCAAGGACTGTTTTTATCTCCATTTTATAAATCAAGGAAAGTATAAAGCTTAGAGAGATTAAGTAACTTGCCCAAGGTCATTTGGTTAGTAAGTGACAGCACCTCTGAGACTTGAACCCATTTTTTCCCACAGCAGCCTGATCTGAAGCCCCATGGTCCCTCCTCAGGCTTCCAGCTTTTTCTCTATACTCACATACCCCCTGCAGAAGGGTCACTCCTTGTTCATCCCTGTAAGTAAGGGGCCTACCTTGGTGATTTCTGTGACAAGCCACAAACACTTGTTCACTGGGGAGGTATCTGATCAGGTTTAATTAAATTGGGCAAAGGTGAAATGATTTCTGGGGTCGCGGTGGAGGGCTCAGCTCAGCAAACATCTGCTTCCTCTCTCCCCGTACAAACTCTCCTCTCTGCAGTGATGGACATCTGGGCTCTCGGGGAATACTGCAGGTCCAGAGTTTAGGGAGGATGTCAGTCTTAAAGGCTGCTCAGACCTGCCCGAGCAGGGGTCTGGTGAATTACAGCAGGGGTCAGCAAACTATACTCCACAGGCCAAATCCTGCCCTTGGCCCGTTTTTATAAATAAAGTTTTATTGGAACACGGCCACAGCCATTTGCTGATGCATTGTCTGTCTGTGTTCATGCCGCAATGGCAGAGTTGAGTAGTTGTGACAGAGACCACGTGGCCACAAAGTCAAAAATCTTTGCTCTCTGGCCCTTTACAAAAACTGTTGGCGGGCTTCCCTGGTGGCACAGTGGTTAGGAATCCGCCTGCCAATGCAGGACACGGGTTTGAGCCCTGGTCGGGGAAGATCCCACATGCCACGGAACAACTAAGCCCAAGTGCCACAACTATTGAGCCTGCACTCTAGAGCCCGCAAGCCACAACTACTGAGTCTGTGTGCCACAACTACTGAGCCCATGTGCCACAACTGCTGAACCCTGTGTGTCTAGGGCCTGTGCTCCGCAACAAGAGAAGCCACTGCAGTGAGAAGCCTGTGCACCACAACGAAGAGTGGCCCCCCGCTCTCCGCAACCAGAGAAAAGCCCACGTGCAGCAACGAAGAACAATGCAGCCAAAAAGATAAAATAAAATAAATAAATTTATAAAAAACCATAAAAAACAAACTGTTGGCTCCTGAATTAGGGAAGCCCTCAAGCTGCCCGCTGCATGATGATTTCTGTTTGAGCTGATAGAGGAGATTTGTGTTTCGAGTAAGTGACAGTCTGTTGGAGGGGATGTTTGGGTGTTTCTCCCAACCTGATGGGCTGGACTTGTTCAGAATGAGAGCAGGTTGAGGTCTTAAGTGGTGCTGACTCAGGACCTGGGTTGTTTTTTACTCCTGCCCTGAGCCATTGGTCACTGGGCAGCCGCAGTCCCCAGCAGAGAACCACTGGTTCCCTCTGTCCACCAGGTCCTGGGCAGCCCAGGAGGAATGGATAGAACTTGTTCCCGGCACGTGAAGAATTTCCGGCCCCCATGCCCCCAAATGACCGCGGAGCCTGAGGGGCAGGAGGTAAATTCCGGAGGGGTGAGAGCCACTGTTACTTGAGCTCAGTGTGACCTG
Organism: Grampus griseus; assembly: GCF_964374135.1. Lineage (NCBI taxonomy): Eukaryota > Metazoa > Chordata > Mammalia > Artiodactyla > Delphinidae > Grampus > Grampus griseus. Next base: position 6,345,200 of record NC_139014.1, on the reverse strand, counting down.
GTGTACTCAGCTCGCTGGAGGGACCTGGGCTCCCTGCCAACCCTGCCTCTCTCCCACTTCTTCGGAGTCATCCTGGGGACCTGCCCTCCTTTCACAGGCAGAGTGACGGTGGGTAGGGACTGCCCCTGTTAGGAACAGCAGTAGTCTCCTATCAGGTCCCTTTCTTGCTCCTGTGGTCTCCGGGGTTCTCCATGGACCGTGCCCCCAGCCACTTTCCCAGACCTGGGAGGGGCTGTGAGCAAGGTAGTACTTTGTCCTGGGCGGACTCCAGCCACGTGGGGAAATTCACACCCACACCCACGTGCGAGGAGCTTCAAACAGCAAATAAACAAGTACAAATGCACACGGCTCCATTCTTCCTCACTGCCTGGTGAAGGTGTGCCAGCCCCCGCCTGTGCCCTTGGGCACTGGATACAGTTGGCCAAGGCTGGCCCCAGCGTCTGCTGAGCCATCAGTATGCCGAGAACCAGCAGCTGCAAGCTGGCTTCTCGGGACGATGGCCTTGGCGCCCAGCTCCCTTACTCCGGTGGGCTGGTGCCCCGGTGATTGATTTTTTTTTAAATGTTTTCTGTGCTGACTCCATTCTGTCCTGTAGCATCCTTCTCTCTGGAACCACGGCTCCTGCCTGCAAGCTGGGGTGGCCAGACAGCCAGGGAGAAGCACATGTCCCAGACCTGGGAGCTCAGAGGGAGGGAGGAACCCTCACAGCCACATGGAGCCGCACCTCTATCCCCCGCCTCCCCTGGAACCCAGGTTCCACCCCAGCTGACCTCACGGGCATCCGCGGCCGGGCCGACCGACCCACACACAGGCACAGAAGAGTAGCTGGCAGCTTAACAAGGCTGGTAACTTTTTGAAGCCCACACAATACATTATTACAGTAACATATTTAGTCACTGTAAACATTTCTAAACTCTTTTTTTAATCACAAAGGAATTCATAATTGTTTAAAAAAATTTGAAAGAAGATCAGAGTCGCTTGAAGATGAGGCGTGTCCCTGATCCCTCTTCCCCCTTCCATTCCCTGCAGAAGCCCGTGTGGGCCGTAGCTTTCCAGATGTTTTCTGTGCTTGATCATTTGAACCTCACCACAATTCCACGAGACGGGCAGGTCCGATAGCAAAGTGGACAGTTTACAGGGGAGCAGCATGGGCCCCAGGTCTAGCAGCGAAAGCAGAGGATCTGGGAGTGGAGGGGCTGAAGGACAGCGAGGCCTCCAGTCCCAGGAAGGAGGCCATGGGGAGAGTGTGGTCCCGACTCCGGACTCCAGAGGGACCAGTGGAGCAGGTGGGACCTACTCCCACTTCAACTCTGCTCTTAGCTTCCGTGTTGAGCGGCAGCCTTGTCTATTCTAGAAACCAGAGAATTGGAGGGCAGTATATTCAGACCTGACAATCACAGAAGACCACACAGATTCCCACTCCACCTTAGTTATTTGACCTTGATGAAAAACATGTTTCCAATGGATAAGTAATATCGTGCAGGTGAAGTCAGAAGTGCTGTGATCATTCTGCTGCCAAAGAGTGAATAGACTTGGCCTTGCAGCCTAGAGGGGAGCATTCAGTGAATCTTTTTGTAACCACTTACCAACTCAGTGAGAAAAGAAAGCAAATTTGCATTCTTTGTGTCCCTCAGGTAAAATACAATCTGTTCTCCCGGGAAGCAGGCGAATGTCTGGTTTTGAGTTTTTCTATAAATTTAGCATTTCTCCCACCCTTAGAACCTCCTCAAAGTCTGGTGTCAAAGTCCTACCTAGAACAAAGAGAGTTGGGGTATCACAAGTCTATACCTGGTGGTATAATAATAACTATATTTGGTCTTTTTCTTCTGTTCTAGACACAGAGCTCCTGAAACACTTTGAATTTCCTAAGTGATAGGAGTATCTTTTGTGATTCATAACAAGTCCTTTAGAACACAACTGAGTTGGTGCTGATGAGGTGACCTAGGGTGGGATCCCTACATAGCCTGTGGGTGGGGCTGGTCACCAGGAAGACCAAGCGGATAGACGGTTGCAGCTTTCAGCCCCATCTACCACTGGGGAGCAGAGCCGGAGACGAGCTGCAGAAAAACTCTTGAACGACAGACTTGATGAGCTTCTGGAGTGGTGCCTTCGCGTGCCAGGAGGATGGTGCACCCCAGATCCACAGGGACAGAAGCTCCGGAGCTTGGCACCCTTCGGGACTTCACCCTATGTACTTCTTCACCTAGTGGTTCATTTGTATCCTTCCTAATGTCTTTTGTAATAAACCAGTATTCTACTGAGTAAACTTTTCCTGAGTTCTGTGAAGTGCTTTAGCCAATTAATCGAACCCAAAAAGGGAGTCATGGGAACCTCGGATTCATAGCTGGATGGTCAGAAGTACATGTGATAACATGGACTTGCAATTGGTGTCTAAAGGGGGGGGGTGGGGATGGCGGGGTGGGACTGAACCCTTACGCTGTGGGATCTGATGGTATCTTCCGGTGAATAATGTCAGAACTGAGCTAAAGTTGTAGGACACTCTGTTGGTGTCCTCTGGGGACTGGAGAATTGCTTGGTGTGTTGGAAACACTCCAGATCTATAAAAACAAGGAAAGATTGTATAGAGACAAGATGTTTGTAAAATTTACATGGACCGGCAAAGGAATCGGAATAGCCAAAACAATTTTGAAAAAGAAGAATAAAGTGGTAGGACTTAAAATCTTTCTACCCAACTTTATTTTTTTTTAAATAGATTATTCAGTTTTTTAAAAATTTATTTATTTATTTGGCTGCGTTGGGTCTTCGTTGCAGCGCGTGGGCTTTCTGTAGTTGCGGCGAGCGGGGGCTGCCTTTCATTGCGGTGTGAGGGCTTCTCATTGTGGTGGCTTCTTGTTGCAGAGCACGGGCTCTAAGTGCGCGGGCTTCAGTAATTGTGGCACACGGACTCAGTAGTTGTGGCTCGCGGGCTCTAGAGCGCAGGCTCAGTGGTTGTGGTGCACGGGCTTAGTTGCTCCGCGGCATGTGGGATCTTCCCCGCCCACGGCTCGAACCCGTGTCCCCTGCAATGGCAGGCGGATTCTTAACCACTGCGCCACCAGGGAAGTCCCTACCCAAATTTAAGACATTATAAAACCACAGTTATAAAGAAAATGTGGTGTAAGCAAACAGGCAGACATCATCAGTCAATGAGACAGAACAGAGAACCCAGAAACAGATAAAAACCCAAGGGGGCAAAAGTAATATCTTGGAAGAGGATGGTCTTTTCAACACTTGGTGCTGGAATAATTGGACATTCGTATGCAAAAAAAGGGGGGACCTAAAATTCACACCTTGCGCACAAATTAACTCAAAATGGATCATAGATCTAAACGTAAAACTATAAAATTTTAGAAGAAAACAGGAGAAAATCTTCATGACCTGGAGTTATAGGCAAAAGAGTTCTCACACGTGGCGCCAACTGCACAATACAGAGAAAGAAAAACGTCACAAATTAGACTTCATCAAAATTAGAATATGGGGCTTCCCTGGTGGCGCAGTGGTTGAGAGTCCGCCTGCCGATGCAGGGGACGCGGGTTCGTGTCCCGGTCCGGGAAGATCCCACATGCTGCGGAGCGGCTGGGCCCGTGAGCCATGGCCGCTGAGCCTGCGCGTCCGGAGCCTGTGCACCACAACGGGAGAGGCCACAACAGTGAGAGGCCCGCGTACCGCAAAAAAAAAAAAAAAAATTAGAATATAACACACCATGTGAATATAAGACAGAATGACCTCCACCACCTCATGCTGTCCTGGAACTAGTAGCTGCCTCTCAAGTACTGGAGTTATTCCTTTCCATTACGGAGGTGGGGAGCACATACTTTCAACTGTATTTTCTTTTTCAATAGGTCATATACTCACACAGTTCAAAAGTTTAAAGTTACAAAAAGGTATATAATGAAAATGTTTGCTTCTAGAAAACTGATGGAACCAGTTTCTTGGGTATCCATCCAGAGAGATTCTTCGGTACATACAACAGACAAGCATATATACTGTTTTTCTTACACTTTTTTACCCAGATTGTAGCATGCCATTTCATTCATTCATCGAGAATTGAAGCCAGATAGCCTCAGAACCTGCTCTCCTTCTGCTTTGCTTTTCTTGTGTTTTCCCACATTACAATGCATCTGGGTGTGTTTCCAAATCCATACATCCGCGGTTCTAATTCTTTGTTCTGGCTGCTGTCTTCCATCACCTGGGCATACCGTGAGTGCGGACCTATGGAGGATACCTCCAATCTCCTGTCATTCTTACAAACAATGCCACTTGTCATTTCACCAATGCACAGGCACAGCTAGACGCCACATTTCTAGAAGTGGAATTGCTGGGTCAAAGAATTTGTGCATTACATAAAGTTTGCCAAATTACCCTCCATGGAGGCTGTATGGTTTTCCAGTCCCGCTAGCAAAGCATGAGAAATCCTTTCCCCACCCTTGCCAACTCAGTGCGTGATCAAACCTTTAATATTTGCCAATCTGCTTTGTGGAACGTTAGACCTGGGTATAGTTTTTTGTTTGTTTGTTTGTTTTGCGATACGCAGGCCTCTTACTGTTGTGGCCTCTCTCACTGCGGAGCACAGGCTCCGGACGCGCAGGCTCAGCGGCCATGGCTCACGGGCCCAGCCGCTCCGCAGCATGTGGGATCTTCCCAGACCGGGGCACGAACCCGCGTCCCTTCCATCGGCAGGCGGACTCTCAACCACTGCGCCACCGGGGAAGCCCTGGGTATAGTTTTCATTTGACTGCTCGTAATCTAAGTGAGATTGAGCGTCTTTTCAGCATCCAGCTCTGCCGCTAGCCTCAGTGCCTCTCCCTACATAGCCTAAGGCCATGGCCTTGCCTGCTACCCCTTCTGCAAGATCCAGGACTAGCTTTGTTTTCGCCTGCCAGCTTCTTGCTGAGTCACTCACAGGAAGGAAAGGGCAGCCGGCTTAGGTTATTCTGCCCCGGGAGCCATCTGAGCTGCCAGTCCTGGGAAGACCTTGGTCTCTGGCATTCCCTGTGGGCACCCAGCACCCGTGCACTGGATCATTGCACCTGTCAAACCCCGGCCCCCTGGTACCTTTGGGAGAGATGGGGCTTGCAGGTTAGGATCAGGTCAGACATGTTTGCAAACTAGGCATGGAAAGGACCCAGCTAGACTCGGAGAGGGGACACTTGGAAGAAATTAATGAGAGGAGAGTCCAAAGTTATAAGTGACAGAATGAGGGGAACCAAGCTGGGTGTAGAGAAGGCAGGATTTAAATTGTTGGAAAGGACTTTGGGCAGAAAGGGTGGCGAGCCACGATGAAGGAATCAGGGGAAGTTGGGAAAAGATTCTCACCTGAAATCTCTAAACGGGGACTTCCCTGGTAGTCTAGGGGTTAAGATTGCATATGCTTCCATGGCAGGGGGTGCGTGTTCGATCCCTGGTCAGGGAACTAAGACCCCGCATGCCGCACAGTGCAGCAAAAAAAAAAAAAAAAAAATCTCTAAATGTATCTCGCATGAGGTGCGCCCAGCCCTGGTTCCTCAGCTCATCACCACTTCAGGGTTAGTGCCAAGAGCTGCCTGGGATGGGAAGCAGGGGTGCCCCTTTGGCCGAACATGGAGGATTCAGGGCTCTTGTGTGACCACCTAGAGGTATGGGATGCCAAGGGACCCTCGCTGACCGTCTCTGAGTGGGTTCTGGGCGTCTGTGGGGCAGCCCAGGTCGGGTTGTTGTCATTTAACCTCTGTGCTAGGCTCTGCATCCGGTTGCATAAAAGCCAGGAGGAGCCAGTGGCTAGACTCCTGGGCCCTGGGGAGTCTGCCACTGTTATTTCCAGACTCACATCAAAAGCAAATTTGCCCTGGATATCGCTGAGGCAGAGTCATCCTGAAGCCCTTTGAAGCATGGGCTGCTGTGTAAGTTTATGACCTCCAGGACATCTAGATCCCATACGGGAGCTGGGCTGTGGCATCCATGAGCTACCATAGAGCCCCAGTCCTATTGGACCTGTTTTAGGCTGCGTGGCTGTTCACAGTCAAGCCTGTCCTCTCTACTGGGGCTGGGGATCCAGAACTGTACTCAAGGTATGGACAGTGGGTGGCGCCCTCTTGCATCTCGGTCCCCACTGCAGTCCCTCCCAGGGCTCCCCGCGCTGCTGCTGCTTCAGGCAGAGGATGGGCTCTTTATACCCGAGACCACGGCTGGTGCGGGAGCGGGCATCCCCAGGCAGAGGGCAGGGTGGGGCTGCCTTTCTGCGGGGAGCTTCTCGGAGTCTTCTCAATGCCACATCACGAAGCAGAGTTTTCAAGAGCTGCGGCTACAGAGGCTCTCCTCCCCCACGCCTCTGCCTCCCCGGGAGAAAAGTACAAAAAGTTGCGGTTGTCCCTGAGGCTACCAAGAAATGCTCAATAGCTTTCTGAGAGAATAGTCACCTCATTCTGGTTTCCTCCCTCCCTCCATCACCCTGGTCCACCTCTTCTCCAAGCTCTGGCACCTTTTCCTTAGAGAGCTGGGTCTGAAGATGTCTGCTCCCTGGCTGCGTCCCAAAGTACCAGGGGCCCGGGTGCTGAAGAGTAGCTCGCTTCTCCAAATATATTGCTACACCAGCTTTGCTGAAAAAGGAACCCTATGTTTTGGGGGAATAAATGTGCATTTTTCTGTGAGCCAGGCGTTCGCTGACAGCAGATGGATGGTGGCCCAGGCCAGGTGAGTCAGCCAGACTTTGGAGCAGACAGTGTGAACCAGGACAGGCATGGGAGCCAGCCAAAGGCAGTGAAATACAGGGATATTTGGAGGTTTTCATCCCAGGAGTTTAGTCAGCACCTTGTGCACTTTGTTTCAGGTCGCGGGCCTAGTAGAGGGGTGTGTATCGTAAAAGGTAGGCTGAAAAGCGGTAATAAATAGACCCCTAAATGTATAATGGTCTAAATATCTTAGAAATTTATTTCTTACTCATATATCTCATATAACACACTGAGGCAGGCATTCTTTTTTTTTTTTAAATTATTTATTTATTTTGGCTGTGTTGGGTCTTTGTTGCTGCACGCGGGCTTTCTCTAGTTGTGGGGAGTGGGGGCTACTCTTTGTTGCGGCACGCAGGCTTCAGTAGTTCTGGCGCATGGGCTTAGTTGCTCCGTGGCATGTGGCATCTTCCCGGACCAGGGCTGGAGCCCATGTCCCCTGCATTGGCAGGCGGATTCTCAACCACTGCGCCACCAGGCAAGTCCGAGGCAGGCATTATTTATTGGCCAGTGGCTTTCCTCCATATGGTGATCCAGGGACTCAGGCTCTCTCCATCTCGGGGCTCTGCTGTTCTCCAGGGTCTCATTGTCATCTACAATCCAGCTGGCAGAAGAGGAAGGGGCGTACGGAGGAGGCACACCTGCTTCTTACCCTGCTTCTTATGGGGTTGGCATACATTTCTTCTGCTCACATTCTATTGGTGGGAACCAGTCACATGACCACACCTAGTTGCAAGGGCAGCTGGGAAATGTAGTCTCAGCTCCTCAGCGAAATCTCTATACTATGGAAGGGGAGCAGAGATTTGGATGGACAGCTAACCATCTTTGCCACAGGATGAATCAAGTCATTTAGGTCATGGGACCAAGAGAGAGACAACAATTCATTCTGAGTTTTAAGGGACTCTCTGGAAGAGTAGTCTGGGTCCTGACAGGGAGTCCTAGATAACTTGCTGGAAGGGATTTTGCTTTTGTTAAAGACTGAGAGACCCAACAGTTTCAGAAATGGGCAGAAATATAGGAAAAGTTAGCAGAGAAGCAAACGTATAAGAAACATGGATAATTAGGCCTAAGAAGCTGTGCCCTTCACCTGTAATTGGTCTATTGATAAATAGTTTGTTCCCAAACTTCCTAGCCCAGTGATTGGAGCTTGGTCCTCCGGCAGAGGCTACATGGACAGAGATTTCTATGCCTCTGTGCGGAGGAGGGGCACAGCCAGAGTGCAGGAGGAGGCTGCAACCCCAAGGTTGTGGATGCAATCAGAATCCTGCCTTTTCCTTCTCACTTGGGTCAACATGCATGACCTGGAACCTTCACTGTGTAGGCACTTATATTGCCAAGTAACAAGTCACCACAAGCTTAGAGGCTTAACAAACCCCAATTATTAGCTCCCAGTTTTGTAGGTCAGAGGTCTGGGGTGGGCTTGACTGGGTCTCTGCTTAAGACTTAAGGTCAAAATCAAGGAGTTGTCCAGGCTGAGCTCTTACTGGAGGTTCTGGGAAAGAATTCGCTCCCAAGTTTATTTAGGTCATTGGCAGGACCAGTTCCCTGTGGTTGTAGGACTGAGGTCCCTGTGCTTTTGCTGGCTGAGACAGAGTCTCAGGTCCTAGAGTCGCCTCTCAATTCCTTTCCTTGCAGCCCTCCATCTTCAGAGCCACTGACTGTGCATCAAATCTTTCTTTTGCTTAGAATCTCTGACTCTCCCTTTGCCATCAGACAAACTCTACTTTTTTTTTTTTTTGGCCGCACTTTGCGGCATGAGGAACTTCCCTGACTAGGGATTGAACCTGCGCCCCCTGCAGTGGAAGAGTAGAGTCTTAACCACTGGACCACCAGGGAAGTCCCCAAACTCTCTGCTTTTAAAGGGCTCTTTCCCTGGTGGCGCAGTGGTTAAGAATCCGCCTGCCAATGCAGGGGACACAGGTTCGATCCCTGGTCCGGAAAGATCCCACATGCCACAGAACAACTAAGCCCGTGCACCACAACTACTGAGCCTGCGCTCTAGAGCCCCCGAGCCACAACTACTGAAGTCCACTCGCCTAGAGCCCGTGCTCCACAACAAAGAGAAGCCACCGCAATGAGAAGCCCGCGCACCGAAGAGTAGCCCCCACTCCCCGCAACTAGAGAAGGCCCGTGCGCAGCAAGGAAGACCCAACACAGGCAAAAAAAAAAAAAAAAAAATATATATATATATATATATATATATATGAATGTATAAAGGGCTCTTTCAATTTAGGTCAGACCTACCCGGGTAACCACTCTATTTGAAGGTCAACTGATTAGTAATCTTAATTCCACTGAAAATCTCTTTTGCCATTTAATGAAAAACAATCTCAAGGGCAACACCCAGGGGAAATCTTAGAATTCTCCCTTCCACAATGCCTGTTGCTTTGGGTCTGGGATCCAGAGTGGTGTCCTTTGGAGCTAAAGAGACTCTCGACTTCTGGCCAAAGAGCTGCCCCACTTGGTTCCACCCAGCCATGGTCGGGCGACCAACGTGCCTGGCCCCAGCTCTTTCCAGATACACTCTGGAATCTAGGAATAGAGAGGAAAGGCACTCCTCTCCCTCTGCTGCAAATTCCTTTCTCTGAAAGCCTCATGGAGATGGGACCACCCCCCCCCCAAGCAGAAGCTCAACATTGCACATAGCTCTCTGCCCCCCAAGAGAAAGCTGGGCCCTGTCTGTAGGCTCCAGGCTTCCCTGAAGTTCTGCTCCTTTCAATGCCTGTTCCTTGTAGCAAGGCCAGGTGAGCTGCCTCTCCCTGCCCCCAACATCTGGGGCCTGCTCCCCTTTAGCTATTCAGGAATGTAGGTGCCTTCAGCAAAAACCACTAGAAATGTTTTCTTAGCTGCAGGCCTCCCCGCTGGGGCCCCTCGTTGCAGAAGGATGCCTTGTGCAGACTTCTCCTCCTTCGCCCAGGAGCTGGCATCTCAGACCCACCTCAGATTCGACCTTGCTCTCTACTCCTGTTGGTGAGTTTCAGGGCCTGGAGGACTCAAAGGGGCCCCTGTCCAGGTAGTCAAACAATGTAATCCAGAGCTCCCATCAAAAGCCATCTGTTGGGCCTGCAGCCCTTCCTTTCCTCTGGGATCCCATGGAGGGCAGCCAGCGACAGACAGGCAGCAAGGGATGGGGGTGGTTGAGGCCCAGGTGGCCGCCCAGTTCCCTGGGGCCCAGACACTCTCTGCAGCGTCACCGGACAGAGGAACACGGCAAAGGCGCTCAGGCTGGTGCGCTCGCAGGTGCCGCCTGCGCTGCACAGAATTCCAGAACGAAAAGGAAACTCTCCAATGGGCCAGACTTCCTGTTATCATTTGTGCACTTGGTACGAATTTAATGGATAGTAACATCCATTTGTCAGGCACTGAGGAGGTGTGGTTGGGAGGGAGTATGCGGGGAGAGATGGGCCGAGAGGCTGGGTGCCAGGCCCCGGAAAGGGCAGGACTTCACCCGAGGCAACAGGAAGCCAGCAGAGGGCTTTGTGCGTGACTCTATGCAGGGTCAGGACTGCATCGAGAAAGATGACGCTGGTGGGACTTCCCTGGCGGTCCAGTGGTTAGGACTCCACGCGTCCACTGCAGGAGGCACGGGTTCGATCCCTGGTCGGGGAACTGAGATCCCACAAGCTGTGCAGCGTGGCCAAAAAATTTTTTAAAAAAATTAAATAGGTGACTCTGGCTGCAGAGAGCGGAGGGGACACACCTGGAGGAGAGAGGCCAGGGGACCCACTGCTGGAAGCCTGGAGAGGTGACAGAGGCCTGTGGACCACGGCTCCCTTCTCTCCATCAGCACCAATAATCCACAACTGGGTCTGTAATGAAGACTGCGTGCCCTTTGCCAAATCTGATTTGGCAGCAAGCAGCAGCTCCTCTGCCTAAGGAGAGGTTTGTCTCCCAAGTCCAGTTTCTTTGTACATCTTCTCATCCTGTCTCCTCTTAGCCTCTCTGGCTGCTAAACGGGTTACAACTTCCTTTTCTCCCAGAACTCCACCCTCTGCATCCTCAGCTTGTTTTCTGTGTCTCTCCTCCGTCTGCCCAGCCTACATGACACTTTTTCTCTTTCTTCTTCAAAAAGAAAAATTTCTTATTGAAGTATAGTTGATTTACAATGTTAATTTCTGCTATACGGCAAAGTGACTCAGTTATACGTATACGTACATTCGTTTTTATATTCTTTTCCGTTATGGTTTATCCCAGGATGTTGAGTATACTTCCCTGCGCTACACAGTAGGACCTTATTGTTTATCCATTCTATATGTAATCGTTTGCATCTACTAACCCCAACCTCCCAATCCTTCCCTCCCTCCCCCTTCCCCCCCTTGGCAACCACAAGTCTGTTCTCTATGTCTGTTTCATAGATACTTTCATTTGTGTCATGTTTTAGATTCCACATGTAAGTGATATCATATGGTATTGGTTTTTCTCTTTCTGACTTACTTCACCTAGTATGATAATCTCTAGTTGCATGCTTTTTTCTTTCCTTAGCTTTTCAGGGACCAAGCCCTTTGTGGGATGCCTTTCTGGAGACAAGAAAGAAGAGAGAAAGCTGAAGGTGGCAGAGCCACTGAGATGTCTAAAGGCAGCTGCTTGGAGGGCCCCGCCCATTCCCTTTCTCCTGCAGTGAGTTGTGTCCACCTGGAAGTCAGAAGGGCCGCGAGTGAGGGTCGCGAGGGGTCAGTCACCTCCCCAGCCTGGGCTCAGACTCCCAATGCACAACCTTGTGTGCAGTGAGCCAGGTGCCTGGAGACTCCCCAGGCTGTGGGATTCTGAAATCTTTATCAGGGGACTTCCCTGACAGTCCCGTGGTTAAGGCTCCACGCAGGGTAAACGGTTCTATCCCTGGTCAGGGAACTAAGATCCCCCAGGCCGAAAGGCGTGGCCAAAAAAAGAAAGTCTTTATCGGTTGTGACCACGCCCCTCCTCCTGCAGGGCCCGGGAAGGAAGCAGAACTAAGCCCTGGGAAAGATCGATGGCCACACAGTTTTTTGCTTCCTAGGTGTTGCCCTTCTACCCTGAGGTTGTAGAGTAACTGAGGCTGCGGAGGGCGGGGTGGGGGGCTGGGGTGAGGGGATGAGGGGCCCTGAGGGAATCACACGGGCCTGCGGATACCACACCCACATCCGGAAATGATTTCATCTGCTTGTCTCTTTCCCCAGACCAAGGAGCCCCCTACACCCACCTGACCCGCGTAACCCAGGGGAGCTGGCCTTCATCCTGGCCTCAAAGGAATCTGGATCATAATTGGTAAGGTTAGATTACTCAGGCCAACGCGCCTCCCTTCACAGATACAGAAACTAGGGCTGGTGGAGTCTCAGGGCAAGTACAGAACCCGCTGGCAGCCAGGTCACCTGACCCACCCCCCCACCGCCATCACCTGACCCATCAGGCCACCCGCCCTCAGGCCGCTGCCCTTGCCCCGCGGTATGGTTCTCTCCACACCGGGAATCTCTCTGACTGTGTAACATGATATAATTATGGAATAACTCTTGAGGACAGAGACGGAGATCACGAGGCCACCTTAGAATTCTGCCTCCAGCGGGGCCCCAGGCTCCCATCCCCAGCACCTGGCCATGCCCCCAGGCCAGCTCCTGGGAGGAAGTGTCCTTCTCAGCTCTTGGCTGTGCCTTTCACTCAGTGAGGTTGGACCAGATCCCCCAGTACGCTGATTATAACAGGGGGGTGGACAGGCCCGTGGGCAGACAGCTCTTGTCTCCCAGAGGCCGGTTCCCTCCCAGTCCGACTGGCCCAGCTGTGGGTTCAGCTTCCAAGCAGGGAGTGCAGAGATGCTTGCGGGATGCCAGAGGGGAAGATGACCCAGAGCTCGGCAGTTCTAACTGCAGGTGCCTCTTCAGCCAGGATCCCCTACTCTTTACTATTTAATTCTATTATTTTATTTATTTTTCTGGCCACGCCACATGGCTTGCGGAATCTCAGTTCCCCAACCAGGGACTGAACCCGGGCCGTGAGAGTTAAAGCCTGGAATCCTAACCACTGGACCGCCAGGGAACTCCCCGCCCCCCGACTCTCTGTTTGCATTTCTACTTGGTTGCCTCAAACGTTAGTATGAGTTCCTTTAATAAATATTTATTGAGAGCGTGCTCAAAGTACTGGCATAGGAGCTGGAGGCTAAGGGGGCAGGACCCTCGCCTTCAGAAGACTGAAGGGGAGAAAACATTAGCACAAAACCAGTGGGCTCCAGTCCAAGCTCTGAAACTTACCGGCTCTGGGACTTGGGCGGGTCAGTTAGCCTTTTCGATTCCTAGTTTGTTTGCCTGAAAAACCAGAGTAATATTCGCGGGTTGTTGTCGAGAGACTGACTGTACAGATGGATAATGGCCAGAGCATCTATAAAAATAGAACTCTGACCCACAATTTACAGCAACCAAGCCAGGAAGCCGGCCTGCTAGCTGCAGTCAGACTTGCAGGAAATCAGACCACCATCTCGAACAACCGGTCCAGGAAGCCGAACGATAACCCCTGTAGCAATCGCCCCAAATGGCCAGAACTGATTAATGATTGACAGCTTCCCTGACTCTCATCCCTGCTTCCAACTTAGGACCAACCAGAGAAAACCAGGTATGCACCTCTAACCAGTCCCATAGGACACCCCATTTCTAGTGAGCCCCCCAAGCTTCCCTGTGCCCATGGCCTCCAATCAGGGCACCCCTGACACCTTCCCTTTGCCCCACTAGGACACCTTTCCCCTCCCTGTCCCGCGATGGTGGCCGACTTCTTGTGTAGCACGCTGGATGAATAGCCTCTGCTTGCTCTCATTTGAGTGGCCTTCGTTTTTTCCCATATTGAGGTCAAAGGAGCTAGGGAACGTGGCTGAGTTGGGGAATTCTGGGCTTCTGAAGAGCCCAGAATTCTAGGCATGTAAGGTAGGAAGATTCAAGGTGGAGAGGGTCATGGCTAGGAGAGGTGCTCAGAGAAGGGAAGAGGCTCCAGCCTCTTGATCGCAGCGGCCGGCCCTGCTCCAGGCCACTGTTCTGAGCTCCGAAGGGGGCGGTGTTTGGGTCAGCCTCCCCCGGGCCTGTGGCTCCTTATGTGTAGCCATCACATGAGCCCTGTAAGGACAGACCCCAGCGCCCCCGGCACTAGAAATGCCAGCTGTGGCAAAGTGAGCAAGGGGAGGTGAGTGGGGGGAGGCCAGGCCGCCAGGGCTGCCGGGGGAGTGGATCTCTGCTCACCCCCAAGCATCCCTTCCCTTCAGACCACCTCTAGGTACCTGTCCAGAGTCTGGAGGGACACCTCTGAATGCCTGGACTCAGGGCTAAGCCCTGACAGTCACAGGCTGATCAGTGCGGAGGGGAGAGAGCTGAACCCAACTTACGTAGCGGTGGACACCCAGGGTGTAATATAGGGACCATCTTATGGGGGATTATGTCACAACACAGGCAAAGTATCCTCCTTGCCTCCACGTCCAGCCTCTGCCACAACCTTCCTTCTCCCCAGAAGTGTTGCAGGGGCCACAGAGCGGGTGAGCTTTCCCTCCCTCTGTCCCCGGGTCTCCTCCGAACTCAGCATATCCTGCAGGAGCATCTGGGCCTCTGTCCTGGACTCACACTAGCCTGGACCATCGCAGTGGTCTCCTAAGGGGCATCCAGCCTCCTAACTCATCGATCCCTTGTCTAGAATGCCATCGGTGGGATCTTTCTAGAAGTTGATTCTAAGAACCTTCAGGAGCTCAGCCTGCATAGAGAGAGCAGCCTCCATGCCGGCACCAACCCACCCTTCCAGCTTCCCCTCTCACTGCTGGCAGCCCCCTCCCCGACCCACCAGTCTCCGGCTGCACCAAACTATTAATACTCCCTGTTCTTACCTGACTCCAAGAGTGAGAGTAAAGAGAGGTGTGCTCGTGTGTGTCTGGACGTGCAGACTGCGCTGTACCTCCCTTCTGGACCTGGGCTCCATGCTAACTCAAGCGTCTCCCTGAGCCTTGCACAGTGGTTAGATATACAGAATGCAGAGGTAAAGGGGCCTTGATCCGAGTCCTGCCTCCCCCACTAACCAGGTACGTTCTTTAGGCCAATTGCTTTAACTCTTTGACCCTCAGTATGTCCATCTAGAAAATGGATGCAATAATTCCTGCCTCTGAAACAGGAGGGAAGGGGGCAGGGTATGACCTTTGAAAGAATGACATAGTCTGAGGACACGACATAAACTGATTAGAACCAAATAGGTCCAAGATGGCAGAGGAGCCGGCTTCCACTAGACCCTGAGCCTCAGTATATGCTCATTGTAACACATCAGCTAAATGACACACCCGTCGGTACCATGACAGTTCTAAGGCCTACCATCAAGATCAAAAAGTGAGCGGTGGCCCAATTCCTGGAAATCCCACCCCTTCCCCAAAATAGCTGGAATACTTCTCCCACACATTAGCCTGTGAAATTACCCAGCCCTATAAAAACTGACAACCCCATACCCTGGGGCCGCTCTCGCCGTCTGAGATGGCCCATACTCTGTCTGTGGAGTGTGTTTCTTTCTAAATAAATCAACTTCTTCCCTATCACTTTGTCTCTCACTGAATTCTTTCTGTGGTGAGACATCAAGAACAGGAGTTTCATTAAATCCTGAGACCAGGTGGGTGATCTCAGTGAAAAGAACGTGGGCTCAAGTCCTAATCTGAGTTACACGGTTTCACCTCCTGCAGGTTATTGTGAGTAGTCTATGAGATGGTGCAAATAAAATGTTGCCCTAAGTCTAGGGCTTCCCCGGTGGCGCAGCGGTTGAGAGTCCGCCTGCCGATGCAGGGGACGCGGGTTCGTGCCCCGGTCCGGGAAGATCCCACATGCCGCGGAGCGGCTGGGCCCGTGAGCCATGGCCGCTGAGCCTGCGCATCGGGAGCCTGCGCATCGGGAGCCTGTGCTCCGCAACGGGAGAGGCCACAACAGTGAGAGGCCCGCGTACCGCAAAAAAAAGAAAAAGAAAAAGTTAAGTCTAGTGCCTGGTCCATGGAAAGTGCTCAGAAGATGCTACCTATTCTGTGAGATGCCTCCCATCCAGCAGGCTCTTCTACGCTGAACTAAGGTTCATGGAGGACTCAGGAGTTTGCCAATGGACTTGACCGTTCGTCCCATCTGGTCCAACCTCCACATTTTACAGACAAAGTAACTGAGACCCCCGGGGTTGGAAATGACTTTCCCAAAGTCACACAGTGCATTGGTGTCAGAGAAGGGCCTGGAACCCAGGTCCTCCGGTGCCAGCCCTGTGGCTTCCCCACTGTGTCCCACCGCAACACTTGTGTGCTCTTTGCATCAAACAGCAGACCAGCTCACTTTCATCCATCTCCCTACTTTTACGGTCTCCCCCAGAAAGAATTATCAGGTCAAACTGCGTCCTCATAGTTTGTAGAGAGGGCACTCTGGGGAAGGGGTTTGGGTTAGTTATCTCCACGAGGGTTCGTGACACAGAAAGTTCTAGAAGGGTGGTGATCCCTGGTCAGGGGAATCCAAACAGACTAAGACCTGTAACCACCGGCATGTCTTGATGGCAGGCGACCCCTGGATCTTTTCTGGAAGGGCCCATTTCTCTGCTGGCTGAGGGGGCCCCACCCAGAGATGCGCGTACCCCAGGCCTCAGTGGGTGTCAGTGGGTCAGGGAACTGAGTTCTAGGACAAGTGGGAGGCTCTCTGGGATCTGGCTGGACGGCTCCATTGACCCGGGGAAGAAAGGAGGGCCCCTGGTGAGAAGCCCTGGGTATGAGAGGTAAAGATCTTCAGAATTCTCCCTGGGTCTCTGGGAAGGGTGCAAACACTCCAATTAAAAAAGAACAAACATGCAAACAAAATATAGTTCCCAAGAACAGAACGTCCCAGAGGTTCTTGGAGGAACTGGATTACTTGCTTCACCGTTTCCACCCTCTCAAAGTCAAAATACTCTGCCAGCAGCCCACCTCCAGTTATTTCTCAACAACACGCCCTCGAGGGCAGGGTCCTTGGAAGTGCTCTCCGTGGAGAACTTAGAAAAACTCTTCTGCTCTAGCCGGGTGGGTGCCTGGACCAGAAGGGGCACCCTGCCAGAGACCCTCAGTTCCCATGGCCCCCTGGCCGGGGCCGGCACGGGGGTCAGTAGGTGGAAGGAACTCTCCCAGCGAGCCCTGCCCCAGTGCCCGCCACAGTAAGCCCTCTGATCCCAGCCCTCTTTCCACAATCCTCCCGTGTCCCTGGGAGACCTGGTCACTCAGTCCTTCTCCCTGGAAAAAGAGCAAGGTCCTGCCCTCTCCTACTGGGGCCTCGAAGTCCTCTCTGAGACCACAGCCTTCCATTTAAGGCCAACTCACACATCCCTGCCCCCCTCCATCGCCCCTCCCCTCCCCCAGGAGTGGTGTGGCAGATCAGGGGCTACAGTGCCAGGGCATCTGGGCATTCCTCTCCCTGGGCCTTGCCCTGTCTGCTAAATATACATCCAGGAGGAGCCCGGGAAGGAAACGGCCACAGACCTCGTTAACTCTTTCACCTCCAGCAGCTGTGGAGGGGGCAGAGGACTGGCAATCCGGTGGGAGGGGCGCCCAAGGCCAGACTGGGGCGGGGGGAGGACCCAGCCCCTCACACCCAGTCATGGGGATGGGGACCTGGGCTCAGAGATCAGGGGTGACCTGTGGGAAGGAGACCAGCTGTGTCCTCACCGCCCCCTCCCCACTCCTGCCCAGAGGAGGAAACGAGGTCAAGGAGGGCAGCCCTGAGGCTGAGTCAGGCCCTCAGCCACTTTCTCCAGGAGGACCTGAAGGATGGCCTGAGCTCTCCTTTCAAGGAGAAGGTGAGGGAGTGCCAGGCGGGCAGGCCCCCTTCTCCCCAGGGTGGGTCCCTTTTCCAGGCTCCTGGAGTAGAGGTGTGAAGGCCTGGGAGTTGGCCTCAGAGGGGACGTTGCTCCGGATTCGCCCCCCACCTTCCCTTCGTGGCGCCCCTCAGCCCAGGCCTGGCTTCCTGCCCCCAAAGATGCTCCCAGAGCCTCCCCAGGTCCTCCTGGCTAGAGCACAGGGAGCGTCGTTGGAGCCCCACCCTGGTTCCCTCCGCTCTGGGTCCCAGCTCTGCTCCTGACTCACTGTGGGCTTTGGCAGGGTCCCTCCCTCCTCACCTTCCCAGCCCCTTTCCCTCCATCCTTGTCGTGTGCCGCTGGTGGCAAGACTCAAACTCCCTCAGGGGGCAGGATGCCCAAGTGGTTGCCGTGGACAGGAACCGCTGGTGGAACTTGGGACCCCAGAGGTCTGACTGGAGCCCTGGGGTTCTGAACCCAGGAGGGCTGGGCTCCGCACAATGGGGAAGGCAGGCAGCTGAACCTGAGACCAGGGGGAGGGGCTGGCCGGACCCTGCCCCTGGAGAGGGGAGGGACGAGGGTGATGAAAGGGCCCTTCATAGAGTGCCTCGCGCAGGAAGCCTTCCCAACCACCAGAAGGATCTGAGAAAACTGCAGTGACCTGCCGCCCGCCTCCACCCCCAACCCCAGCTGGAGGAAGCACGTGGCTTCGTGGCTTCAGGGTGGAGGGGTCTGACCAGGGGAACAGCGGAGTCGTCCCACCCAACTGCTCCCCGCTGGCTGTGGCTCGCGGGGCTGACACAGTTTCTTTGCAGTAACTCGGATCTGCCTAGAAATCTGGCTTAAAGCCCCGCCCCCAGGCTCCCAGGCCAGTCTGTCCATCCCTCCAGTCCTGCAGCGCCCTCTGCTGTCTGAGCCCATAGCGACAGGCCAAAGGGGGAAGTCGGGCCGTAAGGCCCTCTAACGAGCCCAAGCTTCCCCACTGACAAAGGAGCCAGGGCTTTGGGGCTGGGGGAGCCAAGATCCCCAAGACACCCCCATGTCAAAGACTGTCCCATTGTCCCTTCCGGCACATCTATAACCTGGCCGACCAAGGCGCTCAACGTTTAATTCGGTGGAAAAGTAGGGTTTTGTTCTCTGGGGGGGGGCCCCTCCCCTGGGCCAGGTTGCTGAAAACAGCAGATCCTCCAGAAGCCTGGCGATTTGTCCCCTCCCACCCTTCCTCATCCCAGGAGGACGTGGACAGCTGTGACGCGCTTTACCCAACTAGCCCGAAGCGGGCTGGACGGGAATGTAAATGGGGCGGGGTGGGGGTGGCGCTGGGGGAGTGAGATTGCGCCTCAGAAGCCCCTGGGAGCTCTGGTATCGTGTGGGGAAGCAGAGGAAGTAAGCGCAGATAACAGGGAATCTTTGGCGATGCCCGCAAGTCGTGCAAACTTGAAGCCGATCGCAGAATGGAAAAAAACGCTATTGGAGGCGAGAGCACGAAAGGGAACCCAGGAAATGTGGCAAACAAGGCATTTATTCTCCTGCCTGAGGACAAATAAGAGGGTAGCGGGAAAAGGGGGCCAGCAACCCAGTCACGATTAAGAAAGTGAAGAAAATTCTTCTGAACGAAAAGATACTCTCAGTGTGGAACTTAAAAGCTCTGTAGCAGACTCTGGGCAAACTTCTTGAAGGAAGACACTTGTCCTCAGATACATCTTCATTACGGTTTAATCAAGATCTTCCAAGAATCCAGGGAGAAAGGAGAGGTCGTGTTGAAAGATACAAGACTGAGGCTGAATCCTGCTACGCCAACCAGAAGGAAAAGTGGAGGGACATTGCCTATAAAGCTAAGAGAAAAATTCCTTTCATCAAGAGCTGGATATGCACCAGACTAACATTTTTCTTTAAATTAACCACAGGGGGGACTTCCCTGGTGGCCTAGCGGGTAGGATTCAGCGCCTTCACTGTGGAGGCCCAGGTTCAAGCCCTGGTCCAGGAACTGAGATCCTGCACGCTGTGTGACACGGCCCAAAAAAAAAAAAAAAAAAAAAGAAAGAAAAGAAAAGAGAAGAAAAATAACCTTAGTGTATGGGCCGGATTGTGTCTCCCTAAATTCACAGATTGAAGTCCTAAACCCCCTGTACCACAGAATGTGAATTTCAAGAGATGATTAAGTTAAAATGAGGCCAATAGGGTGGCCACTCATCCAATATGACTGGTGTCCTTAAAAGGAGAGACACCAGGCATGTGCCCGCAAAGAGGAAAGAGCTTTTTAAGACATAGATAGGAGACAGCTACCTGCCAGCCAAGGGAAAAGGTTTCAGAAGACACCAAACCTGCCAACACCTTGCTCTTGGACTTCCAGCGTCCAGAACCTTAAGAAAATGAATTTCTGTTGTTTAAGCCACTCAGTCTATGGCTTTTTTGTTGTTGTTGAGGCAGCCCAGAAAACAAATAGACATGGATGTAGAGACCAGAAGACAGCAAAAATCATATATAGACTTGGAAAGATGTGAAAGACACTAGAAAAATCATTGTCTTTAAATATTAACAAAGGGTTAAAAAATAGAACATAAGATCAACTGACAAATTGTGTGTGGGGTGGGGGTTGGGGGGGCGACCTGTAAGGAAAAAACTTAGAATTCCAAAAAGGATTTCCATTAGCCAAGCTATTTCAGCAGATGGGATGGAGGCGAGAAGGGTAACCCACACCCCTGCTGTCTTGTTCTCCAGAAGCCATTGAGAGTTTGACAATAGAAATGCATAAAGGAAACGTGAGCAGTTTTGTGTTTTTTTTTAAGAATTTTAGAAATTTCATGTCATGTCTGAATCATTTATATTAACATATTTCTATATAAATAAGCCAAAGAAAGTTTAGTATTAGTTGTTTTGTTTGTTTGTTTGTTTACACTGCAGGTTCTTATTAGTCATCAAGAGCAGTTTTAAGAATACTTTTCATTCCCATTTCAGTGACATGCTTGTCACAGTGACGATCTCGTCCTTTTATTAAAAGTTACGAAAATAGGGCTTCCCTGGTGGTGCAGTGGTTGAGAGTCCACCTGCCGATGCAGGGGACACAGGTTCGTGCCCCGGTCCGGGAAGATCCCACGTGCCGCGGAGCGGCTGGGCCCGTGGGCCACGGCCGCTGAGCGTGCGCGTCCGGAGCCTGTGCCCGGCAACGGGAGAGGCCACAACAGTGAGAGGCCCGCGTACCACAAAAGAAAAAAAAAAGTTACAAAAATATTAAAAAGGAACTGCTACCTAATGCATCTTATTAGAGAAATATGATATTGGTTCCTGAATCTGTTAAGTCCAGAACCAAAAAGTTACAAGTGATGCAAGCAGCCCTGAAGCTGCCCTTCCTCTAATCTTCTGCACCTGAGACCACCTGCAAGGTGACGGGTGGACTGAGAAGGAAACAGGGACCAGTAGACATGAATTTGAGTCTCAGTGGTGTTCTTGACCAGCTTAGGGCCACGTGCATATCACTGAACCTCTCTGTGCCTCCGTTTCCTCTGTCTGTAAAATGGTCGCAATACTCAGTATTCTGGGTTATTTGAAAACACTGATGTCGCTTCAGCCTGTGGGTACAAGTGAGGTCACATCAATAGGGACACCCACGTTCCCATGGCTTGAATCCCCCACCAGTGCAGAATGCTACCTGCCTCAATAGAGCCTCCTCACCTGTTTCTGGAACTACCTGGTTTCCCTGGTGTTTGGGGACAGGTGAGTGAATCTTTCTGTCTCCTTGAAGACAGCCCACCAGCCAGCTGAAAGAGGCTTCCCATCTTCATTTATTTTTCTTGGCTGTGCTACATAGCACACGGGATCCTAGTTCCCTGACCAGGGATTGAACCCATGCCCCCTGCAGTGGCAGCACAAAGTTCCAACCACTGGACCACCAGGAAAGTCCCAGGCTTCCAGTCTTGCCCCACCACAGTTGCCTTCCATGCCAAGGGTACCCCCTGGTACTGGGCAGCTCTCCTGCAGGGCCCCACAGGTTTCGTATAGAGGGGGAGGGGGGTCTCTCCCTCAAGACATTCCATTTGATTCTGCATCAAAAGCACCTATCCTCCGTAGGGTGGACTTGGCCCCTGGGGCTGGGCTGGGGAAGGCCTCCTCTCACCTTCTTGTGCCCCTTCTTGGGGTACCTGGATTTGCACCCCCCCCCCCTTAAGCAAGGAATGAAGCTCTGGTGCATCAGCTCTACCCACGGACACGTCTGTGCGCACATAGTGCTACCAAACCAAACTTGATTCCACTTGCCTGCTCACAGTAAAGCCAATCTACTGACACTGGTTGTGGTGAAGGAAAGTGCAACGTTTATTGCAGGGCACCAAGCAAGGAGTCCAGGCAGCTAGGGCTTAAAAGGCCCGAACTCCTTGTCTGGTATGTTAAATTACAAGGAAATACATTTATTGGAAAAAAGAAAACAGTCAAACAAGACAAAATAATAATAGTTTCATCGTTAAGCAAAGTCAAGGACCTTTAGTTCCTCCTCAAGGCCTATAGATAATACTCTGTGCCAAGTCCTCTGAGCTGTTTTGCAGAGACTGAAACCCCTACCAGGTGGAAGAAATTAACTGTATGCTGCCCACAAGCATGTAGACTCCAGACCAATTGGAAACAGAAGGTTGATGATGTTGATTACCTCACTACCCACCAATCAGAAGAGTGTCCACGAGCTGATCACTCACCCTGCAACCTTCTCCCTCACCCTGTCTAAAAACCGTTCCCTAAAAGCCATCGGGGAGTTGCAGCCTTCTGAGCATTAGCCGCCTGGACTCCTTGCTTGGCGCACTGCGATCAATGCTGCCCTTTCCTTCACCACAACCGGGTGTCAGTAGATTGGCTTGACTGTGAGCAGGCAAGCGGACCCAAGTTTGCTTCAGTGACCATGGGGGAATCTGCCATGCCCCAGACCCACTCAGGGCCAGCTGAGACCTTGCTGTGGCAAAAGTGATGGGACTTCCAGGTCCTCAATCCTCTCTCTCAACTCCTGGGACCAGAGGTGTCTCAGGATTCAGAATTTTTCAGAATAGAGAAAGGTAATGTATGGTTTAGATAAAGTAACAGATCTCTATTCCGGCAGGGTGTAGGGCGTGGTCGCAAAATCACGCCCGCTGAGAGTCTGCAGCGGAACCTATGCAGTGGGACAACACCAAGACATATGTGGTCTTGTATCTATTCTGGTGTGTTTGTGGCAAACTCAGGAAAACGGTCTTGGTTTTCAGAGTTTTTGGAGTTTAGAATTGTGGATAAAGGATTGGGGACCTGCCTTTTCCTCCTTCTGGGTGTGGCTGAAAGTCCCTTCCTGGACATTTCTGCTGTGGGGAGAAGTAGAGAGGATAGGGGGAAAGCCAAGTGCATTTATTTTGCACCGACTGTTTGCCCAGCACAGAACTGGCTCTTTCCCTTCTGTGATCCCATTAAGGGGTTGCGTGCCTGTGGGGGCCCGCCTGGACCTCACGTTCAGGGGAAAGGTCAGCTCAGTCTGGTCTAAAAGCAGAGAGCAGACGGCTAATGTGTTTACCCAGTGCCTGGAGCAGGTGGGAGGTTTGTCTGCTAATCTCTCCCAGCTGCCTCTCCCGGTTGGCATGGCTGAAAGGAGGGAGGCTGGGAGGGGCCAAGCAGAGCCCCTCAGAGTCTCAGATCGGCGGAGCCATCTCCCTTCCTCCCCTTGGTGGAGAAAGAGGCTTCTTCTCCAAGAGGAGTGAGCTTAGGGGTGTGGCCGGGAGGCCCCTTCCGCTCTCCTGGCCCCTGAGCTAAGAGGACATTTTCTTTCTTAGTCCTGGTCCTCAGCAACTATGGAAAGTGCCTCCCCAGGGCTGTTCTGGGGCCCTGAACCTGTTCTGGCTCCAGGGCAGGGATTTAATCAGTCCAGGATGCTAGAGACCCCAGAGGTTATGTCGCCCCAGGGCTGGGGCATTGAATCTGCTTCAGACCACTCCCTTTCAAAAAAAAAAAAAAAAAAGACCACTCCCTTTCTCAGGCAGCCCGTCTCCCATTGTTCAGCCCCCTGCATTTGGTTCCCGCAGCCCAGGAAAGGCCTGGAATCCAGCAGACATCTCCCTTTCTCCCTGGCATTGCCACTAGAAGCCGGAGAAGTAATCAACTCAGGGAATGAGAGGTGGGCTCCAGGAAGGGGTGGGCTGGAAACAACTCATATTCATCCATCCATCCATCCATCTATCCATCTATTCAGTCACTCACTCATTCATTCATTCATTCAACCAACACTAATTTAGCTTCCTGGGAAGCCACCCCTGAAGGAAGGAGCCTCTCCTTTCATCCCCAGATTGCAAAGTAGGGTACTGATAAAGTTTTGTGGAAGCAACCACAAAGACCCCAGGAATCTGGCTGTGAGCCGCCCCAAGCTCCCTGCATGGGCTCCTCCTCTACAGTCCTGCCCCTTTGGGCAGTCCTGCAGGCTTCAGCACAGGTTCCGCCACCACGCCCGCTGGCTGTGACCCCAGGGTGCAGGGCAGGTGGGCGTCATGGATGACCTCCTGGACAGTGGCCCGGAAGGTCTTGCTCACAAAGGAGTACAGCCCAAAGTTGACGGCTGTGTTGAGCATGGCTGCCATGTTGGCCACATCCAAGGCCAGGTGGACCCTCCAGTCCCGGTAGACGGGGGCCACGTACAGGTGGTAGAGCATGACAAAGATGCGGGGCGCCCAAAGGAGGGCGAAGAGCGTGGTGACACCCAGGAGGATGGCGGTGCTCTTGCCCACCCGGGGCCGAGGCCCGCTCTGGCCCCTTCTCTGTAGCTGGCAGACAATGGCCGAGTTGGCGACCAGGAAAACGCCGCAAGGGATGAAATAGACGATGAGGCAGTGAGCCCACTTGAGGACCTTGTCCAGTGTGCTGGGGGGGTCCTCGTCCCTCCACACGTCCATCCACCAGTAGAAGGGGACGCCAGTCAGCAGGGCAGCACCAAGGACAGCAGCGATGGCCCGCCGGGTCCGGCCTGGGGATGAGGTGGCCCGATGGTGCAGGGGGTGGCACAGGGCGCTGTACCGGTCGACCGTGAGCAGGACGGCGATCCAGACTGAGGCGTGGTTGGCAGCAAACTCCAGGATGTTAGCCGCGCGCACCACAGCCTGGGGCACCTTTCGGGCCAGCACTGCTCCCTGTAGGAGGAAGCCCACGAACACGATGACTACCTGGGTGATGACATCCGAGGCCGTGAGCGCCAGAAGGTAGTAGTAGGAGGGCTTCCTGGTCCTGGCGGCGAGGCGGGCCAGGGCCACTGTGGTCAGGAGGTTGACTGATGGCAACCGAGGTCAGGGAGGGGAGAGGTCAGAGGCGTTAGAAGGGCTCCTCGGATTTGCTTTCTCATCGTCCCTCCCCACCTGCTGGTTCTGGCTTTTCTTTTCCTCTTTCCAGACCCTTCTTAAACCTCACTTTGTCCGGAAGGGTAATCAGATCAGCCCTGCCTTGTCCAGTCATGCGCCGTAGGCCACTGCCTTATACACTAGCTTCCCTGGCAACGGGCACAGGGATGGGCAGTTCCCTAATTCCACCCGTCCTTTCCTGCATCCACACCCCACCCGACCCCCAGCTCTGCTCTCTGAACGCAGTGGATGGTACAGGAAGCTTTTGATGGAGCTGGGGGCGGTCATGCACGAACTTAGTCATCCTAGGAGGTGCCCATTCCTGGGGGTAGAAGGGGGCTGTCTGCTGTGGTGAAAACTTGGGTTTAGCTATAGAGCACCCCAACTCCTGGCCCCTCACTTTTACTCCCCACTATGCTTGGCTTTCCAGTGACCCAGATCACCCCACAAAGGCAAGGAGAGCCCTGGGGTCTATGATCCTGGGTTTCAGGGGTCAGCCCAGAGGATTGGCACCCATTGAAGGAGGACTCCAACTTCTGGGCAACCCCAGGACCCCAGACCCAGCTCCCCACTCACCAGGCAGCCCCAGGCCCAGCAGGACGCTGTAGTAGATGACAGGGATGACCCCGGCCACACACGGGGACCTCTCTGGGATCTCCGGCCAATGGCCTTCAAACTCCTGGCTCAGCCCGCTGCCATTGGGTGTGAGCATTGGCGTCACCTGTAGCTGGCCCGCTAGGAAGCACAGAGGGTGGGTTAGAGCATTTGGTTCGTTTCCAGCCTGGCCTGGCAGCAGCCCTACCCTGCCCCTGACCCTGAGGGCTTTACTCACCCCCACTCTGTGCAGACCCTGTGGTCAGGCCCAGCCAAACGGTAACGCTTCCAGCCAAGCACACTCCACCCCAGCCCACCCCGCAGTGGCCCGGCTCCCCCCGCTGGCGGGAGGAAGCACTTGTTGGCATTTCTTGCTGACACGGAGATTATTTCTCGATCATATTTGCTCCTGGTGGGTCTTCAGCCTGCAAAGCAGGGCCCTAAACGGGCTGCTAGTCACGGTCAGGAGGGGGTTTGGGGGTGGGGCCCTGGGCCTTGCTCCAGGCGGCCTGAGCCAGAGGGTCTGCACCGGCGCTTGGGCAGCTGTGTTTTTAAAGCGTCCCAGGTGACCCTGACCCACAGTAACTCACGGCAGCTGCACTCTGCCAACAGCCACCCCCCTCTTTAAGGAGAGACGTTACTAAGTTCCGCTCCTTTCTACGCTCGAGGTCACCCTCTCCTAGTGCTATCGGAGCTGGAATGGCCCCGGTTTTCAGACTGGGAAACTGAGTCCAGAGGGGGTAAGGTGACCTGCCTGCTGTCACACGCAGCTGGCAGGTGGCCAGTCTGGGATAAGGACCTTCCTCATGCTCTGGTCCCTGCCTCTCTTAGTCCACACTTCAGGAGTCTAGGTTCCACCTTCCAGCTTTTGACGTTTCCATATCCGCTTCCAGCTCCCCTCTCCCGGACTCTAGATTCCTCACTGGCCCTTCCACCTTACTGTCCCTGCCCACCCTGGCCCCAGACACTTTACCTGTCTCTTGTCCTGCAAGCCGCATGCTCCTGGGTGCTGAGTCCTGGGTCACCCCGTGGCTTTTTCCGGTGGTCCCAGCAGCGCGCTCTCATCATCGCCAGCTCTCTGAGCGGTTGTTTGCCCCAGGATTATTCCAGCGGTGCAGACGGAGCCTGACGGTCGGTGCAGGGAGGTGGGGTGGAGGGGGGAGGGAGGAGGGGGAAGGGGAGGGCGGGGCAGAGGCCCGGAGCAAACCAGGATGGGGAGGGTGCACAGGCAGGGGAGGGGCGAGGCTGGGAGGCAGACCTTGGGGCGGGGGGTAGCATCAGGGCTCTGGTTGGGCTGCCTCGTGCTCCAGGGCACTCTGGGAACCGGCCTGGCCTCGGTCTGGCAGTCAAACCCTGGGCGTGAGGCGTTTGGGGAAAGGCAGACAGATTCCAGGAGCTGACTCAGAGGGGGCTGGGGGGAGGGAACCCGTGCTGGGGAGGGAGAGCTGAGGCTGCCCTGGGCAGGACCCAGATCTGGAGCGAAGCCCCATGGGCCAGATTTGAAGCAGTCAGTGCCGCGGTGGCTGCGGGTGGTGGGACGAGAAGGAGACTACCCTGGCGGGCTGTTGGCCTGGAAGGATGGCAGGAAGCCATGCCCAGTGCTGGCTGTGACGACCAGGCCAGCGGAAGCCTGACCAGGCTGCCAACAGCGCTGGGAAACCCAGACCCAGCGGCTCCTTGCAAGCCGTTGTTTTCCTGGCCGTGGTGAAATGGACCATCCTTTAAGGAAAATTAGTCACCGGCAGATCAACACCATCCGGCGTGGCTTGCGCCCTGGAGAGGCTGGAACCTGTGCCCGGCCGGCTCCCCAGCCCCATGCGGGGAAGAGCGACCGGTGCAGCCCACGGAGGGCACCCGGGACAACGTGTGGAGTGGCTCAAGGAGAGCTGAGGCCCAGCCAGCACTCGCTTCCCACGCTCACCCTCTGGGAACGTCCCAGAGCTGGTTTCCCTACGTTAGATCCCACTTCCTGGGCTGGAGCTACCTGGACGCCCACCCCCAGCCTCACCTCCATGCGCAGCCCTGGAACTCACAGAGGCCTTGCTGACCCCTGCTGGCTGGGGCCTGACCCTGAAGTCCTCCGAGAGCCCTCTGGCTTTGGCCAGGTCCCCTGGGTGGCACAGTGGGACCAGAGTAGGCACTACCCACTCAGGTCCCCAGGCAGAGTGTCCAGGACTCCAGCCCCAGAGGGTGCGAGGAGCACAGGTAATTCCTCAGGCCACCACCTCCCTGCGCCAGGACGCTGTGGATGAGCAGGGGGCCGTTCACAGCCGGGTGTGAGGGTCTCTGCTGACATTTCCTGAGGACCTACCCTGTCCTACACGTGTCACCCTCCCGGCAGCCCCTCAAGCTAACTCAGGTTACCTCCGTTTCACACAAGAGGGGACCGAGGCTCAGAGAAGGCCAGCAACTCCGCTAAGCCCACAGAGCTAGCAAGTGGAGGTTGGAAATTGAACGTGGGTTTGTCCCTCCCCCAGAGCTGTTCGCTGGTCACTCGCTCCCACCATCTGCTCTCCGGAAGAGCAGGGGCTGAGGCAGCACGAGGCCACTGTGAGCTCGGGCTTTACGGGCAGAGGAAGTGGGCCAGGCGGACAGCACTCGGATGCGGAAGGCCCTCCAGTCGGGCGACAGCAGGATGGAGGCAGGAAGGCAGGTGTGCCACCGCGGGACAGCCCGGCTTCAGGGGAAGCTTTCAGTATCATGTCAGTTACTTCAGGGCGCAATTCCTTCCTGTGTAGCATCGCTGTGCGCCCCTGAATCCACGTGGCCTGGAACCTAAGCTCAGGATTCGCTCCTCCCCAATCTAAGCGTTTGGGGGCTCCCTAGCTCAGGAAGGGAGACGTCACAGGTGCAGCTGGGGTGGAGCTGGGGCTGGGAGCCCACCCCTCCGCCGTCCTGTGTCTGATCACTCATGCCACAGATCCAGAAACTCTATATCTGCCCCAAGCTTGCTTCTCCAGCACTAGAGATCCCTTGCCCCACGGGGATCATCTATGGCTACTGAAACATTGGCTACTGAACATTCGTTCAGGTTCTTCCATAAGCTGTTACCCAAAGGGCCGAATGAACTTTTTCGCCAACACAGTAGCTTCCCAGAAAAGACAGTATGGGGCTGTGGAAAGAAAAGTCAAGCAGCAACGCAGCACTTGAATCCTGGCTCTGCCCATTCTGAGCCGTGAAACCTCAGACAAGTCCCTTGAGTTATAGATACCCTTGCCTCGGGTGGGAAGCGACACTGCTCTCTGTTCTAGCTCAGAGTTGCTCTCAAGGAATTATGGAGCTTCCAGATCGACAGGGCAAAATGAAACAGATTGTCTCAGATCTTCCATCTCCAAGATTGGGCAGGGCGAACGCCCTCCTTCTTCTCTCCAGCTCCAAGACTCTCACGCACACCACACACACAAACACACGCACGCAGGGAATTCCCTGGCAGCCCAGTGGTTAGGACGCCGCGCTTCCACTGTAGGGGGCACGGGTTCGATCCCTGGTCAGGGAAATAAGATCATGCATGCTGTGCGGTGTGGCCAAAACAAAACACACGCATGCACACCTACACACCACACACACATACACGTGTGCAGACATACATAGCGCGCACACACACACACACTCCAGAAAACCTCAGACTAAGAAAATGAGAACGGAGGATGCGTATTCCTGGAAAGCCAGTTTCTAAATCAGAAGAGGGGTTTCAGGGATAACAGAAGTTAGAGCTAGTAAGAGGTGGAGCCTCTCAGAGATGGGGAGTCAGAGGTGACCCTCCTGAGTCTTCTTGGTAACCTGGGACCTCCCCGATCCCCGCACACTTGAAATGCCATCCATGTAATTCTAGCAGGTAGACCTTAGCTTGGGGGTGTACATGACAATCGCCGAGATGCTGAGAAGACACGGGTGCCCTGGCTCCTAGGTGGAGTGTGGGAGATTCCAGTGCAGGCAGCCGCACCTCTAGGGGCTGATGCAGCGCCTCAGGGAGGCTGGAGTTAAGACCATTTTCTGAGTAGCGGGTTCTCTTAGCGTCATCTTTTTATCATCAACATTCCTGTCGGAGAGCATTGCACATGGAAGCCGGGATGCCCTCAGAGGCCACGACCCGCATCACACTGAGGCTCTGTTTTTCTGAGCTGGGCCAGGGAGGCGGTGCAGCCCACGGGAAGGGCAGGCAGGCAGCCAGTGGGCAAGGGATGGTGGATCTGGACGAGGGGAACCAGGCGTGAAGGTCAGGACAGCCGGGAGGGGTTTCCGCTGGGCTGGACAGCTACATGTTTGCCAACCCGGACGAGGCAGGTGCCAGACCCACTTCCCGCTCTCTCTCTGGCTCCAGAGAGGGGGGTGGAGCTGTTGGGTCTCTCTGTGCCAGCCCGGGGCAGAAATCAATGCGTGGAGCTGGTCCCTGGCATCCAGAGAGCAAAGGAGGGCACCCACCCATCCCCAGTTAAAGACCCAGCCTCAGGAGAAACTCGGAGCTGGATCTCTCAGGAGCGCACCCCACCTCCACCATTTCAATTCATCAACTTGGAAGGACTCCCTCCCATGGAGATCGGGGCCAGGCCCTACTTGCTTCTGGAAAAGGTGAGGCCTCCCCAGCACCTGCCCACCCATAACACACACCCCTTGGGCTCTAGACGCCACCCTCCTCTCTCTGTTCCTTTGTCCTTAGAAGAGCTCTCCTCTGTACTAACCCAGCTGAAACGGCCACCTAGCTCTCTGCCTGTTTCTCCAACTGTCAGGGTGGGGTACTGGGTCTGCTGTGTGTCTCCCTGGAACTCTGAGATGGGAAAAATTACACTAGGAGGTTGGACAGAAGCTGGTAAAAGAAGCCTTCCAACAAGGTGAACCAAGAGACCGGAGACCTCTTGGGAAGGTGAATTAAAGGAAGGAAGTGACCAGGCATCTCCAGTCCCCATGCCTGCATTTGCGCTGCTTGGGCGGGGGGTGGAATGCCTGCCGAGGACCAGCCTCCAGCGAGGCGGCCAGCTCTGCTCTGGGCAGGGGTGCTCCGTGCAGGGGTGCACAGGCTCGGGTGCAGCTCCTCTATGCCCAGCCCTGCCATCTTAGCTCACCTTGACCCGGGGTGAGGGGTGTGCTGGTCACAGCCCCCACCTCCCTAAAGGCTCATCATCCTCTCAGGAACATTCTTCAAAGAAGAACACGAAAATGCTATCAGTTACCCCGTGGGTCCCTATCTGAGACCCTTGCCCTCCTTTCTGGAGAGCCAGCCCACCCCAAAATGGGAGAGGGGGAGGGGTGGGAGCCTGAGCTGCCGCCGTGTTTCTCTTCCAGGCCCTTCCTTTGCAGCCGGCTCCCCACGGCTCCCCAGCCGTGACGCTGGCAAGCTCGTGCTCTGTGCCAGGGTGGAGGCTGAGCCTGGGATCCGGGGAGGGGGCCGGCGACCCTCTGCGCTGGTGGCGGCCACTGGTTCTGGAGCCCTCTGCCTGCCCTTTGGAGAGCCTTAAACTTCCCAGAAGAGGAATGACTCGCTGTGCCAGGTGGTAGGAGCTATGGGGGAGGGTGCCGGATCCGTCCCCCTCAGGGGCCCACCGGCAGCACAATAGCCCCTGGGGCTGCTGCTCTCTGGCTTAACTCGTTGCCTGGGCAACAGCTGGGGCCCGTTTCCACCAATCCACGGCAGAGGCTGGGTGGTGGGCGGGAAGCCAGCCGGGGAAGGGAGGGCACCAGCCCCTTGGGCGGGACCCTATATAAGGAGGAGGAATGTGAGTGGAGAGGTCTGGGCTTCGCTCTCCCTCCAGTGGGCTTGGGGGCAGGGCACAAAGATGCTTAGGCTGGGCTGCACCAAACCTGGGTCCTGGGCCAGCTTCTGGGCCATCCTGACCCTAGTGGGCCTGGTCGCTCGTGCAGGTGAGTGGGCAGGGGGCAGGGAGAAGGGGCAGGACCTTCCGGCTTTAGCCACACACGGCCAGGAGGGGGCGGTGTCCAGCCAGCCAGGACGGGCGCAGAGTGGATTTGATCACACAGCTCCGTGGAGGAGGGCAGCCTGCCTCCGAGGGGACGAGGGCTGGGCGGGCAGGCAGGCAGGAGTCTCAACGACAAGAAGGCCCTTCCACTGTCCATTGTCCCAGGCAGCTGGGCCCAGCTAGAGGCGAGTGGGGATGCCATCCGCATTTGGGGCCTTCAGTGTGACAGCTTGGAGAGGCGAGGCTGGGAGATAACCTCGGGCTCCTCTCACCCTTTCTTCCTCCCTGTCTCCCTCTTGCTTTACACAAAGATGCTCTGCTCTCCTGTGAGTGTCCTCTCCAAGAGCGCACATGGGCCTCGGGACTCGTGTGTGTGTGTGTGTGTGAGAGTGCGTGTGTGTGCATGTGTGTGAGTGCATGTGTGTGTGTGTGTGCGCGCGTGCGCTGCGGGGTAGGTGTGCCCATCTGCTGCTGTCAGCTCCTCACACTGTGCTCCGCTTGGAGAAGCTGCTGGCAGTGTTTTCTGTCATTGAGTTTTCTGTCACCGAGGGCATGTCCCCAGCTGACCCTCACGGTATCCCTGGAAACATGCGAGAAGGGCCCAGCGCGCCCAGCCTGCAAGGCGGGAACACCAGCCTCAAGGCACAGGTACCCCGAGAGTCCTGTCCAGGACAAGCTGGCCCTCTGTGCTTTCTCTGGTCTCCCGCAGGCCAGTGGAGACGGGACCCAGGAGGGCTGCTGGGCCTGGAAGCAGCTTCCCCTGCAGGCTGCAGCCTCCTCTCACAGCCAGGCCCTCCCCTCCCACTCAGCGCTGGGGCTGATCCTCGGGCCCCCCACCCCCCAGCTTGCCAAGCCCATCCTCTTCCAGGGCCTCTGGCAGGCTCCTTCTCAACGCTTCCTCAGGGAGCCTGTCTCTGATTCCTGCACCTGAAGGAGCTGCCCCCCCACTGCTATCACCTCCCTTATTTACCACAATCGAAAGCTAGAGTGCTTCCTTGTGTATTTGTTGCCTGTCTAAGGAGCTTGTGCTTTGACGAGTGTAAGAAGCTGGCTTGTTTTGTTCACTGCGCTATTCTGAGCTCCCAGGAGCGTGTCTGGCTTGTAGTAAGTGCTCAGTTTGTTAGTGACTGCACTCCTTTGGACAACTCTTCCGAGGGGTGAGGTGCACAGTTCCTCAGGATGTGAGATGGGGGGGAACCAAGAGGTTCCTCGACCCCCGCCTAGGGGTCTGGCATCATGGAGACCAGCTCTGGACACTTTGTCCCACGCCGGGTCACGAGCTCTCCCCACCAGGAATCTGCCCACCTTCCAAGAGCATCCTCTCAGGGTCTGCTCAGGGTCAGGTTTACAAGCTTCCCCACCCAGGATGTGCTTGTGTGCACACACGTGCATCCACGCACTTCATGGGCACAAACAGGTGAGCACACAGCCTCCCCAGGCTCATCCACTCTCTGCCCACATCCAACCACATGCATGTCCAGCTGGCCCCTCTGCAACCCCAGCATGCTGCCCGGGACCCGGGTGCCTTCTCAGGCTGTGCCGTGTTCCTTCCTGCTGCAGCCCAGAAAACCGATGTCGGCGGGGAGTCAACGGGCACCTCCATCAACCACTCCCAGACGCTGCTCCAACGCCTGCAGGAGCTGCTGCGGCAGGGCAATGCCAGCGACGTGGTGCTGCGGGTCCAGGCTGCGGGCACCGACGAGGTCCGAGTCTTCCACGCCCACCGCCTGCTGCTGGGACTGCACAGTGAGCTGTTCCGGGAGCTGTTGAGTAACCAGAGCGAGGTGGTGCTGCAGGAGCCCCGGGACGGTGCTGCTGTCTTTGACAAGTTCATCAGGTGGGGAAGGATCAGGGGGAAGACTCCAGGACTTTCCAAGCCCCTGGCTTCTCCACTCACAGGGTGATGGGAGCCCTGGATCCTAGCAGACATCATGCCCATTCCCTGGATGTCATTAGGATGACCGTGCAACCGCCTCCTTCTTCCCTCCTTCCACTGCACTCCTGCAAAATGCAGCGTGACTCCCCTGCCCTTGCCTGGAGGCTCTGTGTGGTTTGATGTCACTTCCCAGTTACCCTCAGAGCTGTTTCCAAATCTGGCCCTGAGAGCTTTTAAAAACTGTAGATTCCCGGGCCCCACCCTGGGTCCTGGGCTTCCCGTCTAGGGTTGGGCCAAGCAGTCGTTTCTTTCCTTTCTTAAAAAAATATTTATTTATTTATTTGGCTGCGCCGGGTCTTAGTTGTGGCACGTGGGATCTTTAGCTGCAGCATGTGGGATCCAGCTCCCTGACCAGGGATCGAACCCACCCCCCGCGTTGGGAGCACAGAGTCTTAGCCACTGGACCACCAGAGAAGTCCCCCAAGCAGTCGTTTCTTATTTTAATGTCTCCGGGTGGCTTTGGTGTCTGGCCCCGTCTTGAACCAGAGGGCTAGGGAGCTAAAAACGTTAGCCATCTCTCTGCCCCATCTCCTGCCTCCTGCTAGTGGGGCACCATTCACACTCTAGCCTGAGAAAGTGACCCTAATGTGACGGCTTAGATAAGATGGCTGCAGAATTCGGGTCATTGCTTCCAACTTCCGGGCAACGGGAAGAGGGATAACACAGAAGGGCCAAAGGGTCTCCCCGCCACCCCAGTCAGTTCTATTTAACCAGCCTTCCCCCAATCCCACTCTGTGCCTCTGCGGACATCTCATTGGCTAGAATTCAGTCACGTGCCCGCACTCGCTCTAAGGGAGCCTGGGAAACATCTTTTAGTCCCAGAGGCAAACAGCGAAGTGAAATGGCTTGCCCACTCTCATAGCGAGCAGCTGGCGGCATGGGAGTCCAGATAGTAAACCTCGCAATGGCAGGCGCTACATCTGTCTTCTTCAAGCACAGAGCTCGGCACGTAGTAGGTGCTCAATACATGCATGCTATTTCCATGTCCCCACGAGAAACGGAAAGAAGAGGCCATGAGGTCGGATGGGCCTGGGAGGGCCCTTCTGTTGGCGCCCTTGACCATGATGGTCTCTGACCAAGGCCGGGGCCCTCTGGACCCAGAAAGCGGCTCTGGGTGGGGTCGGGGTGGGCCCGCCCGCCCTGACCGCGCCCCATCTCTGCGCCTCTCCGGCAGGTACCTCTACTGCGGCGAACTGATCGTGCTGCTGGCGCAGGCCATCCCCCTGCACAGGCTGGCCACCAAGTACGGCGTGTCCTCCCTGCAGCGGGGCGTGGCCGACTACATGCGCGCGCACCTGGCGGGCGGTGCGGGTCCGGCGGTGGGCTGGTACCACTACGCGGTGAGCACCGGGGACGAGGCCCTGCGCCAGAGCTGCCTGCAGTTCCTGGCCTGGAACCTGTCGGCCGTGGCGGGGAGCGCCGAGTGGGGCGCAGTGAGCCCCGAGCTGCTGGCGCAGCTGCTGCCGCGCTCGGACCTGGTGCTGCAGGACGAGCTGGAGCTGTTCCACGCGCTGGAGGCGTGGCTGGGCCGCGCGCGGCCGCCCCCCGCCGTGGCCGAGCGGGCGCTGCGCTCCATCCGCTACCCCATGATCCCGCCGGCGCAGCTGTTCCAGCTGCAGGCGCGCTCGGCAGCCCTGGCGCGCCACGGCCCGGCGGTGGCCGACCTCCTGCTGCAGGCCTACCAGTTCCACGCCGCCTCGCCGCTGCACTATGCCAAGTTCTTCGACGTCAACGGCAGCTCCTTCCTGCCCCGCAACTACCTCGCGCCCGCGTGGGGCGCCCCGTGGGTCATCAACAACCCGGCCCGCGACGATCGCAGCACCAGCTTCCAGACGCAGCTGGGCCCCAGCGGCCACGACTCGGGCCGCCGGGTCACGTGGAACGTGCTCTTCTCGCCGCGCTGGCTGCCCGTCAGCCTGCGGCCCGTCTACGCGGATGCCGCGGGCACCGCGCTGCCCCTCGCGCGCCCCGAGGACGGCCGGCCGCGGCTCGTGGTCACGCCGGCCAGCAGCGGCGGCGACGCGGCGGGCGTGAGCTTCCAGAAGACCGTGCTGGTGGGGACGCGCCAGCACGGCCGCCTGCTGGTCCGCCACGCCTACAGCTTTCACCAGAGCAGCGAGGAGGCCGGCGACTTCCTGGCGCACGCCGACCTGCAGCGGCGCAACTCCGAGTACCTGGTGGAGAACGCCCTGCACCTGCACCTCATCGTGAAGCCCGTCTACCACCCCCTCATCCGGACCCCCAAGTAGCCAAGCGGGGCCCGGGGCGGGAAGCTCGGCGTCCCTGAGGCCTCTGGATCGGGAAATACAGGCCCGGCAGAGATGGGCCAGAGGGACCAGGAGTGGCATGGCCAGTGGAGGTGCCCACCCTGGCCCCTTGGGTGGAATCCAGCTGAGGGGTGGTAGACCAGATGCCTGGTTTCAGGAGCTGATTTCATGCTGACTTGAAGGTAACACGGTAGAATAAACCAATGCTCAGAGAGGCGAGGGGATGATTAAACCACCCAGTTCATGGGTAAAAGCCGTCCAAGGAGGGCTGCACAGGTCAGGGGCTCCCCATCTTTCTTTAGCTTTTCCCTGAGGGCCCCACCTCCACAGGGAACAGGGCAGGTAAGAGCATCCAGCTGGTCACGGCACTGGGTACCACTGTGGGAGCTTCTCACCCTGAAGCTGGGGGGCTTAGCTGAGCAACTTCTGAGTCCCGACTTGCAGGGGGTAACCACTTCATTTGGCTTGTGGACCACCCCAAGTCTCTGGCCTCTCCTGGGAGGGGGTCTGGGGAGGGGGGAAGGCTGGGGGGAGGGGATGTGAATGGGCCTTACAGCCCCGCCCTTCCTGGGGAAAGACCTCAGGGTCTAGAGGAAAACTGCTTTCCCCCAGGTGTTTGTAGGTTGGTGCTGTACAACCAGCCAGAGGGCACTAGGGGGTGGTGGTGGTGGTGGGAGGGGAGTTGGGTTGAATCTTAATCAGTCATGGCCACCCCACATTTCAGACAAGGTCTAGTTTCCAGCACAACCATCAAGACTCAAACGGGATTTTATTGTTAAAAAGGGGGCTTGGTGGGGGCGGAAGCCACTGCTAAGTAACAAAACCAGATTCCCTCCCCGACCCCAAGCACAGCATGGGAATGTTCCTGCCCCAGATGTGGGCCCCGGAGCCCTGCCCCATTAACAGTTCCCTCCCCCCCATTTCTGAGGCCAAGTCGGGCCACAGGTCTCGGAACGGGGTTTTGGCAGCAGGGTTTTCTGTCCAGGGCTGGGAGGCCAGGGAGCCCTGCCATCCCGCCGTGCCTCCTGGGCTCACCTCCCTTTCCCAGTGGCACCGCAAGCACGGAAGTGCTGGGCAGGCACCCTCACCGTTCCCGGGTCTCAGGAGCCCCCGCCTTCTGAGATCCTGAGCTCCTGCTCTCAGGGCACCCCCCGTCTGCCCAGCCTCCATCTCCCATTTCCTGCTACATGCCATTCAGTCTTGGGGGCAGGAGGGCCGGTTCCAGGCAGGGCCCCTCAGTTATGTTGGAAGCGTCCATCTTTGCCATGGGTGCTTGTGCCATGGGGCAGGCGGGGCCCCCGAGTAGCCCGCTGGGAAACACCAGCTGGGTTGGAGGGGACAGCGAGGGGTGAGGAGTCCCCAGGGCCTGCAACAGGGGAAGGGCCACGAGCAGTGCTTGAGGAATGCCCCTCCGTCCCCTCTGATCACCCAGTGGCTCTGAACTCCCTAGGGGCACACCCCCAAGGTGCCAGCCCCACAAATATTCTTCAAGAACCCTGTTTCCAGCAAGGGGCAGCCATAGGGCAGGGAGCTCCACATGCTTCCTCCCTGGGCTGACCAAGCGCTCCCCTCCCATTCCCTCCTTTGCTGGTACTGACCTGGGTTCTGGCTTGGAGGGAGTTTGACCTTGGCCATAGGCAGGGAGACCTTTCCCAGATGCCGGGTACCAGAGGCTGGGTGCCCGCACACTTGCACCCTGTGGTCCGAGATGCTCTGCGCGGGATGGGGCCCCAGGAGGTGTGTCTTGGGGCGGGAGAGCTGTGTTGGTTGAAGAGCAGTGACGTGAGGTGGGAGCCGCATGCGGATCTGATGCAGGGGTCTGCCCCGGCAGCTATGCCAGCTTGGGGGAATACGGCATGGAGGGTGGTGCACAGCTAGGGCTACCCTGGGGCCGCGGGAGCAATCCAGCCCTCAGAGCCCCACCAGCAAGGCAGGGGCCCAGACCCCCCAGTCCTTGTCCCTGGACTCACCCCTTGCCCTGTGACCTCAAAGGACTGTGACCTCCGCTTCCTCCTCTTTGCCTCCAGCAACTCCTCCCGTTTCTTGCCCAGGCTTTTCTTCTGGCCACGCAGCCAGGGCCCGGGGCCATCGCCACGATGCTCGACGGCCCGGGATGGGGCCTCACCCGTGCTGCTGGACAGGTTGTCCTCACTGGCAGCGTGCTGCAGCATGGGGCTGGGTGGCCGCTTGCAGGCCAGCAGGCCGGGGGGCCGCGCATCGGCAGCCTCGCTCAGCGAGTTCAGGGACAGGCTGCTGCGCTCCATGCTGGGTGCCAGCAGGTGGCGCCCCTCGGCGCCCAGGGCCCGAGAGCGTCGCCGGGCAGCCTTCACCGAGATGCACTTGGTGTCCGTCAGGATCTCCTTCCTCTCTGCGGCGGGACAAAGGAGCACCCAACCGGGGATCAAGGCCACATATTCCTCCCCCTCCTGCACCTCCAACACCCCTTCTCTGCCAAAGCATCCCCCCTTGCTTGCTGTTTAAGAAACTTTGGGCAAGTTTCTGAGCCTTACTTTCATCTGTAAACTGGGGAGCCTTACTTTCATCTGTAAACTGGGGATCTGTAAACTAACCCCCCTGGCTTGTGAGGATCTTTTTTTTTTTTTTTTGGCCGAGCCTTAGTTCCCCGACCAGGGATCGAACCCATGCCCCCTGCAGTGGAAGCGCAGAGTCTTAACCACTAGACCGCCAGGGAAGTCCCAGGTTATGAGGAGTAACTGAGATAACGGGCATAGCCTATGGCCAGGGCGTAGGGGTTCGGTCTATATTTGCTCTTACAATTATTTCTGAGTGGGAAGGTGGGGCGTGATCCTAAGCGCCATGTGTTCCCCATTCCGGTTTCTGATTGTGCCCCCAGCTTTGTGTGGACAGAGCAGGTCGTTAATCCTCTCTGGGCACTGGTGCCTCTCTTTCTAGGACGGTCAGCACCCGACGCATGGGTGTACTTAGCAGTGCAGAGGGAAGGAAGGGGCTCTGGGCTGGGTGATCTGAGCAGTTTGGACGATGCCAGGCTCAGGCTGACAGGGTGGGCAGGGGGCACACCTTTGCAGGACAAAGGGATCTCTGACAGGTTCTCACTGCTGTCAGGGGAGGAGTTGATCCGGCCGCTCAGGCTGCCCAGGCTGTCCTGAGTGGGGGCCTGTGAGACGAATTGGTTGGGAAGAGAAGCCACTGGACACAGCAGGGACCCTATGTCCCCAGGGGGCTGTTTTGGAAAGGCTCCATCCCAACCACTGGGTGTCCACCCTGGTGCTCCCACCTGCAGCAGAGGAGCCCATCGGGCCAGCGGCGCTCAGTGCTCACCTCCTGCGTCACCAAGCTGCCAGTCTGGATGGGTGGTGGGGTGGGCACAGAGGAGCTCTTCACCTGCCAGGCCCCAGAACTGGCCTTGGACACGTGGTTGGCTTCACTGAGGTTGGCAGAGGAGGATGGGCATCTGTTGACCAGGCTGGTCCCACTGCGGTCCCACCCCCACCCTAGGGGGGAGCTGTTGTGTAAAGGGAGAGAGGACCCAAAAGTCCTGGCTCCAGACCTGTGTCACCTCCCCCCTTTCGTTCCTGCTCCATCCCCCCCAGGAAACCCTAATCTGGGCTGGCATCTCTGGGACACAGCCCGTGGTGGCTCAGGCAGGAAGGACTGGCAGACAGTGGCCCCTGGCCTCACCTCTCTGTGCTGATTGGAGGCAGGAAGCTGCCCTGCAGGAGCTGGGCTTCGGAGCTCAGCGTCTTCACGCTCTCTGGGTCGGACTCTGGGGTCGGCAAGTTTCCTGCTCTGCTAATTTTGGGCAAGGAGCTGTCCTGGGGAGGTGGGGAAGGGGCAGTCAGAAGACTTGGTCCTGGGCCGGTAACAGCACAGGGTGACAAAGGCACACAGGGTGTCTGGGGCTGTAATAGGGGCTGGGAGCCCCAGAGGGCAGTGGGCTTGTTCTCGGTCCCCAGGGACAAGCTGTGGTAGGCCAGGCATCCCCCGTGGCACTGCCTGGTGGCCTGGTCTCCTGGGAGGGCGTCTGGGGCCATTTGTCATATCTCAGATAGCCAAACCTGACCTTCAGACCCTGGGTGGGGACAAGTGCCAGAGAAGAATACGCCGAGAAAGGAAGCTTACTCAGGCTTGGTGAGCCTTTGGGTGGGATAAGAAGGAAGGAGTCAGCTCCCTGGGGACCAGCCAGCCTGGTCCCACCAACATATGCCAACGACCTGCACGCACTGCCCTGGCCATCGGCCCCTCCCTTAGCGCGTGTGCGCGTGCTCAGGCCCGAGGCGCCCACCTGCAGGGCCCCAGAGGCCACGCGGTCCATGATGGCGGCCCGCTCCAGGCTGCCCTCGTCCTGCGCTCGCACGTACACGTCGTACAGCTCCTGCAGGCGCTGCGGGACGGCCAAGCTGTAGTCTGCCAGGGGAGGGGCAGGGCTCAGCGCGTGCCCTCGGGCCCTCCGCGGGTCGATGGGGCCCGTGGGCGGCTCGGACGCGCGGGGCGCGGGCCCTACCGTCGATGATCTGCCGCTGGCCCTGGATGATCTCGTCGCAGAGGCTGCGGTGCTGCTCCAGGCGGCGCAGGGCCTCGCGGCGGTGGCGGAGCGCGCCGTCGCGGAGCAGCGCGTGCGACTGCATCTCCGTGTTCTCCACCTCGAGCTCGTGCACGCGGCACAGCAGGCTGAGCACCTCGCGCTGCTCCTCGGAGCCGATGCGCCGCGGCAGCGTCTCCTCTAGGCGCCGGCCGCGCGCGCGCAGCTCTCGGCAGCGCTGCTCCAGCGTCAGCTGGGGACCAAGCAGGGTGAGCGCCAGGTGGGCTCTCGCCCACCGCTGAGCCTGTCCCCGCGCCTCCAGTCCCCGGACTCTGGGCTCCCGGCTGAAGCCCCGTTCCGAGGCCCACCCTCGAAGCTGCCTCTCGGGCCTTGCAACCAGGGGCTGCCCCTGAGGGACCCGTCTCTGCCTACCTTCTTGCCGTCCTGACCACAACCCGTCCCTGGAACCAGCTCCGTGGATCTGCTGAGCCCCAGCCCAGCTGATGCCCTCAGGGCTCACGGTACCCTGAAACCCCCTGGCCAGGATATGCTCCAGAACAGAGGGCAGAGGTCTGGAAAATCCTAATTATGATATTGGCTACCATTTTTTGAGTCCTTGGTATGTGAAAGGCATCTGTTTAATCTTCCCAACAACCCTACTAGGGCTGACTACTCCCATCTTACAGATGAGTAAGAGAGGCACAAAGAGGTGAAGGAGTTCAGTGAGGTCACAGGGGATTTGTGGCCTGAGCTCCCAGCTCCCAGGCCTCCCTCAGCCCCTTCCTGCTGGGGCCTCTCAAACCCACTCTCCCAAACCCCAGGCACCTTCTGCTTTCGCAGCTTCTTCTGCTCCCCCGTCAGGGCAGCGATGCTCTCCCGGGCGCAGGCCACCTCAGGGGGCTCCAGGATGTCTGGCTGGTCATCGCCTGTGTCCGAGTCCTTCTCACTGTCGTCCTTGGTGTAGGACTCCTTGCGTTGCTCCTCCCTCCACTTGAGTGCCCTGCGTGACTTCTCGTGCTCCCAGCTGCCGCAGCCCCACCCCCAAGGGAGACCCGGGATTCAGGCCACGGTGGGAGGCACGGCATGCATCTCCAGCTCCCAGCCCCTGCCCCAGGCCGGGGGTGCTCACCCTGCAATGGTGAGCAGGTGGCGGGAGGTGTCGATCTGCACCTCCATGGCGTGGTTCTCCAGCTCCAGCAGGTGTCTCCGCACGTCCATCTGCTCCTGGAAGGCGCTGATGAGCTGCTCCCGCAGCTGTCCCATCTCAGCCTGCTCACCCTTCTCGCTGTGCAGCTGGACCTTGGCTGGCCATTGAACGGCAGGTGGGGGAGGTCAGTGGAGGAGGAAGGGTCAGGCCAGGAACGTCTGGGCTACCTGGGGCCCTCCCCTCTCTTTCTTCCCGAAAGACTTCCTGTGCAAGCACCTCCCCAGAAAGACCTCCTAGATTACCACAGCCCTCCCACATCCCACTTCCGCATTGCGTCTTCAGGCGATGACCCAAAGGTGATTCCCAGCTTCTCTGTATGAACTGGGCTTCCGCCAGCCTTTAGAGCACCTTTCTGTCAACTAATAAAAGG
Source organism: Grampus griseus (assembly GCF_964374135.1). NCBI lineage: Eukaryota > Metazoa > Chordata > Mammalia > Artiodactyla > Delphinidae > Grampus > Grampus griseus. The sequence continues at coordinate 6,303,629 of NC_139014.1, read as the reverse complement.
TGCCCTTTAGACACTTTGGAAAATCATCATAGCAAATACAGAAAGTGTATGAGCTCTGTATCCCTTCTGGCGATGCCAGGCACAGTCTCGGAGCCCCGCACTGCAGCCCCGAGAGTGACGCCCCACACAGCTAAATGCCCACGTGCCACTCACTCGTGTGATACCACCTAACCCTCAGGTCGAGTCTCTGAAGCAGAGATCGTGATTCCATTTGACAACTGAAGGACTGAAGGCCCAGAGTTGTTGATGACTAGCCCAAGGCTACCCAGCCAGAAAGAATCTGAGTCTGAACCCGGCCCTGCCTGACCCCTGAGCAATTTGAGACGGCCTGGACGGGCTTCGGGAGACGGGCTCCCACTAACACAGACCCCCCCACACACCTTGGATGTGACAGATGTCGCCCCGCTCCAGCTGGCCGTGGGCCTGGCCCCGCCCACCCTGCTTGTCCATCTTGCACTTGAGCCTTTCGATCTCGCCCCGCAGGTCGGCGATGATGCTGGTGTACTGCGCGATGTGGTAGGAGACGTTGAGCAGGTTCTGCTTCACCTGTGGGGACGGGAGGGGAGCAGGTACGGTCACCTGGACGCCGGGGCCTGCCTGCGGGTTCCTCTTTTCTCTTTCTTACCCCTAATCTTTCTGACAGTAATGGCCTCCTTGCCTCTGACCCTACAACCTCTCAACACTGCGTGCCTCCGCCAGAGGCATACTCCTAAAATGCTGCCTTCCCTGCTCAACCTTCAGTGGCTCCCTACTGCTTGGGGGAATGCCCTAATTCCCCCCCCCACTCTCTCTAGATTTTCTTTTGACTCACTGCTCCATCAGGAACATTCTGCTCCAGCCGAGGAACCATCCCACTTGCCCCACTCCCACCACCGACACCATCTCCTTCCTGCCTCTGGAACCTCTACCCTTACTGCTGCCTCTCTTCCTAAATTTCCTCCCCATCCTGTTTCCCTCTCACAGTCTCCAAAGAGCTACAGGGGATCCCACCAGCACCCCCATCCCCGATCGTTGGCATCATTTCCTGCTGTTAATAATATTCTGAACTATCAATTCAGAGTATTATTATTACCTGTCTCCTCCCATCATTCAGTTCCTTGAGGGCTGGGATAAAGCATAAAGTGCCTGGAACAATGGCTGGCGAATCGTAGTGTCGGGAGAGTGTTCACGAAATTCTGTCTTAGAATTCCCACCCCTCTACCCACACGGTGGAAACAAACGTCCTAACAGATAGTGGGGATTCTGACACGTTCACCGGAGAGGGTGAGAACGTGGGCTTGGAAACCAGGCAGACACAGCTCTAGTCTCAGCATCATCACTGCCCTGGGACAGGGAGGTCACTTAACTCCCTTCAGCCTCATTTTCCTCAGCTGCGAAACGGGGACAGAAATAACCTCAACTGAGCCTGCCTCATTTGAGGATCAGATGATTTGATAAAGGGCCCAACATAAGTGCGTAGTAATGGTCACCTCTGTCTGTTAGGATTAGGGGCTTTGGAAAGGTAAACATCTGACTGGGTATCTGAAGATGAAAAGGGGAAGATGGAAGGGGATGACGGGGCTCGGGGCGCACAGACCTTGCATGAGAAGAAGGGGACTCTCAAGGGCTGTGGGCTTCTCGGCAGGCAACAGGGAAGGGCACAGGGGTGACACTGGACTGGGGAGTGGGGCCAGTGCAATGGTGGCTGGTTCCAGAGAATGTGCGGTGCCGTGGCAGGGCCTGGAATCAGTCCAGGGGCTCGAATCTTGGCCCAGGAAGGCGGGCCCTGGGGGACAGACCAGGGGTCCCTCACCCTGGTCTTGATGTTCTTGGCCCGGCCAGCGTAGGTCAGGGTGTTCCGGGATTCCTCAAAGGCACTGCTCGCTGGGCTGATGTGGGCGATCATCACCGTGCGGCTGTTTCCCCCCAGGGAATCCTGGATGGGGCCGAGGGCGGGCTGTGGTCAGCAGGGTCCTGCCTTCCTGCACGCTGCTCCTGCCAGGCTGCTCGTGATGCCCTTGTGGGGTGTGTGTGTGTGTGTGTGTGTGTGTGTGTGTGTGTGTGTTTCCCTCTATCTCACAATCACACGCGCACACTCTCACAGCCGCTGGTGCCAAGCATCACAGGACTCTCCCCTCCTCCTCTGCTGTCCCCCCTTCTTCCCTCTTCAAGCTTCTTCGCCAAAGTTCATATCCAGGTCAGGGTCTACCCGGCTTCCCTTCTCCTCCCCTCATACGTGAGAACGAGGAAAGGCAGCGGCCCTGACTGGCTGGGAACCAGAGGGGGAAGAGCCCCGTGGGGCCCTGGGCCCCTCCCCCATCCCCTCTGGCTTCCCAGGTCCCCCTTTATCCGACTGCTGGTGGCGCTGTTGTCTTGGCTGGAGTGAGGGGGGTGATGGGGACCTCTGCATGAAGGTTGAATTTGGCCTGTGGCCACCGCCTCCCTTGCCCTGGGCTTGCCGTGCCCTCCTGGACAGACAGAGAGTGCACAGCGGGGCTGCGGGCTTGGGGGGAGACAAAGCCCTTGGCCGCAGCAGTTACCAGCTGGGCGACTCCGCAAGCTCCGTCACCTCTCTAGTCCTCAGCTTCCTTGGGTTTCGAGGGTGGCAGGAATTAACTGTCCTACCTCCCAGGCTGTAAGTGCAGTGATGCTGGCAGGCCGATTAAGTCACCTGCAGCTCTGCTATCGGCCCAGACAGACCTCTGCTGGGACCCTACGTCCAGCACTTACTAGTGTGAGGCCTTGGGAAGGTTACTTAGCCTCCCAGTGCCTCGGTTTCCTCATCTGCAAATGGAAATAGTCATCCCCTAACTCAGACTCGCTGACAAGATGAAAGGGACCGAGAAGGAGGTGCTGAGACAACGAACACAGAGCCCAGCCAGGAGCGGGGCCTCCCCGACAGCAGCCTCTGGGAGCCCTGATGCTGACTGACCACCTGAACCCCCAAATCCAGACGACCCCCCAGTTCCCCTAGACCCACAGCCCTGGGGTGGGGGGTCAGGTGCAGCCCTTTTCCCTCCCTGCTGCCCAGTCTTTGGTGAGAGTCACCAGATAACATACAAGACACCCAGTGAAATCTGAATTTTGGATAAATAACAAGTGGGTTTTTGTTTTTTGTTTTTTAGTATAAGTATGTCCCAAAGATGGCATGGGACATACTTATACCCAAACAGATTTTGTTTATTTGAAATTCACATGCAGCCGGGCGTCCTGTATCTTTCCTGTGACGCTGGCGGCCCCACCCTGGGTACCTTCAGGAGCCGGGTGAGTTTGCTGTCACGATAGTTGATGTACTTGTTGCTGCTCTTGTCACTCAGCGCGTTGATGCAGTTGCCCAGGGCCAGCAGCGAGCGATTGATGTGGGCCCCCTCTTTCATGCGCTGCCCACGGTTCTGTGTCTGGGGGGGGCGAGCAGTGGGTGTGACTCCCTGCCCCGGGCCATCCTGAGTTGTAAACCCCTCCCTCTCCCCCGGGGCCCTGCAAGGGAGAGATGCTGAGGGCCTGGTCCCGCCCTCTGTCGGGGGCGGGGGGGGGTGGGTCAAGGAGGGCTTTCGAGAAGGTCAGAGAACCGGAAGGCCTCTGAACAAGACGGGGGACAGGAGGCTTCTGAGGGCTGAGACCCGGGCACTTCGTCTGCCCCGCGGCACAACTAAGGCAGCGCCGAGAATGCGATGGAGGTGGGTCGTGGCTTCCCAGGCAGCTCAGCTGAGAGCCGGCCTGGCCACGGGCATGGCAGCAGGCGTGGCCATGGGCACACGGCTCTAGAGGGTGCGCCAGGCTTCAGGGAGGGAAGAGGGAAGTTTGTGTGTGTGTGTGGAGGGGGGGAGTGAGTGTGTGTGAATTGCATGTGTATATGTGACAGCATGTATGTGTGTATAAGAAAGTCTGTGAGTGAGGAAATGGGTTGAGCTGTATGTAAGTGGGTGTGAGAGCAGGACAGTGTCAAGTCCCAGGAGGCTCTGCCTACAGCCGCCCTCGGGAGACGTCTTTGCCCAGCCTGATGAAGCTGGGACCCACTCACTCCAGTGGCCGCGGGGCACACCCTCTCCCCCCGCGGGGAGCTGGCTGCTCCCCTGTACTCCTCCTCCAGGAAGCCCTCAGGCCTTTACTGGAAGAGAGGGGTGTGTTTCTCCAACCCCACCCTGTTTAAACCAACCCCACACGTTCAAACACAAGCCCTGTTACATCTCCCTGGCGCTGTCCTGTCCCTTGCATTTGCTTCAGTGCTAACGGTGACATCACGCAGCCCCAGCACTCACGTGACCCTGAAACCTCCAAGTTTGCCTGCAGGAGGGGGCCCGGGCTCAGGCGCAGGGTCAGGCGGACAGGGCTTAGTGATGGGGGACAAATGCTGAGAAATGGGTGATGGACCTTTTTCTCTCCCTGATGTGGTTGGCAAGGGCCCCCTCCCGGGCTCTGCCCAGGGTGCCCCCAGTCGGGGGACGTTGTTTCCCCCCTGCCCCAGCTCCTCATTGGGCCCATTCATTCTCTTGCCTGTTCCCCGCTCCTCGGGGGCAGCCACTGTCTCCTTCCCTGGAGAAATCCCCACGCTCCCAGGCCCCTTCCCACAAACAGCCCTTGTGTGCTTCCCCAGGGTCCCCCCCCATCCTTCTTGCTCATCGGAGACATTCCTCAGTCCCTTCCCCTCGGGGTCCCCCTCATCCCCGCCCTCTCTGGGACAGTCCCCACCCTCACCCCTTGGGGAGCTGGGCGGCCAGCATCCCTGCCCTGCCCCCCAGGCTTTCTCCCCAGCTAGCCTCTCCCCAGGGGAGCTAGCCTCACCTGGGAGGCCCGCTCCGAGCCAGCCAGGTCGATCATGAACAGGCGGCCCTGCCGCACCTCCTGCAGGACGTTCTTGACCCGGCTGCGCTGGCGCACGGCCACCTGGAGCACGGCGTGGGAGCGGGAGGACGTCTGGTTGGCGGCCGTGGGCTCTTGGGTCCTCTGCCGGTTCCCCTTCAACAGCAGCTGCATGATCTGGGTGGGTGGGGACGGGGGAGGGAGGCCACTCCTGGGGACCCGTGAGGATGCTCCCACGTCCTGCAGCTGAGAGGTTGGGAAGGGGCCCAGGCAGGGGTGGGTCGGCCCCCTGGGTGCTGCGGGGCCTGGGAGGTCAGGGTCTGTCTGTAAACTGGGAGGCTGGTTGCCTGGTCAGCCCCCAGGGTCTGCGTGGCTGGGGGCGTGTCATCCAGGATTGTCTGTGTCTGCCCCAGCCCCAGCCCAGCTGCCCGGGAAGCTGCTCCCTCCCACCCATCCCCACCCTCCCCGGGAGGTTAGTGTCCCTCCCTACTGCGACTTGCCTCTTTGGCATTGACGGTGGAGACCTCGGTGATCCCGGCCACCTGGATCACCCCTTTGGAGTCCTCCCTCAGCTCCAGGTACCCCAGGGCAGGGTTCAGCAGGTCCCGGATCATCTCATTGTAGATCTGATGGGCCAGGTTGGGAGGGGCAGGGGACAGATGTTAACGGGAGACCAAGGGCAGGAGGTTCAGGCAATGGCCAGGTTCTCTGTCCCTCCCGAGAGCTCCAGGCTCCTCTCAGGGAAACCCTGGTTAAGGAGGAAGACCCCTTCCTTCCTATGGGGTGGGCATAGGGGGCTTCAGCACCCGGAGGGAAACATGGGGCTGCCAGAGGCAAGGGTGCAGAGGCATCAGAACCACACGGAACAGGCTGGCCAGGCCCCGGACGGGGGATGGGGCCTGACCCACGGCCGAGCCCTGTTTGTTGCTAGGCAACCCATACTCGACCTTCACCTGCTCCCACCTCGCAGGCCCCCAGAGTGCATCTTGCTGGCTGAGTCAACGCCACGCTGGCTGGAGCAGCTGCTGGCAGCACTGTCTCGCTGCCCTTCCTGAGCTGTCACCCGGGAGATTATCAGCTCCCGGAGGGAGCCGGAGAGGCCAGGAGCCAGATGGCGTCTAGCCTGCTGGCTCTCCTGCCTCTTCTGGCCTCTGTGTGTCCCCCCCCACCGCCTGGTCACCCCCGCTGACCCCTCATTGCCTGGTGGTAGCCCTCATACAGGTGGGCATCAGAGGCTGTGGCAAGAGAGCGAAGGCTGGCAGGTCCCAGCCTGTCCGTGTCCGTGCAGTTCCCACCTGTACCTATAGACACTGAGTGCCTGCACGTGCCCGGCAGGGCAGACAGGCTTGGCTTTCAGGAGTGTGCCCAGGAGGATGGCATCTGGGAGGACGGCTGAGGTCTGTGCTCCGCGACAAGGCTACTTTGGGGTGTGGCACAACGGGCACGGCTCGGCTTTGAAGCCCTGGGGTCCTGAGTTTGAATCCCTGCTCCCTCACTTACTGTGTGACCTCGATCTAGTTGCCTAACCTCTCTGAGCCTCAGTTTTTATAAAGTGAGGCCAACCATGTGCACATGGGAGAGCAGCAGCGATGAGCACCCCAGGAAACTGCCCCGTGACAGGGAGGTGAGCCAGCCCGGTCCTATAGGCCTCTTGTCCAAGCCCACGGGACAGGGTGGAGGGAGGACCCACCTCCAGGTAGGACATGGACACCTCATATTCCATGTCGTTGCTGGTCTCCTCAATGGCACAGAAGAGGTCATTGAGGGTCCGAACGTAGATGCCGGGCTCGTGGTCTGTGCCCAGCATGGTGTAGGTTTTCCCGCAGCCTGGGGCAGAGCAGGGCGGCGGGTGAGCAGGGGCTCCTGGCAAACCTGGGTCTGTCCTCAAGGCGGGACCCTCCCAGATGGCCAGGGAGGTGGGGGGAAGGGGAGAAGATGGCATCCCTGGCTGGCGATGGGGCTCTGGATCCAAAGCGCCCTGGGGGAGGGTGGTTTTAATCAGCCACGTCCTCGGACCCTGCTCCGGTTGGGGCCAGACTATCTCGGTGGTGGAGGGCAAGGGGGCTTGATTCTCAGAGGGGACAACCAGGGCACACAGTCCTCTCCGTGGGCTGGGCTCCCCCTCACCTGTGGGACCATAGGCAAAGACAGTGGCATTGTAGCCTGAGATGACGCCTTCAATGAGGCTCTTGGTGGTGGCCTGATACACCATCTCCTGCAGGAAAGAGGAGACCCGTCAGGGGCCTGGGCACAGGCAGGGCAGAGCACACAGGCCCACGGGCACATCCTGGCTCCCAACAGAAGCAGCTTCTGTCCCTGGAGCCCTCGACCCCAGAGAAGTGGGGGTGGGAAGTGGGGAATGGATGTCTCTGCTTTCACCCCATGGGGGGATGCCAGCCTGAAAGAGAGCTCAGGACACCTGAGACGCCTCCCCCCACAGCCGGCTCCCAGCCCCCAGCCCCGAGGACGCACGCATTACATCTGCCGCTGGGAGCATCCCGCAGATGGGCAAGACGGTGGTCCCTGGGAGGGTGTCAGCTTCCCGTAGCTCCCCTCCCAGCACCAGATGGGCTTCAAGCACTCTCCTCCAGCTCCCATAGGGGCCACCTGTGGGGTGTGCTGTGTGGGTCCCCGTGTAGGGCGGCCTCTGCGTGCTGACCGGGGCGTGTCCACGCAGGAGGATCTGAATGCACCACGCAGGCACACGCATACTTGCACGTGTGGGGAGACAGCAAGTGATGGAGGGAAGGCTGAAGGTCGGTGGCAGGGTCCCCCAAGGACTCCCTCCTGAGGGGGTCAAAGGGCAGAGAGAGGATCTTGTGTGTCCCTGGGCCCAGGCCCCCCTCACCTGGGTGGCAGTGAAGTCAAAGGCCACGTCGAATAGGTAGGACTTCTCCCGGGAGCGATGCGCCCGCAGGATGTCGTCGGGGTCTTCCATTGGGTCCATAAGAACCACCATCTGCAAAGGTACCCGAGGGGAGGCTGGTGGTCACCCGGGAGCCCCAGGCCCATACCAATGTCAACACTGACCCCTGACCTCACCCCTCCTCACTCAAGACATGGGAAGGAGTGGGGACGATGCTCTGTGTCCGGGAACGCCGGGGCCAAGAGGTAAACTGAGTCCTGACAAAGGACAAGGCACTGAGGGGGACGGGCTGTCCTAGAGCCACCCAAGGTCGCAGAGACAGTGATGCAGCCCCTTTCCTGGGTCGGCAGGGGAGCCAGGGCCAGTGACAGCCCGAAGAGGACTTGAGAGCAGACAAGGCAGGAGGGGCAGCCCCTTGGAGGGGCAGAGGGAGCTGACTGACAGAGGAGGCTGACTTGGGAGCCCGGCCCGGCTCCATGGACCTGGGAGATCCACATGGGTCCCTGTCGGTGCACCCCCGTCCAGCACCAGGATTCAGGAGGCCCAGTGCCGGGAGGACCACAGCCTTGGAACTCCCACCAGACTCCTCCCAATAGGTACACAGCTGTGCTCACTGCATCTAAACTGGCCTAAGACCCCTGGGGTCCCAGCAGGGCCCCCTTCTGGGATTCTCAATGGAGGAGGGAAGAAGGAAGAGGTAAGACAGCTCCCTAGGAGGCCCGACCCAGGACCCTCACCCAGAGGTCTTATCCAATCAGATGGGATTCCAGGTAAGCCAGTTAGAGGGGATGCTCCAGACAGGCTGGGCTGGGGCTTTGTGCAGCGAAAGAATGAGGCCACTGACTGAGGCCCCCTCACAGCCTGCCAGAGGCTGGGTGGCCATGGTGAGCTGAATGCAGGGTGTCGGGGCCTGCGGCTGTACCTGCCGTGCCCACCTGTCCCCAGCCACCACCTCAGGGCTTCAGCCCCAGTGCCCCGTAAGCTTGTCCCAGGATCCAGTTCCAGGCTCAGGCCCTAACGCCAGCAGCAGGAGCCCTGATCAAGTTTCAGACCCAAATGAAGATACACCCGCCCACAAGTGCCCAGGTGTGGGTCCCAGTGGACCGCAACGGAACTTGACCAGATGTACAGCTCTCACCCCCGGTGCCAGAACGCCTGTGCATACCGGCGGCGCCAGCGGCCTGAGGGCCACCCTCTAGGGACCTTTGATGCAGGAGTGGGTGAGCTGTGTGCACTGATGCCCATCGCCCACTGATCACCTTCAAGTGACCTCTGGGCACTGCCAAGTTCATGGCACCGTCGGCATTTGGTTCTTTTGACATCCAGGCTCCTGATTCAGGACATTGTCAGCACAGCTGCTATGATCCCCTCTCATAGAGGGCGTTGGGGCTTCCCTGGTGGCGAAGTGGTTGAGAGTCCGCCTGCCGATGCGGGGGACGCGGGTTCGTGCCCCGGTCCGGGAGGGTCCCACATGCCGCGGAGTGGCTGGGCCCATGAGCCATGGCCGCTGAGCCTGCGCGTCCGGAGCCTGTGCTCTGCAACGGGAGAGGCCACAGCAGTGAGAGGCCCACGCAAAAAAAAAAAAAAAGGGCTTTGTCTGGGTCTCCATCTGTCTGGGCCCCAGCCTGCGCCCCACCCTTCAGAGCATCACCCCCATCCTGGTCCACTCTGGCATACAATGGAGCCCTTGTGCCCCTCAGCCAGGTGAATTGGAGCTGAGCCGCGGAGGGCTGGGGTGGGGTGGGGCGCTGTGGGCTGCACAGGGAGTTCAGGCCGGGTGACCACGACTGCTGGGCACCTTCTATGGACCAGGCATTAAGCGGGGCCCCTGAGGAGAGAGAGCAAATGAAATGTGGTTTCCTGCCTCTGACATCACAGTGGAGTGGGGAGCAGATCATTGTAATAACAAGCGCCGGGCTCCAGGAGGCAATCAGAGCACAGAGGAGGGGCATGTGATCCGTGATGCAGGTTTTCCCCTGCAGGAGGGCTTGCTGGAAGAGGTGGCACCAGCACTGAGTCTTTTTTTTTTTTAAGTTTATTTACTTATTTTATTTTTGGCTGCGTTGGGTCTTCGTTGCTGCACGCGGGCTTTCTCTATTTGTGGCGATCGGGGGCTACTCTTCGTTGTGGTGCGCGGGCTTCTCATTGCGGTGGCTTCTCCTGTTGCAGAGCATGGGCTCTAGGTGCGCGGGCTTCAGTAGTTGTGGCACACAGGCTTCAGTAGTTGTGGCTCACGGGCTCCACAGCACAGGCTCAGTAGTTGTGGCGCACAGGCTTAGTTGCTCCGCGGCATGTGGGATCTTCCAGGACCAGGGCTCGAACCCGTATTCCCTGCACTGGCAGGCGGATTCTTAACCACTGCGCCACCAGGGAAGTCCCCAGCACTGAGTCTTAAAGGATGAGTAAGAGTTGGCTGAGGAATGTGAGGTGAGGAAAGCAGATGAGGGAAAAGCATTAGCAAGGCCACGAGGTGAGAGGCAGGCTGTGGGCAGACGGCCTCAGCTCCGAATCACTGGCGATTCTTATGAGAAAGGCAGGGATTTTTCCTCCCGTCCCGTCTGCCAGGAATCTCGACAGCACAGACCCAAGATGGCCACAGAAGGAGACGTTGGGGCCCCTCTGTGAGCACATGCTGCCCCCGCTCTGGGAGGCTCCTGTCCGTCCTAAATGTCACCCAGGCTGGCACCCAGCATGTGCTCGAGGAACGTTTTCTCAATAAGGCTGCACAGAGGGAGCTCTGAATGCACCATATGCAGTGCTACGTGCTTTGCACACACTTTCTCATTTTCCCCCACAGCTTAGAGTAGGCGCTCATATCATCTCAGCATCATCATGAGGAATCAGACTGGTACCCAAAAGCTGCACTGCCAAGTACAGAGCTGGTTGGATTCAGAGCTGTTGGGTTCCAGAACCCAGGCCCCTAACCACCAGACCTCCCGCCCCTGCCTCTGGACCAACAGCTGCCTTCCTGGGGCCTGTCCTGGTTGAACTGTGTCCTCCCCAAATTCAAATATTAAAGTCCAATCCTGCAGTCCCTCAGAATGTGACCTTATTTAAAAAGAGGGTTGTAGCTATAATCGGTTAAGTTAGGGTGCGGTCCCTTTATAAGGACTGGTGGTGTCCTTATAAAAGGGAAATTTGGACACAGACACACGTGGCGGGAAGATGACGGGAAGAGACACAGGGAGAAGATGGCCATCTGCACGCCGAGGACAGAGACCTGGAACAAATTCTCCTTTGCAGCCTCAGAAGGAGCCAGCCCTTCAGACTCCTGGCCACAGAACTGCGAATGAACGTATTTCTGTTGTTTAAGCCGCCCAACGTGTGGTACTTGGTTCCAGCAGCCTTACAAATTGATACACTACTGGAGGCAGGCTCCTGCCTCAGCTCTGAGGGGGTGGGCTAGTCTGGGAGCTCTCTTTCACAATTCCCTGCATCTTATATATTTTTTAATTAATTAATTAATTTTTTTTGGCTGCGTTGGGTCTTTGTTGCTGCGCGCGGGCTTCTCTAGTTGCGGCGACCGGGGGCTACTCTCATTGCGGTGGCTTCTCTTGTTGCGGAGCACGGGCTCTAGGCGCACGGGCTTCAGCAGTTGTGGCTCATGGGTTCAGTAGTTGTGGCACGCAGGCTTAGTTGCTCCGTGGCATGTGGGATCTTCCCAGACCAGGGCTCAAAGCCGTGTCCCTGCCTTGGCAGGCAGATTCCTAACCACTGTGCCACTAGGGAAGCCCCTCTGCATCTTAAATGTTCATGCCTGTGGCATGCTGGGCACCTGACTCTGGGAGGTTTCAAGGGCCACGCTGACCACACAGGATGCACAGGGCCCTCCTGATGCTGGCGGGATGGTGGAAGGCAGGGCCGGGAGTGGGGAAGGTGGGTGGCGCACGGCAGGGCTCTGTCCCCGCTGGTCCAGGCCTGCTAGCTCAGCAGAGGCCCCCGGGCTTGCCCTCTCCCTGCCCCCACTGCCTCCACCTCCAGACGTGTTTTTCATTCAATGCCGACTGTGACCTTTCCGCGGTTCTAGCTTTGGGCCTGGAAACCCAAGACCCGCAAGGGAAGTAGGGGGCCTCAGGCTCGGGGGAGGGTGTCATCCATAGTCTGTGTCCCCATTAGGGACCAGGCTCCTCACCCGCATCTCCTAGGTGAGAAACACCGTGAACAAACCGTGTCGGGAGTTCTTCTGCTGCACACCGCTAAGCTGCTGGGCTTTGACCGGCTTTGCAGTTTTAACCGCTTCTTTCTGGCCTCCAAGCGGCTAAACTGAGACCAGGGTTTCACAGTCTCGGCACTGTTGACACTTTGGGCTGGATCGTTGTTATCAGGACTTGCCCAGTGTGTTGTAGGATGTTTAGCAGCAGCCCTGGCCTCTACCCACTAGAGGCCAGGGCGCAGCCTCCTCCCGAATGTCCCCTGGGGAGCAAAATTGCCCCCAGCTGAAAACCTCTGACCTAGACTGTTCCTCCTCAAGCCTCCAAACTGGCAGCGAAGATCTCCGGGGAAGGGGATGTGCAAGTTGGGTTCAGGCTCCATACTGCTGCGTGACCTCGGGAAAACTGCACCACCTCTCTGGGCCTCAAGTGCTTCCCAGTTGGAAGTCTGGGAGGACCAACAAGACTGTAGCCTTGAGAGAAGAAATCATGCCAGCACTCCTCGCCTACTCAGGAAGCCTCAGCAGAGAACGGGCATCTGGGGAGGCCCCAGCCTAGGAGACATCACTTCCAGTCCCGGGAGCTGAGCCCATAGCTCCTGTATTCTCAGGGTGTAAACAGGACACAGTGAAACAAAAGCCTGATTCGAGGTGGCTATCAGCCCTGTAAGGCTGTTTCTAGATTTTTGTTTTTTTCTTTAAGAAGGAAAATTTATGGCTGGTCATAGTTCTAGTTGTATAAGTACCACCTTGTGGGTACTCAAGAAAGGAGATTTTGATCTCAGGAAGGGTGTCCCTGGGCCCTGGCAGCCTTCAGGCTAGATGGAAAAGACCCGAATGCTGAGCTCATAAAGCCACCAAGGCCCAGCTGGCTGCTCAGGACAGAGCCACACCTGGCTGATGTCCTGGCCAGGTCCCCACCTGCCTACAGGACTCTGAGGACCCTGAGGCCTCCGGTGAGAGGACGTGTGACCAAGATCGTCTAGGGCTGCATCTCTCATGGGCCTACAGTGTCGCCCTGGGAGCTTGTAGAATACAGATTCCCAGGCACTACCCGGATTCACTGAATGAAAATCTCTGGGGAACTGGGCCCACAGATCTGCCTTTTTAACCTGACCTCTTGCCTTGTACCCATTCAGGCACTCAGCAGAAGAATCCTTGCATCCTGGCAACATTATTCATAATAGCCAAGAGGTAGGAAGCAACCCAAATGCCCATCAACTGATGCATGGGTCACCTAAATGCAGAGTGACCATAGCCTGGGATAGTATCCAGCCACAGAAAGGAGTAAAGTTCGAACCCAGGCTACAAGGCGGATGCAGCCTTTTCTTTTTTTTACTTTTTGGCTACACCCCGTGGCTTGGGGGATCTCAGTGCCCCAGCCAGGGATCAAAGCCCCGCCCCCTGCACTGGAAGCGTGGAGTCCTAACCACTGGACCGCCAGGGAAGGTCTTACAACATGGATGAACCTCGAAAGCATGATGCTCAGTGACACAAGCCAGACATGAAGGACCATGTATTGTATGATTCCATTTCTACAAACTGTCCAGAACGGGCGAATCTATAGAGACGGAAAGTGGTTTCCTGGGGCCAGGAGGGGGCTGGGGAGATGGGCGGGGTGGTGGCTAAGGGTGGAGGGAAAGACTTCTTGAATCCTCTCCCAGTCACCCTCCTTTGGGGCTGCAGAACCAAGAAGCATCCAGATGGTGGGTGTGCACGGGGGGCTCCGCCCCCGGGCAGGTGAGTGGGGCTGAAAGCGCCCGGGCTGCTCCCACAACACTCACAGTCTCTGACTCTCGGCATCTGTCACCTTATACTTCATTCACCTTTCACAATAGCCTGCACTTGCGTGGCACAGCTCTCCCTTACAGGATTGCCTCTAATCCTCTCTCAACAGCTCTTGGGCTGGGTCGAGCAAGTTCTTTCTTTCGTTTTTAATTAATTAATTATTTATTTTTGGCTGCGTTGGGTCCTCGTTGCTGTGCGCGGGCTTTCTCTAGTTGCGGTGAGCGGGGGCTACTCTTTGTTGCGGTGTGCGGGCTTCTTATTGCAGTGGCTTCTCTTGTTGCGGAGCACGGGCTCTAGGTGCGCGGGCTTCAGTAGTTGTGGCTCGCGGGCTCAGTAGTTGTTGCCCACAGGCTTAGTTGCTCCACGGCATGTGGGATCTTCCTGGACCAGGGCTTGAACCCGTGTCCCCTGCATTGGCAGGCGGATTCTTAACCACTGTGTCACCAGGGGAGTCCAATAGCAGAGCAGGTTCTTAACATACTGTCTTCTGATGAGGAAACGGAGACCAGGATCCGGAAGCCCCTTGGTGGCTCCTCCGATAGGACCCCAGGGGCACGGGGCGGGGGTGACAGTTGGGCTTTGAACAGATAAAGGCTAACTGCGGGATCATGTATATGGTCAGGTGACTTAACTCCTGTCGACAAGCATGGTCTGCAGGGCTGGGGGGAGGATCCGCAGGCTGCGGGCTCTGTGGGGGGGAGGGAAGGGAGCCGTCTGTTACGGAACTTCTGGGTCCCAGCGACCTCTCAGGCTGTCCCTGTGGCCATCAGTGGCATCCCTGAGGGGTCTGGCGTCAGGGTCTATTCCTGGCCCAGATGCTAGGAGACCAAGCTCCTGCCTGACCCTTCCGTGAACACAAAGGTGTGGCCGTGACAGATTGGGGACCACCAGACAGGGAGCCCTGAAGCCAGAAGGGGGCGGGCAGGAGGTGGACCAGGGTTTCACTTACCTCTGGGGCCTGAAACCATCCCGTGTGTCAGCCCTGGAGATAAACTAACCTCTATTAAACGCTGACTGTGTGCCAGCTGCTGGGTAAGCACTGGGCATGCGTTAGCCCGTGAAGACTTCTAAGACGGCGCCGTGACAATGATCCCGAATCAGATGGGGCGATGGGGGTGGGTAAGACCACAGGCACCCGGACCACCTCGTGACAAATCCAAACCCTAACTCCGGCTTCCCCAGAATCCGGGCACACCGGCCTCTTGTCCCCAGAGGACACTCTGCCACGTGAGTGTCCACCTCTGCAAAGCTAGGGGAACAGTGTCTCCCTCATCTGCAGGAGGATGACGCCTAGCTCTAGGCAAGGCAGTCCTAGGACCCCGCACAGTGGCCCAAGCCAGTGGCTGGCTGAGGCCTCGGTCCACCTCTGCCCGCTCAGAACCCACTGACTGGTGGGCTTTGGTAGCATCGCCTCCCTGCTGACCACCAGGGGCCGGGCTTCAGTAGTGACCTCGGGGCTGCTGTGCTCGGCGGCTCCCGACCCGCTAGCCCGGGACAGCAGGAGCAGGGCTGAAGTAAGCCCTGCATCACAGAGGAGGCAGAGCCCAGAACCCCAGGCCAGCAGAGGCTGGGTTGGGGAGCCCTTCTGTGGGGCTGGGCCGTGATGGAGGGCCACAGCCAAGGGAGCAAGGGAAGCAGCGGGTCACGGGCAGATCCGCTTCCTAAGCACACAGCTCTTTAGCGGAGGCCGGGTGCTGTGTCGGATGCCTGGGCCCAGCTGCACCTTTGCTGGGAAAAGACTCGAAGGCCCTGTTGTCCTGGGGATGCTCCCAAACTCACCCTGCCAGCCCACCGGGCTCCAGACCTCAGGGAGAAGGACCAGAGCAGCTGGCCCATCAGTGAGGCTGGCCAAGCCTGCAGCTCCCAGCCTCCGTCAGGGCCAGCGACGCAAGCCTGGATGGCCTGGGCCACAGAGAAGCCATGGGGGTCACCGGAGAAGGATGGAGGTCAGGGGGCAGGGCCTAGCCAGAGGGCAAAGCTATCCATTTTACTTTGTAGACGTCACCTTACTGGTCAGAGGGACGGAGCACCTGAGCGGCGGCTGGTTTTTTGGAGGTTCCGAGCCTGCCATTTGCTGTGGCTTCTCCCAAACTGCAGCCCAGGCAAATGTATCTTTGGGGTTTTTGTTTTTGTTTTTTTGGGCCCCACCATGCAGAATCCCACGCGGGATCTTAGTTCCACGACCAGGGATCGAACCTGGGCCCCCTGCCGTGGAAGTGCAGAGTCTTAACCACTGGACCAAGGAAGTCCCAGGCAAGTGCATCTTTGAATCCAGCAGGGAGAGAAGATGCTGGGGGCCAGAAGCTTAGCATTCTCCCTGCAGGGCCTGGAGCCCACACTGCTCAGACCACTCTTTCCATGTCTAAGCTGACAAAGGAGCAGCTCCGTTGGGACTGCCCAGCCCTTGGGACCTTCTCGGAGGCACAGCTCGGCCTCCCTCTCCACTGGCAGGGACAGAAAGGAGCCAGTGTTTGCTGTGCGTGGGCACACAATGGGCTGTGCCCGGGACCAGAGCATTTCTCTCAGCATCAGTTAATATCTGTCAGCCCCCACGCCGGCTGGGAGCCAGGAGCGGCCCAGAGAGAGGGCATCATTGTTCCACCTCTGAGGACCTGATATCCTTGGGGACAAGCTGGACAAACAGGGAGTGGCCTTGCCTGGAAGGAGGTTTCTCCTCTCGAGTTCTCTGGCCGTTCATGGCTGGCCCCTCTCATCAGCCAATCCGGCAGCCCTGGGCACTCTCAGTCACTTATAGATGGTAACTCACAGCTATTAAATGCCTACTGGGTACCACGCCCTGGGGAAGCACCGTGCACGTATCTGCGGCTGAGGACCCTCCAGAGGAGGCATTACGGTGACCGTCGCCACTTACAGAGGAGGCAGCTGAGGCTTCTGGAAGCAACCTGGCCCAGGCCACACAGCCGGTAACTGATGGAACCTACACTCCACGGCTGTTGTGGGCATCCATGCTGCCCCCACCAGGCCTTTAGATGGTTCTTCCCAGCCCCCCGCTGCCTTCCTTCAGGCCTTTGAGGAAGGCTGCCCTTTTCCAGCAGGGCGCGGAGGAAGAGAAATCAGGAGGCGGGTGCTACCCAGCTCTGTTGTGGCCACAGCTCACTGGGGCTGAAGGAAGAGGCTGGGTGGGGTGAGCACTTGCCCCCAGGGACCCCGAGGCAGGCAGGCATCGCGGGTTTCGTCTACCTACGGTCTTCTTACCATGGCCCTTGGGCTTCCTGAGTCCAGCCCGCCAGGCTCAAGGCCAGCAGGTGCCCACTTTACGCCTCTCTCTGCGATGCACTGCGCCGCCCTGACTCCTCTGACCTCCTAGCACATCCAGCCACCTGGGTGAGCCTGGGCACTCAGGAGAAGCTAGCAGCGGCCACAGAGCAGAGGCAAGGGGTTGCTCTCGGGGTCCCCAGAGGCCATATCACCATGATGCTTCTACCCAGGGAGCAAGCCTGCCCCCACCACTGTGCCCGTCCCCACCCCAAACCTGAGTCAACTGCCTACCCCAAAAACCATTCTGGCCGTGGTCTACAGAGTGTGCGGCCTGGCTCCTGCCCACGCCGCCAACCTCATCTCACTCCTCTCGCCCCTTCTCTCTCTGGCTTGAACCACACTGGCCTTTTCTCCGTTACCCAAGTGTATCACAATCCCTCTCACCACAGGGCCTTTGCACATGCAAGTCCCTCTGGTTGAAATTTCTCCCTTCAGCACACTCCTAATGACCTCTTCTTCATCCCTCCTGTTTCAGCTCAAGCACCCTTTCTCAAGGAAGCCCTCCCTGACCTCTGGGTCTAGGTCAAGTTCCCTCTTATTCTCATATCTCCACACATTTCTTTGCAGCCCTTGTTGGCTACAAACTCATACGTTCATGATTCAGTTCTTTCATTTAAGTCTCATCTCCCTGCACTGGCAACGGAGGGAGGACAGGGTCTCTTCTGTTCACCGTGGTTTCCCGGCTCCTAGCACTGTCCCCAGCGTGTGTTGTGGGCACTTGATAAATATTTCTTGTCTCCTGTGTAGACGGGAGGTGGGGCTTGCCCTGCCCACCTCATCATGTTGACAGGAGAACCAAGAGAGCAAATAGACATCCAAAGACTTTGCAAAACATGAACAGTCTGGAGGTGAGCATTAGCTCTAGACTCTATGAACACGTGCTCTACGGGTAGCAGACCCACTAAGGTGGGGGAGTCAAGTCATGGGTACACGGAAGATGTGTGAATTTTTTCAGGGCTGGAGGGAGGGGCTCAAGCTCCCCCTCCCCCTCAGACCAGGGAAGCTTTTAGCTCTCCTTGGATCAATCTAGGGAGGCTTCCTGGAAGAAGGACTATGGTTTCCTTGATGATGTAGTCAATAGTACAGCCAAGAGTTCAGAGGGTAGAGAAAGGGCCCTTCCTGCCCCGACCAGGTGTGAGCAGACCTCTGCCCTGCCCTACAGCTCCCAGCCACACAGCCCCATGTACCTGCTCGTCTACTTTATGGGCGATGAGGGTGGCTCCTTCTTCCAGCTCCGCCACGCTGATGGGCCGGACCCGGAGCGCCACCTGGGAGGGAAGGCCAGACCCCTGGGATTAGATGCAGAGGGCTGTGCCGGGCCGCAGAGAGAAGGATGAGAGGACCCCAGGAATCCTCCCCTGGACCAGCCCCATGGGTTCCTCTCTGTTCAGCCATCCGTGCCTGGTTCATCTTAAGGAAAACTCAGTGGTTCAAGGCTACCCTCTAGGTCGAGGGTACCAGGTCCACAGACTGTGGGCTCTGTCTGAGTCTACGAACTTCCCAGGAGCCTGTGCCCCAGGGAGAGCCCCAGCGGAGAGAGCTGTCTGCTCCGCCAGGCTGCATCAGTCACGCCCCAAACTAAGCACCTGCATCTCCCCTGGGCTTTGAACTTGGAGCCCCTGGCAGCGGAGCGGCCTGTCTGTGAGTCTGTGGACGACGTGGGCGGGAGGTGGGACGGGGGCCCAGGGGACATCCCCTCCTCGTGCTGACAACCAGTGACTGCATTCCCACCCGAGGACAGTGCCATCGGAGGCTCCCACCTCCCTCTATCCTCCCGCCAGAGAGAGACGGTGGGTCTTCATCCTGGGCCTGGGTCTCCCCCCAGACGGGGCGCTGCTGCTTCTACCGATCAAGGGGAAATAGCTGCTCTTGTGGGGCACCAAGGGGGGTGTGTGGGTATAACTAACGGGCCCTCGTGCCAGGTAAGAACCCTTCACTCTCAGACGCACTTCACTGCCCGTCAGGCCGCCCACACCGGCCTCCTCGGCCAAACTCCACGGGTGGCAGGGAAGGCCCCTCCACCCCTGCCCCAGGGGCGCGCATGGCGCGCACCACACAAGCCATTTCCCAAGAGACAATTCTAAACTGCCAGAGAGGATGTTCCAGAGCCCCCCCGGGCTTGCCCGGGGGCCTGGGGCTGAGGTTCGTCTTTGGAGCCGCGAGCTCACCCTACAGAGGCGGGGGGCTCTGGGGGCTTCATTATCCTCCAGTTACGTTACCACCCACCTGCTGGCGATGGCGGCCCTTTCCCGGATCTCAGAAGTTAGGGGGTGGGGAGGGGGCTGGGAGAAAGCAGTGGCCTTGGGGTCACTGAGTCTTCCCCCCATCACTCAGTCTGGCCCCACTGATAATCAGAAACCTGTCTTTGTCTCCACCTGTCTCCCGTGCCCCCCACTCACACCTGTTCCTCTGCCCCAGTCCCCGGGGCTATGAGGGGCTATCTTGGTTGCTTCCAGCACTTCTCGGAAATGTCCTTACTTGGGCGGCATCTGTGTTGCAACCCAATAACCAGCTACCTTCAACCCTGTACCAGCTCCTCTGGTACCTGGGGGCTCTTGTCTACCTACCTGTGATCCTCAAACCCTTTAAACTCCTGACGCCACCGGGCTGGCATGCCCTGGTTCACCAGGAAACTCCCACCTTCCTTCCCCGGGCAGGTAGGTCAAGCCCTCCCTGCCCCTGGCTTTTCGGGATCAGAGAGCAGTGTTGTATCAGAGCCCCATGTGCACAGGTGGGGGGTGGGGGGGCCCTGCTGGGAAGGTGTAAAGGGGGAGTGGGACTGAAGCCAGGCTAACTTTCCAGGCCTTAGCAGGGTGGCCATGATGCCCTCCTTCCTGACATGCACCACTCGGAGCAAGTTGCTCGGGACGCTCCCAGCCCCTGACCCTGAGTGTCCTCTTAGCGGGGGCACCCAGTACCGTCCAGAGGCCGCCCGAGGGTGTGGGTTCGGGGGACCAGGGATGGGGTCGAGGAGGGGGAGGTTGACGGGTTCTCACCATGAGTTGCTGGTCCTTGGAGTCCCCGCTGTCCTTCATGCTGGCGGCGGGTGGAAGGGCTCAGGCTGCGACAGCGGTCGTGGCCGAGCCGCAGCCCCACCGCCGCCGGCTCCCTCGCAGCCTCGCCTGCGCTGCTGCTGCCTGACAACCCGAAACCAACGACGCGCCCGCGGCCGAGGCCGCCGACAGGGAGGCGGGGCCGGGGGAGGGCCCCGACGGCGCCTCCCGCCTCCCGCACCCTCGCCCCTCCGCGCTGCTGCCGAGGGGTGGCCGCCTCCGCCGGGGAGGCGCCCTAGGCTGCTCCGCTTTCCCGGCGAGTGTCCGCCTATGCGACCCTCCCGCCTTCGGCGCGGCCCTGCGTCCGTCCGTTTGGTAGCTCTCGGCGCCCCCTCCTCGCGCCCCGGCGCTCGCGGCCTGGGCCCCTCTTCCACGGCCCTCTAGGGGGCGCCTGTCCGGCCGCGTGGCTCGAGAGACAGACACGCTGCCTCCCGCTGGGGCCGCGAGCATCCTCTGCCGGCCTGTCTGTCTGTCTGTCTGTCTGACTCAGCGTCTCCAGGGCGGCGGCTGGCAGCCTTGTGTTTCCATGGGCGCTGCGTGCATCGTGGCTGTGGGCTCGTGTCGCTGGCGTGGTGTCTCCACCGCGTGTCCAATGACAGAGCGGGCAAAGAGTTGGCCCTTTGCCCCGGCTGCCCACCCGAGTGTGCAGGGGAGCATCTATGTCACTTGGGTTGTGTCACAGAAGAGCCCGCCTCTCAATATACCTCGCTAGCAAACCAGACCTGATCCGTAAACCCGGAATCTAGGTCAAGATGGTTGGGTCAGTGTGCCTTCCGGCTCCCTGCCTGCTGTAACAGCCACGACAGCGTTCAAGAAAGTACAGGTCAGATGCTGCGGCCTCCATTCTTGGTGAGAACAACAGCAATTACACACTCAGGGAGCACAGTGGAAAGATTCCTGGCCTCAGGGGCCCCAGGAAAACAGGATTCTGGTCCCGGCTCTGAATCCAACTTGCAGAACCACGTGGAGTCAGTGTTTCCTGTACTCTCTGGGCCTTAGTTTCCTGGGTGATGGTGGAGCTCCACCTGCTTCTGATGGAAGAAGCCGTCATCTTTCTTGCCTCCTCCTGCACCCCCTGAAGCTGAGCCAGGCAGCCCCCCTGCAAAGACTGGGCAAGGGGAGTCCAGTGGGGTTCACTTCCCTTTTAAGGAGCTGGGTACAGGAAGAGCCGCTTATCCCCTGCGGCCATCTCAGACGGCCTGGTGCACGTCCAGAACATGATGCCAGCCTGTGTCCTAGGACTGGCTTCCCCGGCTGACCCCAAGGAGCTCGTGTTAGGTATAGTTATTAATAAACAGTGGCAGAAAGCCGCCGGTGGCTTTGGATTTGATAAATAGGTAAACCCAGTAAAGCTCGGTGGAAACCCAACACTCCAGCATGGGCTCCCAACGTTTTGTCCCGTTCTGTGGCCCAGGCTGCTCTGCGCACGGAGGCTGGCCAGTTTGCAAATGGGCGAGCTGCATGGAGAAGCAGGTAAGTTTGAAGATGTGTCATTTGGGTTGAAAACACCCTCCAGGGAATTCCCTGGAGATCCAGTGGTTAGGACCCTGTGCTTTCATTGCCGAGGGCCTGGTTGGATCCCTGGTCGGGGAACTAAGATCCCACAAGCCTTGCGGTGAGGCAAAAAAAAAGAGAAAGAAAATCCAAAATTTGTTAAGAAAGGAAGGAAAGAAAACACCCTCCAGGCTTGCATTTCAGACCCCCGAGGCTGATCCATTTGGATCAACACACGAGGCCTCCAATCAATTACACTATAGCTAATTTTCTCTCTCTTTTCTGTTCCTCCTCATGCATAAATCCCACTCAGGATGGCCCATGGTGGTAAAAATAAGAGGACCTTCTAAGCGGGTGGTCCCAGCCCATATTACTTAGATTCTGACTCATCACAAAGTCATCTCTATTCTCAAACGTCCCCCACTTGACTCCAGTGCTTCTGTCAATGACACCCCCGTCCTTAGAGCCCCACACCTCTAAGTCATCTTTGACTTCCCCTCTCCATGTTCCAGTCCTGGCGGTTCTACTTCTGCAAGTGCATCTCCTCTTCCATGTCTCCTGGCCATCCCTCCCCTGCCTGGCCCCGGGCTCCAGCTTTTACCTCTTCTCACCTGGGCAGCATCATGGCCCCTTGTGCCCCCTGCCTGCGGTCTCCTCCACTTCTGAAAGCTGCAGCTCTGACCTGGACGTAGAAGCCGGTACCTCGCTCACCACTACCCCCTTTTCAGGCCCCCAGCCCCCGCACCCCCCGCCAACCCACACACTGGTCTGCATCCCCCCGTCCTGACTGCTCGTTTGCTATCAAACACATGCTGGTGCTGGGTCCTACCTTGCTCATGCTGGTCTCTCTGCCTGCTACGCCCTTTCCAACTTCTGTTCAATTTGTTTGTCCTCCATATTAGAGCCCTCCTCTCCTGCTCCACAAATCTCCTTTCCATGCCCTCAAAGAGTCATCAAAGGAGGCTCCCTCAGGGCAGGGGCCCGGGCACTGGGTGAGCGCGTAGTACATGCCCTCCCCGTACTGGAATCCATACACCCTGGGGTCTGATCGCTCATCCAGTCCTGCTGCTTCTGCCCCTCCTCTGCATCCCCACTGCCACTGCCCGCAGGCTGGGACCTCAGAGTGTCCCATCTGGGTGGCCGCAGCAACCTGCCTGCTCTACCTCCAGCTCTGCTCTCTTCCCATCCACTCCCAGCATCATTGTTCTAAGAGACAGATCAGTGTCATCAGCTCACTTGAGATCCCGTCATGGCTCCCTATTGCCTTCCACACGGCCTCGGCCCGTTAGCCTGGAGTCCCGGCCTTGCCCGCACCGTCTCTGGCCTGTCCCCTCCTCCTGCCCCTGCTCTGGCCGTGCTCGACCACGGGGAGTATCCTGGATGTGCCGCGCTCTTCAATCACCCCTGGGCTTTGTTCCTGCCTTTCTGTCCTGGCTGTCCCTCTTCCATGTATTTTTCTGGCTAACTCCGCCTTCAAAACTCATCTCACGGGGCCCCTCCCCCTTTTCTGGCTTTTCTGAGCTCATTGAGGTCTTGAGTCCTTCACCTGAAGTTTCCAGTGGGCAGAAGCTCCCTCACTGCATAAAAGGCCATCGCCGCCCTCCTGAGTACTGACGCTGGCAATGACTATTATTTGCACGGAGCAACGGTATTTTCTTTCTTTCTTTCTTTTTTCATTTTTTAGCTTGCAGATCTCAGTTCCCCGACCGGGGATCAAACCCGTGCCCTTGGCAGTGAAAGAGCGGAGTCCTAACCACTGGGCCGCCAGGGAATTCGCACGACGGTATTTTCAATCAGAGGTATGTGACGTTCTCCACTGTCCTCCAAACCCACCCCCGTTGGAACCCGCTGGTTTCAATGAGCCCTGAGCACTTTCTAAAGCCCTGTCACCCTCGAGGGCCCAAGGGATCAAAGTCCCCCCTGCCTGTGAGCTGGACGAGGGTACTTATAGCTTGGGAGGGGACATGAAGGAGAGTCATTGGGAAAGGAAGCACCCATTGAGGATTTGTCTCTTAGGAAGAAGCCCCAGCATCCCCTTCCAGGTTTGGGGTTCAGCTGCTGAAGGGATTCCGACAAACCATTTCCACACGTCGTCCTAGTAGGTTCTCTTATTGACCTAGAACTTGCTGCCCATGGCGAAGGCTGCCACCAGAGTCTTCTAAACGGGAGGGGTAATAGACACTAATGGAGCGTTCACGGTGAACCCAGCTGTGGTGTTATGTGGACGTGTTATTTCATTGACTCCCCCAGATAACCAGGTAGGCAACAGAGATACAGAGAGGTAAGCAAGTCTATAGCCGTCGCCTCGCTCCAAGGTGCGACCTTCTCTCACCGGACACCTTGATATCCTCCAACCAGGGTCCAGGCCACCTCCCTCCCGGCATCATCCGTGAGCAGCCCAGTGATTTTGTAAAAATACAAATCTGGGGCTTCCTTGGTGGCGCAGTGGTTGAGAGTCCGCCTGCCGATGCAGGGGATATGGGTTCGTGCCCCGGTCCGGGAAGATCCCACATGCCGCGGAGCGGCTGGGCCCGTGAGCCATGGCCGCTGAGCCTGCGCGTCCGGAGCCTGTGCTCCGCAACGGGAGAGGCCACAGCAGTGAGAGGCCCGCATACCGCAAAAAAAACAAAAACAAAAACAAAAAAACCAAATCCGATCACACCACTCCCCCGCTTCTCAGATACTAGGAGAAAGGTCAGAATCCTTCCCGGGACCGTCAGGGTCCTGGCCGCCCGCGCGTCCTCCAGGCTCTCTCCCCGTCTCTTCAGCCCTTGCTCACCGCACTTCCGCAACAGCGACTTCTGCCTGCTGGCCAGACAGCAGCTCCAGCAACTTCTCTCCTCGGCCCAACTGCCCCCTCCATCGTACACCTCCACCATCACGCGTGTGTGTCTACGGGCACACGGATGCACCCACACCCGCGCACACACTGCCTGGCCGCCTCACGCGCGTCCTGGGTCTCGGCTTCACTGTCACTTTCTCACGGAGGCCTTGCTGACAGTGCTTTCCCCCCCACCCCCCAGAATCTAGGTTAGTTCCTCCTATTATCCCTCTCATAGGGCCCTGTCACTTGGCACAGCTGTCATTCTACATTTATCTGTGTATTTGTCAGGGCTCCATTTCTCCCACTGCTGTACCAGCTCCGGGAGGGCAGGGTCTGTATCTGGCTTCTTTGCTTTTGCTGCCCTGTGGCCGGGGCCGGGCGCGATGCGGAGCAAAGTCGGCGTCACCCAGACAGCAAGCGCCTCAGCTGGAGGCAGGCTCCAAAGCCCAGACGTCGCGCCTGCCTCTGAGCCCCACACAGCCCTGCTCCTGTCCGCCATTCTCATTCCTATCCTGAGGGTATAACCACCAGGCCCTCAGCACGCCGGTGCTGGGCCTCTGGTTCTGGGAGACAGAGAAGAGCCGAAAGGGGGTGCTGACCTGACCCTGCTGGGTTACCAGCAGCCGCCTTCGCCTCCCCCGGGGGGCAGTGGCATCCCAGGGGCCTCTGGACCCCAGGGAGCACTTTCTTTTGTTTCTAATGAAGGGCAAAGGGGGTTCCTTCTTCAGAGTCCTGCCCTGGGGCCCACGGTATCTGGTTGCCACACAGAAGGGAACGTGGGACAGTGATTCCCCTGCAGCGCACGGGGCTGTCGCAGCTGCAACGGAAGCGTCATCGGGAAGCGGCATCGTAGCCGGTGAAGGCAGCCGAGTGGAACAGGTCCGAGGGGAGCAGCACACTCTCCCCTGGGTGTGCGTGGACGGGGGGCGGGGCTTAACTGTGCTGTGGAGGCTTGGGTCCGGCCACTGCTTTAGCCACTTTCCGACCCTGCTTGGATGTGTCCCCGCATCCAGGCCCTGTCATCCACGTTCCACATTCCACGCCCACGTGCTGGGTCTTTCCAGCAGCGTCTGCGTCTCCAGTGATGCATTATGGTTTTGTTTTGTTCCTTGCTGGGAAAGCCTAGGCAACAGGCTCCAGAGGAGGCTGGTGAACGAGGAGGGGACGGTCGTCGGTGAGGATGGGCAGCGATGGGCATCGCGTTCGCAGAGCTCACGCCGCCCTTTGCCCCGCGATGTCCGAGGGGCCCTCCCCGCCTCTCCCACGCCCATTCCTCAAATGCCATCCGGCACAGTGGCACCCTCTGTACTACAGCGAAGGGTTTGAGGCCCCAGAGGTGGCCCAACCCCTGCCAGCAGGAGCCAAAGGCCCAAATTCTAGTAAAGCAAAAGAATGTTCTCCCTTGGGGCTCATCAGCCCGGCATCTCACCCAGGGGTCCATGGGTGTGCCCGGGGCTAGTGCAGGGAGCTCTGACTTTCTCCAGGACGTTTCATTGAATAGACGTTTTTTCTCTAAGTCATGGTGTCTTCACCTCTGCACTGCTGACGTCATGGGCCGGATAATTCACTATGGGGGGGACTGTCTTGTGCACCATAGGATTTTTAGCAGCATCCTTGGCTTCTACCCACGGGATGCCAGTTGCACCCTCCAACCAGTTTCGTCAATCCAAAACGTCCCCAGACATTGCCAAGCGTCCCGCTGGAGACAACAACCACCCCCAGTAGAAACCACTGTTCTTCAGGCAGGACCGGGGCTCCCTGTGTCCTCCCACAGTGAGGGGCCTTATCACAGGAGATCCTACAAAGCAGGAGGCGGGATGTGCCGGCACCCTCTGCCTGGATGCAACCCCGGGCGGGGAGTGGAGCCGGGCCGGCCCACTTCCCTTCCTGGGGCACCTGAGAGTGGGGTGCAGATGGGCGTAAGCTCCAAGGCCAGACGGTGGGCTGAAGTCCCAGCTGTGCCGCTTGCTCCCATGAGACTTCGCCAATTCCCTCCCTCTCTCTGTGTCTTGCTTGGCACACTGTGACTCAGGGATTGTAGGTGGTGATATCACTCCTTCTGGGGTTAATGCAAAGATCAAGTGCTCGGTCAGTGTGCCCTGCGATGACTGTTTTATCAAGGTCTAGCCACAGTGGCCACTGGATTCTTTTTCCCTTTGGGAACAAGGGGTGGCTGACCCTGTGTCCTTCCCCAGTAAGATTCTTAACACAGTCATTTTTTATTTTTTAAAGAGCGCTTTCAGGACTTCCCTGGTGGTCCAGTGGGTAAGACTCCACACTCCCAATGCAGGGGGCCCGGGTTTGATCCCTGGTCAGGGGACTAGATCCTGCATGTGTGCCGCAACTAAGGGTACACATGCCACAGCTAGGAAGTCTGCAAGCCGCAACTAAGACCCTGAGCAGCCTAAATAAATACACAAATAAATAAATATTTAAAAATGAAGAGTACTTTCGGTCACTGTGGGGGTCACCTGACACCCACAGAATGCACGGCGGTCAGGGATTTCTCCTGGTGCAAAGCTGCCTCTGAATTGCCCTCTTGCCCTACCAACGTTTCTGGTCACCAAACGCTCTGCTTTGCTGTGGTTTCAGGGCGTCCCACTGCCTATGCTGGAGCCCCCTCGGGCCCTGCACAGTGTCAGGAGTGAGCTGCCTGGGCTCCTGTCCCCGTGCTGCCCCTCATGAGTCCGGTGACCCGGGTAAGTCCCCACATGTCTCCCAGAACCTGTTTCTTCCTCTACCGAGGAAGGATAATCAGAGGGGAAACCTTCCAGGGACTTTATCAAAAGAGTGACACGAGATAACATGAAAAGCTCTTAGTGCGGGAGGCATAACAAGCACTAACCATTAGCACTATTATTATTAATTTAATTTTACAAGAATGAAGGAAGACGTCTTAGAAGTGGACAGACTTTCTGTTCCCCAGTCATGTATGGGTGCGGAAGGTCAGTAAGGGAGAAGGAGAGACCGCTTCCCGCACCCACAGGCCTTCCCGAGGCCCGGCCACGGCCACGGCAAGCCCAGCGGAGGTTTTGCGAGCTTGTGAAGGAAGACGCTTGTCGGGAAAGCCCTTGCAAAGCTCAATCCAAGGGAACAGGGAGGGCCGGGGGACCTGGGTGAGGTTGGCTGCGGTGTGGCTGAGACCAGGGGACCAGCTCGGGATTGAACCCTGCCCCTTCCCTCCCTCCGAGGGGTCTCTTGGGGCTGGGCTCAGGGAGTCACCGGGGACCGGGGATCTGTGGCGCATGGGGGCTGGGTTGGGGCCCCTTTGCTCCTCCAGCCCTCCCTTACCCCGGAGACCCTTTAAGGGAGGGCGTCAGCACCCCGACTTGTAAAACCAGGGCAGTGCCGAGAGGTGGGAAGCAGGCACGTGTGTGAGCGGGGCTCCGATCAAGGCTGGCCTTCCAAGGTTGGACTCTCTTCACCGTCTCTTTCTTCCTCCCCTTGTTCCTCTCCCTCCACCTCATCTTCTGTCTGCAGACTTGGTAGTTTCAGCTATGGAAAGACAGCATAGACTTGTTGGTGGAGGTCAGGCCTCCCTGCACCCGGGAGGTTAACCCCTGAGCCTGGGTTGCTGGGCACCCAGGAGACCACGCTGCCAGCACCACGGCCGTGAGAGCCTAGCGGGCGCTCGACACCTGCGGGTACGGATGGTGGGCACGGCCTCGGGCACCTGCCGCTTGCTGCCTGGGCCACCTCGAGCTAGTTCCTCCTGAGTCTCCTTGGTCCCCTCCCCTGTAAAGGGGACATGACTCCCTGCAGGGCTGTGGCTGGGATTAGAGATAATGGATGTGAGGACCCAGCAGTGCCTTCTTAGCTCTGACCCCAGAATGTCTGGCCAACTGCGGAGACGCAGAGACAGGCAGGAAGCGTGTGGTGGGCAGAAGGAGGGGGCCAGGTTCTGTAGCTTAACCCCTGAGGATCAGCTTCTCCATCCAGTGTTCACGCTGCTGTGCGGAGCACATCTGGGGCTGTCCAGCAGCAGACACGGAGTCAGTGGCCACATTGCACGGTGTCAGCATCACCTGCTGGAGGGCTGGAGGGCCCGGGGGGATGGGTGGGAGGACCCCGCGCTGTGGGTCAGAAAGGCAGGACTCCAGCCTCGCCTCAGCCCCACTGTACCACCAGATGGTGTGAGAATAGAGCCGCTCAGATCCGAGTACTCCCAAATGCAAAATGCGCCCAAAGAAACCACAGCCTGTCTCTAGACCCAGCGGGAGAGAGCCAGAAATGGTGAGTAGTCACGGGATGGAGCCGGTGGGCTGCTCTGTGCTCACCCACCTTCCGTCCCCCTGTCTCTCCATCGGTGCCCGAGAACTGGACACACGGGCCGGCTTCATGGGCCGGCGCCCTGAGCGGCCACGCGGCCTTTGCTGACCAGGGCTCCACGCTTGCTTTAGTGTCTGCTGCCACTGTCTTGAACTTCTCAACCTTTTTTTTTTTTTTGGCCAGGAGGCCTGAGGGATCTTAGTTCCGTGACCAGGGATCGAACCCGCACCCCCCTGCAGTGGAAGCGCGGAGTCTTAACCACTGGACCGCCAGGGAAGTCCCTTGAACTTCTCAATACTTTTGAACTGGGGGCCCCATGATTTCCTTCCTTCCCTAACTAGGCAGCCAATCTTGCTTACAAGGGCAGACGCTGGCCCACGCTCGCTTGTTCTTTTCCCTTCTGTGTTGTGCTTTCACTCTTTCACATCTTAGCGTCTTATCTGTGGGCCCCTAAAGACAATGGCCCAGACAGACCATGCCTTTTTCTTCGTCCCCTGGTACCTAAGAGGGCCTGGAAGGTGACACTACCTTTATCACTCCATCTCCTCAGTTTCCAGATGAAAATTAAGGAACCAGGAAGTGAAGTGATGGGCCCGGGCGATACAGCTAGAAGGTGCTTTGGAGCCGGGGCCATGGATGGCTGAGCTCAGGACAAATTCCCCCCCCGATGCCAGGAGGGGTCATCACGGATCTCACTGCCCCCTCCTCCCGGGGCCTCCAGGCTCCCTCATCTCTGATGGCTCACGTAGCCCGGGTCACATGCACGTTCAAGGTCCCCATCGTGGTGGGGAGAGGATTTCAAGCAGCCCAGGGTACGGCTCCTGCGCTCAGGGAGGGTGTTTGGAGACTCAGGATTTTGGGGTGTTTGGTGTTTGGAGACTCAGGATTCCTCTGGAGGAAGGGTGTTTGGAGACTCAGGATTCCTCTGGAGGAAGGGGGTAATTCCTCCCACTTGCCAGATGCACAAATGAAGGTCCACCCAGTGAGGCCACTTGCTCGCGGTCGCCCGAGGTCAGCAAGCAGGCAGCCCGGGGGCCGCGGCTCCCTCCCGGCCACGCCACCCCGAGCCCGCGCAAGGCCCCTACAGGCTTGGGCTTCTCCTTCATGGCTTCCGCCTCCCTCCTCTTCAGCTCCGTGAAGATAACATTGAAGAACTCCTCCTCGGCCTCGGTGACCAGCTGCTCCGGGCTCAAGGCAGGCTTCTCTTCGCTCGGGTAGCTTTCCCTGCCCTCCGCCTTGCTCTTCTTCTTCAGTCGCATCTCACGGTGCCTGGTCTCCATGATCTTCTCCCGCCGGGTCTCACGCTCAAATATCTGTGCACAGGGACAAAGAGGCCGTGGGAGGGGCGGGCAGGCAGCGCTGGCTCCCAGCACGGGCGCCAGGTGGGTTCTCCTTGCTTGACTCCAAGCAGCCCACACAGAGGCCTGTACTCCAGGCTAATGGCAAGAAAGGGGGGCTAAATATGGGGCTTGGGAGGCAGGAGCAGGGGTGCCAAGTTACTCAGTTCCAAGGAATTCCAAGAACATGGATGCAGGCGTGAAGAACAACCTCTGGGGCTGCGCAACATGGCGGCCTGGGCCCACAGAGGACGAGTTCATGGGTGGGACCACAATCTCAGGCAGGGCCAGGAGGGTCTCCCAGGGTCTCGGCACCAGGGGTTTTCAATTTCTCTGTGTGCCCCACGGTTCTGGGGAGGCACCTCCAGGGTGGATGGATCTCAGCCCCCAGGGCCCCTTCCCCAGGACGGTCCCCTTCCAGCTGTCTTCTCTACAGGCATTCTGCTAAGCCTTCCTTGGACAGGTTCTGCTGCCCCAAAGGTATGTTGTTTGAAACTAGACAAACGGACCGAGTCAAACCACTTGGATTCGCAGCTGAAAAAAACTGAAGCTTGGAGAGGTAAAGTGACTTGCCCAGGGCCACTTGGCTACTGAGTAGTGAAGCCAGGGTGGATTCAGACATTCCCAACATCCATTTCTCGGGCTCATTTCCTGATCCACCCCCAAATATCCATCCATTTCCCAGGAGGTGACAGAAAAGGGCATCTGTTCTTCCCTGACTGGCCCACTCGGCCAGGGGGCCAGGTCAGAACAGGAGCTGGTGCGCACCTCACCCAGGGCCCGCACCTACCGAGGAAACCATGTTCTTCTCGTTCCTCTGCAGGGTGCACAGCCCATTCGAGACCTCCAGCAGCGTGGTTGTCCCCAGCTGGGAGCCACAGGCAATGAAACATCCATTGTCCTGTACCCGGAGGCAGAAGAGGGCCTCGTCACACACCTGTTGGAGGGTCAGGCAGACCCGGGTGAGGGAGGAGAGCGGAGCAATGTCACCCTTTGTTGGTCTGATTATCTGGCTCCTGGGGAGACTTAGCCAAGCAGCCCCATTCAGACGCCCTTGGTGACTCCCCCCATTGAGGGGGACCCCAGCCTCAACCCACAGGATGAAGCTCACACTCTACGACTGGCTGTAAAACCCTTCACCCCCAGCCTCATCTTCCGTCTCAGCCTGCCCCCCCTCACCCACCCCTTCAGTCCAGCCCCACTTTCTTTCTTTTTTTTCTTTGCTGTACTGTTGGGCACGTGAGATCTTAGTTCCCTGACCAGGGATCGAACCCGTGGCCCCTGCATTGGGAGCGTGGAGTCTTAACCACTGGACCTCCAGGGAAGTCCCTTCAGCCCCACTTTCATTCTGCAGTTTCCCCAGCCCCGCGCTTTTCCACGGCCCTAGCCTGCAGGTCTCTGCTCTGGTTTTGCTGATAGGATAACGTTAGCTCAGGCTGGAAGGGGTCAGCTGCCAGAAGCCTGCGCCCTGGCTTCTGAAGGAACAGGCCTGGCGGGAGGAAAGGCCGGGCATCTGCTTTTCTCCTTTTTTAATTCCCCTCAGGTGATTCTGCTGTGCCACCAGAGTCTGAGGGCCTGGGTGCATGGGGAGGCAGGTGCACGTGACCTTCAGGCTGAGGGCGGGGTCACATTGCTTGAACACAAAGTCCCAGATGTCCAAGGTCCCGTCCATCTTGGTGGTGAAGAAAACCGCTGGCCTCACCGGGCTCCAGGCACCATCAGTGAGATAAGCCATGTGGTACCTGTTGGGAGCCGGGTGCCGCCGGTCAGGGACCTCTGTGGTTGGGAGGGATGGAGAGCCGCAGCCCTACTCATCCAGCCCCGCCCCGGCTCCAGGGTTTCATTGCTGGGCAGGAAGTTCTTTCTTGTGTCTGACTTCTAGCCACGCCAGCCTCGCCACCCACAGCTCACAGTTTGCACTATAAAGGGTTTTGGGTGGGGTCCTTCCCAGGGGCTGGTCACTGGCGTTTTCCACAGCCAACTCCAGGGCACAGGCTTGGGCCCAGTCCCCCAGCCGTGAGACTCACTTGAGAGGAGTCGGAGGAAAGAAAAGTTGCCCAGAAAAGTTCATGCTACTGAGATGAAGAGAGTGTTATACTTCCTACTTGGTTTAACCTAGATTTTCAACGATTTCTGCAGTGAAGAATGAAATTGGACCTTTATCTTATACTGTGGACAAAAATCAACTCGAAATGAATTAAAGGCTAAAACGTATGACCTGAAACCATAAAACTTCTAGAAGAAAATGTAGTGGAAAAGTTCCTTGACATTGGCCTTGGCAATGACCTTGGCAATGACCTTTTGGGTATGGCACCAAAAGCACGAGCAACAAAAGCAAAAACAAACACGTGGGATTACATCAACCTAAAAAGCTTCTGCCCAGCAAAGGAAACAGTCAACGAAATGAAAAGGCAACTAACACAACATTGTAAATCAACTCTACGCCATTAAACATTTTAAAATAAATTAATTAATTAATTAAAAAATAAATTTAAAAAATGCACAGGCAACCTAAGGAAAATATTTGCAAGCCATATGTCCGATGAGGGGTTAATATCCCAAATATATAAGGAACTCATACAATTCAATAGCAGAAAACCAAATAACCCGATTAAAAAAATGGGCAAAGGACCCAGACATATGGGTCTTCAAAGAAGACATACAGATGGCCAACAGGTATGCGAAAAGGTGCTCAACATCACTAATCACCAGAGGAATGCAATCAAAACCACAATGAGATATCACCTCACAACTGTGAGGATGGCTAAATTATTAGAAAAACAAAAGATGAGAGCTGGAGAGGGTGTGGAGAAAAGGGAACCCTCGTGCACTGTTAGTGGGAGTGTACATTGGTGCAGCCGCTATGGAGAACAGTGTGGAGGGTCCTCAATCCCATTTCTGGGTCTTTAGCCGAAGGAATTGAAATCAGGATCTCGAAGAGATACCTGCCCGCCCATGTCCACTGCAGCACTATTCACAATAGCCAAACATGGAAACAACCTAAATGTCCATCGACAGATGAACGTGCAGTTTGAAGCACCTTCCTTTGGGAAGGGGCTGAATCAAGCCACTTCCCAGCGTAAGCTTGGCTGTTCGTGGAGAAGTGTTTTCTCCATTTTATGGGTGGACACAGAGAGGCTCAGAGCACTCCTGGGTTGGGCTGGGCCCCCTCTGTCCCCTCCAACCCCCACATCCCTCTCCCGCCCCAGCGTCCCCCCTTACTTGGTCCACATGATGGACGACTCCCGGCTGTCTTCTGACCAGATGCGGGCGGTCCAGTCGCCGACGGTCAGAAAGTTCTTCGGGTAAAACGGGTTTCGCTGCAGGGCATAGATGGGGCCATGGTGGCCCGAGAAGGTGCACACGATCTTCTCAGCCGGTGTCTTGGCCTTGCGGTTGCAGGAGATGACGATGCCTTGCTCTGTGCCCACCATGAACTTGGTCGGCTGTGGAGGGGGTGACACGTGAGCGAAAGGCTCCACGGAACATCAGCTCAGGGTTTAGCTGGCAAGGCGAGCGGTTTTCCGGAGTCAGGGTGGTGGAGCGGCAGGACGACTGGGGGTCCAAAGGTGCTGAACGTGCCTTCGGTTTAAGCCTCTGCTTGCGCTGTGCCCCGCCCCCTTCTAGGTAGCTGCGCCCACTCTTGAGCTGGATCAGATCCCACACTTCTTTAAACCTGCCCAAGGGCCCCACAAATAATGAAGCCACCCCCCCCCGACACTTCTGGTCCCTGGAGAATCTCATCACCAGCCCTCTTCGTGGAGCCTCACTGTGTCCACTAAGCATTTTGACATAAAGATCCTGAATGTTTATACATAAAGTAAATGATTGAATCAATAATGTAAAACATGGATCGAGAAGAGCTCCCTCCAGCCTCCAACTACTACTCCCGGCAAAGCTGGTCTACATTGTACACCCGTGTCCATAGCATCTTTATTCACAACACCCAAGTGTCATCGACATGTGAGCGGCATGTGGTCTCTGCCCGTACAATGCAATATTATTTGGCCTCAGAAAGGAAGGAAGTTCTGCCACGTGCTACAATGCTGGTAAACCTTGAGGACATTGTACTAAGTGAAAAAAGCTCATCACAAAAAGACAAACGCAGGAAGTGTTCACTGAAATGAGGTACCCGGAGGAGGTAAATTCATAGACACAGAAAGTTGAAGGGGCTGAAGGGAGGGGGAAATGGGGAGTTTGTTGATTAAAAGGTACAGAGTGTCAGTTTTGTAAGATGAAAAAGCTCGGGAGAGCCCACAATGTAAGTATATTTAACAATGGTTAAGATGGTACATTTTACATTATGTGTATTTTGTTTTTGTTTTTACTACAATTAAAAAGAACAACTGGGCTACAAATTGGAGGGTCAAAGGAAAGTGAAGACCCTTCTACACTGTTGGTGGGAATGTAAATTGGTACAATCATTGTGGGGAACAGTATGGAGGTTCCTTAAAAAACTAAATATAGAACTACCATATGATCCAGCAATCCCACTTCTGGGCATATATTCGAAAAGATACATGCACCCCAATGTTTACTACAGCACTATTTACAATAGCCAAGACATGGAAGTAACCTAAATACCCATCAACAGAGGAATGGATAAAGAAGATGCGATACATATATACGATGGAATATTACTCAGCCGTTAAAAAGAATGTAATAATACCATTTGCAGCAACATGGATGGACCCAGAGATGGTCATACTAAGTGAAGTAAGTCAGACAAGGACAAATATTCTATGATATCACTTATATGTGGAATCTAATTAAAAAATGATACGAATGAACCTATTTAGGGAGACTGCGTGCTCACAGTGCAGGGGGCCCAGGTTCGATCCCTGGTCAGGAACTAGATCCCACATGCATGCCGCAACTAAAAGTCCTCATGCTGCAACTAAGAAGGTCGCATGCCGCAACTAAAGATCCCACCTGCTGCAACTAAGACCCGGCGTAGCCTAAATAAATAAATATTTAAAGACAAAACAAAACAAAACCCAAATGAATCTATTTATAAACAGAAACAGACTCACAGATATCGAAATGAAACTTATGGTTACCAAGGAGGAAAGGTGTGGGGAAGTGATAAATCAGGAGTTTGGGATTAATGTATACATACTACTATATACAAAATAGATAACAAGGACCTTCTGTGTAGCACGGGGAGCTCACTCAATGCTCTGGAATGACATACATGGGAAAAGAATCTAAAAAAGAGTAGACATATGTATTATGTATAACTGATTCACTTTGCTGTAGAGCAGAAACTAACACAACATTGCAAATCAACTATACTCCAAAAAAAATTAAACAAACAAACAAAAAAACAAAACAAAAAAGGAAAAGAAAGAGACACAGCTCGAGAGTCCCAGAAAAGTAAGGAATAAAGTCAACTCCAGGGCTTCTGCAAGCTAGTAAGGGAGATAAACTGCCCAGGTCCCGGTGGCCCATCATGCCTCAGACTCCTTGGCGGGGCACGGGGTGGAGAGCCTGGGCCTTGGGGTCAGAGCCCTCGGTTTGAGCCCCAGCAACCCCGTGTTCTAGAGCATGTGACTTACCTCCCTAAGATGAAGTTGTTTATCTGCAAAGTAGGGATAATCACATCACCTCACAAGACGGTCGTGGGTGATCACACAAGCTCATCACGTAAGGCAGTGACAAGGGTCCAGCACAGTGTGGGAGAGGTGAGGGCTAGTGGCACTGAGGTCATTGCACCTAGCACTTGGACTAAATCTCTGATTCGAGGACAAAATGTTTTTCTGAGTCCTCCCCACTGTGACTCCATGCCCAGGGCTGAGGGGGTCAGTAAAACTGTCTTCCACCTCATCCACCACATTGATCCCCCAGCCTGGGGGGTGGGTGGGGGGACTCCCAGGGCAGGGGTGAGGCCAGCACACCTCCACCTCCTAAGGGCCTGGGAATGATGTCACACGGCCTGGAAGCAAACCAGTGACGATCCCAAGGGGGAGCCAGGCCAAGAGCCATCTGGAAAGGTCGTTTTCTTGCTTTGGAGGGAGTCTTCATTTGCAGCTTCTAGAAGCTTCCCTCCTCAGACACAAACACATTACCACTTTGATAGTTCTTTACTGTTCCTTCTCAGTTACTAAATGCCATCATAGGCCCGTGCTCTGGTTTGCCAAGGAGCCTCCTCTGATCTCATTTTCCTCTCCAACACCTCTTCTTTCCCCACGGAAATGAAGCCACCGGCCCAGGGTCCCACGTGAGGCAGGGACAGAGCTGGAGCCTGGCCTGTGAATGCTGGTTGTGGACAGGGCTCTTCTCATAGAACGGGGCCTCTCTGGAATCCTGTCCTTTCAGAAAGCTTGCCTTCAGATCAGCCTGGATACTAGCCAAATGGCGACTCTTGAGTGAATTAGAATGGCCTCCTTCCTCTGCTCTGCTGCCCCCGCTGGAAAGTGGTTGTAAAGACCACACAGGTCTAGGAGGACCACAGGAGGATGGTCCAGTGCCCAAGGTGAGAAGCAGCCTCAGGGTCCATCTGACACAGTAGCCACGGGTCTGCCCTTGGCTTTGGCTGCCCTGGCAGTGGAAGTCAGGGAAGGGAGAGGAAGGGACACCCACCAGAGTAGCCTCGAACTCCAGGGCGGTGGCCCCCAAGGCACGCTCCAACAGTTCCTTTTTGGTGATGTCCATGATGACGACCTCGGTGGGCTCGCTCATCTTCCGGACGTCCCACCACATGACCTGATGGGAGGAGGGGCCAACTCTGAGGCCTGAGGTCCCGCAATTCTCCTGACTTTTGCCTTCTCTACCCCCTCCCCCTTTTGGGGGCCAGTCACTGGGGCCAAAGGGGTGTCTGACAGAGACTACCAGCAACCCGAGGGGACAAACATGCTTTGAGAATCACTCCTTTTGGCCACAGTCCCAAGCCTGGCTAATTATCAGCGTCATGAGCAAGCTTCCTAAAATCCAGATGCCAGGGCCTCACCCCAGACCTCCTAAAGGAGAATTGCCAGATGTGGGCCCTGGAGTCTGTATTCTTAAAGTCTCCTCACAGCAGGGCAATATATAGCCACATTCAAAATGCACACATGCTTTGACCCAGAAATCCC
Source organism: Grampus griseus (assembly GCF_964374135.1). Classification (NCBI taxonomy): domain Eukaryota; kingdom Metazoa; phylum Chordata; class Mammalia; order Artiodactyla; family Delphinidae; genus Grampus; species Grampus griseus. The sequence continues at coordinate 6,266,717 of NC_139014.1, read as the reverse complement.
ACCGCCAGGAACGTATACTTCACACGTGTGCGGTAATCTATATACAAACACACTCTCTGCCACCTTTTCTGGTAACTACAAAATATTAAAATCCACTTAAACAAATTACAGCATACCCATAATTTATTAAGTCCTTAGCAGGCATGGGGCAGCGCTTTACGATATAGGAAATCATCTTCAAGACATGCTAAATGAAAAACGTCAGGGCTTCCCTGGTGGCGCAGTGGTTGGGAGTCCGCCTGCCGATGCAGGGGACGCGGGCTCGTGCCCCGGTCTGGGAAGATCCCACGTGCCGCGGAGCGGCTGGGCCCGTGAGCCATGGCCGCCGCGCCTGCGCGTCCGGAGCCTGTGCTCCGCAACGGGAGAGGCCACAACAGTGAGAGGCCCATGTACCGCAAAAAAAAAAACAAAAACAAACAAAAAAAACGTCAAGTGCAGATGAACGTGCAAGGCGTACAGAAAGAGAGCAAAGACAGACACGCTTGCTTCCGCGTGCAGACGCGGAGCCTGGAGGCTGATGTGGGTGGGCGCCTACAGGGAGGGGGACCGGGAGGCTTGCAGGTAGAGGTGGGAGGAAGGCGTCCACTGTCTGCCCTTTTGTACCTTTGGGATCTTGCTCCATGTGCATGTATTACTTATTATTCAATTTAAAAATGGAATGAAAAGGAAACATGCTTAGGTACTTCAGTGGCAGGCCGGGCAACTGCTCTGATCCCCACCCCCTCGCCCCCCACAGCGCCTGGCTGGTGGGTACCTGCCCGTCCGTGGACGCTGAGAAGCACTCGGTGCCCGTCTTCGACTGCAGCCAGATGGTGCCGTAAACAGGGTCTCGGTGGCTGAACTCAATGGTGGACAGCTCTGCCACCAGGCTGCCCTTCCGGGTGTCCCAACAGGCTGGCGGGGAAAAACATGAAGGGGCTGTGATGGGGGCACAGGCTTCCTTTCTCAGTGCAGGGAGCACGGGATAGAGGGATGCTGCTTGTCTTGGTCTGGCAGGTATGTGGCTTTTTAGAAGCGGGGCTAAGTTCAAACCCGCCTGAATTTCCTACCAGCCCCCAAAGCGTGCTTCATCCATTCCACGGAGCCCCTAACATGTGTTGAGCATCACACTGGGCACTGGGGAAGCCACTGGGATTCAGACAGCCACAGTCCCTGGGAGACAGGAAGGGAAATCTGCAAGTACAGCCCGTGCTGTGATTGCTCCAGGAGGAGACACATGGAGGCAGTCAGGGAAGGCTTCCTGGAGGAAGTGAGAAGGAACTAAGACCGAGGAGGAGCCTCGGGTTGGAGTGAGCCAGGCAAAGAGAGAAGAGCACCTCCACCCCAGGGAAAGGCTCTGGGGAGTAAAAACATCTATGCAAATCGCTCCTGCTGCATCCACTCATTCCCTTTTCGCCTCTGTACCTTTGCTGCATCTGATCGGAAAGAAACACAGAGGGACATTTATCCTTTCTTCTGATCCATAATTAGTACGTCGCTTCTTCTGTTTTACCAAGAAAGACTCGAAGCTTACCTATTATTTTGTCCCAGTGGATTCTGTTTTCATTTTCCCATGAGTGTATAGCGAGGACCCACCCTATTACTCAGAGCTGTTTCTAGCAAAGCTGGTTTTGTAAAGCAACAACAAAAGTCCACGATCCATAAGTCTTGATTTATGGAATCCAAGTCCAAGGCATTTGACCCTGGACCCGTCTGGCCCAGAACCAGGTTTTCTCAGCTAAGCTCGCTCTGCTTGGGCAAAGCAGTACTCCAGGGTGGGTCCCACCATGTCTTTCTTACAGACAGCAGAGCCCTAGAGCCTGGGCTGGTCTGAGCTGGCACGAAGAACCACTGAAAGGGGTTACGAATGATGAGCGAGGCAGGGCTCCTGAATAAATCGTGGCCAAGTGGCTTTGCTTCAGTCTTTTAGAGCCTGGGCACCCAGATAAATTTGCAGGAGGTTTATGGGAGCCCACGTCTATTTCATAACCCAGGAGCTCCCCTGGAGAGGAGGCAGCAGGTCTAAGAGGGAGATCAGAGGCCTCAGGAGGCTAGGAGGCCAGGAGGCAGCCTGGCCACAGAGAGGTGCTGGGAGGAGTCCCAGCCATTCCGGCCCCTACTCCTGGAGTGAGAGGGGAACATAGGAGAGCTCGTGAAGACAGGAGGGAAGGGGAGCCCTTTTCATGTCTGGCTGAGTCTGGCCTGGGATGCAGACAGGAGGAATAATTGTTTGGTTACTTCAAGGCCAGAAGTGAAGGGCAGGCAGAAACCTTCAGTGCCCACGTGGGCAGGTTTCTTCTGAGCTCACCAGGGATACCGACATCAGTTTTCTGGGTGTCCCACCAGCGAAAACGGCAGAGTAAAGACCTCTGAGAGTTCTCTCCTCCATAAAGGCCAAGAGAACCTTGGCAAAAATGGTCAGAATCAACTTTTTCAGAACTCTGGAAATTAGCCAAAGGCTGGCAGCAAATCAGAGTGTTTATCTGAGAAAAACGTCTGAATCCTGGTAAGAACAGTAAGTTCTGTTGCATTTTGACGTGCCCTAGTTAGGATCCTATACTCTCCGGTTCTATGGTAGCCTTGAAAAATAACATTCTGCCTCCCTGGTAAGAAACCACTAGCCTGACAGCCAAGGGATGGAGCAGAATGGAGCTGGAGCTCTTTCAAAGTCTCCTATTCCAAGAATTGTCATTATTTGACCTGTCTGTCTGATGGTTCCCTGGAAGACCCCCCCGCTACTTGCAAGGTTGTCTATATTCACCTTGACTTGGAGCTTGGCCAGTGAAAAAGGTCTGTTTAAGAAGGCAATTTTGAAAATAATTATGATTGCAGACAACTGATTAACCCTGCAGTGTCCCACAGTGGTGGATAACAAGTGGAGCAAACAATAAGCTAACCGAAAAGCTTGAAAGGAGAAGCTGGAGAAAGTCCATAGGAGTTTTGAAAAGCTCCTGGAACCTAGAAGGTCACATGCATGGGTATGGCTGTGTGCATTCCCAGGGCTGCACACGTACTTAGGAAAGAACTGAGAAGGCCCTAAGCTTTCACCTCTGGCTGGCCTTAAGGCTCGGTGCGGCGGATAAGGCAGAGTTGACAGCTATGCCTGGCTGAGTGTTGAAGGTGTGCACACAGAGCTTCCCAGCAAAGTCTGGGAGATTTATTGGTTCCAGATGACAACAGGCAGAAAACATTCATCTCAAGTGCACAGGGAACATTCTCCAAGATAGACCACACATTAGGCCATAAAACAGGTCTCAATAGATTTTAAAGATTGAAATCATGCAAGGTATCTTTTCTTCCCATAACAGAATAAAACTAGAAACCAATAACTGAAGGAAAACCGGAAAATTCACAAACATAGAGAAATTAAACAACATACATCTAAACAATCCACGGGTCAAAGAAGAAGTCAAAGGGAAATTAGAAAATACCTTGAAATGAATGAATATGAGAAGACAACATACTAAAACTTAGGTGTGGCTAAAGCCGTGTTTAGAGGTAAATGTATAACTGTAAATATCTGTATTTTTAAAAACCTCAAACCAATAATCAAACCTTCCACTTTAAGAAATTTAGAAAAAGAAGAGCAAAATAAACCCAAAGCAAGCAGAAGAAAGGACATAATAAGGATTAGAGTGGAAATAAATGAAATGGAGAGTTTAAAAACTGAGAAAAATCAATCAAATAAAAAGTCGGTTCTTTGAAGATAAAAAAAAGTTTCCCAACCTCTAGCTAGACTGAGCAAGTGAAAAAGAGAGAACACTCAAATTACTAAAGCTGGGAAAGACATAGGAGGGGTTACTACCAACCTTACAGAAATGAAATGATCGTAAGAGAATGAACAACTGTGTCAACAAATCAGATTACCTGGATGAAAAGGAAAAATTCTAGAAAAACACAAACTATCAAAACTGATTCAAGAAGAAATAGAAAACGTGAGAAGACCTGTAACAAATAAAGAGGTTGAATTTTCAACTTTAAAACTACCAATAAGAAAAATTCCCGGACCAGATGGCTTCATTGGTGAATTCTACCAAATATTTAAAGAAGAATGGCTATCAACTGTCCACAAACTCTTCCAAAAAAAACCAGAAGAGGAGTGACACTTCCCCATTCATTCTTTTTTATTTTTTAATGTATGAAGGTTTATTTAACTTATTAATGAAAGAACAAGCAAGATGGTAAACTGGTTTTAAACAAGTTTTGATAGAATCAGTTTCTAAACTGAATGAATGCCCCTGTAAATGGTCTTCATACCTCTTGTTTTAGTTCTATAATTCTTTTTTTTTTTCCTTTCCCCCCCCCGACTCACTCTATATAGCTGGTATTACTTACACCCATTACCGTGTAGGTTGCCCCGACTGCATCTCCTGAGATGGAGCTCCCCAGTTGTCTCATAACCCCTTTGCCTCTAGCTAACCTAGCCTAGCTCAGGGTAGGCATACAGTAAATGTTTCTTGACTTTACGTGGCCCATAATTTTCTTAACTTTTTATTGTGAACTCATTTTAGCCTCACTTGAACTTCTACAACTGAAGACACGGCTGAGGTATCAGCAAAACCTGTCTCACCTTGACGTCTGGAAGCTGCAGGGAGTCCCCACCCCATTTTGTCCTCCATGGCAAGCCTGGCCCGGCAGGTGGGCCCTGGCCAGACAGCAGCAGGGGCCAAGCTGCCTGAGAGCCTGCAGGGGACTCGGGCTGACTCCTGGTTAAGTGCCGGGCTTGGGGGGGGGGGTCCCTCCTTACCGATCTGCCCATTGTAGCAGCCTGCCAGGAGCACGTGGGAATCTTTGGGGTTGTATTCCAAGGTGACAAGAGGAGAAGACGGCTTTAGGACAATTTCTGGCCTGTTGGGGTTTTCTACAAAGCAAAACAACAACAACAACTATATATATATATATATATTCTACCAGACCTGGAAAAAAAAGGACAGGGTCAAACACTTTAACCCCTTTTACAGGTGGGCGGTGGCAGGGGGAAGCCTGGAAGCCCCTCTCCAGGCTGCAAGCTCTGGTCCTCAGTGGCCAGCATCTAGCCCTGGAGGCTCCTCTACTGGTTTTATTTTTGGGAATCAGGACTGTGTGTGTGTGATTGTCATTCTAGTCCATTTTCCAGGTTCGGTATTAAATGAGGTTTAAGGCTTTTACAAAAAGTCAACTCTCCCCTGACTTGTGTGAACCAGCTGTCCTGTCTGTACAGCAGGGGTAATGATGGAGTCCAGCCCACGGGGCGGCGCTAAGAGCTCACTGAGCTCCTCAGGAGTGTAAAGTGCTCAGTCCTGTGCGTGGCACCTACACCTGCTAATAAAGGCTAACGTTTATTTTCACAACGACAGCAACGAGGGACGTCTGAGAGCATGGATGGAGACCACAATCACCTGCTACCTGCCGGACTGTGCCCTTGGAGCGAGCCCTTCTGTCAACAGTGGTCCGTGCTCCCGAATGGACACACTGCCCCTACTGGCCATGAATCAGGGGAAAGTGCTAGGACGGGTGGGACAGAGGTGAGTCCCTGCGTCCCTGTGAGGACCCCTTGGGTCACTTCTCAGTCTGCTGGGGACTCTTTCTGATATGCTCTTCAGGGACCCAGAGTTGGGTCTCCATGTGGTCTGGTCTCGAATGCCCTGGGATCTGGAAATGAAGGGAGTTCCTGCTTCTGGTCTGGCTCCGCGGGGCCGCACCTGAACCCAGACAGCAAAGGGATGAGACAGTGGCTTCCTCCTGGGTCCCTGGACATCCCAGTGAGGGACCAGCCCCACGAGAGTCCCGCTGCTTCTACCTTCCTCCCCCCGGGTTTTCACAGGTCTCTGCCGCACTCCCTCATCCTTCCCTGTGGCTACCAGACCCCTCTGCTTCTCACCCAGGTCCCAGATGTACGATTCGTTGCTCATGCCCTCAGGTGCCCGTTGAAAATTCAAGCAAGAGTACGCCACTGCCAACTTCCTGTTGCCATCGGGGTGCAAGGAGATGTGTGTGGCTGGCCGCTTAATTTCCTGGGGATCCCTTTAGGGGAGGGAGAGAGGGCAGAAGACTGAAATCCCAGGCTCCCTAAATGTCGCATTTGCTAAAGTTTTTCTTAAAAGAATTCATACATATTTAAACATTCGCTCAGATAAATTTATTTTAAAAACAAAGCTGACAGGACTCCCTTAATTGGAAAACTGATCTCACCAGCCATAAATAGAAACTAATAAACATTAAGACAATGAAAATAAAAGATTAAATTTCAGCCTGATGTCTTCGTTTGCTGAAAGTTCCGAGCCTGAGGCTTGGTTTCTCATTAATATTAAACCATGAGGGAGGGTGAGGAATTCAGCCATTATGCTCCTTGGTATTTGCCCAATTGAGTTGAAAACGTACGTCCACACAAAAACCTGAACACAGAGGTTTACGGCAGGTTTACTGATAATTCCCAAAACTTGGAACCAACCAAGGCGCCCTTCGGTAGATGACTGGATAAACTGTGGTGCATCCGGGCATCGTTATTATTCAGCATGAAAAAGAAATGAGCTACAAGCCATGAAGAGACACGGTGGAAACTTAATGCACATTGCTAAGTGAAAGAAACCAACCTCAAAAGGCTACATGTTGTACGATTCCAACTATATGACATTCTGGGAAAGGCAAAACCATGGAGACAGTGCAAAGATCAGTCGTTGGCAAGGGTTTGGGGGCAGGGAGGGATACCTAGGTAAAGTATAGGGGATTTTTGGACAGTGAAAGTATTCTGTATAATACATTTGGAACGTATGACACCAAGAGTGAAACCTAATGTAAACTATAAACTTTGGGTGTGCTGTAGGCATCCCCCCAAACGTCATATGTTGAAGCCTCATCTCCAATGGGCTGGTATTAGGAGGTGGGGCCTTTGGGAGGCGATTAGGTCATGAGGGTAGAGCCCTAATGAATGGGATTAGTGCCCTTATAAAAGAGGGTCCACAGAGATCCCTCACCCCTTCTGCCATGTGAGTTCACAGCAAGCAGACGGCTGTCTCTGAGTTAGAAAGTGAGTCCTGGGAATTCCCTGGAGGTCCAGTGGTTAGGACTCAGCACTTTCACTGCAGGGGGGTCTGGTGAGTCCTCACCAGACACAGAACTTGACATTGCTGGCACGCTGATCTCAGACTTTCAGCCTCCAGATGGGTAAGGGATAAATTTCTGTTGTTTATAAGCTATGCGACTTGAAACGAGTCCTTACTGGTCATGCTGGGGCTGGGTAAACACTTCCCTGGACCCTCAGTGGGTCACGGTAGCAAAATGAATCCTCCAGAGTTGGCATTTGAGGCTAGTCACGTCTGAAATCACAGGTATTCTCTGCATCTATGAGCGTACACACACACGCACACACGCGCACATATATACATACATATACATGTATACGTGCACACACATGCATATATATACATACACACGTATACACGTATGCATACATACATGCACACATGCATATAGGTGTATTTTAAACAAAAAGTAGTGCTCTCTGCACACTGTTCTGCCCCTTGTTTTGCTTTGGTTTCACACAGTAAATCTTGGAAACTCTCTATAGGCACATAAGGAGCTGCCTCATTCATTCTGATGGCTGCGTGGTATTCAACAGTGTGGGCGTACCAGAATTGCTGGAACCAGCCCCCTACCGATGGGTTTAGCTTCCTTCCAGTCTTTGGCTAGCACACACCCTGCCGCAGTGAATATGCAGTGACTTCACACATGTGTCTGTGGGATAGATTTCTTTTGTCAAATTTCTGCTGTCCTTGGAGGTTATTCCAGGCACACTCCTGAGAGCTTGGGACAAGGGTCTTGTTTACTCACAGTGCAGCCGGATCACTGACGTTTGGTACTTGATACATTCTCTACAGCGTATGAATCAACCACACTTGTACACAGCTTTGCAAATTTGCTTTAGTCTTTCCCCAGACTCTGTCCTCCTTTTCTACCAACAAGGCCTGCCCTCAGGGTAGGTACCACTTGTCTGCTGGGCGTTTTATTTTGCTCTGTCCCTTATTAAGCTCGGATCACAGATGGCATTGTACCCATGGCATGGAGTGACTGGCAAGGGGTCACCTTTGGAAGCACCCACACATAGGGCTGAGAGAAATTGGCCAGCCACCTGCCTGGCTATAGAGGTACCTGAAAACACTGACGGTTTTAGCTGAAGGGGCCTCTTCCATCACCTCCACCGCATCCTCGTCATCAAAATACTCCTGGTAGATGTCAATGGCATTATTCTGCTTGATGCAGTGCTCCACGACCTGAGGAGGATACAGCGGGAGTTCTTAGCAGTAAAGGGATGTCCTTTCAGCCTGACCAGGGCTGAGATGGAGTCTGGGAGGGACGAGAAATATCTAGTAGTCTTTTCCCATCCTTCCAGCCCATGCATTTTCAATGGGGGCAACATCTACCCCCCAAAAGGGTGGAAATTGGTTCTTGGGGGTAAAATATTATTACTTTTTTATACAAAGTACAGATATACATCCAGTACATAAATATATAGTACACCTACGGTATTACATTTTCATTGGGGTGGGGCGATGTCTAAAAAGGCTTCTTGGGGGACAACAATGAAAAAAAGGTGAAGAAACACCACTGCTCCAGGCAAACAGAATTAGTAACTACCCCATATATGGCATCCATCTCCTGTTTCCTCCACCCAGAAGGCCATTCCCCATTATTCCAAATGTCCAACAAGGAAAAGCTCAAGATCAAGTGCCACCTCTTCCAGGAAGACTCCCCTGATTCCTTCAGCAGGAAATCAACTCTCCCTCCTTATGGGGCAAATGGCAGAGCATCTTTTCTCTTACAGCCTTTCTTTCTACATTATACAGTGATACCTCTGTATTTGTTTTTGGCCTCCAATGGATTATAAACTCTTTGGGGCAGAATATATGTGAATTTCATTTTTGCAATCTCTACTGCACCTGGCAGAGACTAGAAGCTCCATGCAAATGTGTCGAATGAATGAATGATCCCTACTGGCAGGTAGCTGCTGGGTGGGCTTCCTTGGGGTTCTCTTTGCCCAGAGGATTTCCCGCTTTTCGGATTCCTCTTAAAGCCCGTTCAGTCCTTGGACCTTCTGGTCTGCTGTGTGGACCTGCCTGCCTGCTCCCAGACAGAAGGTTCCATAACGTAGCTGGTGTCCTTCCCCGAGGAGCCACAGTTGCTGAGCTTGACACGCAGCTGGGGAACCAGAGTGATGGCTGAGGCCCTGACCACTGGCGCTGAAGGAAGCCTTACCGAGCCCAGCTGCATGATGGTGTTGACGTAGTTCTCATCTTTCTCCACCTTCTTCCGGAAGCGGATCGTCTGCTCCAGTTCCAGGGGGTTCACATCCTTGGGCCAGCCCCCCTCGATGTGATTAACCCCCCGGGTCTCCATTTCAAACCGCTCTGTGTTGGCCTAAACGGAGAGCCACAGGTGAGAAGACGCCTGGCCCCGGTGGAAGCATCCGACCACTTCTGCAAACCAGTGTTCCAGGGCTCCCGGGTCCCTGGGCTCTGAGTGCTCAGGGATGGACCCGTGAGGTGCCCCTGGCCAAAGCCACTATATTTTCAGGTCCAGCAAGGAACTTTCTGGTCCTCAGGTGGTCACAGGCCGCCACAAAAGTGTCACCCCTGTGGAGTTAGCAGCTTTGCAGATGCTGCCAGTGGCTATGGAAAATCCAGTTCTGACCTGATCTCACCCCTAAAGGTCCGGAGGAGCCCACCCATCGGTTCTGTGAGATCCCAAAGGAAACCGTGACTAAGCTTTCTCCACCCTACCATTCACAATGTCACAGGGATCGAAACATAAAAACGATTAAGAGTGTGGACTTGCTTTGCCCCTTCTCTGTTGTAGGGAGGTTGGCATAGATGTAGTTTGACCCCTTAAACTTACCTCTTTTCCTCCTTCCCAGTTTTCCCCCATCGTTTAAATTGTGGTAAAATACACATGACATAAAATCTACCAGTTTGACTAAAATGTACAAGTTAGTAGCATTAAGAAGGGTCACAATGTTGCACAATCATGATCACTATCTAATTCCAGGACTTTCTCATCACCCCAGATGGAGACTGCATACCCACTGAGCGGTCACTCCCCTTCTCCTTTTCCTTTTTAAGCCAGTTCTCACAAAAGCTAAAAGTTTCAACAGGGTGGAGCTGCTGACAGAGGAGACCCCGACGTGGTGTGGTCTTCATGGCCGCCATCTTGTTTAGGTGACTACACCATGAACAAAACCACCCTGGTCCCCATGACAGTAGCTTGCCCTGGGAAAGCAAGAAACTCAGTCTGTTTGAACTGTGAGCTAGTGGAGCCGTCCACAAAGTGGATGGCCAAAGCGGTGTGACTTTCACTCCGTTGACTCGGGGACATGACAGTTGTGTTAACCCCTTCGGTCTAATCTTCTCCCAGCAGTTCTTGACATAATCAGGAGCGGATCACTTGCTTCAGACAGACCAGGAGAAATCTGGGAGCTTGGACAGCGACATGACCCTCAGTTCCTTTATCCTGGAGGCACTCTGACCGGCACTTTCTATGGGACCCTTTCCTTTTCCCAAGCTAAGCAGGTCCTATAGGTGTGAATCCCTGGCTCCCTCAGATACCTCTCCCAGATGCACCCAATGCCTAAAACAACTCTAGTAAGAGTCTTAGAGGTGAGGCCAGATTCCCTGGGAGAGAGAACATCTTGATTTACATCCACCCGGCCCAGGGAGTGGTTGGTACCGGGCCTTGTCCTGACCCTGGGCACCCAGGTGGGTCTGGGAGCGATTCTGCCCTCGTACTTCCAGCATCTTCACTGGTCCACTCTAACTGGCTTCCAGGGGGATGGAGTCACCCAGTCCCACTTGCCTACCTTGGCCAGCCACCCTGCCGGACCACACCTCCACTGGCCCGGCCCCTGGGGCAGGGACCCACCTCGTGTTCCGACATGCTAATAGAGCACTGGATGCCCGTGTCCACGGGGTTCCGCTCCACGAATTGCTTGGCCAGCTCAGGGTTGGGCGGTATGTCGATGTTCAGCTCTGCCTGGCGGTCGGAGAAGTTGCAATGCTTCCCGAACTCGCTGCGCTTCTTGACATATACGTACACAATCTCCATGGTACCAGCTGCTGCAGGAACAGAGGGAGGGCGTGTGGTGAGGGGTCCCAGCTGGCTGCTTCCCGGTCCCCACGGACCCTACCACCGGGGGCAGCTCCAGGTTCCCAATCTGGTTGCGGGGAGGGTTCCTAACGGATTTATCCAGATGCTGCATCTGCATTTGAAAAAATAATTTATGGAGTGATGACTACAGGCTAAGCATCATCTTGTTCAGTTCTTATTGTTGCCCTCTGAAGTGGACAATAAAATCACCGTTTTACTTTGGAGGAATCCGATATTTGGAGATACCCAGAATGCCTTGCCCAGGATCACATAGCTCACATGTGGTACAGCTGGTCTACCTGACTCCAGAGCTCTTACTCACCAAATGATACAGTTTCTGCTGAGCTAGTATGCTTATGGCGAGGCAGGAAGAAATACTAATGGCGATTATGTTGAACTTAATTCCCTGCCACACACTGGACCTGATCATACAGCATATAGATTTGAGCCCCAGGCCTCTCTGGAAACCCTCCCATCCAACCACGTGATTGCCAGAAAGGCTCACCCACTAGGTTACTGGATTCTACCCTCCATCACCCTGTGGGAGCCCCACTGAAACCTCTTCCCCCTCCACGTCACTCCAACGGGGACAGGGCTGGGAGTCCAGCTGAGAAGGACGGAGGGTCAGACCCCTTCCCAAGCAGGCAGAAGAGTTAGACCTTTGGGAAACCTTCTGACTTGTGCTACTGGTCGTGAAAAGCACAGTGGGAAATTGAAAAGCAGGCTGGGTTGGACCCTGACTTCAAGTTCTGGCCCTGCCACTCACCAGCTGCTTGACCTTGGCTGGGCCACCCAGTCATTCCAAGACTTGACACACTTAGGATGCCGAGAAGGTGAAATGCAAGATCTCGGGCAGCAGCAGAGCCAGGGTTCACATGCAACGCTAGGCAATGCTTTCTTACTCTGCTAACTGGAAGTCTCAGACAGGCTGTGGGCCCTTCCCACGAATTGCTCTCAACTTGCCCCAAAAGACAAGATTAAGAAAATAAAGAGAGGGCTTCCCTGGTGGTACAGTGGTTAGAAATCCGCCTGCCTATGCAGGGGACACGGGTTCGAGCCCTGGTCCGGGAAGATCCCACATGCCGTGGAGCAATTAAGCCCGTGTGCCACAACTACTGAGCCTGTGCTCTAGAGCCCGTGAGCCGCAACTACTGAGCCCGCGTGCCACAACTACTGAAGCCCGCGCGCCTAGAGCCCGTGCTCCACAACAAAGAGAAGCCACCACAATGAGAAACCCGCACACTGCAACGAACAGTAGCCCCCGCTCGCCGCAACTAGAGAAAGCCCGCGTGCAGCAATGAAGACCCAGTGCAGCCAAAAATAAAAAAGTAATAATAAAATAAAATAAATAAATTTATTTTTTAAAAAAAAGAAAATAAAGAGATAAGCTATAGACTTGGAGAAAATATTTGCAAATCATATATCTGAGGAAGGACTGTGTCCAGAATAAAGACCTACCAGTTCCCAGGTGCTATGAACAGCACTTACAGGCACTCTCATTGCATGCCCACTACAACACCCCAAAGAGGTATCACAATTCTCATTCTACAGGTAAGGAAAATGATGTTCAGAAAGTACCTGGTCAAAGGTCAAAGTTCTTAAGTCTAAACAGAGCCAGGACCCACACACATCTGGCTCCGAAGCAATGATTCTCAACCCTGGCTACCCACTTAGAAACACCTGGAGGGCTCTGTAAACATCACAGTGCTTCGGGTGAACTGCAGATTAACTAAATCATCATCTCTCAGCAGTATTTTTACAAACGGCCCACGTAACTCCAGCCTGCAGCCAAGGGTGAGAACCACCGATGTAAAGTGAGGGCTCTTACCGCAGTGAGAAGCCCGCGCACCACGCAAGAGTAGCCCCCGCTCGCCGCAAGTAGAGAAAGCCCGCGTAAAGCAGCAAAGACCCAACGCAGCCAAAAGTAAACAAATAAATTAATTTAAAAAATAAAAAAAAAATAGGGCCTTCCCTGGTGGCGCGGTGATTGAGAGTCTGCCTGCTAATGCAGGGGACACGGGTTCGAGCCCTGGTCTGGGAGGATCCCACATGCCGCGGAGCAACTGGGCCCGTGAGCCACAACTACTGAGCCTGTGCATCTGGAGCCTGTGCTCCGCAACAGGAGAGGCCGTGACAGTGAGAGGCCCGCGGACCGCGATGAAGAGTGGCCCCCGCTTGCCGCAACTAGAGAAGGCCCTCGCACGGAAACAAAGACCCAACACAGCAAAAATAAATTAATTAATTAATAAACTCCTACTCCCAACATCCAAAAAAAAATAAAAAATTAAAAAAAAATTAAAAAAATAAATAAATAAAGTGAGGGCTCTTAATCTCTCAACCAACGTTTCTCGCCTCTGGGATGTCCATTCAAAACATAGGGATTCCCAGGCCCCCCCCTGCAAACACTGATTTACATGTGTGGGAGGAGGCCTAGCGACGTGTGTTTTACACAGTCACCCCAGAGGACTGTTAGGGCCAGGTATGTGTCTGACTCCACCTCCAGGGCCTCAAAGGACCAGAAAGGTGGGTCCCGGCTGCCCCCTGAGATGCACGGCCAAGAGCTGTGTGACAGCCTAGAAGCACGTGCCTGGGACCAGGCCTCAGGGCGACGAGGGTGGGAGGTTAACCCCTAGGTCCCTTTGCATCCACCTATGTTGTTCCTTGAAGACAATACCACCCTCCGAACTGCCCAGTCCCAGCCCCAGAACAACTCAAACTGCACCAGACTCAGAGAGCAGTATTTCCTGCTCTTTCTTGTGGTTTGGAAACTCTTCTGCCCAGGGAAGGGTTAAAACAATGGCTTGGAGAACAGAGGGTGGGGACGGAAGCACAAGTCACAGTAGGCTGCCCTCGTGGGTTATTTGACATGGACAAGATAGAGCCCCGTGGAAAAGGATGCACATCCAATTAGCTTCTTCCTGTCTGCCAGCACACTGCTGCAGTACGACAGGGCTGCACCTGCGCCCCCTCCCTCCCCCCGCCCCCTCCCCCAAGGACTGCCAGACGTGGGCAATTACAGTCTGCCTGTCTCTCCCTCTGTTAAAAGATAATTGCTACGAGGCAGCTAGCTCCTAGGGGACACGAGGGGTCTTAAGAGCACGAGGAAACCCCGGGAAGACAAAAATATCCTTTTAGCCCAGGTCGTATCTTAACAGCTTTATTTCCTTCTTGGTGCTTCCTAAGGCCAAGCTAGGAGCGAGAACAGAGGCATTGTTTTCTATCTGGAGGCAGACAGAGGGGACATTTAAAGGCTGGCTGGGTGATGGGAAGACAGCTCATTCAAGGACCCAGAGCGGGCTTTTTCTTGCAAGCTGGTGGAGCGCGAACATGAATGGTGAGGTCAGAGCTGGGGGTCTCAGGAGGTCTCTTCCCGCCCTGGTGAGACAAGTCTCAGAGGCTGGGCGGCCCCAAGCAGCGCCTAAACGGGGGTGTCTGCAGAGGGGGCTTCCAAGGAAGGCGGGAGCAGCAGCGCTGCCCTCTGAGAGTGCAGGGGAGGAGATCGCCCACCTGTGGGAACCTCAGACCCACAGGCATCTCAAACACAAGAACGCACAGAATCGGAGACCTGCCGATCTGAATGTCAAATATGCATCCTGGGGCAGTCAGATCAGAACCTTAACCAAACATAGAAACAAAACTAGTCTTGTGCAGTGATAGCGAGCAAAGTAATTCCTGGAAAAGAACTTCCTTTGGCTTAAGAGAACGTGTGTTTCCCAAGCAAGGAGACGAGGGAGTGGAGGGTGGCTCAGAAGTTCAGTGCAGGGTTTTCACAGGCAGGCAGGTGGGGGGTGGCACCTTCCCTCACCACGGGACTCACTGGTGGTACAAAGGAAACAAGGTCTCCTCTTCCTCGTGTCCCTGGGGCAGCCCCCAGTCTTTGTGCTGTGTCTGGCTGGACAAAGGACTGCAGGGGGAGGGGCTTCCTGCCCTCTTTCTTCTGTCTGTTCTCCTTCTGGAATTTGCGGTCCTAAGGGACTCACTCGCCTTCAAAAGAGGCTGATCTCCCTGAATCCCTTCCTCTGTTTCACACTGGGTCGACCAGCAGTGAGCTCCAAGAGGTGGAGGATAGGGCTTCCCTGGTGGCACAGTGGTTAAAAATCTGTCTGCCAATGCAGGGACACGGGTTCGAGCCCGGGTCCGGGAAGATCTCACATACATGCTGCGGAGCAACTAAGCCCGTGCACCACAACTACTGAGCCTGCGCTTTAGAGCCTGCGAGCCACAACTACTGAGCCCACGTGCCACAACTAGTGAAGCCCACGTGCCTAGAGCCCGTGCTCTGCAACAAGAGAAGCCACGACAATGAGAAGCCCGCCCACCGCAATGTAGAGTAGCCCCCGCTCGCTGCAACTAGAGAAAGCCCGCGCACGGCAACGAAGACTGAACACAGCCAAAAATAAAAACAAATAAATAAATACATTTATTACAAAAAAAAAAAAAAAAAGAGGTGGAGGATGAGGATAGCCAGAAGTGGGAGGAGGTCCCCAGAACCGGAGGGTGATGCGGGACTCTGTCTACATCCTCTGCCCACCACAGTGTTGGCCCCTTGAATGAAGAGTGAGGTCTTTTATTCATCACTATCCCCAGTGCCTGGTGCAGAGAGGGGCTCCCTACTCCGTGTGTCACATGCTGAATGTGTGATGTGACCCCGATCCCCCAGGCCTCTCCCCTAGAGCTCTTCTCCCTCCACTCCTCTTGCGGCTTGAAAAGCAAAGCACAGCAAGGGTAACAGTTTAAGAGAGGAAAGCACCGGTTCTGAAAGCTGCGAGAAGAGTGCGCTTCTGCGGTTCAAGGGACCACGATGAAGTTTGAACCTGTTGCAGGAAGAAGGAACTAACGGTGTGACCTTGAGCGTGATACCCTAAGGGGCATAAGTATGCCCACTCCCGGGTTGAGGAACAAACTGATACAGAGGGCCTGTCCCCTAGTAGGGGCTCAGTCACTATAATTCCCTGTCGTCTGTTCTTATCAGAAAGCTCTCCTCTTCACGGGCTTAGCCTCCCGGCACCCCAGCCCCAGGCTGTATTTTCTATCCATTCAGCTGTAAACCCTTCAGAGGTCTCCCGTCCCCTCCAGGAGACAGATCACATCAGGACCCGACTGGCAGCTAGGGGTGCAGGAGGCAGGGTGTTTAGAACTTGCTGGGTCCCGTGACTCGGGAAGCATCGAGGGCAGCGAGGACTGATGGGGCGGGAGACCCTAGGAGAGCTAGTCCAGGAATCCACCATCCGGCAGAGCTAGCCCCGAAGGACGCCCCACGAGGAGCTTCTTGCACTAGCGGTGGTTCTCACACTTGGGGACTCCCCCTCCCATTCACTCTCCACTCTCCTGTTCAGCCGCGGACGTCCTCCTCG
Source organism: Grampus griseus (assembly GCF_964374135.1). Taxonomy (NCBI): domain Eukaryota; kingdom Metazoa; phylum Chordata; class Mammalia; order Artiodactyla; family Delphinidae; genus Grampus; species Grampus griseus. The sequence continues at coordinate 6,250,269 of NC_139014.1, read as the reverse complement.
CACCCGCCCTTACCCTCGGTCCGTTCCTGTTGCCTCTGGGCCGCTGGGGAAGCACCCGAGCGGCGGTGCCAGCTTCCCGGCTTCTCAAACGGCTCGGAGTCTTGGCGTTTACCCGTTGCCTAGCAACCCTGGCTGGCCCCGGGCGTGGGGCGGTGCGGCGCAGCGCTGCGCGGAAGGCGAGCCGGAAGCACGTGACCCCCGCCATCCAGCTATGTTGGAAGCGCCAAGCGGTCCCTCCCAAGTTAGTCAAGCACCGGTAATGATAAACGTGTGTAGAGTCTTTGCCAAGGCGCTTATCCGAGTCTACAAATATGCATTTGGCAAGATCCTGAGAAAATGCAAATTGTTCTCAGCGCGCCTCCGGGTCCTGCGCCCTGGTTGGGGCTCTGCTATTTATTTGCTCGTAATCCGGCGGGTCGTTTTACCACTCCTTCCTTCAGGTCCTCGTCTACTAAATGGGAATTATAATCCCCAGCCTCCTTTCTGCTACCATATTCCCTGCACATTGTATAATAATCTTAAGTCTGACTACAGCACCAGAATGGAAACTCCTGGAAAGTAGGGACTGGGTGTTTCCACAGCTTAGCTCTTGGTTGCCACGTTGTAAACATGTACTGTTTATCGAATGGATGAATGAATGAATAAAATGAATTTCTCATGGTTTAAGGCAATGAGGGGAAATAATGTAAACTAAAAGAAGGGGATTTGGGGCTAGAAAACATGGGTTTAAATCCCAGTTTGGCCATTTACTAATCGCATGACCTTGGGCTAGTTGCTTTCCTTTTCTGACTCAGCCATCCTCGTTGGCAAAGGGAGGGGACAGTGGCAGTACTTAGGATAATTGGGAGGGCCAGCTGAGCTGACGCGGCAGGGTGCCCAGGCTGGAGCTGACCGCAGAGCCGGCATCTGAAGGGAGGCCAGCTCTGTACCTCCGACGGCAAGGAATCTAATCGGAGTTCAGGGATGGGCGCTGGAGATTTGGAGTGGGGCGGACCATGTGTCATCCAAGAAGTAGCATTTGAGGTTGGAGCCAAGCCTTGAAAAACGGTTATGAGCTGCAGGGGAGAAAAAGTGGGGAGAGGATTCCAGATTGGGTGGAGGGCGGGGCTGGTGTGAGCAAAGGAGGGGCTGTTGTCATGAAAGAAAGGCATTTGGGTGGCTGGAGTCCCTGCAGGGGGACAATGAGAGATGAATTTGCAAAGGTCAGCTGGGGCCAGTTTGTGGGAGATCCGAGAGGCAGTCTAAGGCGCCTGGCCAGCTTCCCCGGGGGTTTTGTGAAAGTACAGGAAGAAAAGCAAACATTCCCTCCCTCAGGCTCCCCAGCTCCTCCATAAATGTGCTCTCACCACTACTGGGCAGGTGCAACAAAATTGCCATTGAGACGGCACTTTGCCCAACCGCACTAACCAAAGGCGAGCCCAGAAGTGACTGCTGACATCAACCGCCCCTCCCCTCGACTCCCGCCACCAGTTTCTCTGAGTCAAGGAGTCCCTCAGGGTGGATGCCGCGGGGGGTGATGGGGGCTGGGTGCTGGAGCATCTGAAAGCCCCACTGAACCGGCTTTGTGTGGTCAGATGTGAATCAGACCCGGACAAAACGTCAAGACTGGCTCCACCTTGGAGCCCTGGCTGGTTGGGACTGTGGTCCCAGGTGCCCTCCTCACCCCACCCCCAGCCTTGGGAAGCTGAGGCTCCCTACACACACGTTATGCCCCGGGCAGGGAAGTGAGGCAGAGGTGGAAAAGGGGGAAATGGGAAAAGTTGAAAGGAAAACTGTCCCCTCCTTTCTCCTATTATTGCAATGATTTATTACAGGCTCCCGATCTGCGCCCCCCCCCCCGCCGCCCCCCCGCAGAAAGCCTGCATGCTGCCAACCACCAACATGCGGCTGTGTTCACTGGGAAGACAGGTGGCACCCACGTGCAAGCCCGTCTCAGCCACCCTGGGAAGCCAGCAATAGAGCATATAATTAGAAGTAGGCACAAGGATCCAGTTTAAAAAATGCATGGTCTCTCAGATCTCTGCTCAATCACAGCAGAACTGGCAACCGAAATTCTTTGCTGAGAGCGGCCCCTGGCCCTGGACATCCCCAAGGCCAGTCCGCAATCCACTGCACTGCTGTCCCCTCAACCTCTTTTTCCAAGTTTTTATTGTGGTCAAGTACTCATAAAATCTACCACCTTAACCATTTTTAAGTGCACAGTTCAGTGTTATGCAGCTGTCACCACCGTCCATCTCCAGAGCTGTTTTCATCATGCAAATCTGAGACTCTACTCCCGTTAAACAATAAGACCTCACGGCCCCCCTCCAGCCCCAGGCAAGCACAATCCTACTTTCTGTCTCTATGATTTCGACTGGTCTAAGTGGAATCACACAGTATTTGTTCCTTTTTTGTAATTGGCTTATTTCACTTGGGCTTAATGTCTTCAAGGTTCATTCACGTTGTAGCAAGTCAGGATTTCCTTCCTTTTTGAGACTGAGTGATATTCTGTTGTATGGATAGAGTACGTTTTGCTTACCCATTCGTCTATTGACCCTAAGGTTGCTTCCACGTTTTACTATTATGACTAATGGTGCTATGAACGTGGGGGTATAAATATTGAGACCATGCTTTCAATTCTTTTGGGAAATGGAATTGCTGGATCATATGGTAATTCTACTTACTTAATAGAATTTATCCATTTTTAATTTTTTAAAAAAGTTATTATTTATTTATTTTTATTTTTGGCTGCGTTGGGTCTTTGTGGCTGCCCGCGGGCTTTCTCTAGTTGCGGCGAGTGGGGGCTACTCTTCGTTGCGGTGCGCGGGCTTCTCATTGCGGTGGCTTCTCTTGTTGCAGAGCACGGTCTCTAGGTGCATAGACTTCAGTAGTTGTGGCACGTGGGCTCAATAGTTGTGGCTCGCTGGCTCTAGAGCGCAGGCTCAGTAGTCGTGGCGCATGGGCTTAGCTGCTGCTCCGCGGCATGTGGGATCTTCCCGGACCAGGGCTCGAACCCGTGTCCCCTGACTTGGCAGGCGGATTCTTAACAACTGCGCCATCAGCGAAGTCCCAAGTTTTAATTTTTCTGAAGAACCTTCATACTGTTATCCACAGCAGCTGTACCATTCCACATTCCTGCCAACAGTGCACAAGGGACCACTCCGTCTGCCGCTCCATAGGGATAAGTGTGAACGACAGCCTAAAACACACGCCTGTTCCCGGCAAAGGCTTGAAACACGGTCGATTCTGGGAGCGCAGCTGCTGCATGGAAGTCAACAGTAGCTGAGGACCATGGGCGGGAAGCTGGGGTCGGCCTGCCCAGCCCTCCCAGGCTGGCCCAGGTGTTCAGCGGACAAATGAGATGCTGCAAAGAAAGCTGGAAAGACGCTGTGCATCCCCGGCGCCCAGGCCCATAGCAGCACCCCGTGGAGGTGAAGAGTTTAGGAGGAGAAGGCAGCAGGGACCCGCTGCAAAGCTGGGAGAGGTGGCCCGCCGCACGACACCCGCCCCAAGCCCATGTAATGGCACAGAGGTGCCCAGCCGGGGCTCTGGGTTACACACTCCCGGCTCTGACACTCTGTTCTCGACCAGGGTTCTTGGACTTACCTGACCAATAGAAATTGATTAGAGGTCAGACAAGAAATTCAGGCCAGGTTTTATTGGGGCCCCTGCTGCAGCAGGAGAGAGCGAAAACAAGTAACAGGTTCCCTTGCTTGCTCCCCGAAAAGGGGGGAGCTGAGCTGTTTCCTTATATGGGGTGAGGGTGGGGGTGTGTCCGGGGGTCCAGCTGGAAGGGTGGCTTAGGTGGTCTCCGCCCACCCCACTGGTGGTGCTGTGCGCAGGGGGCATGCGCAGTGCCCTGCTTTTGCTCCCAGCTCTTCAGAAGTGGCGGTTGGGTTTTGGGGGTCTTTTTGTCCAGAGTTTGCCCCAACTGCACACGCATGCAGTTATTTTTAGTCCCTTATAGTTTCTTTGTGTTTTGTTGCTTGAGGAGATGTGTGTCCAGGTGTAAGCACTGCAGCAAAGGGCCCCAGGTCCCAGCCTGTCTCAGCTCCAACTAAGTCCTTACTCTCTCTCTGCACCTTTGTTCTTTTATTTACAAAACGACCTCATAAGGTTATTACGAGGTTTAACAATTAATGTGAATACTTGGGACAGTCCTTGGTACACTGGAGATACTCAATAAACGCCACTCGTTATCAGCAACCTTAGAAGCAATGACCTTTAAAGGGAACTTTGGAGACTCGAGCAGGAAGGCCTGTCCTAGGTCCTGAAGAGCAGCAAGGTCACCGCCGCCAGAGAGGCCCTGGGACATTCATTCAATAGCCCTGTCTTTCAATCCTTGATACTGAGACCCGCTCTGGAGCACTCCCGGCGCATAACCCAGCCAGAAGGCGCTGTTAGGTACCCTCGTCATTCCCAAAGTTGAGGAAGCTGGACACGGTGTGCATTTTAGTACCAGTGGTTTATTTCTGCCCCAGGTGAGGGCACACGTGTGTCAAGCAGAGGTGTGCCCACACGGCCCCTTCAGGAACCACCCAAGGGATTCTAGTTTAGTTTACATGCATTAAAAACAACTCTAGTCGCCAACGAGTGTTAAGAAGCACCACCTTGATGTCGCCAAGTCCTGTCTGCACGTGACGGGCCTCACGAAGGTGGCTTCACGGTGCACGTATGTACAGGTGAATGGGGGAGACAGAGTCCCAGAGGCCCCGTGGCCCCGCTGTCGTGGGGGCTTGGCTGGGGGCTGAGAACCACTCTGCTGACAGTGTTCTGACCAGGAGGTGGTGCTTCCAAAATGGAAATGGAGCCCCTGTCCACAGCTACACGACCCTGGCGCCCCTGCTGCGGTGTGCCGGGCTGCGGAGGCTCCCGGGCCGTGCGCTCTTCGGCGGCAGGAGGTTGGAAGCACCAAAGACCCTAACCCTGGATCCTCAGCGGGAAGGGTGGTGGGTCATTATTTTCTCCTGGTCCACAAGCTCCTTCTCACCCAGCAGGTGTAGGTCAGGGGCTGGGGGACAAGGGGGTGGGGACGGGATGGTGGGAGAGGTAGGGAAGACACCTATCTTCACATCAGGACACAGTCAGCCCATTCTGCTAAAACCTTTTATGACAAACTTTCCTGAAGACAAAAGCGGGGGGGTGGGGGGGTGGGGGCGGGGAGAGCTGACCTGGGCATTGAGCCAGTCTCCTGGAC